>NC_089682.1:106777375-107469042 GCF_031753505.1 Anomalospiza imberbis
GTGGTTATTAACTAGGGAAAAGTCAGTTAAAAGTGAGAATTTATAATTTTCACAATATGACACATGTTCCCTGAAATATTTAGAGTTAACAAGCAAGTATATTTTGTTTAATTGTTGTGGTTAATAAGAAAAAAATTCACTCTGCCATAGAGATTCTCTCATTAACAGCTGATAACATTTTGCAGAAGTAGTGAAACCCTCCAAAAATGCTATATTTCTAATGATAGCATGTGGCCCTCTGTGATTACCTATACTCCAGAAACAAAAGGAAATACTCTGTGTCCCATACTCAATGTGTAGGGGATAGCTCACCTTGGCAGCTACTATTGAGATTTGTAATTTTAGACTGTAAAATTAAGGTTAAACTTCCCTGTCTCATATAGGTGGATGCCCCATCCCTGGAAAGGCCAGGCGGGATGGGGCTCTGAGTGACCTGCTCTAGTGGAAGGTGTCCCTGACCATGTCAGGGAACTTGAAACTAGATGATCTTTAAAGTCCCTTTCAACCCAAACCATTCTCTGATTCTGTGTTGCATGATGGTGACTGATCTGAGGAGTCACCCTTCTTTTCTCTTTCTAACAGCTGGATAGGAGTTACATGAACAAATTCAGAACCTCTGGGCTTTCATTTATGAGGCCAGAAATATGTTGGGCACACTGGAAAACTTAAGTCCCATCAATAATTTAAAGTGCCTTACAAATTTTTCAATCTAATGCATTAGTAAATAAAACATAATAAAGTCTTTAGATGTGAAATAAATGAAAGTGAAATACAAAGTCTAGTTTGCTTTAATAATTATAGTTGTTTATTGTGTGCTTCAACATTATTCTATTAAATCTTAACCCTGATTTGCTGAGACTGACATTTTTAAGTCCCTGAATTATAGTAGATTGCATAGTATTGAACTGAGACTTCAATGAAAAGGAAAAATTAGGAAAATGCATAATATGCATTAAAAATAGCTCTGGAGCATTTAGGATACTATTTTAATTTTGCTTTTTGGTGCATTCTCTTTTCTTTCCTTATACTTCTACTTTAATGCAAGACAGGTCTTTTTATGGGAGGTCAAAGTACTGTCAATTCAGGTTGAATTGGTGAGTGCTGTTCACTTTTATTACTATGATTTTCAGACTTTTCTCCACATACCAGTGGAAAAACGTTGGTAAAGGTCTTTTAGTTGTCTTTTAGAACTTGGGGAAAATGTACATTTTAGATTTCCCTGAAAGTTGGAAGGAAATAACAGTGAAAAGGTTTGGGCTGGGTTTCTGCCAGTGGTGGCTTGTGAGACGCCAGCTGTCTCAGACTATGAAGCAGGAGGTCACTGTGGGACCATTTTGGAGTCTGTGCCCCTTTCCTCCTTGCAGCCCCAGAAGATTTTGAGACTGTGTAACTCTGACACAAGAGATGTAAAAATGTTCCTCCCAATGGTTTTGATGCCCTTCCTGTGCTGGCCCTGGACCATCTCTCCACCTTTTGTCCTGTTTCTAAGGCATCTAGTTTTGATGATCGTCATTGCAGCAGTCACCTGTTGTCTTTTCCAGAGGGAGGCATTCCTGGGGTATGCATCACGTTCCTAGAGGCAGGTGGTTTTACTGAGTATGGGTTCACCTTGCTTGAGGATAGTTTACTGTAGGAACTGCTCTCAGACAGTGTTGTGGCCAAAAAGGCACATGGTTCACCTTCCTCTTCCCTGCAGTTCTCTGACACTGCCTGAGCAGACTTGGCCCTCTCCAGTGTGGCCACATGGCTGCCTGTTGCCTGCCATGGCATTCGCCTGCCTACTCAGTTTCTTGCTCTAAAGCCCTGTTGTTGTTTATTGCAGCAGAGCCATCTCAAGTGCTTTGAAAATCCCCCCAAAAATCTCCCATCCAGTCTGGGCTGGATGGGAAGAACGCAGAAGAAAGTGGAGCTACTGGTGGGACAGAGAATCAGATGCTGGCCCTCCTTTTACAGCGTTGGCAAGACTTTCCGATGTCTCTGAGGTTAGGTGGGATTCTAGGTAATGTGCTCCGAGATTTCTGTGCCATTCTTCAGTGTAAAATGTACAATGTGCCTCTTTTCTTCATCTTTGAACTTCTCTTGTGAGAGATACTGGCTTCACATACAGAATATCTTTGACATCTATCCTGGGCTGTAGAGCTGTTGTATGTCTAATTGCTCTTGGCTGTTATTGAATCAGAGCATGATCCATTCATGAGATGGGGCATGGGAGAGGTAACTGTTATTCAAGGAAACGGAATCTGAGAACTCAAGAGGTCTTATCCAGACTTGGTTCCAGTTCTGTTATTTTTCTGCCTTTATTTTAGTAAGTTTTCTGAAGCCTGATAACAGTGAACACAAAGGATAAACAGGGAAAACACTTGTGGTTTTTTTACCCTTATTTTGGAGACTAAGGATTTGCTGAAGAGGTTTAGTGTGCCCTGTTGTGCACCCATCCATAGGCAGGACAGTGAAGTTTGAATTACTGCTGCAGCCGACTCTATTTTGCAATTCTTTGTTGCTTTCCTTTGGTTAAGTGAGTAGAGCTAGATTTTGTGAGGTGTTAACTTTGGTGTCTGTTATACTATTAATTTCCTATTCAGGTATCCAGAGAAAAGCTGTGTGTCCGTGTGAAGCATTACAGCTGTGTCAGCATTATATTTGTCACTTTCTGCATGTGTAAGGAGCTATGCATTTCATCTAACAGAAGAGAACAAAAAGACATTTGGGTAATTTCAAGGTGCTGTCATACTCCATAGTGGTTTTGGATTGTATTTTTGTGTTTATGGCAGCCTAGATTGCTCTTTATCTTGTGGGAATGTATTGTATTTAATCTTTTTTTAAAGTTCCTTTAATTAGACTTAAATGTATTATTTTTGAACTTCATCTGGTCTTATAGGAAAAGCATAAAAATATAACATAATTTATTGTTTTAGTAATTTATCTGCTTAAATAATATTCTCATGTTTTTTTACCAATATCACTGTAATTTTGGATCCCTCTGATACTTCTATATTCTTTTTCAAAGAGTGTACTTTACTGGAACTGAACATGTTTGCAGTCTATAACATAAAATATAGATTTATTTTTTAATTAATTTTCAAATTCATTCCATCATCTTAACTGAACTTCTATATAAAGTGGGACTTGTCAGTGAACTATCCAATATAAATTTCACTCTTTTCCCATTAGAATGGTTTAGTGAAGAATTCAGAAATATGAGTGTTCTAAGTACTTTTCTAAGCTTTATGCATTGTATACAATATGTTTAATATTGTACACTTATTTAAATGAAGTATTGCTAGTGACCTCAGGCCTTTTTAAAATTTTGATCAACTAACTGAAATGTTTTCTGTAATTTGCAAACCCCAGTTATTTTGTCATTGAGATAGATCACAGGATTTGTAGGGATTTTTGTTTCATGGATTGGGTGGGGACATTTTTCCATGGGAAAGGTCATCAAAGTGCTAGCATGCTGCATTTAATATGCTGAGCAGACTCATCATATATTCTTTTACAAATTAAACTGCATTGTAAGCAGAACTCTGGATTGATGAAAAATTGAAAAAATAATTTCTGTAGCAGTTCCGCTCATTTTATGCAGGAAGACTATGGAAGGGGCTTTGGTCTGGAGACATCATTAAACTTGGAAATACAGATTTAGATACGTCTTGTCTTGAAGTGAGATCTCAATTTGGATGTAAATAGTTTGTGATCAAGACTAATTAATTTTATTTCATTAAAACTCAGAATAGGTGATATGATATTTTTTTCATTTCAGTGAAATGTATGTAAATGTTTATTTCCACAAGGCTCCAAAGTCTGTGTTTTAGGTCCAGAAGCCTTCTAAGATGGTATAAAGTTATGTATTTTCTCAGGTACAAGTCATTTTAAATGATGTCAAGAAAAACAGAAGGTTTTTCTGCCTGTGACCAGGACCTGGATAATGGAATCTGCAGTTCTTTTCCATTCTGCCCCTTTTTATCTTTGGGTCCACTATGCTGCAGCTGTAGGATCTGGGTTGTAATCTAGAGGAATACAAGATGTCAAATCGTTGCTCATATCCACGTCAGCCAACTGCGCAGTCTCGCTCAAGACGTGGTTTTAGTGGCCAAACCTGTCTTTCAGTGGCAAAACCACTCAAAACAAAACAAAACAAAACTAAACTAAATAAATATCCATGTTATACAGTAATTACTCTTTGGAAAAATACCACACACTGATGAATTCTCATTGGTATATTTTTTACAGTGCTTTAATGCAAAGTAGGTTCCTTTGTTTATGGTGCGAAGGAGTGTCTCTCCTGGAGCTGTTTAGTGTGCCTTGGAGGGGGGAGACCCTTCTGGGGGAGTGTATCTTATCTGTTGCCTTCAATCATTGTAAAGTTTGCTATGACTGTCAAAGGTGGTGGCCAGCTTCATTTCACATCCACTAGAAACCAATTAAGTCTATCGGATTGTTTCAACATGCAGGCCATTTAATAAGTTTGGGTCACCGCTGACGTGGATCAGATTTGAATTGGTGTTCTGGAGGTGCAAGTCAGGATATTAAATTATTAATACTTTGCAGTCTCAAGTTTCCTTACTGAAAGTGTCCTTCCCTCCCTTCTGCTTCCTGTAGAAGTTTGAGTAAAGTACAAGTGTCAGGTCAGGTCTGCTCTCAGCTGGAAACCTGGGATTTGGGTTCTCCTTTCCTGTCCTCCCCTCCCTACCCCCAAAACGTATACCAGTCGACATTTTTTTCTTGTTCCCACTAGGTCTCCAGCCACTGTCTGCTTCTACAATATTGATATATTTTCTATTCCCTGCAAGAGTCTGTGGCTTTGTAGCTGAGGAGCCAAAGGTCAGAAGTACTCCTGTATGTTTGGAGATACCATTTCGTCTTGCTCTATTTCTCCGTGGAGTTGGGTCTCTAGAGGAGCAAAACGTCATATGGCACAATATAATTTTTTTTTTGTCCATTAGTTTTTTAGATACTAACACTACAGGTACTCTGTTGTGTAACATGTCAATGTAGTTCCATCTTTAAAAATAATCTTTTATAACCAAGAAAGGAAACATCACGCAAAGACAAAGTCTGCCTTCATATCAGAGACAGAGAGAAAACATCTTTCAACTTAGATTTGTGTAAAGCCTGACATACATAGTTTGCAGTGATTTTACTTTCAGGGAGAAGTCTTTTCAAATAAATAAGAACTTGCTCCAGATTCAAATGACAGTGTCTCTGTAAAAGTCAGATCTGATTTTTTGCCCTTTTCTTGACAGTGATTATAGTAAGTGACCTGAATGTGGTATGTTCCTTTGAAGTGAGCAGTTTTCAGATACACTGAGGGGTCTCCTTTTTTTCACTCTTTGAAAATTAGACGAGAAGGATTGTAGCATTCCCAGCCCCATAAATGGGAGTGGAACACACATCTGCTTGTGTGTGCCTCTAAGACAGTGTCCCTGCTCCAATACTTAAATGTACTCAGTAGTTTATCATGCAACATATGCCAAGTTTGTTTTCTGTGATTTCTGTTAATGCCTTTTCAATAACTGAAATACATTAATAAATAGTTGTTTATTATGACTAAAGGAATAACTATATATTCTAAATTTATTGAGTGCTGCCTGGAACTTTTTGGTTCGAAGTTGGTTGGGAAAAATTACTGTCAAACTCATTTACAGCAGAAATGCAGTTCCTTCTGGGAACATAGGCATTTGTGTAATCTGACTCTGTGGCACTGAGCTATGCTGTATGTAGTGTATTTATGATTGAACAGAAAGTTTCAAACAGCAGCCTGTGAAATTGGATTTCAGATGTAATGTACCATAAATAAGTGCTATAAAGAATGCCTTTAATGCTATAAATCAGTTTTTATTGGTTTCAGCTATCTCATTCTGGTTATTGTATTACCCACAAAATCAATGGGAATCAAAGAGCTGGAATATATTTTATTTTAATGTCCCATCTCCCATGGAAATGGCATATGAGCCCTTAGATCACCTTTTGGGTAGGTTGGGCAAGGCTGATAAACTGCAGGCAATGAGACTGTTTTCACAAAAAGGTCTGTGTAAGTAGGAGTTGGATAACACTTGAAATGCTTTGGTGTGGCACTTCCTCCCTGCAAAGGGATACTCGCCCATCTTTCTGAATGTCCTTTCCTATTGTTGTTTCAGTAAATTTACCAGTTTGATTTGATTACTGTAGTTTTCTTCTTTAAAAAAATGGCATCACAAAGGTACAAGAAACATATGTCACTGCTCCTGCACCCAGAATTAGGAGCACTTTGAGGGCAGGAGATCTGGTTTCTTTGCACCTGTAAGCATTCCCTCTAGCAAAGGCTTGCTTGATCTTGGGAAAAGAGCAAGAACATTTCTAGCAGCAGTTGTGAAGCATAAAATACAGTATGAGCTCAGTTTAAGAACATATCATTCTTGTGGAAGAAGGGACGGTCATGCATCATGGATCTATGAATAGATTTTTAGAACTAGAAACAAATTATACTATCCTATGAGAATGAAGAAATACAAAGAAAAACTGTTTTCCAGCTAAATAATTCCAGCCCAATTTAAAACAGTATCTATGTTTCCTCAGTATTTCTCCCTTGCTTATATTAGTGTCTCATGGTAGGATACCGTCAGGAGAAGTATTCACCTCTGGGGCTCAGTTATTCAGGGCTGGAAATCTGTGGCAGAGGGCACAGCACTTGTCTGAATGTATGTTAGAAACCTTCACTGTGTTAAAAAATGGAAGTACAGATACACTACAGTTGGATAAGAGTTCACTGGTAAATGTCTTCTGGAATGTTGTACTCCTTTGTGAGGTTACATGTGCCAAACAGTAAAGATGACTGAAGAAGTAAACTTTTTAAAAGCTACTATATATGAGTTATTTACACGGTTCTACACATCATCTTTGCATTTTCCCCTGTCAACCAAAGCTAGTGTAATTTATGTGCCAAAATTAAGAGGAGAAAGTAGACAAAGAAGAATGATCCCTGTGGGGTTCAAGTAGATTATTGTTGGCAGAAGTCTGATTACTGCGATGATGGTAGAGTATAGGAGCCAGAAGAGAAGATTTACTCATCTTTAAACCTATGAATAGCGTTAAACTGCCTTTGAGTCCAAATTGCTGATGTTGACTTACACCCACGTCACCTCACATTGGAGTTTAAGCTTTTATTACAAGGATTGAATGACACGTTTTATTATTTGCAATAGTATTAAGCAGTTATTCTCACTGGAGCGCAAAGATGTGTGGCTTCACGAGAGGGGAGTGTTAATCATTTACTTGCAAATGTATGTGGTTATCTGTGGGAGTGGGTTAAAGAGACAGGTGTCAGACCTGGCTGCTTAATGGGAATGTAAGACATGAATGATACCAAGGAGGCAGAATAAAATGCCTGGCTGCCTCAGGGATGGTTATAAAGTTCCCTATCCCTACAGTAATTTTACAGGTGGTGATTATAGGAGATGTAATGATTTCATGCAAAATACAAGATAATTAAAATGTTTGATTTGATCTACAGACTTATGGTCAATTTGCAAGCCAGTTGCTGACCATCACTGCACTGTGCCATAGTGAGCACCACTCAGAATTACACCCTTGGTTTGACTAGTGCTGTATCAGGCATAGGTTTAGATGGTCGTGTTGCTGCTACTGATTTGGGTCAACCTGGTACCTGGGATGATTGCTAAATCCAAAAGAGACAAAACAATCTCTTTCTCTGATCAAAAATGGTGCAGGAAATGTCCCAGGGTCTTTGTGTGCTGGTAACATGCAAAGCAGCGAGTTGTACCTTGTTGTGTCACACTTGGAGGGAGATGGGTGAGGAATGCTCTGAGAATAAAAGCTTACTTAGATGGACAAATGAAGGGTTTCTCAATTACTGAGGGTTATATAAGCAACCAGCTTTCTGCATATTGAAGAGCAGCATAAGATGGTGGATTATTTACTTTCTTCTCCTGGGGCAGAAAATTCAGGTGTTACCACCTGGAACACAGATAGGACCCTGTCCTGACACACATGAGGTACAATTTCCTCAGTCAGTGAATAAACCAGTTCTTCTTGAGGCTTGTGTGAGCACCTGGTCCTACACATCAACTTCTCTGGTGTTATAGAAACACTAACCCCAAAAAAACTCAGCAACAGACAAAGATAGCTGAAGTGTACACTTGAGATTTTTGCAATTATGGGTATCACCAGAGGATAGGATCAAGCAATATAGTTGTGAAAAATCTAGAAAAAATTATAATATATGGGATACACATGCACATGTTTATCATTTGGTGCAGTGAAGTGCAGTTTGGAGCTCCACAGTGTCCTGTCTTCCTGGGTGGTGTAAACCCCTATGCAGTTGTTGGGAAATGTGCTGAGAGATGGGAGCTGTGGGTCAGGCAGTGGTGTGGTCCCAGTAGATTGCCATCTATTGAGAGATAAGGTGACAAACTAGAGAATTCCCTGGGCTATTCCCTTAGGTGGGTTCAAGTGCATTGTCAGCTAGTTGTAGCTGATATTGGAGTCAGGATACTGCCATAACTGGAAGCAGCAGAGCATTGGGCACACCATCCCCCAGGCATGCTTTTTATGGTCAGCTCTGGTGCTGCAGTCTTACTTTAGGCTTTTAATTTTAGATCTGTCCATGAATTTGTAACAAACACTCATCCTTTCCTTTTGCTTCACATGGCTATGAAACCAAGAAGTGTGTGATGTAAATGACACAAAATAGCTACCTATGTCTGTCCTCTCAGAACCAGAAAAATGTTCTCATCTCACTATAATTTTACCATTTTATGTCCCCTTCATCTGAACAGTGACATGCATTCTGATAGTGGCGGTCGTTATGAAATAAGTGATTTGCCAGTTTAAGAGAACTGATGGATCGATGGACAAAAACAATCCAAGGGAAATCACAGGTGATCTCTGCAGGCCTCATCTCTGCTTACTCACAACGATGCAGCACCATGATGTTCCAGATGTGCTTTTGGAGCTGGGCTGATTGCTTTTCAAGGCATTTCTGCTGGGTACTCTCCTGGATGGGGTTGAGTATGACATTTAAGTCAAGAAAAGTATGATGTTTCCCAGCATTTGCTAGTTGGTGCTTTGTAAAAAACTAGAACTGAAAATTACAACGGTGAGGGAGTCAACAGGACCAAGTGGCAGATCTCATGATTTTCCAGAAATACCACATCAAAGTTCTGTAATTCATGAATTCCCAGTGCATCAGTCCATACAGTGAGATACAGTGACAGCCATGTGACAGAAAGCTCTGGATGCAAGGGTGTAGCATGAGCTCATGCTTCCCAGAAAGGCTCCTGTCAGGACAGTGCCAAGGAATTCCACAGCCTCTTCCCTGCTCCACCATCTCATGCATCAATAGAGCTGGCCAGGCGTGTCATGCATGTGACATGAAAGGACATAAAAGGACACAGTAGTGGGTGGTTAATGCATGAGGAACATACACTGCTTTTTAGGAATACAAGTGGGCTCGTGCCAGGATCTCTGAATGGAATTGGTCTGTGTGACTTCTACAGGCGTGCTGCAGAGGGACACACAGATGTGATGTCAGAACGTCATTGCCCAAGTGTTACAGAGCACTCCCTTAATGCATATTGGTTTAAAAGTGTGGCAGGAAACAAAAATTGCAGGTTTTGTAGTATGTAAAATTTCAAGGTGTTAGGAACAGTGTTAAATAGATGAAGTTAAAATTGCCATGCTATGAAGCAGCTTAACTTGAAGTCTGCAGAAGCAACATTTTGCCATTAAGCACCCACATCCTCCCTGTTTCTTGTCTGAAATTGCCATTGTCAGCTGCAGAAACAGAACATTTTCCAAACAGAGTACATACTGTCTCATGAAGCTCTACCAATTAAAAAAAGCAGTTTCTGCTCATTCATTCTCCTGAGCTATGCTGGTATGGACCCTTTTGAGGCCATACATCTTAGTTAAGGGCCTGATCTGGCTGAAGGGTAGCCCGACTCAATCCCACAGCCCCTCCAAAATATCTGAACGTGCTTCAGCAGATACAAATGCTGAACAAGCCCACCAGGAACAGAAATGCCTAATCCAGCACAGTTCTTCCATTACATCCTTTAGTTCATGACTTGCCTTGTGTTGAGTTTTTGATTCCCTGTCATACATTAAATTACTGTTCTGTTCTCCCCTTTATCCAGTTGTTTTTTCTTCTACAAATTTACTAATTTTGGGAAGGGGAGGGAGAAGAAATCTCTTCTTTTGCATGTCACAGAAGTGGCTTTTTTTCTGTTGCTGCCTGGGCTGCTCTGACTGTTCTGTTCTTTCTGCCTGTTCTTTCTCCACCTGATCCAAGATAGTTCCCTTTAATGAGTGGCACTCCGCAGAGTTATTTGACTGGGTCTGTTCTTTGGTTCTGCAGGGTGGCGCACATCAGAGGCTTTGCTTCTGAGCAGGACACCCAATTTTAGGTGACAGTTTTTCCTTTTTCTCCTGTAAAGCCAGTGGTGTGCTCAACAGTGCAGGGTAATCTTCTTTTTTCCCCACTTCATTCCTTTATCACCTCTGCCAGTGCAAAAGAAAAGATGAAAAAGGGAGCTTCTCTGAATCTTCAATCAGATAAGAAGAATCCCCAAAATAGTAACGCTTGTCTTGAACCATCAGACTCAGCACTTTCTCCTTCTATTCTATTATTTCTCCTTTCTGATCTTTCTAAATTCTAGTTTCTAGTCTTTTTTTTTTACTAAAAAATAGAAATAATATGAAATATTTGTATTTTTACCTCCTGAAATTAAGCAAGTGTTTGAATACTGATAATATTTATCAAATTAATTTTTTGCCAGCCAAAGAGAAAAGGTGGGCATTATTAACCTAGCTGCCCAACTGGACAAAATTTGTTTCTTGAAGTGACTGTGGCTGTTAAATATGCATTACAGCAAATCAGCAGCTTTCCAGGGGTTAAGGTAAGCAGCCTGTGTGACTGCCATGTACTGTGACTGAGAAGCACTGGGCTGATGCTGTGGCAGGTTTCCCATCACTGGGTGTGTGTCACTGGAGTGTGCCCTTGCTTTTGTGCGTGTCTCTCTGGCTTTGATGAATGCTGGGGCAGGGGAACATGAGCTCTTACCTTTTGTCATGCTTGGGTGAATGCCAGTAAATTTGCCTATTGATGCTGATACAGTTTTTCTTCAAAGTCAATTGAGAGGAAAGTGTAGTCCAAATGAGGTCAGCAACTACTCCCTGTGTGTGATAAAATAAAATACACAGAGAAAGGAATAGGCCAAAGGGCTCAATTGATGTAAATAAGTGACAAGCCCAGGCTAGAATTCTGCTTAGGAACTGGGACTTTTCAGGCATGTCATAATGAGCTCAGCTTCACATCAAAACAAGAGCTCTCACAGATTCCATTCTTCATCTTCTTCATCTGCCTTAACCTGCTGAACTGTGTTGTGCTCTGCTGAAGTGGAGACAGAATGTGTCTCCAGCATGTATCCTCAGTCTTAAATTATCCTATTACACTTTTTTGCAAAAGCATTGGGACTTAGTATTTTTCTCCTAAGTGTGGTAAACTGGTGATTATAGAGTAGGGTCTGAAGTTATTACTCGGCCTCTAAAATGAAAGAATTTTAAAAAATGGTTAATGCTGAGATTTTAGTTGCCTCTTATTTATCAAACACATAGACTTTGGGTTCAAGCTTGATGACACAAGCATGAGGCATATACTCACCTTGCTTTGACTGACTTGGTGCTAGTACCTGCGTTAGTGATGCAATTGCCTAGACTTCCCTTCTAGTCAACAGAGGAATATAGGCCCCTTCACCATTAGGTAACTGAGATGCAAAAGATACTTTGGAGGTGGTTTTAGTGCTAAATTAGTCACCTTACCTTAATGATTAAGCTTTAGTGAGCTAAATTGGTACTTAGCTCTTTGTTTCATGTGAAAAGAAAGATCACCGCAAATGATTTTAACTCCAAAAGGAGTCTTTAAAAGAATTACTGAAGTTGCAGGGAAATTGTAAAGGTGGTGGCTACACTAGGCATGGTTTGCTAATGCCTTTACCAAAATGTTCTCATTCTCTGATAATCCTTCGAGTTTTTCCAGAGAATTGAGAAATGCTATAATTTTTCTCTTTAAAAAGAGATCAGTTTTATTACCCAGGAGCAGGAGGCTGCAACAGCTATATAGTAATAATGTACATGATAGTAGCCTGAGGTTTATACAATCATGTAGGCTGTATACAAATAAAATTTAAACCAATCAGAAAGCTTCAATTTTAGGATTATGGAGGGATTCAACAGGTAAACAAAATGCATTTTCTTAGTTGCTTCAGGAAGCCTGATGACAACAGAGTTTCTTGTTTAGGAGGGCGATTTGGGAAGAACTGCATGTATAAATCAGTAGTCCTGAGTAGTTACTGAGTAGTCCTGAGTAACCAGTGGCCTCACTAGTGCAAGGGTGTTTTGCTTTGCAGAAGACCACAAAAGGTGTGTTTTCATGAAGAATTGAAGGAAGGTGGGGATGCTGTTTAAAGGCTTTGATTGCACTTTGCTTCTAAAGGTCAGCCAGGGAGAAAGTGCTCCAGAGAGAAATGGCAGGGCGAGTCCTTAGGCAGAATGAAAATGTGGCTTATGCTGGGGCCAGCTAGTAGGTTTAGTAGATGAAAATGAATGAGATAGATGGGCACGGGGCAGTGACTCACTGAGAGTCAGGTAATGACTTGGACACTGGCAGGGTAAGTGTCCAAAAAGCTCTTGTACAAGCCCTCCTTATCAGTATTCTGGTGCAACAATGATGTACAGGTCTGATCCTGCCAAATGTGGATATGCAGGATAGGAAAGTGTAAGTGGATGGCCTTTCCAGAGGGCATTTTGTGTCCATTCTCACATGGATGTAAGAGATGAGAGGGATAAATTGACATGTCTCTGTCCATCTTCACAGACTGACTTAGTAAATACCAAATGTATAGATGTAGTTGGAAGTACTGTGTTCAAAATATGGAGGAAAATTAGTGACTTTGAAATATTTTAAGGGAAACAGGTGTGACCTTACTGCACATTTTTTTAGAAATTGGGGGTAAGGGTAACAATAGAAATTTGAAGATAAAGGAAAAGGTGAAAGTGTCACGTATTCATTGAATAAGAGAGCTTATCTATTGTCCTTCAAATCAGATAGAGGGAACAGACATTTACAGGTATCTGTATGTAATGGAGGAAATTTCTAAAATTGTACAGTTGCCTATGGTTTCTGAAGAAAATAGAAGAAAACAATTGCAGTGGCAGCTGTAATGATGTATCTGCTGAAAGGTGTGTAACAGAGTCTTCTGATTTAAGAGCTAACCCAATTTATCCAGCATGGGTTTGAAATAAAAAGAGATCCTTCAGTTTTGTATAATCCTAGATACCTGAAGATAGCTGCTGTTCAGTGCTTTATCTTCTCTCTCCTACTAGGACAGTAGAGACTGACCTTAAACCTTCTGTATTTTTGCTTGTGAGCACCAAATTGCTACTGCATGTGTAGACCTGCTGAGAAACAGTAATAGAAAACTTGAGGGAACCTTTCACTTCTCAGAGACTGAGGATTCATTTTTGATGCCCAGCTCATGTATTCCTTTTGTCCATATTCCTACACTTATTAGCAGGCATGAGGTCTTTACTTTTTAACTGAAAACTTTATTATTAGAACACCCAATCTGATTTCTTTTTTAATCAATAGAATATTATAACTTCAGAAAAATTAACTTTCTTTGCCTTTTTTTGCTATGTGCATAGGGGAAAACCCAGGTGCTGTCACTTCAGGTAGTTAACTCAGTAACTGACTTCAGGCAGTTGCTTCAGCATTTTTACATTTTTCCCATACTGGTAGTCCTCCTGAGAAGCCCGCAAATGTGTGATTTAAATGACTGGTTTTTTGGGGTTTTTTTGCAGAAATTGATGGAGTAAGAATACTGCCTTTGCTGTTCTTGTGTGGATTTTTTTCTTGGGTTTTAGTTGTTGATTTGAGGGATTTTTCCTTTTCCTTTTCCTTTTCCTTTTCCTTTTCCTTTTCCTTTTCCTTTTCCTTTTCCTTTTCCTTTTCCTTTTCCTTTTCCTTTTCCTTTTCCTTTTCCTTTTCCTTTTCCTTTTCCTTTTCCTTCCTCCAGGTCAACTTTCATATATCTTCAATTCTTTGCCAATTGCTCTCTGTTCAGGAGTAGCCAAGGAGGCTGTAAACCTCCAGCAAACGGAATTAATACAATTTTCTTTTAGTAAATCATAGAATCATAGGATGGTTTGGGTTGGAAGGGTCCTTAAATGTCATCTAGTTCCAGTCCTCCTACCCCATCCAGCCTGACCTTGAACACTTTCAGGGATCCACAACTTCTCTGTGAAACCTGCTCCAGTATCTCACCACCCTCACAGTAAAGAGTTTTTTTCCTAATACCTCATCTACACCTGCCCTCTTTCAGTTTAAAGCCATTCCTCCTTGTGTAGTCACTACATGCTTTTTAAAAAAAAACCTGTCCAGCTCTCTTGCAGAGGCCCCCTTTAGGTAGTGGAAGACTGTCTTAAAGTCTCCCTGGAGCCTTCTTTTTCCCAGGTTGAACAACCCCAAGTCTCTCAGCCTGTCTTCATAGGAGAGGTGCTCCAGCCCTCTGATCATCTTCACAGCCTTCCTCTGGACTTGCTTCAACAGGTCCATGTCCTTCTTATCTTGGGGGTCTTAGAGCTGGATGCAGCACTCCAGGTGGAGTCTCACAAGAGCAGAGGAAAGGACAGAATCCCCTCCCTTGACCTGGTGGCCACATTTCTTTGTTGTTGGCTTTCTGGGCTGTGAGCACACATTGACAGGTCGTGTCCAGGTTTTCATCCACCAACACCCCAAGTCCTTCTCCTCAGGGCTTCTCTCAAGCCCTTTGCCACCCAGTCTGCATTTGTGCTTGGGATTGCCCTGACCCATGTGAAGGACTTTGGCCTCGTTGAACTTCATGAGTTTCACACAGATGTCTCCTAAGCCTAAGGTCCCTCTCTTGCCTCCAGCATGTTGACCTCACCACACAGCTTGGTATCACTGGCAAACTTGCACTCAAGTCCAACTGTCCAGGTCACTAAAAAAGGTGTTAAACTGTACCCAAACAGTACTGTTAAAAAGTCCCAAACAGACCCCTGAGGAGCACCAATCTTCATTGGTCTCCACTTGGACACTGAGCCATTGACTGCAACTCTTTTAGTGCAACCATCCAGCCAATTCCTTATTTGCCAAGGGGCTCGTCTGTGAAGTCCATGTCTCTCCAATTTAGAGACAAGGATGTTGTGGGGAGACAGTGTCAGATGCTTTGCACAAGACCATGCAAAGAGCTCCTCATGCTGGTGGGGAAAAACCCACATACAACAAACACAGCAAAGAATTTGCAGTCTAGGTTGTGTGTTAGGTACAGACTGATCTCTTAGATGGTTTTGGTTAGGAAACATATTATATATATGAGCAGAAGGATGTGTGTGTGCACTAATGCTGTTGTCCTGTAATATTTGCTGATACTGTCCTCTGTCACACACAAGTAAGGTAAGTTAACATTACTCGATACCTGTTGACCTTTGATGGATGTCAGATAATAACATGTAGCCTTATATGGGTCAAAGACATAAATATTGTAATTTTGTTGTCAATAAAATGCCTTTTCTGTAAATCATGAAATAATGCAGTGAAAGCAAACTTGCTCAGTACTGTTTCTCATCTGATGAAATGGAAAATTCATTCAGAGTACCAGCCTCAGGAAACAAGCTCTGAGGGGATTCTGCTTTTTGAAATGATTCCCTTTCAATACTGAAGTTGTCAGGACTGCTGTAGTATAGAGTTTGATATTCTCAAGCAGAATTTGATAAATTTTGATAATGTGACAGACAGTGAAGACAAATACTGCAAAAACCCTAATTTTCTTCTATGTTGACTGAAAACTTCAGCCAAGTTGATTTTCACTTAACTGAGCTCCTTCCATTGTTTGTACTCTCTGAGGTGCCAACTTAATAATAAGACACTTCTGTGTCCTGAGACTAATGCTACCTGTCATAGGGGGCTGTATTAAACAGGGAGGAAATCCAAGCAGGCTATACAGCTATACCCTCTTCTTAGGCGCTGGATGGAAGAACCTAGAGAGAATCACTTATGAGAGAGAACGGGGGCTCCTTCTGGGGAAGAGAACATTGGGATAGTACCTGTGAGAATAGTTGTCATCCTTTGAGAGTGCTATTTTCTCAAATCACACCTACCTGCTTCCTCCTGGGAAGGAAGTCCTCAGTACAGTGCTGTTGAAGAGCACAAGGCAATCTGACCAATGTAGCTTTTTATATCCACTCGGAGCTGTCAGTTTTGTGGAGGACTGTTTGTCCTGTTCTGCATTGTTCTGTTACAAGGCGGTGCTCAAGGGCTTTTATGAAGTATAATTATACAAAAATAACACTTTTGAAGTATCAGACACACTTGTTTAGTCACTTTTAGATTTATCAGCTCCAAAACTCAGTTAGCAAATCCTGCCCACTTGTATATAAAATGTTCTTTGAGATAATTTTTGTACAGGTTGAACTTGTAGTACTCCTACGTAACTTCAATATACTTAGTTCCTGTAAAAGTACTTTGAAACCAAATATAGTGAGTAGGCCTGATTTGCTTCTTAAAACTTCCAAGACACATGAATTTAATTTTTCAGCACTAAAGCACAAGGCGTGTTAAGAATTCCTGATGTTTCTAGGTATGAAAACTATTTTCTTTTATACAGATCTACTAAAAGAAACTTCTAATGGCAAAATATTCGCTCAGAGAAGGAAGAGCTCACTGTGCTTTCCTCTGGTGGCTCCTTCCAGCTGCTCATGAATGTTTGCAGCTGTAGCCATGCTGTGCTGTGTATTCAGCAGTGGCTTGGGTCTAGATGCTCAAAATAGGCATCTCCCTTTAACGGGTATGTTTGACCTTGATTTTCCTGTGCTTTGTTTTCTCACCTGTAAGTTTGGATAATACCAGCTGTTCATCTTTCAGGAATATTGTGAGGATAAATTATTAGTGAACCACTTAAGTACTTAAGGGATGAATAATGTTGTACCGTCTGCAAGGAAATTAAACATTCTGTCTTTCTAGCAGGATCCAAATATTGTTTGCTAATCGAGGTACAGGGTCATGCACAAAATGCTGACTAGAGCACTGTGCATCCAAATGAGGCACAGCCACTATCCTGGATTAGAAAAATATGAATCAAGACTTCTGTGCTGGGAGTGTAAGCGTACGTAAGCACACGAGAAAGAACAACAGCAGCACGGTCCGCCATAATTCTGATATATGCAACTTTCTGGCTGCCCACTTACAGTTCAATACTGGTGTTAGGAGGTGCTGTACTGTACTTTGTGATATTGTCTGTTGTATTGCACACACACACACACACACACTCATCCTTTTACAGCCAGCTTTGTTAATGCTGCAGGTTGTGACCAGAACATACAATGCAGCCATATCTGTGATTATGATAAATGTTTAAAAAAACAAAACAAAAACAAAATTAGAATGTTGACTTAGGGACTTACGGGGTATTTTTTGGGATTTTTTTAGCACCTGCCTTTAACATGGCATAAAAAATTTCTAGAAGGTTCACCAATCAATTAAACTTTTCTATTAAATGCTGGGTGCAGAAGCCATATATTTAACAAGTTTTCCACTCTGTTGCTTTACTTTATAAATAATATGTCTTCTGGAAATTTCTAATGCATGTCAGATATTCATGATGAAAAAGCACATTTGTACTGCCAGTTCAGAGATAATTACTTGCCATTAGGTTCATAAGAACATAAATTTTATTCATTTCTATCATCCAACTTGTCAACTTCTTACATTTTGTCTACACTCTGCCCCTCACTGACAAGCAGCAAATAATTTAGTCTTCCACCAAAATGATAATGACTGGCAAATGAAAATTTCATTGAAAGAGACAGCACATCAGTTGCATTAAAAGAACTTTTTTATTTTTAATTTTTTTCAATGATAATTCAAGTGCTGTCACTGAAGCGAATTTATTAACGTAACTTATATTAAGCTGCTCATATTTAGATGCTTCCTTGTTATTTAAGAGGTAAGCTATTCATGCTGGTGATTCCATCTGAAGTGCATTTTAATACACAGTTGCTTTGGTTGTAAGGTTTTTTTAAAAAATGACAGACTTTACCACCATAACAAAATTTCTTCTCTCAGTTATTTGGTTATTATTTGGGAATGACTTTTCTGTTTTTTGGTACCTGCCTACCTCTGGCCACCCAAAGAAATTGACCATTTGTTCCTAGAGTAATAGAAAGAACTTCTTTCTTCTCAGCTGTTAGGTTCTTTATTTGGAACTCTTTCTTATCCCAGTGATTGGCTGCATAAAGGCCTTAGAGAATCATAATTAAGCTGAAAGAAAATATGCATTGACAAATTTTACATTTCTGATAATGATTTGACATAGTTATAGTATTAGAAAAATATACTTCAAATATTGAAAATAGTAATCAGAACAATGATTAATATATGTAATTTGAAACCAGAAAAGACAAAGTAATTCTTGGCCATGTCTGTCATGTGTGTATATTAATCTGACAGTGGAGACAATCAGATGCTATTCCAGAGAAAAAAGAGCTAGGACCAGTAAAGCAATTTTTCAGTGAATTAGTCTCTGGCAAAGGTTGTTTAACAGGGGAGCCTTGCCTTTCCATCAAAGAAAAAAAAAGGTAAAAAACCAAAGTAACATCACCTTTTCTTCCACTGGGTGATATTCTTCATGGAAGAATACGATCCAGTTAGTCCCACAATGCCTTCCAGCATTTGAGAGCTGACAAGGTTTAGAAAACAAAGAATGTCCTCTCAGTGTTATGTTAGATATTGGTACTGTAGACTTGCTCTTCTAATAGCAGGGAGATACACACATCCTCACATTGAGATGAAATGGTTTGTGAAATGATCATGCTATTCTTGCTATGCATTGAGTACTTGAGAATATCTTAGTAAACATACAGTTGGAGGCTATTAATGTGTATTATTGACTTCAGTTAAAGTTTGCTCTGTAACTAGTAAATGGGAAAGTGTGGGCTTGCATGCATAATGCAAAATTAATGTAAATGCTTGGTGGAGCAAAATGATACCAATTCCCTAAAGTATTTTACTTTGCAGGGCAGTGTAGCCGCAAAGGTTTTGTTAATACAGTGTTAACACAGAAATAAACTCACAGAGGTTGGCAAAATAAATATCACATGCCCTGGGGTTAGATAATTCTGTACTCTACTGACTCCTTCACATTTCAACATATTGCTTGTGTAGATATTCATGATAATATTTTCAATATTTTTTTAGTAAGTGACAAGTTGACACAGAAAGTACTATACAAACCTGAACAAATGTCTTTCCTTTTGTTTTGTTTGTTTGTTTGTGAATTGTTTTGGAAATCTTAATGTTTCAGAGAAATCCAGATCAATGAACATGGGACTGTGAGAAACAGAAATCTCTTTTTGGTGGTTTGTGCAGGATGCATACAAATTTAGCCAAAATACAATATAATGCATTTGCTTAAAATTTTGTTGCTGTCAGCTTTCATATGAGAATGATTCATTTGGTCATTTTCAAATTCCTTTTTCTGGGTCTAAGAGTGAAAATCTTCCATTAAAGAAGAAAGCATGGAAGAATGATTTCAAAAGAATGAAAACAGTTTTAAAATAAAAGAAGAAAAGGAAAAGAATATGGACTTGCAGCTCAGTTTCCGTACTTCTGTTTTATCAGAGTCCTAGTTTCTCCTAGTGTGCGAGCAATAAATGGTCTGAGAAATAACAGAGGAAAGATACCACAAAGTACATCAAGTCATCCAAACCCACACAACTTAATAGTGAGACATGGCTCTCCTCAACCCATGAGATTTGGCCCCGGGGGGCTGTGTCCAGGGTTCCAGCAATGGTTTCATAGAATGGTTTGGGTTGGAAGGAGCCTTATAGGTCTTCTAGTTCCCAACACCCTGCCGCAGACAGGGACACCTTCCATCAGACCAGACTGCTCAAAGCCCCATCCTTCCTGTCACTTTCCTCTCTACACCAAGAGCGTGTCGCGCCATTCGAACCATCTGCCACACGAGTCTCAGAGAAAGCAAGAGGAGCACAAGGAGTACATGTACCAGAGGATCTTAGTAGTGCATTATTTAAATAAGAAACACCAGACTTAGCACTGAAATGCTGCATCATCTTGACAGCCTGGCTTTTAAGCAGGCAGACAGAAAAACAAAGTTCTTGCCAGAACATCAGGATATTGGGACATCAAAACATGTTCATGTACTGCAACTTCTGAAAACAAAACGATGAAATGGAAGAGTGATCCAAATGCATTTTATGCATTTACAGTATATTTTACTCTGAGAAAGTGAGTCTCAACATGTATTTCCAAAGAGAGGCTTGAGGTTTTTTTAAATGTGCTAATTAAAAGTTTACCACTAAAGATTTTTTTCAGCTTGTCCATGACTAATTACCTCACTTTTGAGAACTTCTCATGCTGTATCTTTGGGTCTGTTCCTTGTGGGTTTTTTTGATTTTAGTTTTTACTTTTCATAAATAGAGTTATTAGGGAGGTGCTAAAGTGTGGGGTGAACGTGTTTGCTGGAAAATGCAGGAGTTGATTTCCCATGTGGCCTTCTTAGCTGGCAACTGCAAGCCATATTACTCTGTGGGGTTTTTAATTATTATTATTTTATTTTAGTATTTTTGAGACTCTGTAACTGCTTCTGCTCACCACTTTGCAAAACTTGCAGTTTATTATACTGCCACTGCTTGTTTGGAAAGGAACAAAGAAAGGACACAAGGAACAGGTCCATTGTTAAGCAGAGTGTGGGTATTAAGGAAGGCTTCTGAAAACCTGTGGTGTTCCACCCTTGCACCATCATTTTCTTGGTGTATAATAAGAAGGATCAACCCAATAAGTTTCAGGTCTGAGAAAACAAATTAATCTGAGGGAAAAAATTAGGGACTGTAAGGGATCTGATTTGTAGGAGTGATAGCACACAAGATATCTTGTCTTCCCACCCAATAATCCAGCTGTGATTGATGCAAACCTGCTTGTTGTCATGAGATGGTGTCTGACACTTACCCTCAAGCACAGATTACCTCTGCTTGGTCAGTAATGAATATGCATTTTTGTTTTGCAGTAGCCACACAACTTGGATCTTAATGAAAACTAGATGCAGTTATGCATCAGGGTATGTGTGTGGATAGAAATACGGGCTGAGATTCTCAATTTGCCCCTAGGAAAGGGCATTTGAGGAAATTTCCCCACATGGTAAGTTTTGTGACAAAAAAAATAGGAGAGTTTCCTGTGATGTTTCCTCAAGATCTCTGCATTTAGATATAAGCAGCAATTTTCCTTCTTGTTTCCTTGTACCTGGTTCCTGCTTTCCCACTCCTAAAAGTGAAGAAAAGGAATGTGAGTGCAAATTCCCTCCAAGCCCAGCAGATAGACTGTTACACAATGGGACTGCTTGCTTGATTGGTTTTGTGTATTTGCTTTGCTTTGTTGGGAGTCTCTTGTGTAGAAAGCTATTTGTGCTTTAAGGAACAGAAAATGACAAGAGCTGGTGAAGCTGATGGGCTCTCAGAGCCCTGAAATGGAGGAAGGTGGGATGTTTGTACCAAGAACCGACATGCTGACCTCGGTGTGTCATTTAAGTGATTTCAGTACTCCTTAGCTTGTATCTCTGGAAAAATAATAAGGTGTTCAACACAAATTTCTGGGAATGATGCTGCAGAGATTAAAACAATAGGACAATACTTGTCATTTGCATGCCCAAAGCAGACTTGTTGAAAGGATCTCGCAGCAGAGGCTTCCCGAATCATTAGTTACAAATAAATGGTATTTGATCATGTTGAAATTTTGTATAAACTTATGAAAACAAATTAACTACTTTACAGTTATCAAACTGTATTACTTAGTTTATCCTGCTAATGAGAAAAATAAATGCCTATTTGGAACAACATGAAAAATAATCATACTCATTTTCTTATGCAATCGAAAAAATTAACAGATTACTTCTGTGACTTTCCTGTGTTTCCATTCTTTTACAGGACTTGATCCACATAGCACGTGTAAAAATGAAATGTGTTGAGATTTACTTCTCTTTGACCACTACAGGCTCATGTTATATAAGATTGATAACCAGCCTTCTGTGTTGGACCGGTTCTGTAAGCAGTGCCATGAATTATTGCACTTGCAGAGAAACACTTTTAAAATAATAATTAAAAACTTTGAAAGAAACCTTATGGTTTCCTAATAGATTGCAAATAGGTTTTTGTGCAGATTTTAATGGCACGATGTCATGTGAAAAGGGGAAGTTGACCCTTAGTGTTTGATGTGTCAGTCAGTGCTCCAGGAAAGCCGAGACTGCTGTTTTACCCCCAGCCATCTTTCCTCATGCCAGAGTGAGCTAAGTGGCTCTAGATATTTTATTTCCAGCACAATTATAAACATCCATGTAAGTTTTACATTAAAGCTTTAGATTAGATGACTGTATTTAAGAGGGAAAAAACCAAACCAAAACAAACCCATCCCCACTCCCCCCCAAAAATAATGCTGAATGCTAAAGAGAACATAAAGGGAAATGCATTTGGGTTTTACATTAGAAGAGCATTATTAACCTGGGATGTCAATTTCTCTTTGTGATGTGATTCTTTTTATCTAAAGGTACATTAAGATTAATTTTTAAGTAATTTTTCCTAGCATGCTCTTGCAATATGTCATAAATAATTATGGTAATATCCATCCAGTATGGCAGGATGAAACCAGGTCTACACTAGCCTCATTTCACCATTTTTTTTCATCATTGTAACCTACAACTGCAGAGTGTTTCCAGAAGGTGTGTGGGACTTATTTGTTTTACTGAAGTTGTCCTGAATCTTTCTTAACAGAAGGAAGTTGATGTAAAAGATCTTTTGAATTTTTTGCTTCTTCTTTTATTTCTACCTGATTAAAAAAAGAAAAAAAAAGTTCTATTTTCCTGCCTTTCCCTGTAGTTTCCTCATTTCCCATCTACCTCCCCGAATGAGGTCATAACTTTACTCTTTTTGTCCGTGTGAAAAAGCTTAACATCCTACTGAACCTCCAAGCTGGAATTAGTGGTTCAGTAGGCTTAATGTAGACATTGAATAAGCCCTTTTGGAATGTGGAAAAATTCAGCGTTATTTCTGCAGTGAGCATCACATTCGCCTTCCTGCACAGGCAGTGCTTCATTATGGAGGTACCTCAGGACACTTACTGAAGGAACATACAGGATATTTTACCTGAAGTAAGAACTTTAAGTAGGACGTGCCAATGATTTCTGCTAAGGAAACTCAGGGTACTACCAACTCTTTGTAGTTTCCAAAGTGATTCCTGAACTGAGCCTGTGAAGAGGCAGCAGTACTGACACCCTCCTCCCATGTCATCTTTAATCTGTCTTGTCAAAAAGAAAATAAAGGAAATTACCTATGACAATGTAGAAATCATCTGTTAAATGATTAATATCTTGTTTCTGATGAGAGATTTACACAAACTTGTTTTTTAATCAAATACAGAAAATTGATTTTGTATGTGATGGCAGTATGTCATCTGGGTTTTTTTAAGCAGAACATTCTTTTTCCCCTTGCTTCTTCCTTCTAGTACATTTTTCTGTGGGCCTTCATTTCATATCTGAGTATTTTTCCCATGCATTTTTGAGCTTTAATTTTCAGGAAGAGACAGTATCTTTTATTATATATTGTATTATAATATCATATTATATAGTATATAGTATATTTCACCTGACAGATGAAAATCATCCTTTTCCAACCTCTTCTCAAATAATCAGCTACTTCTCACCTGTGTGGCTTTTATGGTCCATCAGCTGACAGCAGTCTAATGCCAGACTGCTTTGTCCTCTGCAATTATGTTGGGATCCTTTGCTACTCTGGGATTTTCTGAAACATATTGTGAAATTCTCAATGATCCGTGGCAAAACAGAAGTGAACTTGCAGTTCTTCAGTAATTTCTTTAGAATTGAAATAATGAGGAGATATTTGTAGTTATTTCAGCATTTGCAACTGTTTAATTTGGAAATCAAATTAACAGGCAATAGATAACTTTGGTTAAGAATCTGCATTTTATGTGACTTTATTTATTTTATGTGACTTTATTAAGGACAAAATATAATGATGGGTTTGTTTTTAAAGATTAATTATAAGATTGTAGCTGGAAAGTGTGCTGCTCGAGAGTTGTGGGTACAAAAGTTTTGAAAGTGTATTGTAACAGAATACTGGCAGTTTTATATTCATTTTGTCTGGTGGCAAATAACTAGACAAGGAGAGGTTAGCCCAACGTCTCTTCATCCTGTTTTAATTGAGGCTGCCATCTTGCAATACAGCTGCTTAAGATATATGAAAAAAAAAAAAAACAAAAAGAAAGAAGCTCTATGAATCAGTGTACAGTGATGACTTTATTTATAGCCTAGTTCATTTATGATTGTAAGTAAACCTTTCACACACTGCAAAGTGTGAAATATCCAAATTAATCATGGACCTAAGTGCCTGGGGAAAGGAGACTTTAGGAGGATTGAAGGTAAGAAATGAGAAACAGAAAATAATGGGGAACAGGCCCTTTATGGATTAGCAAGCTCAAGGGTCACTTAGACCTCACAAACAAGGCTCAAAGGCAGAGCTGTTATTGATTTCTTTCCTTAACTGAAATCCCATTTTCACTGAAAAAAAATTAAAGCATAGACACACTAAACAGATAAAAAACTTCTAGATCCCACTTCTGTATGGCCTCTGAATTTGTCTGGATAATTGTAAAATGCTGGCGCTGTAGTCTTTGCACCACGAGATGGATGTGTGACACCTGGACAGCGTGGTGTGCCAGTTTGTGGATCCTGTCCCACTGTGTGGACCCTGCAAGTTCAGCAGAGCTCTAAGCAGCAGGTGTCAGACTCCTAGGCCTGTGGAATATTCTTCAGGTTTTAGATTGGACTGACCAATGGCCCAGTCAGACTCTATAAAAATCATGTGGGTTTTGGACAGGGCATTTGGGGGGACAGAGGGAGACACCATGATCATGGGCATGCTTCCTGCAAAGCCGCTGAACCATGAAGACCATCCTTCAGGACCTGCTATAAGCTCTGTTGCTCCCAGTGGAGTTGTGGAGAACATGATATCTGACAGACATCACAATGACTAGTATGTCCCAGAAAATCCATATGGCCATAGGATAATCTACTTAAAGGAATCAAATTTTTTTATGCTACTGATAAAAGCCTCAGTATTATATTAGGACATACTGCATCCCACTTAAGAACCTTTTCTTTTATCTCAGGGAAGAAAAGCTAAGGTAAGACTAGCATAATTAGTGTGCTTTCATGTACAGTGAAAGTCTGAACACCATGGAGAATGCCTATGGCACTGAGTATCCCACTGTTTTCTTCACAGCAGGCACCTTGCAGCTGAAAGTGAAGGAAGCTGGACTGAAGTACTTGACTTAAAAAGTGATGCACTTTGCACCAAAATGTTCTGAGTTCTTCTGTCCAACTCAGTTTACTAGAGAATGTTTATGTTATTGTCTGTTGGAGATTTCATTTTCTAGGTGAGTGAATGCTGAGGTGTACTGGAAACTGGCTGAACTGATAAACTTAAAAGGTTGTTGTGATTAGTTGCACAAAGTCCAACTAGAGACCAGTAACCAGTGGTGTGCTCCAAGGCTGGACAATGGGACCACTACTGTTTAACATCTTCATTAGTGACCTGGCTGATGGGACAGGATACACTCGTAGCAAGTTTACAGACAATATAAAATGAAAGCAGTGGTTGATATACCAGAGGGCTGTCCCTCTTACAAAGTTTTTTGTACTCAAATTCCTTATGGAGCACAGATGTTGAAGGGCATTCTGAGCCTTTGATGCCTTGTGAAGTCTGACCTGGAACAGAGACTAGACAGAGCTAAAGAATAAAGTAGGTATTTATTAGGAGGCCTCAGTGGATCCACCTTGGGCAGCAGAAGAGCCCAGCCAGGGCTATAACCCAGGTGAACCCAAAATGGTCATAAAAAAATGGTTACGGGGTCTCACACTTTTATAAGTTTTGGTCTATTAGCATATTGATCCATTAGATAATTATCCAGTTACAGCTCCAGCCCATGAAGTCCCATCCTTGTTTTTCTCCCTTCAGTCCACCATTGTTTATGCTCTTGGGCCTGAGATTTGGATTGTTTGTCCTTGGTCCCCAGCTAGAGAAGGAATTATTTTGCCTACCTACTCTGTGAAGAGAGTTTACTATCCCCTTATATGAAGCCCAGACCCACACACCAAAGCAGCACAGAATATGAAAAATATAAAAACTAAAACCTGAGACATCACCTTCACCAAGCAAGCTGGGAAGTTTTCCTGGTTATTCCTATTAGATTTGCATTGCTTTGCATTGGCAAGGAATGATGAGCTGCTGTTCATGACTCTCACTTCAGGGAAGAGGAGATTTTTAGAAATAGACAGTCGAACAAATCTTGTCAATAGATGTAATTCTAGAAATAGATGACAAAAATGAGCAGAACTCTGCCAGAGAAATACCTCTGCATACAACGTTTATTCGAGCTGTAGAATTTTTTCCCCTTGGGTGACAATGAATGGATGCTCTAAGTTTTTAGAGGTTCAAGAAGGCATAGAACAAATTACTGAAAGAAAAATCTACTCACGTTGATTGTTGCCTCCTTTGGACTAGAAAGTGCATGAATAAAAAATTGGTGCACGCTAGCAGTTTATCCATGCACTTCAGCCTTCTGCATTTGTGGCCTCCTGGCACTGAGCTCTGTGGAGCCTTGGATCTGCCCCCAGCTGTCTCCTTGTGTGGCTCATGAAGTGAACTGGTCCCACTCACAACTGCACAAGGTGGCAGAAGGGGCTGATGCTGCTTGGTCTTGGGCTTTGCTGCAGCGCCCCAGACCTCAGGGTGAGGGGGAGCAGTTGTGAGCACACTGGAGATTTCTCCTTGAGGATGCTGGGCACTCTTGGATTCACTTGGAATGGGAGGGTGCTGTGTAAACTGTGCTATGTGTAAGCATCTGGTCTTATTAGGTCTGTAAGATTTTCAGGTCATGATCAAATTGTTGAAAACACTTTAGTTCCCAATGTCTTCTAAAATATGTCTGGTTTTAATCAAGGCCATAAATATGGAAGGATAGTTTCAGGCACCACCTTTGAAAACATTGGTGACTATCACTTCAGTTTTTCACGGAATAAACAGAAGAAAAATTGCAAACAGAAAACATGTTTTGTGTAAATACCAAAACATCTTAGTAGAGCCAGCACACCATAGGTAAAAATAACTTCCTGGTATTTTTCCAGATTTGCATTTGCATCTTGGATCAATCTGTACACATTGGAAACAGAGTAAAATTAGAAAATTAGAAGTGTAAAGCAAGATTTCAGGGGTTTAGTTCAGACAACAATGTACAGATACAATTCTTTCAAAGCACAATTAACTCCTCTTTTACTGTCAGTGTGATATTTGACTATATGCAAACAGACTGCTGCAATGACAATTTTATACCCTGTTGTACAACTCCAATCCTCCTGGTTTTTCAAAACAAGACAATTTGTTTTGCTGTAAATACAAAAAGAATTATACAAATGTATCTTTTTGCTTTATTATCCTGGAAACCTCATAGATCATATGAAATGTTTGGTGTGTGGCAGTCCAAGGAGAAAAACAGAAAAAGAGATGGCATTTAATTGGCTTCTTGCTATGTTTACCTCTACCTGATGTGGGATTAAGTTCTCATTTATGCAGCTTTAACAACATTTTTATTCCTTTTTAAGTTTGTGAAATGTAGGTTGGATGAATTGCACTGTATTTTCTGAGTTTTCTCGGAAGTCATTTAAAGGAGTGCAGTAACTGCTTGGGAGAGGAAATGTGAGAAGAATATTAGACGTCTCAGGAAACTAAAACTCCCACGTTCAGAAACATTCTTACTTCTGAATGTGTTTGTTTTGTCTAGTTTTCCTATTGACAAACCAAAAATTTTGGTCAAGCTGATGCAGTCTGCACACAAAGAGTTATGCCTGTGCCTAAGTCAGCAGCTCACAGAGCAAGTGCCAATTCATAGTGAAGGCGCCTTAGCACAAAACCCCTTATATCCCATAACCAACACAGGATTCTCTTGTGTTGTGGACTACGTGTGTTAAAGCTTTACTCCCTTGACAGAAGCTGGCTGTTGTATGCATATGAACTGCAGTACTGAAATTTAAGTTAATTTCCAGCTATATTTTATGTAACATAAATAAATGAAGAACTGGAATATTTTGTGTTGTTTAATAGTGCTGAGAATCTGGTTGTCTTAATCATTTGCAGTAAAAAAAGGACAGAGGTGTGCAACATTAAGATACTGATTTCAGTCAATAACATTTAAAGAAAAGAAAAAGTCATCAAATTAAAGATCTGCAAATGAGCTCTGCCCTGTTTGCAAGGCATGTATGTATGTATATAACTAGTAGCTATGTGGTTAAGTATG
The DNA here is from genome assembly GCF_031753505.1 of Anomalospiza imberbis. Taxonomy (NCBI): domain Eukaryota; kingdom Metazoa; phylum Chordata; class Aves; order Passeriformes; family Viduidae; genus Anomalospiza; species Anomalospiza imberbis. Next base: position 106,805,823 of record NC_089682.1, read on the forward strand.
GTAATGGATACTCTAGGTATTAAAAAGTGCACCATTTATATATTTTTTTCAACATTAAGATAATGATTTTATTTTGAGGTAATAAAAATCCTATTATTGTAACTGTTTATAAGCCAAACTGTAAAATAGCTTAAGAGATCTTAAAAAACTTCAGGTTGCACGAGTGACCTTGTGTAGTTTTTTGCCTGCCATCCAAAAGGGCAGTTTCTGATTTTTACTGACAGATGGGAATAACTAAATAACCTCTTAAAAATGGAAAGAATTGCTCTTGAAACCTTACTTTTGGAAACTTGGGAAGGTTTACAGTTGCAGAATATCAAAATAAGTAGGACATTCTTGTAATATTTTTCCTACAGCTGGATAAATCTGTGAAAACAACTTTGTAGACTTGCCTTGTTTTTCTAGTGCTGTCAAGTTCAAGAGTGTGAAGCTACAGCAAAATGAAGAAACCAAAACCAAATCAAGAAAACACAGGAAAGCAAATACTTCTGTAGAAGTATTCTGAGCCCTACAAATTAGCAATAAACTAGATACAATTATATATGTGCTTTTTGGTCCTTTCATAAATCTGCTAATGTTTTTCTATTACTCTTCTCTTATTTGTTATGTGGCGTATCTAATAAAGGAAATATTCTAATTTGAAGGAGTTCCACAGAAGCATTTGCTAGGTCTCATTTTTCTTTTGCTTAATACCCAAGAAAAATTGCATAGCTGTAAGCAAAACCAATGTAATTGTGTTATTGTATGTGTTATTTACTTATATTTATAATACCTCAAAGGCATAGCCATGACACAGTATCCCATTGCAAGATAGGTAAATGCAGAACAGAAATATTATCTCTATCCTTAAGAATTAGTGATTTGAATTTAAGATGAGAGAATAAGTTATTTTAGGAGAAGAAGGAATAGAGCAATGTATTGTTACAGTTACTGATATGATGCAGTGTGTCAGTCAGTGCTCTAAAGGGTGATGTGATAAACAGTGTTTGCACAGAGTACCAAACTTTGGGAGGCTGGAGGCAATGGAGAACCAAGGGAAGAGATTTGAAGAGCAATTATGCTTTAAGTTGGAAACATGTGCAGGACTTAGGGATCTCCTGATGAAAAGAGTTTCAAAAAAATCAGAGTTAAGTCTGATGTACAAGTTGCAGGACCAAGATCTGCACTGTGGTGATAATCAGAAGAAATATGAAAGGAGGAATGACAAGCTTCTGAGTTGTGTTGAACTTGCATGGGCAGCTGTAAGACAGAGATGGATGCATGCTGGGGGTATGTTTTGTTGTTTAATTTTAACAAGCTACATCTGTCTGACTTCATTGTTGAGGTTCCTGTTATGGGTGACACAGAAAAGCAGAGACTTTCGGGGCACAACTCATTTGTCCTCTTTTAAAAGGTGACTTGGGGGAAGGTGAATTGTGCACTAAGGGAACGTATTTCCCTGTTGATGTAAAGGCAAAAAAATTACCATCTGTGTCTAACAGGCTGCATTATAGACATTTACAGTGCAGATGTGTCAACAGTGAGGTGAGATGAATCCCAGCTGATAAGACAGCTGGGAAGCACAGGTTTTATAGGAGAGAGAGATGGGGTACATGGCAGAGCCAGGTTGGCTCCTTTCTCTCCATGAAAAGTAGGACTGAAAGAAAGAAAATGGCCAAAATAATTTTTCATTTGGTATTTTTCAATTAAATCAACAATATTATATGTGGAGAGAGAAGCAGAGATCCTTTCTTTGATCCCAAAATGCTTTGGGATTTTGAGGAACAGATCCTGGACATCGAAAAGGTCTCAGTGACTGTCAGTGTGAGATTTCCTGGAGTTAAAATGAAGGTATTAGAAGGAAGGAGAGGGTGGCTGAAGGGAAGAGTAGATGAATCAGCAGTGGTGAATGTCACTGGGGATACTTTTCAGTATTTATCAAAGGTGTCTTGTGGAGTAAAAGCAGGTGCAAGAGAAGGAAATATTGGAATGATCCAGGCCCAGGGACCAGCAGTGTGGGCTACATAAAGGAAAGGAGGAAGACAGTTGAAAACAGCTTTGTCAAGGGAGGCATGAAAAGGTCTTGAATTGTGCTGAAATGTCATCATTCCTGTGGCACTATATATCCCATACAAGCTGGATGCCAGAAGGTAACTAGAGAAGGATGGGAAGGAGGGCTGGTGATGCCTGGAAAGGAGAGTGGAGCAGCAGAGGCTTCTGAGAGAGAAGCAGTGTATACAGCGAAGATGAATGGGGTTCTGCAAAGATGAATGGGCTTTTCTGTAAAAAAAAACCAAAAAAAACCCCAAAAAACCCCCCCCCCAAAAAAAACCCACAACAAAATCAAAAAAACCCACAACAACAACAACCAGAAGAAAAAAAAACCCAAAGAATTGTTCTTTTGAGCCCACAGGTCAAATGAAATCTTACTGTGATGGGAACAAGGAGCTAAAATAGGTCAGACAAGTGGAAGCTGAAGTTATCAGGGGGAGTGTAGGGCAGCTCATTATTGCTTCAGGTAGATAAACCACTTTGTTGCTAAATTTTTGCTGTGATTTCTGCTCTGTAATGATTAGTGATCACAGTCTGGATTGCAACAAGCTTCCAAGATTTATGTAACTAATAACTCTTACACAGCTTTTTTTTTTTTTTTTTTTTTTTTTTTTGGGGGGGGGGGAGAACTTTAGGAACCACACAGATGAACCTCATTTTCTTTCTCTGTCAAGATGAAATTAAAAATACATTTTTCTGTAACTTGGTTTATTTTGGTTACAATGACTTAGGCCAGCCAGGAATGCTTGCTTGTTCTGTTTCTCTCAGCTTTAGTAAGTGTTTATTGATCAAGGTATTCTGCATATATATATATATATATATATATATATATATATATATAATGAGAGAAGAATCATACATTCTAAATTTACTATTTTTCCCCAGCATATAATGTTTTTCTTGCAACTTTTCTGTGTCTGATTCCAATATTTTTCCTCTATTATTGGTGGTAGGTCGTTGCCTGTGCAGAAACTCTACAGTAAAAAAATAACATCTACCAACCTCTGAAATCAAGTCATTAACTTTTGGCAGCAGAGACCTGGAAGGGTAATCACATCCAGAATGAAAGCAAGGAAGATTGACAAATACTTATTTCATAATTAAAGTGAAGTGTTTAATAATACAGCATTAACTACTGGGATTACAGATGAATCTTCTAAAATATGTTAGGTGAACTTGTGTGATGACAAAAAGGCTGGAAGTTGGGCAGAGAGGTTTTCTTTCTGGAAGCCTTCAGGGGCACCTGCCTCTTTCCCACTGCTTTGAGGAGAGCTTTTCTAGGCATCTAAAATGAAGCTTGCAAATTTGGCAGTACAGATCCTGAAAGGGTTTTTTGGCCTCTCAAACTAGTTGAAGGCTGAGAGTAACTTTCATTAAAACAAATTGCTGTCTCTATTGTATTAACCACTATTACAGCTCTCTGCAAGCCTTTCATTTTCTGTAGGTGATATTAATCACAGGCTGCCTGTAATGTGCTGCTGCTTATGAACAAATACAATTTAACTATATTGAAATTCCTTTAGGAATTCTTTAAATATATCTAGTCCTATGTGAGTATTAATTTTTTTTGCCATGTAGAAGCAGATATTCACTCTTCCTGTTTGAATTCCTTTTTCCATCACATGCTGTGTGACACTGAGCTACAAGTCAGGTAATGCAGCATATGTATTCAGTATGGGGCTGAGCTAGTTAGTGAGTTGTTACTTGTGTTCCTCAGGTTTGCCTTGATTCTCCTGTGTGCCTATTGCTCATTCCTGTGTCAATAATGTAAAGACTTTTATTTTTGGAAGAGTCTTAATGGGGTTGCTGAGTGTAAAATATCACTGTGTAGAATGGTGCACCCCATCATATTCTAACTGGAAGGAAATAGCTAAATTTGTGCTTTCTTAAGCCAAAATTTCCTTTTTGGGAGAGAGGTTCTTTGAGACTGAAGGATACTGAAGATGATTTTCAGAGAATCTAAATTGTACATTTACCCCAGATGACAAACAAGGATTTGAAAATTTAGATTGTTGCTCATGGAACCTTATTTCTCTTACCACAAATATGGATTTGTCCTACAATGAAAAATAATTAGTAATTTAGGTTCCACTTTCAAACAGCAAAACATAACTGGCACACAGCAGAAACATTTAAGATGATTGACTTAAAACATAAGGAGAAAATAAAATATTCCTGACACATAAATTTAGCAGTTTAGAATGATAGCTTGGCAACAGTGGTTTCCTTAAGCAAAACTATGAGAAAGGTGGAGGAAAGCTAACTACACCAAAATCTATCGATTCCTAGTCTCCTTATGGAAAGTATGTGGAGATGGCTTTGATAACACATTTTATAGACACCAGGCTTTGATGACAAATTTTATAGACACCAAAAATGGACAGACAGACTGGCAGTTCTGGAATGGTTGGCTGCGATTCCCTGCAATACATTGATGGTTTGCAGTCAGGAGGAGCGGTGATGAAGTCCAAGTCTGACAAATGGCTGCACTGCTTTCCCCAGACCTGTTTTGAGGATTAAATGTGGCTTCATTCCTCTCCTTCTCAGTGAGCACTGAATATGAAGATGATGTGGATGCTACCATTGCCATCTGGCTATTGCATTGCTCCTTGAACAGCTTGGGCAAAATTGCTGACTCAGATGTGAACCTGATAAAAGTGAGCTAATGGGGGTGTGAATAAGAAATATTTTCATGACTTAGCTAATACACTGTTCTCATCCTTTGTTGCTAATTAGTGCTCTGCATATACCTTCTATCACAAAGACTGGATAATAACTTGGTGTTATTTTTACAAATGTGAGGATGAGAAGGGAGACAGGTGAGTGAGAACAATGCTGTGAGAACATATGGAGATTAAAAGCATTTCCTATGAAATAACGCACTCTGATTTTCCATATCTATGCAATGTAAATGGTATTATGGTAAGTATCTGCTGCTGCTCTGCAGTTCTGCCATGCCATGCAGGAAGCAAAGTGCTTTCCAAGCTGGAGGCTTCCTCTGGAAGCAGAAAGGGTCCCCTGGAAGAAGCTAGGGGAAAGTGGGGTGGCAGGGATGAAGGCCATAACTACCAGTGAACACTTTGTCAGAAAATTGTATTCTGGCTCAATTAATTATAAGTTTTCTTTGCTTCTCTGTTCACCTTCAGGCAATATTCATTAGGGCTGTATGTTTAGATTTACTAAGAAACTGCAAATTTGCTGAACAGTGTGATTTAAAGTCTCAGAAGCATTTGAATGCATCAAATAATTGTGGCTGGAAAAAATCCAAGACTTAATTGGAAGTTTTCTATTTGTTAATCCCATAACTAATTTGGTGATTAGGGCATTCACCCTTGATGTGGGAGAACTTTATTCAGTTCCTCTCTCTATCTCAAGGGCACAAACAGAAATTTTCCAAATCTAAATACACCTAAAATAAATACACCTAAGCACTAGATCTCATCCTCTGCCTTTCCTACTGGCATGTTTTCACTGTGGATAAGAGACAAGGACTAAGATCCAGTCATATAAATTAGAGAGTATTTTTCTTCTTGCTGATTGTTTCATTCGCTGGCAAAGCTCACTATGCAAGAGGGGACAGCTCCAACAAAACATTAAGGACACTATTTTAGGCTCTCATGTAATACTGTGCTATAGGAGTGTTGCCCAAAAAAAGGAGACTTTGTCAGAAATTCCTGCTCTGAACTAGTTAAAGAAGGAATTTCAGTCCAAATCTTTTTTGCCTTCAAACAAATTCATGTTATTGAGAATATTTTGAGGTGGATGAGGTTCAAAGACATCCTCACCTACTTCCTAAAGGAGTGTAGGGAGCAGTTCAGATAACCTGACTCAGATAGCTACTACTCAGCTTTTTCCTTCACAGTCCTGTTTAGCTATTAAAGCCGGATTTATTAATTTGGGGTGGGGGAGAATAAATGACTGAAAGAAGGTAGGTGTTGAATACTTACGACTTCCCTGCTTGATTCATTGTGTGCTCTCTTTTCCCATTCCAGAAATAGAGTGTTTCACTGTCTATTCCTTCTATTAACCTTTTTTGTTGCCTCTTATGTCCCTTACAAACTATAACTTGTCCTGTGTCATAACCTTTGCAGTGTTACTCCTACATGCTGGTGCTGTTCTTGTGTCCTTGTCCATAAATAGGTGTCCTTATTTAAGCTTTCTATAAAGTGTTTTTTATTCTGAGGTTGCTAAAGGGTTCTAAAAGCAGTCATATTGTTTTATCACTGTGCTATGTAGCCTTCCTCTGCAATAGCATAGCTCTTTGCTTTTGTATTTAATAAAATTCTTTTAGCTCTCCAGAACACTTCCATCCTTTCTGTTCCTCTCCCAGGAGACCGTTTCAACCTATTCCCTGGATAGGTTGAATTCCACTTTTCAAGGTGATTGCCCTTTATACTTAATCCTTTCCTTAAAATAGCATGTTCTTTTGCTTTCCTCTCGGCCTTGCTGAGCTTACTTTCACTTGATTTTCTCCATAATTTCCCATTAATGTCCATCACATCTAAATTATTTGCTTCTCTAATATCTTTCTTCATCTTTAGGAACAGTGTCCTGCTATACCTCCCAAACCTTGGATTGTACCCTAAGCATTTTCACTGATTGTACAAATCAATGCCTTGCCTTCTTCCAAAATAGTAACTCCCCACCATTAATTTAGCCTTTTTAGACCTTCGTTGTGGCCTTTATCTTCAACCAAGTCAAAACTCTGCCTTCCATCTCTTTTAGAAGCTGAAAATGAGAGCATGCATTTTTTATATATGATGCAGCATACTTTTTTTTTCTACATTGTTATTTTAGTTTCTGAAACAGAGACTGCTGTGTGCTTGGGCATTTTACTTCATTTTTATGTTGGCTGTTGAACTAATTCTTAATTTGGAATAGGTAAGGATTTTAGCCAAACAAGAGCTTAATTATTAAATATTAAATTTCCTTACAGTTTTCAGAATAGCAGTTTATTAAAATATTTAGTTTTAGTTTATAGTTCATGTGAGCTGTTAGTAATTACACTCAGTTTAAGAGCCATGAAATGTTAATTAAAAATCTGAAATGTAGAAGAAATTAGGAGAAACTGGCTAATTAAACAATATGATCATTTGTAATGGTTCCAGTTGCACAGTACTGTAATTTAGAAAAGAAATTGTTTGAGAACTATTTAAATAATTATGGGAGATAATTATGTGTTGGTGTTTGCTTTGCAAACTACGCACTGCATACTGAACTATCTTTGAAATCACTGCACCTAAAACATGCATGAATAGAAAGAACTGTTTGGGACTTACAAATTATTTGGAGTGGCTATCTGATTATAAGTAAAACATTACATCTTTGCTATGGATGAAACTGCCCTCTCCAAGTCCTGCCTTCATCCTTGACTCATCTTACAAATTGTTCTTCCAAAAGACCGAGTGACCTCTTCCCCAGGTCAAGACAGGCAGTAGAAAGATAGTGTAGATAACGAGACTGTCTTCAAACTTCTCTCATGTTCCTCCAGTGGTGCTCTACAGGGGAAATGAGGCGCCAGGAAATTTCAATTATGAATTTTTCTGCCAAAATAATTGCAGTTATACACACATGATGCCGATTTGGGTTTTGCCTTTTTTTCTTTTATGTGTTTTCTATATTCTTCACACATATACTTGTAGCTCTGTAGTCTATTGTATTAGTAACTCATTTTCTCAGTACTTTTCCATGGCCTTTCCTTAAGCAGAAAGACAAAACAAATTCCAGAGCTCCAAGCCCTGGAACATACAAGGCTCCTATCCTATCTTGGTTCTTCCTGGGAACCAAGGGCAAGAACAACTCTTCAAGATACATTTAATGGACAAAGTACAGCTGGTGCTGAAGGGGGGATCCAGAGAAGGGGCTTGATGTGGGGGAGAATTGCATCGCCACTTGTCCTCCTAATTGGTGATTTTTATCAATTATGTTAATTTCCTAAAACCTTTAAAAATGTACTCACCCATGGGAGGGCTGGGATTTTGTGGGCATCTTCCCATAACTGCCTCTGAAGGCCTTCAAATAAAGGTCCCCTTTTATATTACCTCATTACTAAAATTATCTTGAGTTTCATTTCCAGGTTAGGAAAAAGGCAACACATGTGGGGAAGGAGACACCACTGAAAATAGGTGAGGACTCTATCCTACAAACTCAATTACCAAAACAGTATCTAATATAATGAGTAAAACCATAGGCTAAGCATTTCATCCACTTTTGCATCTTCTGCTGAACTGATGAGCACTGAGCAGTCTTTTAGATCTGGCTTGTGTAACGGAAGAACCTGGCCCACTCTGGAAATCTTAGCCCTTTCACAAGTTTGATGAAATTCTTCTGACTGCTCCTTGAAAATGTGGAAGCGGAAATGTTTTTCACTGTGTAGAAGTGAGTAGTGTTTTCTTCTGATACCAAGCCAATGGCAGGTGTACATGTTAACACAGAAGACATCAGAACTACTCTAGCATGAGTTAGCTTGAAGAGAGGTAAGGCAAATGCCACATTAATTCTGTTCTCCCCTAAAGAGTATAATCTCTGATGACTGATAGAAGTGTTTTGAAAAGAGCATTTCAAATAACAAAGTGCTGCAGAATACTGATGAAATGGTATTTCACCTTCTCCATGTTACTGTAAATTCTGTGAATGCTTTGATCTTACAATGTTATGAAACACACTTTGTTACCTTAGCAGATATTTCTTCTTAAACAAAAGTAAACTTCTCCGTAGTTTTGGATAAATTATTAATGAGGAATTCTAGTATTTCTGTCCATTTTGCTACTTACTTATGATGAGACTGGTCTATCAAATATGAGGAATCTAACCTTTCCAGTCCTTTAGCTTCAAGCATATCTTCTAAAGCTGGGAGTTGGTTATGAGAAAACAGGGTTGCAGTGCTCTATGCTTTTTATTAAATAGTGGTTAATGGGAGAGACACAGGAATGGATTAAATGGTATTTACATCTACTTCTAGCATTGGAAAATAGGTGTCAAACAGTTCACCCTACCAAGGCAAAAATCTTCTGGGACTTTTCTACCCCCTTTTCTCTCTTTGCCAGAATCCTTCCTCTCCCAGCATGGGTCTGACTGCCTGGCAGGATTTAGTCCATTATGATTTAAATCAAATCTCTGGGCTTTGAGTTACATGAGATAAGCCAATGTATTTGAAATTCATGATGCTAATTTTCTCTGGACTCTGACTTGATAGCAAATGCAAAGTTCCTGCCCAGAACAAATTTTACAGCTCAATTCCTTTCTCCCTAGCTGTTGCAAAGTGGTGGGCAGTGGGTCATAGTTGATTAAATGTATAGATATTCCTTCAGTACTGCATTTTTTTTTAAATTTTGGACTTTATTGACAATTTAAGGCAGATGCAATCAAGACTCAAGATACAGAGCTATGCTTTTTTGCATAAGGTATGTTTTATTTATTTAAAATAAGTGAGAAAATGTAATGAGCAGAAGCCCTGATTAGTTAAGATTTCATGCTAATCAGAGAAAACAGCATTTTCGCATTTTGCTTGCTTTCCCCTGGATTAGAGAATATTTCTGTCCTGAAAGTTTTGCCTTCTGCCCAATTATTTAATATTCAGTTAGGCTTAGAGAAAATGGCAGGTTCTCATTCCACACCTTCAATTTTAATTCAAACAAACCAGCAAACAGGATGAGGTGTCCAACCACCCTCAGTCCTTCAGTCTCTTCCAGGAGACTTCCATATTCTATGATGTTTTTTATAATGTGGTTACTGGTCTGGAGAACCAAAGAGCAACCCTCAAATACTATGTCAGTATGGTTACAGTACTTTCAGGCAAAGGAAATAACAGCTAATTGAAACTGGGAACTTTCTGGATCATGCTGGTTGGCTTAGTTGGATGGGTGTAATTCAGGTTTGTTCAAATGACTGTAATTATTCTATCTGAGTTAATGAAGCATCTATTGCACTTTAAGAAGCAGAGATTTATAATTTTGTTGTCAGTGATACGTGGGAAACTTAAGAAGAGATGTTCAATGAATTGAGGAAATCTTTGTATTAAAACATTGCATTTATGCATAAATGCTGCTACATGGGGAAAAGGACAGGATAGTAAAATCACAAACTTCACTACCAAAACAAAAAAAAATCATATTAGATATTAGGACTATCTTATGGTGAGGGTAATGAAATGCTGGAATGGATGAGGTGATGCCACAGTTTCCATAGGCAGTGCTGAAGTTTGGTAAGCACATCTGTCAAGAAGGCATTTGTGCATACTCATGAGTAGGTGACCTTTTGAGTTATTTATTGATTTTGCTTCCCACACTTTGTATATACAGCTAGTTCAGGGTTACATAGGCTGTTTGAAGCCATAGATTTCAGATAATTTCCATTTTTGTAGAAATTCAGCTGAGGCCTGGATCAGGAGCTGTTTATGCTGCATCTCTCATGATTTGTAGATGACCATGGATGAGATTAGACTCCTAAACCCTGTGTTAAGATTTCAATACCTAGAGTTTAAGCCCAGACAGACACCTAGTCTGATGAATTTCAGGAGATACCTAATTGCATTCTTGAACTTGTTGCTTATTCACTAAGGTCCCTAAATGCATAACTTCAGTGGCCTAGGGAAGATTTGGGCGCTGCATCTGTTTTCAGATGGATTTAGAAAAGTAGTGTATAAATCTTGAAGAGATGTCCAGAAAACGAGATATGGGCAGATCTGAAATGGATTTTGGTGGGAGGCTGGTTTTTTATTGTTGGCTGGCGAGTGGGGAACAAAGGTTCTGGTTGCTGATCAGCCTGGAGATGGATGACTTAATCTCCTGGAAAGGGAATTGGCCTGACCAATTTCCTGGTAATGAATTGGTCTTGAGGTGTCCTCAGCAGAGCTGTCACCTTTTGTGCTGTGAAAGTTGGGCCGAGTAAGAAAGCAGGTAACAAGAAAGCTGGTTTAATGGGTGAGGAGGATGCTGAACTCATCTTCCCAGCTCAGGGTTCCTCAGAATATGGATGTAAACTGCACCATTACTGATAAAAGCAAAATCCATTCTTGGATCTGATTGACTGAAGGCTCCATTTCCCGGCTGGTACCCTGTTCTCTCACAGTAATTGCACAAACTGAGCAGGCTTAATCTCCCTCTCAAAATGCACAAATTGCTTGTGCATTAATAGAGACAAGAGGATATTCCAGTTATACGTCCAGAGGGACTTACTTGCTCTGAAGAAGTATAAGTATGGTGGTCTCAGAGATTGCTCCCTACTTCCCTTCCATAGTCTACATGACTAAGTTATGCACATAATTATTGTGAGTTGGATTCAGCCCTGTTTCTTAAAAGAATATTGTTACTTGCTTTTCTAAAGATTGAAGACAGTTGATGTAAAAACTGATGTAAAACTATGAATTAAATGTATTTCTAGCATGTGCAGAAAGTTCAAGTCTTCAGGAAACTGCTGATGGTCACTAGGAGTGACAGCCTCATACTAAAGAGAGAAAAAGGCAAACATACTAACTGTGTGTGTATTAAAAAAACTGACTGCTGTCTACTTGATCTTCAGTTGGCCAACTCAAAAACAAGCTAAATGAAGAATATTTGCCTTCTCTAAGTCCTGTCCTTTCATGCTGCAGGTAGATTCACCAGACCTGAGAAAAATAGTGAGGTGGTGATGAAGACTGATGCACAAAGGATCTGAAATGTTCCATGTTTTCTCTTCCCAGATATCTCCCAGTGCCACCTGGTTTCACTTTGCACTCCTTGCTCCAGTGAGGGTTATAATCTGAAAGGTTACCAAGAACCACAAACCTTCTCAAAATCTGCTGATGACTTCTAATTGGGACCATCATACCTACAGGGCAAAATGTGTTTTGCACATCTGTGGGAAAAAGCCCAGTGTGTGTCTGGTCCCTGGACATTTTTTCTGCACGGTAGTAGGATAAGTTTTTACCCAATACTGTTCCTTTTAAGAATATTTTTATTCAGTTCTGCAAGGAGTAATGTCTTAGAATATTAGTTAAAGTTTAAGGTCTCAGTCAGGCATGCACTATAAAGCAATGTAGAAACTGGCTCAAGTTCAGACAATTTTGACTAGGCAACAGATGAGCAGAAGGACAGAATGTAGGTAGAGACATAAGCACTAAAAACAGAAGTCAGTCTTCATAAATTCACGTCAAACTAGTCATATTTAGTAATGCATGTGCATAACAACAGAACACTTGCTGTTAAGGAAGGAACCAAAAGAGATGGTAATTTCCATTTCTCCCCCAGACAAAGAAGGAGAAGAAATTGAAAGGGTTATTTTTTTTTAAAGCCAATCTAAAAAGTGAGTAGCCAAAAGCTACTGGTAGTAGGAAGAAGGTGGGAGTTCACAGTAAGGAGGCCAATTAATTTTTTTTAGTAAACAAAAAATCCTTTCAACATTTTTTTCATTTCTGCTCTCCCATGAATATTTAGAACGGTGAAAGATGAACTAACAAACTACATAAGGAAATACTAAGATTAACTGCCTTTTTCATGACCTTGTTTCAGTCATTGTCATGTAAGATTTTAGATGAACAATGTCTAATATTTTCCCGCAGACTTAGGAGTTTTTCAACTTGACTAAGCCCACTGAGCTTTGAAATTCTTTGAGCAGATCTCTGATGTTATTAAATTTGCCTATTACATGTGCTTCTAAACAAGGACAATATGGACCTGTATTAAATTTGGATTGAGTCATGCATATTTCCTCAGAACTTCATGTGGAACTGCTGTACCATTTTCTCTTCTCTTTGCCTAAACAAGACACTGTAGCACCTGTGTTTCTTTGGTATAAAAAAGCAAATCGGAGCAACTCCAACTGTGATACCTCTGGATGAAAAAATTAATGCCACATCTGGAGTTGAATTGTGTACAAGTTATGAAACGGAGTTTTTCTAATGTGCTCTATCTCTGTACAAGGGTGCTTATAGAAAGTGCTTTATCTGGCAGCATAATATTCCATAACTATTGCACAGATCTTTTTGGATTCATTTTTAGAGAGGCAGAATTAAGTAGCTTTCAGGCAATAACAAAAAGTCTGGGAAACACAAGGATTTTGGTTTCTCAGACTAATTGGAGGCCTCCATTGTGTGGTGAGTGAGACCTAGTCTAAGTGTTAACTTTATTAAACTGATTGAAAGAGAATCAATATATACATTTAGTTTAGTAGAAGAGACACCTAGTTAGGTTGATCTGTATTATTCCAATTGTGGTCCAGTAACCTAATTGTTTTGTTAAACTTTATACCCTGCTGGTTCTAAAAACTGGTGTCTACCACACTACTTCTTATAAAAATCTGAACTCTTCTTTAGTTTGAAGGCAGCAGATCCATGAGATGTTGCACTGGACTTTGGGGAATAATTTTTTATTGAAAATGAGAATGACACTATGGAGAAAGCAACTGATCTATTTAGATTGGAAAGATGCATGGACTAGCACCAGTGCTGCTCTAATGGTGTGGGATGCATTTGCATGTATGCAGGTGCTCTGTTTTTCATGTGAGATTAGGGCACTGGCAGCAAAATACTGGGATAAATATCAACTCTTTTCCAGAGCACCTTTTTCTCTTTGCTTTGGGCCAGTCATTGTAACTGTGAGTAGTTGTGTGTGTACCTGTGTGTAGTTGCATGTAGTCTCTGTGGAAGCCCTTTCAGGTTCCTCAGGGGCCATCCTGATCCTGGGTGATGCAGCCTTTTGATTGAAAAGCTTTGTTCAGAAACCACGAGATAGTATCAGTGCTGTTTGGGAAAGTACTGCTATGATGCATGCGGCCACTACAGACAAAGCTGTATAGAAAATTCTTTGGAGTGTGCTTTTGTGTAACGTTCAGAAAGGATAAAACCCCAAATCATTGGAAAAGCAAACTGAGCCACTTAGGGAATAGCACAGAAATGAAAAGGGTGAAGCAGCTTAAACAGAAGGTTTAAAGTCTCTAATGGCAGCCTAATGTAATGACAGTAGTGATAAAATAAACAAGTATGTTTTAAGTGGGTGTTTTTTAATCTTATTTTGCATTTGTTTGCAGAACAAGAAGCAAAAAAAGGGGAAAACACGCTGATATATAGTTTTTTCTAATTGAAACAACCTTTACATTCATTTTTGAGGCCTCACTTTGCAAACCCAGCATACTGTTTATGCAGAACATTAATTCAAGTGGTTTAATCATTAGCAAGCTCCAATCAAATTATTCTCTTTAATTTTTATTACACAGATAATGTTGTTTGATATATTTCATGTTTGCTTACTATTTCTCTCATAATTTGTGCCGTTCCTGTTTGAATGGACATGACTGCTTTACAAGAAAAGCTAGAATTTTACATTGTATTTATAGTGATTGCATTTATTACATCTTTATTACTGTAGTTCTGTCAATGTCAGGTTTCCAGTTTGAGGCAACAGATTTACTGAATTTCATTATTGTTTCTAGTCACTGTTGGACTGGGTTTTCTGGATGTCTAATCAGCTATCAATGCAAAGACTTCAACAGTGTGTCCCAGCAGATAAAGTGTCAAGGTTATGTTTGCAGCAGTCCTTCAGTGGAGACAATGTTCTGTCAGAAAGGTCTCTGCTGCCTACCTGTACTGTTGGGCACCCACAAATATCTGTGCATGTCCTGCAGATATTCAGTTTGCCAGATCCCCCTTCTTACCATGTAATTTATATGCATGTGTTAGGAGAGGAAAATGAGCTTTTCAGGTTTTTCAATTCAGATTTGGTATCTTAACTGTAGATGAACTCATGCAAGCAAAGAAAATATGCTCTTGACACCTGCTAGTTGAGCTGAAACAAAAAGTAATTAAGGGAAAAACTTCAAATTAAAAATAGAAGATTGTAAATAACAGCTTTTCTCCTTTCTAAACACTAAGATAATTTAGCATCCTAAAGTGATATCTTTGAAGCTGCATTGAACACACAGATTCTGGATCTCTCATAATCATTTATGTTTTTTAACCAGTGTTGTTTGATTTTTAAATTTCTACATGATCCAGTAATATATTTTAAAACATTGGTGCTGTTTTAATAGAGAGCTATGAATTTAAACTTGAGTAGTTTGTCAAAATTACCCATTTATTTGTCAACAGCTGCATTTTAAAGAGAGAGGATATTTTTCTATGAGTGTTTATAGGTTAGACATTTTTGTCTATTCTGACATGAAGGTGATTTGTGGAGTGACTATTGTGCTTTGGGCACTTTTATAACACTTTTCCGTTTATGGACTGTGAAATGTTCATTTTGTGACTTAAAGCAACATTATGATTTCTGTAAGCATTTCATCTTCATGGATATACTGTAATCAAATTCATATTTTGAACCCTATAAAGTGATTACAAAAAGAAAATACAATGTTATTGCAACAGAAATGTATCTGTTTCTGATGGATGGCTTACTGAAATATATCTGATTTCGGGGATAAGTTAATGACTTCATTGAGCACACCTTTACATACACATTGAGCATGCAGGTTGTGGGGTTTTTTTATATATATACTTAACAGCATCTTTCAGTGGCTGTATTAAAGTAGATGTTGAAAAGAAATCACCTTCATGAGTTCTGCAGTTCTCTTGTTTCTTTGAAGAGGTTTTTTTTCAATAGCTCTGATTGATGATCTGTGACCTGCTTTGTTAGGTGCTCAGAGCTGCTTTGAATGCATACTTAAGTTTAACAGTTGTGATCCTCAAGGTCTTCAAGTATTTGGTCTTGTGTTAATTTACCTGCAGGGGACTATTAACTTGTCTTATTATCTTGAGGTCATTACTTCCTGTCTGAATGAAGTGAAACTCAATTAGCATTTTCAAGTGATCCAGATGTTAATTTGGAGAAAAGGGAAAGGAAAAGGGAAAATAAAAAATGGTAACAAAGGCGTAGAAGGATTTGGCCTTTAAAATACAAAGCTGCAGATCCATTTCCAGTTACAGCAATGCAAAGCTACCATTAAAAGTTTTATCTTCCAAGGTTGATTTAAGAGCACTTTGCTCCTGACTTCATCAGTGATGACAGCTTGTCAATATATAGATGCTTGTTTTCCAAGGGGGCATCTCTGCTTCATATAGGAATGGTGGCCAGAGCTGCATTTTTGAGAGAGGAGAGGAGAGTCAGGAAAAATATTTGGAAGTCCTGCACACGCATGGATGATGATGATGATGTGCATTTGCATTGTAACCAGAAAGCCTTTATTCTTGGTGGTGTTATGTTTCCCTAGATGCATACCTGTGATCTTGCTGCCTGACTTGTGTTTAACAGGTGTTGGGAGAGTTACACACACAGGAGATCCACACTGCAAAGCAATGCTTTAAACTAAGGAGCTCAAGTGCTGCAGCTCAGGCTGTATCTTGAATTCTCACCCTTTTCAGGTTTAATTGTCTGCTTCAAACCACTGAAAGATCCTCCTTCATCCTTTCCAGGAGCTTTATACAAAAGTTGTTCTTCATAAACACAAGAATGGTGCAATCTTAATTTTAGTCTAAGGATGCCCAGACTAATGGAGAATTGGCTTGTTTGGGTTTAGGGGTTCTTTGTCCACCCTCCTTTTTTTTTGGTTATGAAATGAAGTGTTTCAAAATAGAGCCTCATTAAAGGTTGATTAGAAACAAGTGAACAGTCATAACTCTGAAGTATGCTGGTCATGTTACCCCCAAAAAAATTCTCGGGTACAACGCCGAGTGTGTTTTGTGTTGACAGCATTAAACATGAAGATGTGGGTATTTTGAAGACCTGACTCAGGCATTGGTAATTGACCTACTCAGAAGTCCCACTATAGATAGCTAAACCCCTTGATGTGGAGCACAACCAAGAGCCTGGTGGCAAAGCAGGGGATGGCACTGCTGTGTCCTGGGTGACAGGGCACGGACAGGTGTGTGCCTGGAGGGAGGGTGATCAAACCCTGGCATGCCTCACTCCAGGTACATGAATCCTTTCCATGTTTTTCAACATTAGACCATATTGACAGATAGAGGTCAAGTGCTAATTATCTAGATTTGTAGCACCTAATTAAATTTTACTTTTAGCCTGGGAAACAAAGCTGAGTTGATGGTACAGTAGGATTTATTGCATCAATAGTTTCATCTTGGTCTATTTTATTAGCTGCTGTTTTCCTTGGCATTGTCATCTTGCTATGTCTGTTGCTATTGCACATCTACAACGATTTACAAACACAGAAACAGTCTTCCACAACCAGATTCCTCTGTTAATTATCCTGATGTTTCAGGATGCCTTGACCAGCAATATTTTAGCTAATTCAAATATCAGAGAATTCTAGATAATAGTGAAATTAGTTGATCCAGAGTGAAGGTAGCAGCTGATTTTAGATTATGATCCTGGTGGATTATCTGCAGAAGGCCGATTCTGTTCCATGGTGCATGTGGAATTTTGTGTGGAATCATGTTCCTTGGAGAAAGAGCCAGCACCGTTGTTTTCCAGGCAGCGTATTGTCATACAAATCTAGTCAGGTGAGAGTTATAACAATACTCTTACTGAACACATATAAATACTTTGTGTGGGTGTTTTTTTTAAGACTTGTATTTATTCAATTTTGTAAGAAAGAAAAAAAATAGCTGAAGTTATTTTCTATGCAACAGGAGGAGGGTTAAAGGCCTTCATTTCTGTGTAGCTGCCTTCAGGAGGTTGGTCTCAAAATGTTGGATTTGATTTTCATTACTAACTCAACTGTTTTCACCTCTTCAAGCAATAGAGAGTTTCCCATCAAGTGGTAGTGATTTAAGGCAATATTTGGCATCCTGATGTTTGAGAATCAGTTGATTGTGTGTAATTAGGCAGACTCAGGAATGCATTAGCAACACTTCAATGAACACTGCTTCTCTGTCATCAAAGCTGATGCATGAGTTTGAGGCAGAAGCACTTATCTGGAGAACTGAGTAACAAATGGGATATGTAACTTCCCTTCTGAAGGTTACTGATTTGAATCTAGCCTTAATAATGAATAATGTTATAAAGTTATCTAAATATCAAATGGGAAACTGTAAATCCAGAGTGAAAAGGTATATTCCCTACCTACCTGGCAGGCACAGTCATTGCTGGAGGACTTGTACTTTATTTTGTTTAAAACTTCAGTGCCAAGATTGAAAAATATTCTAATACTAATTTCCTTGGGGTAAGTCTCGTTACTTTATTTTCTTGTTTTCTAAACTTATGGGAAGCTACTCAACAAATGTTTTAATTTCTGTATTAGCATGTGATGATGCTGGGCTGAGACCTTGAAAGGAAAAAAAGGGGCCATGTTGTCTCCAGAGATGTAGAAAAAACTGTGATATGGAAATAGAACACAGCGTTTCTGTGGGCTGAGGAAACCGAGAAGGCTTTGGTATTTCTTGAAGTAATGCCACAGATATTATTTTGTACCATCTTGCACCCTCTGTGTATTTACAGCCATGACCACTGAGATACCAGCTGTGCAAAAGTCTTGCATTCTGGAAAGGACTTTCTCACCAAATGCCTTGGTCTGCGTGGATTCGCTGCCGGTTCTACCACAGGTACTGGTAGATGAGGAATGCTGAGGAGATGTTAAGCATGAAGATGTTAATGATGAATAAGCAACGAAAATGTTAGGATACACAAAGTAGGGGGTTGGGACCAGTGTAAGTATCTAGTTGCAGAACAAGAGAACTCATGTCTGGGAATATGAGTGCTTCAGTCTTGCAGAGAATTATCAGAAGACCTAAGCAAGAGAGAATTAAACAAGTGCAGGTCTTCCCTGGACAGGGTTGTGCAAATAGGGTAAGGAGGAGAGTGTTGTCCTGGCCAGAAGGAGGGAGCAATCCCCACCATGCCTTGGAGATACAGAAGGAGCTCACATCTGTCAGAAAATGCTCCCAAGCAGCCAGGGAAGTGGGAAATAGTGATATATGTTTCAGCTTCCTGCACAAGATCTGTGTGTACAATGAACTTTATAGGACACTACAGATGTCATACTTTCAGTCAAGAGAGACAAAGGCATTCACATTCAAGAAAGAATGTGTGTTCATCAGAATTATTGGGTAGAGGGAAAGGGAGGGCAGAAAAATTCCTGAAAACAAGACATAGGTTCGTTTTTTGCAAAGTAATCATAGGATGGTATCCTGCTCCAAAGAGATACACCAGAGGAGCCAGAGAAAGGCCAAGTCCTAGAGCTTATCCAGACCAAGGAAATCTTTTGGACCAATTGGTGCATGTATACATTCAGAATACATTCATGAATACATTCAGATGAAATGCCTCTTTCAAGGCTGCATACATGACTGTGACATCTGATGACTATATCTCTGCATTCTGGAAATTATTTATCTATTCTTGCTCTCCCTTTGGTTGGTCTCTCCAGTTGGTTTTGAGGTTATTTCATGAAGTGAACATTCAGAGTAAAGGGAAGGTAACTCTTTAATCCCTTTCACAGTAGGAGCTGTTTCACGTGTGTCACAGTAGAGTCATTGAAAAGAGGGAAAAGACATAGTGCAAAGTTAAAAATGGAAGTAAACCTTAAAAAGAGAATTAATAAAAGACTGTACTTAGCACCTGACCATACAGCGCTGTTTCATTTCTTTATTATTTTCAGGTCAGTTCTGTAAATGTTCATTTTTATTTTGTTCCTTCACTGTGTACTGAACACCTCACTGACTTCAAATGGATCTATGAATGGACATTAAACCGTTTAGCTCAGAAAAGGCCAACTGCTGAACCCTTTATTGATAACATAGTCACAATACAGTAGCCTGGTTTAAGATACCATTTAAGATCTGAAAAGCATCTAAGATAGGTTCCAAAAGTACCTGCTATTTGCATTTTGCCTTACTAATGACTAGTGTTCTCTAAATCAGTTCTCATTGTACTCTCATGTGTCACCATGAGGCATACTTTAATGACTGTAGTTAAAATCCCAGTTACAGAGAAGAAGACTGAAGCATTGGTGAAGGAGAAAAGGGTCTGGGTTGAATACTATTGAACCCATAGAGAATATCCTTTATCTGCCACAGAAAGCAAAGATTTAGTCCTGAATACAAGAAATTACCTGTTCTTCAGTTGTGCTGTCATCAACTGCTCAATGAACATGGTTTCATTTAGTCCATGAATATAGATGGCTAATTCCTTGGTGCAACTGACTCTATTAATGCAGGGCATATGCACAACCATCACTAGCAGAAGAACTCTGCTCAGTTTCTGGTGGTTTGACTTTATTCACTGGGGGAAATGGTAATCTCAAAAGGGAAGGATGCTGACAGTAGGATTCCTAAGATTTCAGTAGTTTTGCTTCAGTAAATACAGACTTTTGAAGAGAGCGGTAATCAATTTATTAACTTAGGCAGTTGATTTAAGACCTTCCATGTCTCTTAATTTTGAGGCAGCTGGTAAGAGAGTTTTTACTCTGACTTCATTATGGAAATTATGATACAGTGGGATGATAATCATGCTCAAAGTTAGACATTGTGCATAAGTGCATTCTGGGCTGACTGTCAACAGGAGCAGTTGGGAAACTGACCTTGAGAAGATAATCTCAAAGTAGACAGAAATGTATTTCTTTTGTCTGCATGATAAAGTGTGGAACAGGAAAACAAGATATGTGATTCACACAATATAGAAAGTAGGACTTCAACTATAACAACAAAATGCAGCAATATAAAATGTGAAAACAGTGAATCATGAAAGAGTCATTAGAACATAAGGATGTGACCATTGCAAGACTCCATCTTGTGTGGCCAAGATCTTCTAAGTCTTTTGGCTCCCCAAAATACTACTATACTACTTCTAGCAAATGTAGGCAAAGCTTCTTCATATATATAAAGAAAATTAAAAGTTTAGGAAATCAGCCAGTGGGAAAGTTGAGGGAAGAACTTCTACAGTCTTTGTAGGAGTAGGAGGAATTTCCATTCTGTGGCTCTTGAAAACATTTTGTGGTTTTTCTTTCAAATGACAAGTGGTTCAGCTTCCCAAACTATTGGTGAATAGGCTCCATTTTAAGTTTCAGCTTGTATAGAGAAAGTATAGCTAGCAACTCTTCTATTTGATAAAAAACACACTCTAGATTTTAGCTGCCTGAGTATTTTATTTGATTTATTTATTTTAAACTTTATTTTTATTTATTTATTTTAAACTTGCAATTATCTTCTAGTTTAATTTTCTAAAGCATAGTTGCAGGGGATTTACATAATTCCAGGTGTTCTTGGCTGCAGCAGAGGTTCCAGTCAGCTAAAGAAATGTTTCGCCTATCGACTGATGAAAACTGAAAAATAAACTTTTGAAGTCATCTCTTCAATTCCTTTCTTTATGCAACATTACTTCCCAGCAAACATTCCTAAGTAATTTAAATTACATAATTGGAGGTGATTTCATCAGCTCTGATTACATTCCATATTGCTCATCCTGTTTTCGATATGTATCTTTTGGGAGCATTGCTTTAGGTTAGGTATAGCTTCGTCTCCTTGGCTGGACATCTCCACTAGAAATGTGGTACAAGGCCTCCTGAGTGGGAACTGTCCTTCAAGCCCCGCTGGGAACAGCCGCCAGACCCAATGCAGACACCGGGAGTGTGATGCAGTGCTCGTGTCAGTGCGCGCACCTCAGGCTCACTGTGGGCGTGATGAACACTGTAAAACGTTGGTGTTGGTGGTGCTTACAGAAGGCAAGCGGGCATGGGGAAGGGGCAGCCATTTGTGCTGGTGGCCTGCCAGACATGGGTTTGGCTGCAGACTTCACGGGCTGTGCAAGCTGGCAGCCTTGCTGTGCTTTTGCTACAGGTGTGTTGCGTAGCAGATGAATCTTAGGTTGCTGTTCTCTGCCTGTCTCTTCTTTCATTCCCAGTTTTGTGGTCTCTGCCTCCTTTGGTACAGCAGTCATGCATATTTGTCACAGATGTTTATCTCTTGTGTTCTGCCTAGGTAGTGTTTTCTGCCCATTCTTTTCAGTCTTCCTGATCTAGCTGCTTCCTACTCCCCATTTAATACATCAGTTTAAAGCTTAGTGTACTGTTTATTGTTTTTAAATTGTTAATTGGGATGTTACATAAATCCAAGATATCAGCACCATTCTAGACTTTTATTTATCTATCCTTTTTTCATACTGTTTTCAGTTATTATCTGTCAGCAATCTTAATTTATATTATTTTCAGAGAGTTTTTGCTGTGTGTGCATTTGTTTTTCAGGTGGATTTATGTGTGGTATGACATTATACTCTGTATTCTGAAAATACTGCTTCTGTTTCATTCCCTTACTGATTCTTTAAGTAAAATATAAAATCAAAACCAAGGTGATTATTTTAAGCCAGGTTTTAATATTTTTATAATAATTTTTTTATAATAAGTAATCTAATTTTTACATAAATAAATTTTAGTGGTGTGGCCAGGAAAAGCAGGTAGATTCTTTAAATACAAAATCTGTATCTTTTTGCTCATAACTCTAAAATAGGCTGAAGTCAGCCTGTTAAAATCTGAGTAAGTGTATTATGATGTGAGGTAAATGCTGACATCTTGAAAATTGTTTGCATCTCTTATGGCATGTGTTTATTCAGCTTTGTAGTTTTATTCATATTTATTTTTCCAAGTGTGGAAAATCCAAAATACTGTTTGACCTTTGAGGACGGGCTGTTTGGCAGTGCTAGATACTTTCTTGCTATTTTAATGTTTAACTGGGAAAAGAGTGTATTTTTTATTTTAAAAATGTAGAGGGATAGTCATTGGAAATGCAGCCTTTCTTCTTCTCAATGTGAAGGCAGACCAAAGGAGCGGGGTGTGGGTGGCACCCAGGACAAAACTGTATTTCTATCCTCTTTGGAGGACAGAAATTAAGGCCAGTAGAAATTGAAAAAAATATTGTGTTCACTAGTAAAATTTGTAGTGATTTTAGTTCTGTAGGTGTGAAACCTAATAGAAGAAACCACTGAAGAAGATGCCTTAGTGGAAGAGTCTGTGTGTTGCTCTTTCTCTGCCAGGTAATTTTTTTTTATGAAGTAGGGATACCTGTGTGGGATATTTTTCTTAAATGCTTAAGCTTTAAAAGCTCTTTGTTGCGCAGATCTATCTGTGTTTTTGACAAAGTAGATTTGGACATGCCTGAGGTGAGAGGGCATGTCAGCTGTCACTGTCTGTCGCTGGGAAAGTGTTTTCCAGTAAAGGAGGGATTCATGCTGCAAGCAAGAGTCTGAGATCTTTGTTGCTTGGAGCAGAGTTTTATGTGGAATGAAAGTTTGTGCCCTGTGGAAGTCTTAGGAGATTAAAGACACTCTGGAAGTAAACAATCCAGACCCACGTTTCTGTACCGTTCCCCATGTGGGAAAGGGAATGGCAGCTGTAGTTGCATTACACTGTTCCCAATGTAATCACTATCTCATCAGGGCATTGAGCATTCAAGTGCCTTAGCAATGTCTTCCTCTACTAACACATATTAGACTGGGAGACAGATGTTTATGTCATGTTATTTTATTCCTCATCAATCAGCAGTTTCCCAACCATCTTATTTTTAACTTGATTATTTACTAATGAGCAATAAAACCCACCATGCCTACAGCAATGTTTGCACAGTGGGTCGTGAAATAGCAACACACACACTTAGTTTTATTTCTTTTCATGTTTACCACAAATCAAATCCTTTCCTAATGTCTATGTCCTTGTTTAAACCTAAATCACATCAGGGTTTTTGAGTTCTTTCAGTTGTTTCCTTTTAGTTACAGTCACAACATTTTGTCCACTGAAGTCTTAGCAGCTTGTAGCAGACTTGGAGACGAAGCCAGATAAGTTCCCTAAAGGCTATATGTCGGGATGCTGGAAATTAATTTCTGATTTTTTCTGGCTTCCTTAGCCTGGATTAATTCTGATTTGTTATGAAGTGGATCAAAGCTAATAGGAAGTGAAGCTTCTTTCAGCTAAAGTAAGTAAAGGGGTTGAGGTGAAGGGGTCCAAAGAGGCCACAAGGCAAGATGGCTCTTAAATTTTAGAGTGACATATTCAAAGCTCTGTAGTCTTGGAACACACTGCCACATACTATCTGTTTGTATAGCCCCACCCCTCAAGAAAGCCAAAAAAGGCTTTGGTTTTGTACCCAACAAGCAAGTTCACAACAACAACAAAGCCAGAGTTGAAAAAACAGTGTGACCAGGGTGTACGGATGAGCTTGGGAGGAGTGGGGGGAGTTCCATTAATGTGAGCAATTATTGAAAGAGGGATTACAAAGCCACCATTCATCAAATCAATTGAAGAAGAAACAAAAAAACTACCAAGTTAGAAAGAAACCGAAGCATATGGAATATCAATGTAATTTTCTTGAAAACTGATGTAGCTAATAGAGAGCATATATGATAGAGAGCATAAAACAGAGAGTATGTATGTATTGAAATGAAGACTGAGAAGCCAGAAACTATAATCATAAAAATTTAACTCTAGAATAAACTAATCATTTCATGACGGCAAATTAAAAATAAAGCACTGTACAAACTGTATGGTCTTTGCTGAAGTTCCAGTGTTTCAAAGTTATGGCATCTGAATTACAGCACCCTAGAGAATGCTGAGTCTTAATTACCCAGAGTATGCTAAGCTGCTTGTGTCAATCTCACTCTCCCATGTTCCTTTTCTTGGAAGGAAATTAAGGCTTGCGGTGTCTTGGCTTTCTTTAATAATGAAGTGTGCTGCAGCTGAGGGCAGTGTCAGTGATGCAGGCTTTGCTCCTTGTGCTGGGGGTTGTATTCATTTGTGGATCTTCCTGAAGTTTATTTCACAGCCTTTGACTTTCTTCTGAAGGAAATCCAGTGGCTTGCATCAGCTGCTTTTACCTTGGCTGCACTTCTTGTCAAAACTGAGATACTTGACTGACTGCTACCATTCTGAATGTTGTAGTTAATTAATGTCTGCCATGACAAGATGGGTGATTATGGTTTCTAAGTAAATGAGTTGAAAGTAACTGTAGAAAACAGTACAGAGTACTAGCTGATGGTTATTTTCAGTGCAAGTGACTGCTCCTCTCCTCCTGTGTTGACTTTATCAAGGTTAGGAATTGTCTGCACAGAATCTTGCACCATTGTAGCTAAATGTTTTTGTTTTGTTGGGGCTTTTCTCCTCCCAGTGTTATTTAAATGGATGAATATCTGGCATATAGACTGACTGGCCTTTATTTTGTGTCTGGCAAATTCTTTTCCTTCAGCCAGGGAGCAATTGCCTCTGCCCAAGGTGTGGTCCCCACTGGGAAAGCCTAAGAGCAGGTTACCAGAGAAGAGTTACATCTGCCATCCTTCAGGGATTCATTACTTCTAATCTGTATCATTCCACATTTTAAAGATGGGAGGAGGGAAAAACCACCCTGCCTCCCGGAGCGCCCATGATTAATGTGGGATTAGCCTGAGTTTATGTAGAGAGGTTCCATCTCCTGCTTTGAGAAAGGGCTGAAGGAGCAGATTGAGGCCAGCAGATAGATAGCTGGGACCTAAGTAAATTAGCTCAGAGTAATGCACAGCAAGGCCAGGATGTAAACAATACTTATCAACCTGATGCTGAACAGCAGAAAAGAGTCTATTGTAGGAGGATGAATCTGAACCATAAGTATGTACCTGAACAAGTAGAGTAAGAAAATTGAGAGGGCTTCTTCTTTCTCTTTTTGTTAAAAACATATAAATCCCCAAGAAGAAAATAGCCATTTTTTCATTCTGTTTTTAAAAAGTTTGATTTTTTCCCCCCTGGCTTCAGATACATTTTTCAGCTATGGTGGAAGATTTTCTCACATAGTTCTGGTTTTTTATTGCCTGACTATAAAAGACTTTGATACCCACTTTCAACTGTTCCTATAAAAGTTATTGGTATAGCAAAATCCCAGTATCTTCCCTGTAAAGTGCCAGTCTCTCCTTGAAATCTGCCTTGTCCTCTAGTAGGTGGTAGTTTTTTCAGCCCGAGTGCACTGCAGAGAGTTCATTACTCTCTTTGCCTAATCTGCAGTAAGCAGGCTGGAAAGATCCACCAATTCCAGCGTGTCTCAGGGCAATGTGTCTGCTTCTGGCACCTTGCTCCTCATTACCAAGCTCTGTTCTAGACTGGGAAGAAAAATGCTTGCACTTCAAAATACTCCCCAGCCCATTTGCAAACGCTACAACATTTATTATTTTCATCATGTTTAATAGCACAGCTCCTCATTTTCCTGCCCTTTTATTGCTCCTACAGTAATGTGGGCTATGACTTCATATGACTTTTCTAAGTAGGCAGTATCACCTCTAGTTAGCATTTAGATGGGAAAATGTCTGAGGGTGTAAAGGTTGTTCACAATGTGACAGGTATCCATCTAAAACGAGACTGAGAATATGCTGGAAAGTGATTTACAAGAAAATGTTTGCTCATCAAAAATGACTATTTTCAAGTGGAAATAGCAGTTCCAATAATACCTTAGGGAAACAAACTGTTTAGATCAAAACAGGAGAGGCAATCCATGGTATGTGTAATAGCACGGTACCTGATGTCCTCACCATGTAAGCGCATGAATTCATTAGTCAGGTCTTCCTAACTCTGGTCTTCCACACAGTGGGAGACTGGCCAGACTCTTTCACTGCTTATTAAATTCTTCTCTTCAGCAATTTGACCATTGCAAACTCTAAATGAATAGTCCATT
The DNA here is from genome assembly GCF_031753505.1 of Anomalospiza imberbis. Lineage (NCBI taxonomy): Eukaryota > Metazoa > Chordata > Aves > Passeriformes > Viduidae > Anomalospiza > Anomalospiza imberbis. The sequence continues at coordinate 106,832,389 of NC_089682.1, forward strand.
TGCCTTAAGGCCAATTTCCTTTCTGCATATATAAGCTCTCAACTGGTCTTATAAAATAAGGCAATTTCAGCAGGAAGGATGTGGTGAGCTGCCCTAGAATGGCAGCTATGAACAGAAGAGGAAGAAGAGGAAGAGGATAGAGAAGATTTAGGTTGTTAACTTATTTTGAACTAGACAGGGAAAGGATTTGACTTTGTAACAGTGGCCTTAACCACTGTGGTGTAAAAGCACTGCATAACTTTTTCTCAATATTTCCTGCTAGAACTGTGCTTAATTGTAAGAGCTGTGAAGTATCATTCATGTGAAGTAAAAAGAACATCATCTTACATACTGTTATCTAAGGACAGCTTTCTGTACTGATATAGCTCTTTCAGTTATGGATATGTGTGAACCAGTATGTCTTTCCAGTATGACTGCTAATTTCTATGAAAGTGTCTTACACTATTTTGTTTTCATCCTTCTAAGAGAAATTGCCAGATGTATATAGAATAACATATGTACAAGCTGAATTTATTATCCTAATTTTATTGCTACAACTTTATGTTTGGTTGGTCAAACCACAGCTGGTTCAGTTCAGCTTTCTGAAACTCTAAACTGAAGCCCCTAATACAAATTTTATTTTAGTTTGCATACTTTTGCCAAGTTCTGCTGGAGATTGCAGCCTTCATGACCCAAACCATCAATTCTTCTGAAACTGATACTAAAACTCACACAGATTTCACAAGATCAGCTTCATCTCTCCCTCTCTCCCTCCCTTCTCTCATTTTCTTTCTTTCTTCTTTCTCTGATTTTCTTTCTTCGCTTTCTGTCTTCTCTTTCACTCTACCCCATAGTCCAAATCCACATCTGTGTGTTTATACTAGAAGGAACCAGCTTATACCAATTTCCCTGCCAAGTGTATAATTTACTAATAAGACTTCTTAACTTTTCATGGACTCTCTGACTTTTGTCATTCCTTTTCACCACGGGCATCTATGAATCTTGGGTACTCCCTTCTGCTTTGCAGTGGGACACCACACACTGCCATAAATCTCTGTGCTAGGCAGAACTAAAAGGAGTAAAAGGAGGAGATTTAGACACGGAGGAGAGCAGGTGTTGCTAGAATTACATACTGGGAGAAGAGCTATTGAGTAATAGGTGCAGAACTTCTAAAAATCAGTTTGCTGTCCTCTGGCATTTCACTTTTTGTCATAAACTCTTGTGTAGTGTCATGGAGTTCTGCTGAGCAGATGGTGCTTTTTATCTCAGTTGTGTCTGCTTATTGCTTGTGGATGAAGTGATTTTTCTATGCAGTTAGTTAAAGTGTGACTTGAGGTTCTTTGGCAGTCCAAGTTGTTATTTAGAGAATCTTAAAATATAAGTAATGGTTACTTATTGCTCATTTCAGTTTACACAAGCTTAGCAGTAGGTGTGCTTCTAAAAATACAAGAAAACACAGATATCTAAGTGCACCTGTGGAGGTTTTCAACAAGTTTGGTTTCTGTTCAGGGTAAGGAATTGGTATTTTGTGCCAGCTGCAGGTTATACTAGGAAAACTTTTCAACAGTAGGAATAATGAAGAAAGTAATGGAGCTTGTAGAGCTCTTTAGGAATTGGTTAGACAAACATCTCTCAGGAATAGTTTAAGTATGGGAGGTGCAATGAATAACTGACTGAGGCATGTCCACCAGAACTCAAATCCAATTCCTAACCTAACAAGTTTTCTCAGGATAGCACACAGATGGATGGTGCTGGCCTGATTCTTGAGACTTATAGTTGTGGAATTTGTCCCTCTGGGCAGTGGTAGAGGAAATACATGTGTGTTTTCACCCCAGTGTTTAGGCTTCCCAGGGAACTCCTGTAAGATACTGTATGTATCTTACAAAGATATATACCTTTGGTTTTGAGGTGTTTTTTTGGTTGCATTGGTTTTGTTTGGTTTTTATTTCCCAGTTGGCTCCTTCCTTCTGCCAGCCTCACATCTTTACTAGTTTTGCTAGTTTTCAGGCTACTTGAAAATCCCAACTCTGGTTCAGCAAAAGCAGATAAATCTTTTCTCTGGGTAGTTTGTCTTGGGAATCAATTTTGAGAACTCATACATGGTGGGATGAAAATCTGGGATGCTATTGACAGCCACAGAAGTGGCAGAGCACTGGCAGGGATGCTGCCTTAGTTCCTTTTGCACCACTGGAAAGTTTCTAAGAGATTGTCCTTAAGTGGTGCCAGTAAGCTGTGTTATCTTTCAAAGGTACTTTATTAGCTTGGACTGAATATGGAATTTCCTTTAAAACTTCCAAAACGAGAGCTTTCAAAGCAACCATTGCACTCCTCTTGCTACTTTTTAACACTTAGTGAATGAGATGAGCTATTAATAATTTGTACTCTACTTTTCTTACCATAAATAAGTGAAAGTTCTCCATCACATGCTAAATACTGTGAAACACTGCGATGAAAGGAATAATGAGCATGTTAGCCTCAAACTTGCCTGACATTCATTTCAATTCTGCTACTCTAATAGCACACTTTAAATTGTCCCTCCATCTTTCAAGCCTACAGGTAGTTTATTTGACACACACATTCCCTTTTCTTTTTCAGTGTGCTTTTTTATTTTTATTACTATTGTCTAAACTGTTTGAATAGAATGTCATTCATTTGTATCATTATTGGAGATACTAAATCTGTATCTGTCACATACTTCCCACACTAGCATTGAAGTTTGAACACTTAAGGGATGGCTAAAGGAGTAGTAACAACATATGGGTCTGCTGAAGCTCCTCAGACACAACACAAATTTAGTGCCCCTATATAAGATCACTACAGGGAGGCGTTTTCAGCCTGCCTCTTTCCTTTGGCTCCCTTCTGCCCAGTTCTTCCAAGGAGAAGGTGCTGGTGATGTCCCAGTGTGATTAGTGAATATATGACTATATTGTAAGTGTGGGTGATACTTCATCTTACTCTCTATATCGATAAATCATCCTGATACCTTTTCAAGACAGCCAGTGTTGTGGTGATTTTATTTAGTTTGCACTTCTTGAGAAAGGATAATTATGACAAATGTTGCCATCACCTATTGCTAGTGCTTTGGGAAAGGAAGAAGCCTGTGATTGCAATTAGCTCCTGTAGACAGCAGGAGAACTTAAACTATGTGTTCTTTGGTGTTAACTGTTTCTTTGGCAGAAATCAGTACTCACAGTAGTCCGGCTTTACCACGGGCACAGCATTTGGGCTACGTGAGCACAGTATCTTAACACCGAGTGATGGCACGACAGAAGTCACAGAAGTTTTAACCATGAAGCTTGCCTGCTCCATTAGTCTCTAGGCTCCAGTTTGTCTGAATGAAATTCTGACTTTGCAGTTTCTATCAATTCTGTCTTTGACATTTCTGACGTGATCCCTCTCAGCCAAAATCACTGACTAACTTCTTCCAGTCCTTTTGACTCACACTCTTATGAGGCATTTTCTTCCATTTTCAACAGAATTACTTCCAGCAGCAAAACACAACAATGTAGATCCCAAATCCTTTTGGAGGTGTTGTAACAACAAGCCTGTCAACAAGCTCTTCCAGTCGTGAGACTTCTACTGGCTATAGAGGCTGGAGCAGGTCCCTCATAACTGTTTGTAGCATTTGAGTCAGGAAGCCCTATTGATTCACTTGAATTAAGCTTGACTATGTAGTTGGTTAAATTTTAGTTACTCTTAGTTATATGCAAGTATAGCAACACCTCACTGGTAATCTACTCTCTAAATATTTCCAGGAGCCCCAGCTAGTCTATTTGTATGGTGCAGTCTGATTTGGACCTCACAGTGTGTACTAGGATGTAGTGTTAAGGCACATGGCTGGTGAGCACCATCATTACTCTTGGGTAGTAATCTAAAGTACCCTAGTACACAGCTCTTGAGGCTTTTGTGGAAGAAAGGGCTTTGAATGGACTTTACCTGGGACTTTACCTGGTCTCTTGAAACCACTGTGACTTCTGTCCCAGCAGTGACTTGCTGTTGCTTTCTTCCTTAAGAATGCAGACCAACAATAAAGCAACCAACAGCAGAATCACCAGAGCTGTTAACCTCCATCATCTAGTTTATACATCTGAAGTTTGGCTTCCTTTTCAAAATGATTTACATTAGCCTGCTTTCTTGATCGTCATGGTATAGCGTGAGTGGCTTGTAATAATCTTTACATAGAAAATATTAACTGAAGGTGATTCCCATTCACTTTCTGGTTAATACTTAGGGACTCAGCACATTATCCCATAGGGATGACCTATATCTGTCATAGTTGAAAGTTTTCCATGTGCAGAAAATGTAACTCAATCTCTGTTCCTGAAGTTGAAGATCTTCTTACCTCCCTTCAGATGGCTGAGATGGTTGACTGCTTTTGCCCATTATGGCTGGCTATTGTTCTTCCTCTGTTGCAAGACTGATTAGCACTGCAACTTAGTCTGGTTTTCCAAAAGGAAAAATTACATGGGTAATTTTTCACTTGCCATGCATCACTTAATTCTTACAAGTTCTATGTTATACCAAAATACATAGGTAATCAAGATTACAGTGTGCATACATATCAGTTTAACTGTACTTCAGTTATCAATTTTACCAGGCACCTGGCCAGTGTGTGGCTGTTTTAAGCATCTGTAATGCCATGTAACTCTGCACTGGGATCAGCTGCATGTAAAGATGAATGTGTTTGAGTCTTCACTAAATATTCCTCAATGTCAGTGCCATGCATATGCATAGCCACTTTTTTTCCTTGAACTCCTGCAATAATCCTGGCTTCTAGAGATGATTTTTATGTACTTTGACCAGATCTCCTAATTGCAGATTGCTGTTTTTCACTTTACACCTTTGTATTTCACAACTATACTCAATCCAGGATTTGCAACTAATTTCTAGATAAAAGGTATAAGATTTCCAAAGAGCAGATTTATTTACATCTTCTATGATGTCGTGAAGGAGTGTTAGTAGCAAGGACTCAGTAAGGTTGTCCTACTGTTACAATTGCTTTTAACACAAACTTTGAATGTCCAAAGCTTGCCTCTTCTGAGTCAGCCAGATCTACATTTTTACTCATTAAAAAACTGTAAAGAAGCTTGCAACACATTTATCATGATTAGTTATCTGAAGATGCCAATGCAATTGCACAGTGATTTGCATGGAAATACTCTGTGATAACACTGAACTTGTACTGGCCTGAACACTGGAGCCTTCCTACAGAGGGATGAATTAAAAGAAGCCTCATCCTTTTATTGGGAAAGATCATTTCAGATCCTTCAAATAAGATGACTTCTCACTTTGTGCACTGTTAGCTGATGTCTTACTGCCTCATATAATGTTGTACAGGTCTGTTTTTAAGACCTGCTTGTAGACACATGACAAACACAGCTTTTAAGACTGACTCAAAAGAAAAAGAAAGAAAATTTGTAGAATATATTTTCTCTTTTGAGAGCGAACATTTTGGAGCAGGGTCATGGCTACTTTAATTGGAGGCTGCTGCTGAGGCCCTTCTATTAACAGAGAATAGCAGAAGAGGGATTGGTAAGTAAGGGGGGAATTCTGGCAGCATCCAAGGTCAAAAAGCCTTATTTAGTCTTGACAGCTCTTCTGTGCCTGGCTCCTCATAAAGATAAGCGTTCAGTTCTGTGGCAGTGGAGAATGGTCTAAAGAGCTGACAAAAATAAGAACTCCAACTGATTTCAATCTATTCTAAGTAATAATGTCTTTCTAAGGCAACTTACTTGAGCTTTATTTGAAGCCACACACCTGGGATCATAAAATATGTGACAAAAATCTAAGGGGAAGGGCAAGTGGCCACGACTCTGTGAGCCAATCCCTTCCTGTGAATGTGTTTCTTTAGGGGAAAAAAAAAGTGATATTTCTCGAGGATTTTTCCTTCAAAAATATTGTCAAAATTCCTCACTGAGCTAAAAATTAGTCTGAGCACTATAAGAACTGCAGGAAGTACCCACATCCACAGGCATGCAGCAGCCAGAAAGGGAAGTAGCATCTTTCTTTATTAATGCTTCCCTCTCTTTTGAGGTTGGGGGAAAGGCATGGAGAGAGCCAAGACAGTGATAAGGTGCTTTATAGGAAGCAATGGATAATTAATTATTCCTGTCTGTCTTCTCCCTCAGTCATTTTCCCTGGAGCACTGAGGAGTGTTGGTTCAGTTTTGGTCCTTGAGCAGTTCCTGACACAGCATGACTGCATTCCCCTTCTACCATCAGTAAACAGTGTGCTCTCACTCTCTGCTGTTTCATACTCCAGCAAGAAAAAAATTCAAGCTGGGTGGCCTGCCAAGGTAACCTTATAAATTTCAGTGACTTTAAAAATTTCATCAACCTTAACCATATGTGCTGAATGCCCCCAACAGCTGCAGGTTAAGAAGGGCATTCAACATGTAATTACCTCAAAACTGACTTTCTCTTCTGCTTAGTGCCCATGAGTCTATCCTTGCCATGGCTGGCTGGCTCCCATTCAAGTGATGATCCAGCATGCTGCATGCTGGTGATGCAGCAGCCTCTACTGAGCCCACTGAAGCATAGGACAAGCTGTGGGGGTGAGGAGAATTGAAGTGCTGCCTTTCACCTTTTAATTATTTTTTACATTTTCTTTTCCCAAAAAATTCTGCAAAAATATATCCAATTTTTGTTTGGATTTTTTTTTTTTTTTTTGCTTTACTTAGTTTTTTAATGGCCACTTACCAGTCCCTTTCTGCAAACAAATAATTTTACAGAAGGTTTCTTGGACAATTGCAGCTTTACTCACAGTAGTACCTGAGTAGATTTGAGTCACACTTAGGAAAGAGAGGACTGAATTAGACCTCACTTATTTATAGTCTGGTGCTGAGTGTTGCTATTGACATCAGGGCATTCATTATCTGTATGGCTGGTCACTTTAGAAAACAGAACCGGTAATTTGTAGAAAGTGTACTTAGATCAGTAATTCTCTGGGATAGATTGGTTTTTCATACTAGAAATGTTGGGTGAGGTGATAGTGATCCCCCATGGAGCAGGGAATGGTGGCTGAATAAATCCATCAGTAAGTTCAGAACCACGGTAGGGCAAACAGAGCTACCCTAGGTTTGATGTGTGGTACTGCTTGTAAAGCAGAAAGGAGATTATACTGTTCAACCTGAGGGTAAAGGAGCTCAAGTTCCTGTTTGCTGCAAGGCATTTACACCCACTCATCAGAAGAGAAAGACACTATCTCTGTCACATGGAGGTGCCTCCTGGTTGTGAAGTGTATTTTGCTGTGGCAGGCCACTTAACTGTGTTATATTGGAAGTAGTACGATTGGGAAAGAACCTCTGTGCTTATACCTGAAAATGTTAGTCCTCTTTGTAGGAGAGTTGTGCATCCCAGTTTCTAGGCTTGAGCAGGTGCAGTGACACTGAGGGTGGGATTTGTCTGTCACTGAGATCAGCTGCACTTGGTCAGAGCATGGTGCTAATAATGCCAAGGTTGTGGGTTTGATCCTGTATGGGCCACTCACGTAAGAGCTGGACTCGATGATCCTTGCGGGTCCCTTCCAGCTCAGAATATTCTGTGATTCTGTAATTGGAGATACTTGCTCTAGTTATTTGTCTGGGCTCTGCTTATAGACTATGGACAGCAATAGAAACTTTTAAGGCACAATTCATTGCGTCCAAGATGGTGCCATTAGGCATCCAAAATTGTCATATGACTTGTGGCCCTGAAGGCCAGTTTGTAACCACTTCTTTCGCTATTGGTGTGTGTGTCTGCAGATGTCATAAGTAAGCAAGATTACCCCATGGGGGCCTGATGAGGGAAATGAAAAGTAATTCCTGAAAATGGCTGATGCCTGAAAAGAAAACAGAAATCACTTAATTTCTGAACTCTTTGTAACGTCCCATAGTCTGTGACCTTCATTAATACTTCGTAGGAATGCAGTGGCCCAAGAGAGAATTTAGTGCAATGCAATGTTTTTATTTCTTTCTGATCTCTGATAAAGTTGGAAAGATCAGCATTCATATAAGGTGCTGCCTGTGTCTAGTTAGGAATTGGTTTTTTTGTTCCTAGCAGGTTCTGCTTCTAATAATGTTCATGAATCTGACTTTGCCATCACAATCACATATTGGTTAAATTCAGCATTTGGCTCAGTTTTTAGACTTGAGTAATCTGTCACCATCTACATATAGACATTTTTCTAAGTATTCGTCATATCAAACTTCTGTATATTTAATAAAAAGTTTTATCTAAAACAATAAAAGAAATTAATTTAGTGTTTGCATTACCATTCAGGAAAAGGCCTTTCTTCATACCGAATATTTACTTACATAGCAAGTGGATATCACTATATTACTTCTCCACACTTGAAATACCAGGAGCCATAATCTATTGCAAGTAGTGATGCAAGCACAGTGGTACAGAATCAATTAGTTGTTTTTACATTATACTGCAGACTTCACATTTCCTGAAGTGACACCAAAAGACAAGCTTTAGTAAAAATCCTGTAATTAAAGTAGGAGCTTGGCTAATGTGAAGTGCTAGGTGCTGTTTTATCAGCATAATGAAGAGGACCAGGAGACATTGCCTCTGTAATCAAACTCCTGCACTGGCCAAAGTTCAGCACTATTTCAAACCAGCAGCCAAGCCTGCAAGTAGTCAGTTGGTGGAATCGACAGTGCCAGTGCTGTAAATCAGCGGGGCCCTGTAATTCCAGAGCCATAGCAGTGCAGCAGAAACACAGGTCTAATTTCCTGGGATTTCTCATTTTAGTGCTCGAAGGCTGATTTTAATAAAAAACCCATGTATTCTAAAAATTGTAGTGCCAAATTATGATTTATTTATCAGTGGTTCCTCTAAATCTTGATGAGGTTTTTTTCCTGGGCTTTAGCACTTAAAAAAGAGAAGAGCATTCTCTCCTTTTTAATGCACCTCTTTGTAAAGGGTGCACTTTGAAGGTGAGGAGGTATAATGAAAACTATGATTTTTAATTTTTTTTTTATTCTGTCGTCAGTTTATTTAAGTGATGGCAGGTTTATAAATCTGAAAGACTGGCTTCTGGTCTGGCTTACACTCAGATGGACAAAATGCATATTTTTATATCCTTACTGTATTTTCGGATAGTATCACTAGGAAAAATGTTTAATGAATAAAATCAAGTAGCATAAGCTTGTTAGATCCCTTGACGTCTCCTGGGTTTGTTCCCTTGTTTCTGAATTGAGGTGATCACACCAATCCTTCAGGTGAGATTTTTTTTTTTTATCATTTTGGTAAAAGTTTTGAGAGGACAGAAATTCAGCTCCTACCCTACTCTGCAAGATACACACTCCCTTCCCTATTAGTCCTGCTGGGCTGAGTAGATTTTTGAGGAAGTCTCTTTGCTCTTTTACAGTTACAGCTTGTACCTAGACAAGACACTTGCCATGACCAGTAGGAACTGTTCCTGCAGTTGCAGAAATGGTCATTCAGGACATCTTTTAATTGTAGGTGAGATGCTTAGGTTCTTAGGTAATTTAAGATAATGCATAGTGAAAGATCATGCATATGCTGGGGTAGTCATGTAGGACTATGAGCCAGCTGGATACAAGAATTCAGCAGACTGAGGAGTCTCACATTTCTTTCAGTAGCCTCTTTAAAACTGTCAGCTTCACACAAATAATTTAAAATTTTTACCCTGTAATTTTTGAATAGAGTTCTCCTATTAGGGAATGTTCAATAAACACACACTATTCAAGCTGTAGCTTAGCAGGAGGTGGTGAGATCCCAGAGAAATGTTTCTGGGTTTGCTTCAGGCTGGGTGTGTGGCTGAGGAAGGACCTGTTTTGGTGAGCTGTCTCTCACCCACTGATCAGAGTGTTGGTTTAAGAGAGGGGCACTGGGAACTGACTCTTTGGTTATACTCAGAAAATTTGAAAGAAATTAGTTTTGACAACAAGGCAAGCAGTGTTTTGATGTTTTAGCCAAGCTGAAGAAGGCTTTGTAAATGAATACACCTAAATATTCAATTTTGGCATTCCTGCCAGCAATATTCCCTTCTATACATGCAGGAAATATTGCTGTGGTCATAAATACCTCAAAGAATATGTGAAGTGTTTCCAAATGGAACACCTTGAAAACTTACTCAAACCTGGTAGAAGATACTTTATGATTTGCTTTTTGGAGACTCGATGAGTCACCTGTGTCACAATGGAAGTTAGAGTTTGCATTTCTATTTCTGGGTTTTGGAGGTCATGTAAAAACTGTAGTGCAGTCATTTGATGCTGGAATGACAGAACATTTTGGCCTAATCCTTATTTTTCCATCAGCTGCATTCTGCTTTGCAAAATTTGGAGCTGTCAGGATCAGGCAGGTTTTTATTACAGTATATTAAACGACTTGCTATTTAAATATTTGGGTGGAAGGCACTACTTAGACAGACTTAGCTGATCTGTCTTTAAGACTGCCTGTGACACATCAGGTAAGTGGTTTTTTTAACCTTGGCAAAATCACCTGCCACAGTTTATTTGAAAAGCCTGAGCCAAAATAGAGGAAAGTATACTGCACTAAGATGAGCATAAAACAAAGAGAAACTTAGAGGTTTTTTGGGAATCATAGAAAACTGTGGAGTTGACATTTTGCAGTGAGTAAAAGAAAAATATTTTGTATGACTTGTGGAATGACAATTACCCCCCCCCCTTTGAAATACAGGGAATATCACTGCAGTCAGAAATAGCTCTTGAGAAGAGTGCACTTTTTAAACTACAACACAGCCAGCAGTAGAAAATCAAGCAGTGAATGGATGTCTTTGAAACAAATACACTTGGGCTGGCTCATCACAGCTTTTTGAGCCATGTGCAGTGTCTTGTAGGAGAGAAGAAATGTGGCTGGTGGTGAAATCTCCATTGCCAGTTTTATACTAGTTTACTGTAAAAATCACCCAAGTAAACAGCAGATAGCAAGAATAAACAGCAATGGGCCATCTAACAGTTTTCTTTCCCTCATATGAACTCCTCAGAGAGCAAACCTCCCTAAGTGAGAATAGGGTGGTGAGACACTAGAACAGGTTGCCCACAGAATTTGTGGATGTCCTGTCCCTGGCTGTGTTCAAGGCCAGGCTGGATGGGGACTCTGAGCAACCTGGTCTAGTGGAAGGTGCCTCTGTCCATGGCAGGGAGGCTGGAACTAGATGATCTTCAAGGTCCCTTCCAACCCAAACATTTCTGTGATTCTATAATTAAAGAGTAGAGGTAAGAAGGTGGAAGAGCTTTTCTGGGCTCTGGAGCATGAGAAAACCAAGTAAAAGGGTCAGGATGGGTCAGATGGAAACTTGGCTATGACTGCAGTGTAGTGATGTGTTTGTATTGCTCAGCAATCTCTATGCATTACCTGGCAAAATGTGGAGACTATTCTCAGTGAGGTCACAAAGATAGTGTAATAAGATATGCAACCTAAAGTAAGATGCCACCTTCTTCTAATATAAAAAAATTAGTTAAGAAACACACATACATTTATTACAATGTCATTTCCTGTGATGCAGTGGTAAATCAAAACACCACTGTGGAAACCCTCTGTACATCATTTAATGAAACACCTTTGAAAACACATGACTTAACACATGACTGCTGCTCTGTCCTTCTGGGTCTTGTGGCAGATTGGAGGAGTGAGGCTGCACATGGATGCAACATTTACCATCACCCTGGTGAGCACTGCCATTATTCCTAAACCACCCCCAGCCTCTTCCAGGTGGAGAGGAGTGCCCATTTGGAGACATCAGTAAGAGTTTATGCAATGGGGCAGTTTGTGTGACTGACACCACGAAGTAGCTTTCCAACTGTTGTAATGAGGGCTTAATTATCCATTAGTAAGGTGTGTGGCTGAATGGGGCTGGAATCAATGAGCAGTATGAGATTCACCAAGAACATGTGCTTTTTGTATTGGTAGTGCAGTAATGTCCCCTCCAAATGAGAATGCTAAATGGGAGCTATATCCTGCCTCACTTTTAATGTGGCAAGAGAAGGGAAAAGGAGCAATTTAGCCTTGTCTTCTTTAGCCTCTTTATAGAGTATACTGAAGCTTTTCTTACTTTGGAAAGAGCTGGAGCCTTACAAAAATGAAGGTGTTGATGTGTATACATATGTGATTGGATGTGGATGTGGATGTGACAGCTGTAATGCTGGCATTCAAGAAGTAAAGTAAATTTCACTCTTAAGGAAAAGCTTTGCATGTGGAACCCACTGACCTGTTTGACCGAAGGATATTTTCCAGAAAGTCATACAGCCTTCATCTGAAATTTCAATAAACGGAGTGACTGGCACTTCCTCTGGTAGTTTGTTTCAAAGGTTAATCACCTTCTCTGCTAGAAGTAGAGGCATTAATACTCATTTAAATTTATCTAGCTTCAGCTTCTAGTCATTGGTTCTTGTTAAGTCATTCTCCATTAGGTTAAAAAGGCCTTTAATATTGGCGTTTTCTCCCTGAAAAGGTAGAGCTTTGCTGTAATCAGATCTCTTCTTGGTCTTATTTTGAAAACAGAACAGTTTTAACTTCTGAAGTCCTTCACCAAAATAACTTTTCCCAGCTCTCAGTGAAGTGTTACATAAGTTCTCCTCTTCTATTTAATTCTTGTAAAAGGAAAATGCCAGAATGCTATATGGTGTTCTGATATTGTTCCCACCCATGGGATAGTTAGAGGGAAAGTTATCTTTCTTCTAATTGTTGCTTCATTTATCCAACTCAATGCTATATGTCATATTTTTGTTGCATTGTCTGAGACACTTCTTCACTCAGTCCAACTTACTTGCTGGTTGTCAGAGAACAGAGACACTGTATCATTCATTAATTGTTGGAGAAGGGCACTTTCCTATCTTTTGTATGGTCTCTAATAAACAAAGACACTACATTCCAAAGAAGAAAATAAAAACTTAATGTGGCAGTCCAGAGTTTATGGAAGGAATGGACACTTTTAATGGCAAAAAGAAATCTACTGTGTAACACGCTTTTGCTTTATTGCAGCAGGAGACCTGATAGAATTTTTGGTGTGCTTCAGCCAATTTTAAAGTCCAGTGGGAAGCAGCCACTGAGTTTGAGGTCAGGTTTTCAGAAATAAGCCTCTGATATAGTGATATAAACTCCAAAACCACCCTGTGCAAAAGCATCAAGAAGCGGTTTGTGAAATTATTTGGTAACATCTAAAGACACCTTTATAAAGGAGGTTTCTATGCTTCTCTCATTATAGAACTGACCATGCTGTACATCATATATGTGCAGTCTCTTCAACAAGCTGTCTTTCACGTCAGATTTTCTTGTCTTTCGCTTGTCAAATTGTAGTGCTTGGGTTATTGATTGCTGGTTATGTTCTGTTCAGCTCTCAACAGCACTTCAGCAAAGTCCTTTCTCAGTTATGTGATTGTACCATATCTGTCCGCCTGTTTTTCTTCAGTGAATCTGCTGTAAAAAAATTGATAGAGGTGAAAAGGTCTCAGATTATTACTTCTATGCATTTCATAAAGTAAAGCAACTGGATGGAGGAACTCTGCTTGGAAGGTCTCTATTGTGGGCTCCCCTCAGTGAAAGCAGAGGGAAGGTTTTGTGTGTTCTAACCATAAGAAATGATGTGACTGGAGTTCAAGCCCTAGCCCAGCTACACAATTCCTGTTCCTTCCTGCTTGTTGGTGCCACAAGCTCATATTCTGCTGTATTTTTACTCCTTTCATAGAGTCCATCTATAGGGTATCCTCTTCCAGCTTAAATTACATTTTTTCATTTACTTCTAAGCAGCACTCCAATACTGAACAGACATTTAGAGGATGCAACAAAAGTACAGTGTACGTGATAATAGTATAAGAGCTAGACATGCAAAAAGCCCTGTTTTCAGAAGAGTGTTGCTGTGTCACATTAAGCATGTGGAAGTCAAAGACTGCCAGAAGTAAAGCAGTTCCATGTTGTTTTAATGTCCTTCTTTCATGTATGTGATTTATAATCCAGATTCTGGAGTATATTCACCCTGACACAAGCATATTTTGTAATTAAACTGAGATAGTGCATAATGACAAAAGCTTTGTTATGAGGTGGATGAGCTGTTGCATACAGAATTCTTCATTCACCAGTTGTACTGTGCCATCTTAGCATTTTTAATTTAACTATTTAGAAATGTGACAGGTCATGGGTAGGGAGAAGGTGGGCTGAGGTGCCAAGATTTGGCATTTAATGTGAACTATTTCACACAAATCCCGTGCAGGAGACTCCTTTACATCCACAGCATGGAGCAGACCTTTGCAGTTTGTGAGGCAGCAGGTAACTCTTGGCGAGAGAGCAGAGTAGCAGCCAGACTGAAGGACTGGGAGTTTCTCACCCAGCTCTCTCTCCTGCCAGCAGAACATTGCTGAGAGGTCCCTAAATCTTATATTCTGTGCTGGAGTGTACTCCCAGGCTTTTCTTGGCCTTTTTCTGCCACTGCCCTTCCCTCCCCAAGGTAGCTAGTCCTGCACAGATCAACGCGTATGAACTGTTTTATGGAAGTGGTGCAATATGGCCACATTTGGATAACACCTCAATGTGCCTGTGCTCCTGGCACTAGGGTAGCAGCTAAGCTGTGCTTTGCTATTTGCAATTTCTTACATTTCAACTGGTCAATACAGAGAAGAGATTTAAAAAAAAAATTCTAACACTGACTCTCCTGGAGAAAAAAAAAAAGTGCATGTATTAGTCTTTGAAACCTCAGCCCCAGATATTGAAATTTGATTAAATTGAGAGTACTGAAATTACCATATCACTGCTTTATTGGAACATAGTACTGCCAGCTGTCAATATAGTAACATAAACTGCTACATATAATTAGGTATTTCATTATGTAAAACCTGCTGAAGGGGTTCCTCTGAGTCCTTTGGGTTGCAGATTTGCTTAAGTTGAGTTCCTCCTCACAAATTTCAAGCTAATGAATCCCAGTTAGAAGCATTATGTTATGATGTAAACCGTGTTTAATATTTGTTTTAAAAATGCAAGTGGTAATTTCCTGTGCTGCTAAAGGTTTCATATATTGAATTTTCAATGATAAGGGAGTTCATTTGGCATTTTTTAGTCTTTATTGGGAAAGATAGTGCATCAAAACAAGACTAGAGTTCATGATGCAGTGCCCTTTTTGATATTCCAGATAAATAATTCCATTTTAATTTCACAGTAGGAAAACAACTGATTGAGATTTAATGTCATATACAAGGAGCTGCACAATATGTTAGTTATTTGTCAATCTGATGGAAGAGGAGTTTACTTCCTTTGATTCCAGCCATGCTATATTTTATGACTGACTTTTACTTGTTTTACTCATTCCAGATAAAATCTGTCATGATTATACATCAGAAAACATTTCATTATTCCATCCATGAGAAATAACTGTAGTCAGTGCAGAAGCAACAGATTGCTGCCTCTTGCAAGCTTTATGGAAGTGTGCTGTAATGAGACTGAGTACCCTGGATCGATAGTTCTCTCTAGTAATACAATCTGCTGTCAGATAACCTCCAACAGCTTTACAGATTTAATGAACTCCCTGGGCTGATGATAAAAATATAATGTAAGGAGGAAACTAAAACAACATCATGTATTAGATGTAGCCCTAGGCAACATTTTATGACCATCTTTCCTTCAGTTGTATATTTTTAATTATAAAGTCAGTATGTATCAAGCACTGTCCTGAAATTCTCCATCAGTGAAATTCATCTTGCTCTTCTCAAGTCAAGGATAAGGAGACTTCATGTAGGGAACTAAATGAGAATTTTAAGCTCTGCATTCACACTACTTTGGTGGTGGTATTTGAACCCATGAGCTGGAGGAAAAGCCATTTCTCCTTGTGACCTCTTCCAGGCAATTAAACTCTTTTGGAGAAACATACTCCAGTCCCCCTCTGCCCCATCCACAGTAGAATCTTAATTCCTACTGTTTTTTTTTTGGAATGGAGGGATTCACAGAAAGCAGCGCAAATCTGTAGTCGTACCACAATCAATGAAAACAAGTATCTGAACTGCTAAAAATATTGTTTAGGACTGAGAAGTAAGTAAAGTCTTAAGAAATTATACCTATTATAAGGAGTGTATCTACTGTGAAGAAGCAAACCTCTTAGATAAGACACTGGATAGCTGTAGGAATAACCTCAAGTGTGCCTAGGTTTGAGCACACTGACGCGGGAGTTAAGGATTTTTGCCTATGATAGAAAGGTGGAAAACTATCTTAATATTTTGGAGATAATGTAATCATATACTATCTCATATTTGAAAAAATATTTTCCTTCCTAGAAAAAGGTCAATAAAAAATTGCCAGTTCTGTATAGTAACAATGGGGTTTTTTCAGATTTTCAACCAAGTAGATAAGAACTCTCATGCAGGTTTCAGACATTACACACTACTTTGTTTCTGAAAGTTAGGAAAAGCAGATGTAGAAGCAGTGTGACCCCTAGTCAGATTGAAAAAGATACACTGTGGTTGTTCTTACTTCTTCTATTGTCCCTGCTCTCCAAATGAAAAAAAAAAGTGGCATTGTGACACCACTTACTAAATTTCTGTTGAGGATACCTAGACTTCCTCCCAGTAGTTTTGATGTGGTTCCTTAGAGGTTCTAAACTCTGTCATTCACATGCTGCTGCCATTCAGCCTTCCTTTACTCCTTTGGGGTGGTGGGAGTGCAGCATCCATCCAGGTGCTTCTGCCAAGGTGTAACTGAGATGGTGCCAAGTGGACTCGTGAAATAGGCATAAAATTGCACAGCTGGACTTAGAATCATAGAACCTTTTAGGCTGGGTAAACCCTTTAAAGATCAACAAGTCCAGTGCAGCAGGCACATCTCCCCTGCGACTCCCCCACATCACCCCAAATTCACAGGTACAAGGTTGTGCAAGTGGAGCTAAACAATGATGAGGGCAGTGGTTCATCCAGCATGGTGGTGCCACTGAGGTTAAGTCACCTGCATCAAAACTGCTTCCATAAAGCAGAAAAGACAGGTCATTTTTATAGGAGACTGTCTCCTGAGGGGGACAGAAGGCTCAGTGTGCAGCCTTCTGCAGATTTTTTAGGGAAATCTGCTGCCTCCTTTGAGGCTTGGGTTGAAGATGTGAAGAGAAAGATTTTCACCTTGATACAGCCTTCAGATCATTTTCCATTACTGGTTTTTCAGGTTGGCAGCAATGAAATTGCAACAAGAATCCCAAGGGCAATCAAGAGAGACCTCAGGGTGTTGGGACAACTGGGGAAGAGATCAGGAGCATAAGTTCTCTTCTGTCCTTCCAGTTGCAGGGAATGATGAGGGAAGAAACAGGAAGAGCCAGCAGCACTGAACCATGTCCCTAAGCACCACAGCTACACATCTTTTACATACTTCCAGCAATAACTCAACCACTGCCCTGGGCAGTCTGTTCCAGTGCTTGACAATCCAATGGCTTTATTCTGTTTGATGTGCTCGATTGCAGGGGAAAAAGTAGGGCTTATTCCTTTCTCATTGAGCCATCAGAAGGATCAAAGTTCAAGGTTGGGGAATTCAGGTGTAGATTGGTGCTGGTGGCCAGGTCTTGGACCACCTGAGGCAAGGCTACCTCCAGAAGGACAGCGGACATGATAATCCATAACCATAGAGATTTCCTGGTGAAGATTCATATCAGACAGGACATCAGGTAGAGATGTGTCCTTTCCGGAGCCAGCTTCACGACAGACAGTAGACATCAAAGAGGGATTGAGTGCAAATTCTCTAAAAAAGCACAGTGTCTCATCTGTGCATCCCAAGCAAGCCCCATCCCTCCCACTGCAGCTTGATGGCCAGGGCAACCTGTTGACCCTCACAGTGGGGGAAGGTGCAGAGGAGGTGGGTGGCCCTCTGCTCTACCTGTCAAGCTGGCAGTGGCCATAAAAACAGAATGAGAGTTTATGTCTGATATGCAGAGGTGCCAGATATTTCTTCCCTGAACAGTCTATTTTTTGGCCTCTTTCAAAAGACAAGAGTGCCATCCACACTGAGTTATTAGAGGAACAATGTTCATAACAGCATTGACACTGCCTACTATCCCATAGGTTTGATCGGTAACATTAGTGGAAAGAAGACAAAATTTATGTTAACAATTTAGTTCTGTTAGAATTACTGAAAAGGGGAAATATCTCTAAAGGAATAAAAGCAAGAAGTTATTTTTATGACAATACCAGAATTCCTGGGGAAATAGTGCATTAAGTAAACAGGAACCACATTGTGAGTTTTGTTATCATGTTATAGATCAGAAGCTTTTAAGCCAAATAAGATCACACTGTCCCATAAAAGTGAATTCTTTCCTTTTGGCTTAGATATATTTCCTATCAGGAAATAGAAGCAGAAGGCTGGAGTGAATGTGAAAACTGAATTTAAAAAGAGGATGTTCACTTACATTATTTCTCTTAGTGATCTGAGCTCCAGGGGTTGGCAGATGCTTTTATAGGAATCCTTTGAATGTTGGACAGAGGAATTTTTATGTATGCTGTTAGACCTACTAGCATTTTTCTTAAGGAGTCTGAGTGCTACTTGAGCCGTAATTTTCAGAGCAATTAATTCTTGTTAAGTTCTAGAATTTACCATTTTAGTGACCTGTTGCCTCTTACAAGAAAGAAACCTCTTCTAGTGTTGTTGAAGACCACTGAGATTCCTCCATGCTGACTGCATTTGATGGGGCTTCACTGATTTTGAGAATTGACTGGTATTTTGCTGAGACTTACTTAGAAGGGACATTGACTTTTGTTGCAAATAACTTGTTGTTTAGGAAGCATCTCAGGGGAAGTAGGTATATTTTGTTGAGAGAGGAAGAAGGAACTTGTGAACTGAATATAATAAGCTTTTAGCTGAATACAGTAATCTGGACATAAGTAGTTAATATGTCTTTTAGGAAATTATATTCCAGTATTTCCATAGGAATAGACAGATACTTCTTTTAAAAAGATCATAGTACCCTTCAGGGACTATGAGCTGTTTGCTATTTACTGGCCCACTAGCTTCCCTGAAGTTCCAGGCAATGCCAACAGAGAATGAGACCACCAAGCCACATCACAGTGTGCAGTTTAACACTGTGAGTGATTGCAGGCAAATGGGTGTAATAGCTTCTTCTTGGCTACAACCTGAAGCCGTAAGCCTTTTTCTCCCCTTAACTCTTATTTCATCATCATCATTTTCCATATGCATTTTATCAGTCCTCTCTGTGTCACATAGGAACAATCCAGCCAGCTGGATAATGTGGCCATCTGGTTGGCTTAAGTGAGTAGACTACAACAAACCTACCTTGTCCTTGCAGAATGCTTTACCCATTAAGTATCAAAATTTAAACTGTACTTCTCCACAAGTGTTAAAATGTATATGCATGTATCTCATAAACTGGTAAATGTGCCAAAGGAGAAAAGAAGTCGGAAAACTCTAGTTAAAATGGCAAAAGTCAAGAGAAGTATCAGTCAGTAACACACTGATTGAACTACTGAGTGCCTTGGTCTCATGAATTGCAGCTGATTCCTCATAAGAGCTTTGCAGAAGGGCACAATTAGTGAAGAGGTCTGAAGAAGTATGTGGAACAACTCTTCCTGGCTTTGTTGAGCAAACGGAAGACCCAAAAGCAAAAGACATGGCTCTGAGATTATTGTTGCCCCAGTCAAATCATCTGTTGCTGTGAGAGAAACTGTTCCTGACCTTTTATCAAATTAAGAGAGAGCTCCTGGAAGTGTATATATTTTTTCCTCGATGTTTAATGTTGTTCATCACCTCCCTTATAAAAAGTCATTAATTTTTAGTAGCTTCTTAAAGTACATCAACAGCAGAATTGCTCATTGTTCATTGTAAGTGTCAGAAATATGTTTTTAACATATGGTACCACCTTCATTTGCACAAAACAGATATTTTTGATCATGACTATCCCTACAGAGTTCCTTCTGTGTGATCACATGCAGAATGAGGAATCTTTTTCAGTTCAGAGATCCCAAGAAGACAGTTTTCTAGTTCATCTTCATCTCAAGGGGAATGAGCTTTTTTAAGTTATCTGGTCCTGCAGTCTTACGTGATTTTAGTAGCAAACTTTTTCCTCTTTTAACTTTTCTACAGCAGTCTTTTTTTATAAAGCTTACCTTTGATCTTGGTATGCTTTCACTCTTACAGTGCATTCTGAAGCAAAACTTGGCAACAGCTGTCACAAAGTAATGAAGAACATTCCTGAATATCAAATGTAACATGAAGCTCTGTGAGTGTGGTGGCTTGTTCCCAAGAAATGTCAGCTCTTCTGCTATGCAGCACGTTGCAAATGCAGTATAGACAGCCATCTCCCAGTATGTAGACTGCTAGTCTGCAGCCTAAAAATAAGACATAATTTTATAGGTGACAAAAACCAATAATACTTGGTTGAGGTATTAATGGATGAAAATATCACCTCTGTGTACAAAAAGCCTGTGCTCTGCTGATATAAGCATTTTATAAGAGACAATCTACATGTTTCCCTTTGATGATTTTCTTCTCATACACAGCCTTAAGGCTGCCTACAGAGAAGATTAAGACAAAAGATGTTTCTAGCCAGGCAAAAACACAATCTGCCCTAAATTTAAAGAGTTTTTTACAGAGGATCAATTATACCCCAATGTCCATGTCTTAATAGTATACCTAAGCCATGCAACTAAAAAGAGAGTAATTTGAAATTTACAAAAACACAAGAGAAAGACAAAAATTGTTGTTAACAAAATGCAAAAAAAAAAAAAAAAAAAAAAAAATCAGGCAGCAGGCTTGGCTGTATTTCACTACACAGAACTAATTT
This sequence comes from Anomalospiza imberbis, assembly GCF_031753505.1. NCBI lineage: Eukaryota > Metazoa > Chordata > Aves > Passeriformes > Viduidae > Anomalospiza > Anomalospiza imberbis. Next base: position 106,853,086 of record NC_089682.1, read on the forward strand.
GCTAATTTTATTTTTTTTAGCTGAATCTTGTTTTCTTAGCATGAAAGCATGAAAGATTAACAACAGCTCTTTTTTCCTTTGCCTGTTTAGAAGCAGGAGCTCTCCCAGAAGCCTCTCCAGACAAAGTCATATTAAATAAGAGTTTATGAGAGTGGATTGGATAAAATTTGGAGGTGACTGATGACAAGATTGCTACTGGTTGTCTATGGAATATCTCAGGCTTTTAACTGTTCTGGTGAGAGTATCATGCAGAACACTCCTGCCACATAGATCTCAACAAGTCTGCTCTAGAGAGCCACAATGTTTAAATGTCCCTTTTAACAAGAATATTCATAGTGCACTGGAGATAGCTTTGCTTGAGCGGAGCCTTTATGGAAACATCTGTTAATCAAGTTTTAGTTTTGTTTTGTCTTACTTCATTTTTAAGTCAGAGTACATATGTGTGTATGCCATGGCAAGAATCAAATCCTCTTGATTTTTTGATAGATCTGTCCCACGATATGATATGATATGATATGATATGATATGATATGATGATATGATATGAAGGAAATGCAATATTCAACAGAAGTGCTAAATTTAAAAAGTGCTGGAGGTTGTGCATACACCTGTCCTCCAACCACTCCATAACTTTTCTGTTTAGGGCATTAAGTATGTCTGTGGCTGACTTTGAAGCTGAATGACTTTGTACCAAGAAATAAAATAGCCTATCTGGAGGTAGACCAGGGCCTTTGTAGGTTTTACTGATCACATTATACTCCAGGGGAGAAAGGTTTGTGGAGATTAGCTATTGCCTGCTGTAGTGCAGCAGAAGGGGCTGGACACAGAAACCCCAGCATGGGTGAGACCAAGCTCAGAAACAACAGTATAAGGATTTTATAGGAATTGATGAGGGCTTAAAGCACTGCACTCATCCCTGGAAATACATTTTCAGGCAACAGTATAGTATAACAGTGTGTGTATACATTATATATATTAGTATAACAGTACTGATCATCCAGAATTTAGATTCAAAAGGAAGTGTTCACTGCTGTTGCATGTGGGTCATCTCTGAAAAATCAGTGTACTTAATGCAGAACTGAAGGTACAAGAATCAGAAATTTTGTAAGCTTGACGCTTTGTTGAATTTTTAACATTTAGGAAATTACACTTTCATTAAATAATTATTTTTGCCAAGCATATTTTACTGTTCAAAATGTAAAGACTACTCTCCTCGTATACTTCAGTGCCTTTCAGGACAATTATAATTACAATAGAAACCTCATTGTAGTGATTAGCTTTTTATCAATGGGTCTCAAAGCACTACCTAAAGGAGCTGAGAATTATTATCCCTGTTTTATGTGTGAGGAAGGAGTCAAAAGATGATGAAAAGGCTGGCAAAGGACAACTAGAAGAGTGTAACAATGGCCAAAATAGGAGCAGAGATGAGGGCAAGCCTCATGCATTATCCAGGAGGCTGTTCTTCCTCATTCCTTGCTTTCTAGTGATGTTTTCTCTCAAAGATTAATATTCAGGTTATATAATTGTGTTTTTCACTGACAGAGTGAACATGGGGTTTATATGTAATGCAGCACTTACACATGTATTGAAACACTGAGCATCTGCCTCCCCTTGAAGGCCAGTGCTCCTTACCCAGAAGTTCATGTGCTGAATCAGACATTTGCTACATTATGCTCCCTAATGCACAATGAAGGGATCTATTGGGCTCTTCACTTTCCATGAACATGACTATGCCAAAGCCAGTAGAATACTTATGTTATTTATAATAAAATTGTTTACAATTTTTTATAATACAAACTATTTACAATTATTTGTCGGATTTATCTGACAAAGGGAATTTTCCTTTCACCTCGCATGTAGTGTTCTGTATAAAACATGATAGATAATTTTAATCCAAGTGCATCTCACCACCAGCTAGGTACAGACTAACCAAGCTATTACCCCCAGAGGGTCACTGAGAACATTAAATCTGAATTTCCTTTTAGAGATGTCTTTCCCTCCCTCTTGAATACAGAGACAAGTTTCGCTGACCAGTATCCAACCCTAGTCAGGAACTCCAGACTAGGTAGGAAAGGCTTTTTGGTCTGTTTAGGGAGAAAACATCCCTCCTTTTTTTTTGTATGCACAGTAAACTTGTCAATGAAAGAGCATATCAGCAAATCTTCAGCAGAGGTTACTGTAGCAGGCAGCATTGCTGAAACCTGTTTCCCTTGGAATGAATCATTCAAGACAAGGCTGGTTTTATACAGTGCTCCACAGTGTGTCCTCAGAATGGGGAGAGCTGACATGTTGTTTGAAAAGGTCACTTAAAACCTATAGTCGGTTGGCAATTATTAATATTTATTACTTGTCTAAGGAACTTTACGTGAAGATATTCCTTAAAGCTTGTGAGCTGACAGATAAAACTGATAAAGTTCTTGTTCTTATCTGTTAGAAACTTTTTTTTTTCCATTTCTCCTCTTTCTTAGAATTTGTTCTGTGCATCACGTTTTTGCTGAACAATTTGGAAGTAAGAGGAAATTATATTACTATTGTTATTATTATTTGGAGCTATACAATTATACTATTAAGGTTAATGATGCTAGCAATTAAAAGGCATCTAGTTATTTGGAAATTGTCAGTTGGGACAAATTGTTCTTTAATGTCTCTACACATGGATTACTTTGATGGGATTGTAGGAAATTGGTAGGTCAGTGCAATATTTCTTGTTGCTTTTTGCTGTCAGGAGCCTTTCCCTGCTGTCCTTGAAAAGTATTGTAGGAAAGTATAAACCACATTATACCATCCCTTATCTTTCTTATGGGTATTAGTTACAAATATTCTCATTAACTCTTTGTCAATGAATTATGGACCAGCTATTTATGGTACAGAATTATAAATTGTCGGTGAATGTTTGTGCTCATGGGTTTCTGGCTCTGAAATTGCCTCTTTTTTTACAAAACTGTTAGTTGTAAAACATGTCTGGATTTCTAGGGTATGAGTGGCTTTGTCAGGTAAGCCTCCCAATAAAATGTTCCCTTTCTGTAAGATATTGCAGTGCTTAATTTTTTTTTTTTCCTCATGAAAAATCATTGCAAGCACCAGGCAAGCTGCTCACTTGTGCTTGCATGGAGCTACAACTTCATATGCAGCTGAGAGAGGAATATCTATGAAGTCAAAATTTTGCAGTCACTAGTTTTTGGTAAAGTCCGTGTTATTTAAAGCCTAGGTGGGAACACTGGCGTTTTCTGGCATTCCATGCTCTGTTTTGACTCTTCATTAGACTTCCCTCAGTGAGCATATGTAGTGATGCCTGCAGTGGTTTTCCCTGGAATATTGTCAGGTTTATTTTGGGCAATTAGATGTGACAACGTCAACATTTAGAGTATTGCTTGTATTCCCTGTACTCAGTAAAGGGAACAGCTGGTTAATACTGATAATACATTGAAATGAACACATGTGGATGCACAAATACATACACATATCTAGGGGATAGTTGGCGTGATTTTTTGAAGCTATTCTCATGCCACCTAACAGTTAAAGGTTAAAAAAAGGTTTCATTTATTTCCAGTCTCAAAGTGATAAACCACAATGAAAGATCAATGTCCTGATCTAGGAAACACTTCTCTTTAAAATGTTATTTAGATGCTTGAAGTTAAAAACAGCACAGGAAGAGGTACTTAGAACTGAGCTGCAAAATGGAAGCCATAGCAGTAGTTGGGGGTAGATGCTCTCCTACCTTCTCTGTGCAACTTCCAGTAGAATAAAAAAATGACAGTAAAACCCAAAGCATATATTAAACTTTATTTTCAATACAGGTGAAATACAGTGTTTAAATGGGAATGCAGGCAGTTGCCTTGGAATTAGAGGAGCACTAATGAGTTGCTGGTGAGCTTCAGTGGGAGCCTATGCAAAGCACCTAACACAAAGACCCATCTTAATTTACCTCCTTGTAGTAAATGGGGTACTTGCTAGAACTACTCTGTGTTCCTTTAAAAGTGGAAATATCTTTTATTGATTCATCCTGCAAAGCAGAGAAGCTGCAATAGGATGGAACCAAATACAGAAAGATTTGGAGAAGTTAATTTTTTTTCATTATGCCCTGTTTCAACTTCCTGCCAAATTTCCTTTCCCTTTAAAGGAAAATAAAATCTCCACAAGGAGTCTTATGCTCAAAAGCAGTTTGTTTTAAGTGGTGAATGAACATTCCTTAGATATTTTCATGTTCACCACAACTACGGATTCAGTTTGCAAGCAGCTCTCTAAACCAGCTCAAGTCTGAATTTTAGACAGGAAGAATTCTCCGCTTTTAATAACAAAGTCCAAAAGTGATTCCTTTCCCAAAGGCTAGAAATGCAAACTATTTATTCTTTTTTGGTTTTCCTAAATAATTGCACATTTTAACATAACTGTCTGATAAATATGGTTTCTTTAGTCTTAATATTTAATTGCTCATGCGAAACAATTATCCAGGTTTTTGCAACAACTTTGAAATCTGTTTAGTAAAATAAATACAGTAATTAGAAATTAAAAGTCCTGTTGCTCAGTATAATAACTACATTAATTTTAAGCAATAAAGTGGAGCTAAGATTTGTTCCTTAATTATTATAATTTTTTCTAATGTGTATGTGCCCCAAGCCTATTTCCTGCCTGAGGCATCACATTTGCAGAAGCTGGTCCTGAGACTGCCTCCAGCCAGTTTTGCATGTACACCATGGTGCACAGTTCATAAAGATTCAGGTGACTGATTGCCCTGCTAGAATGAAAGGGTAAATGAGAAAGCATTTAACTATCCACAGGAAACCTAATTATAATCAAAATCAAGTTATATTTTCTCCTAATTTCTGAAATATTTCTGGTGTGGGAATTATTTTTGCATCACTAGCTGTAATTGTTTCTTAAGTATATATAAGCCTTTTCACAGTTGCAAGTTTTAGCATCAGATGGAAGAATCATCTCAGGCAAAGCCTCGGTTGCAATGCTACTAATTCTGGATGTTCTAGGGGGTGCCTCTCAGCTCAGTCCATACTAGAACTTTCCTCAAGTGCAATTCTGAATTCAAACATATGCCTGTGTTTTGGATTTCCCAGCACAGTGGGTTCAAATCTGAACTTTATAGCTGGGCAGAGCTATGTTTTAGGTCCAGTAAAAACAGTCATATATTGTCATGACTGTGACCTCTACCAAATGAATATCTGTCAAGAACCTAATGAAATCTCATTCATATAGCTACAGTGAAGTTTTTAATGAGGCAGAACTAAACTTCAGCTAAGTAGGAAAGCAAAGGACCTCCTATGTGTGCTCCACATGGTTCTAAGGAGCAGTAAATCAGATATGGTGAACTTAGGGACAAGTGTGTGTCATAGATGAGGGAAGTTTTTCAGAGCTACTGCTGGACATTGACTGTGGGAGGTCTTTCCTTGGGTTACTGTCCCAAGATTGTGAAGGTAAACCCTGCTTAACCATGCTGACCAAGCTCATTATAAAGCAGATAAGCAACGTCACTCTGGCGTTAATGCTTAAGATGTCTTGACTTAGTATCTCGATCAACAAAAATAAAAAGGATTTCTTTAGGATGTGTTAACTCATGTGTTAGCCCCCTTGCCCCTGGCAAGCAGCAGCATTTGTTTTCTCTCAGCCAAAGCAAAACCATAGTATTAGTTTTTTCAGGGACTGAATACTGAATTGCCTAGAAAGACCGTTTCCTGGTGGGAGGGTTGAGGACCCACAGGTATCCTCTGATTCAGTGATGCCTCTGTGTGGAAAAGGAAACTGCCTATCTATTTTTCCAAAAAGCAAGGGAAGTACTGCCCTTCTCTATGCTCCCCTGACCACAGAGAGAACCTGTCCTGTTGTGGTCCAGGAGGTTGCAGGGTGCTCACTAGGAGGTACCCTAAGGGCAGCTGAACTGCACGGACACAGGCCACTAGCAGTTCCCATTTGTGCAGGAGCTGGGACATCAGCCAGCCTGATCACGAAACTTATGGGACTCTGGCATCCTCAAGATGCTGCTTCAGTACATCCGTGCATTAGGGCCTGACCCTTGGTTTTCCATGCAGAGAATAAAGCCCATTGCAGGAGGAAAAGAATTCCTGTTGATGGAGAGGATATAAATTCCCACAATGCTTTGCTTGTGCATAAAGATAAATTATGCTTTACATTTTTAGTCAGCTGTGTCTTTCTTTTTAATTGCTTTTTATTCAGATCTGAGATACTTTTGATTAATTCTGAATCCCCTTGGCAATGGCTTGCTAGAATCCATGAAGGGTGTATAAGAGTAGACTTTTTGATCTGAGAGAAGACACAAAATATCGCTTGCCACATACACCATTTCCATAAGAGGCTGTTGAAGAGACTGAATGCATTTCAGTATCTTCATTGAACTTGATGTCACTTTTATATTTCCTCATTCTGTCTGTTAAGTTTCAGGGGAAGCCAAATTCCTCCACTATAAGGGGAGCATGTGGAGTAGTTGGCAGTAATAAGACTTGAGCGAGAGGATGACAAGTGAGCTGAAGAAGCCCAGCAGCAATGCTTGCAAGAATAGCGTGTCACGGAGATCATTTTAAGGCTGTTATTGATTGGAGAAAGATGAATGTGTCTTTTAATGGTATTCTTTGGTGTATCATTGATCTTCATAGAGCCCTACCAAGCTGCCTTCGGGTGCTTCACTGAGAGCACCATATGTTGTAGCCTGTGGCTGTGCAGTGATAAATTGCATGGCACCAAGCTGCTACTGAGTGCTTCCCTCTCCCTTCAGGCTTTTCCCCAAAGACCTGCTTGCTGCACCGGCCCAGCAGCCAGTGCTGAACTTGTACACAGCTTCTCTTTGTTTTCTTACATCTCTGGTAGAGCTCATGAATGTGCTGTTGTGACAGAGTGAAGCTTCTGAAATTTAGTTAGAAAGTAGTAAGAGAGTGGCTTGCCCCTTGTATACAATGCATTGCTTGAAAGTTATGTTTTCTGTTTGTATTTGTTCTCAAATAGCAGGGCGTGCTTCAAAAAACAATAGGATTACAGCTGTATCGATCTCCTGGATTGATTGGGCTGACCCTCTCTGTCGCCGCAAGAAGGTAGCAGGTGTTCCTGAAGGTGTGTTCCTGAAGGCAATCCCTAGCAGGAATGGCATTCAGTCCCTGGCACAAAAATTTTCAAACAGCTTATAAGCATCTATTCTAAGTGTTGTATGTTTATTTAAAATCTCATTAAAGAACATTTTAACCTTTGTAAACCATAATTATTTCTAAATGGTGCTTTTCTTTCCTTCTATTTGGGAAGTTTTGTGTTTCATGTGGCATGAATAAATGAAGATTGTGCGGAATGGCTTCATGAAGAATCCATAGTGCAGAATTAAGAAAATGTGATCCTTTGCACTTTTTCTTGTTAAGGCAGCTGGGTGACTCACATGGTGAAATTTAATGCTTCTTTATATTCAGGAAAAATTCATGCCACCCGTTCGATAACCAATATGTTTTGTATTGTTTTTTGCCATGACATAGAATGAGGCTGTTTCTTAAAATCTTTTAGTTGAGTGCTGTGCATATGGAGAATACTTACTATGAATGTATTCTAGAAGCACATCTTTTTAAGAAAAATGTCAGATTTTTTTCATAGTTTTCGTTGTCTTCATTCTAATGCATCAAAAAGCTACCACAAATCACACAGATGCATTTTATTTGTGCATGTTTTGCATTAATGTAGCTTCAAGACATACACTTTCATAAGAGAATATGTATGAATGTTTAAATAAAACTTTTCATACCCATGAAAGGTAATTAAGTGTGGAGCTCCCAGAAGTGCACTGTTGTGTTGTAGTTAATAACTATGAAAATATCAGGAAGATTTAAAAAAGGTTAAACTGGTTTTGACAGTCTGTATTGATACTCCCAAGCAACTTACTGCATTAATTACTTTGGGGTCTAAGTGAAATTATGGAGGCTCTCAAAAAATAGTACTCCTTTCCCTTTTCTAATTTTAAAATGTAATCATAGACCTTAAAAAAAACCATAATCTTTGAAAAGTAAAAAAACGTATTATTAATTAAGCATTTTTCTCATTATTGAGAAAAGCCACATTATGCCATGGTTCAGGTGTGATTTAAGTTTTTTGTCTCATCTTCAGGCCAGGTGTAATCTCCATAATGACTTTTGGTGGCTGATGGTAAACCATGCCTTCCATGTATTAAGGAGGAATAATAATTCTTCATAGGATCAAAAACAGTACAATTGTGCTTAATATATATTAAAAAGCGTAACAGGATCATCCCCTGTCTGTGCCAGTGTGGCTCAGGCTGGCGTGGCACCTCCTCACTGCTGGTTCCTCACTAGTTGCAGTTACCCCGTAGGGTTACCCTCGTGGTGAGCGACTGAGGCTCAGATTTGGTTCTGCCATCTCACTGTGCAGCTTTTTCAGAGGGGAGTAGTTTGCTACTGCCTAAGGGCTTTCTCTAGTCACTATTTCAGCCAAAACACTTGCAAAATTATAGAAATTTTAGATATTCCTTTAGATTTCTTCATTCTAGGGGACAGAGGTCTTCAGTGAAGGTAAACTCAATTGTCTGGAAACAACCCAGAGATTCCTGTGGTATCTCCAGATTTAAAACAATGGTGGGAAGCAGAGGGTGTCACCGTCCAAATACTTCCTGGGTTTAAATAAGAACTGCTGCAATCAGGACTCTCCTGAACTTAGCTCACTTTTTTCTTCCATAAGGACTTTTCCCCCAAGAATTCCTTGAGAATTCTAGTTGCAAATCTGCAGCCTCCGGTACATAAGCTTTTCTTGGTGACATGTTTCTTAATCTTAGTTGTACTTCATCTCTAAAGGTGGACAAGTTTGGCATATTTACATTACCAGTCTAATCTAAAGCCTTCTGACATAACCAGACTGAGTGTCTCCCAGATATTCAAAAGAATAAATACTCTATTTCTTACAATTCTGGAAATGTGATTAGTTCTTCTAATTATGACTTTTTTTCTGTGCTTCTTTCTGTAAACGACATGTTGAGGGGAAGCTGTGCTAAATTTTTGCAGTTTTGCACATGTTTCATGACTATTTTTCTCTCTTTAAAAATAAGTAAAAAGACAAATAAAATGTTCAGTAGTCCAGGCTTGGCTCTTACATCAGGTTTGTTCCCTTTACTTGTGATCTTCCCCCCATTAGGTGACAATTTAATTATCCTGATGGGCAGTGGTGAATATGTAGTGTAGGTGACTTGTCAGGTAATCCCATGTGTATTAGAGGGAAATGCAAACAGTAAATGTCACTTCAGAAAGCTGAATTATGCCACACACCCAGTGGGTTGCCAGGACAGGCTATATGCCTAAGTGGTTGGTTCCATCATATCCTTGACCTTTTTTCATCTTGTGTCTTTTCCAGGTTTCACATGAGGGGAAGGCAGAGCTCCTTCTCTTGAGGCCTCCGAGGCAGCACACACAGGGAACACCGAGATGCTGGGTGGGCAGTAGAGAGTTGTCTGTCATTCTCCAGTGACACTCGGTGCCCTTGGCTTCTGCAGATCTTGAGAGTTCCAGGATCTGCCAGTAAATCTACTGAATTAAGGGGTGGTGTCCCACATGCAGCTTCCAAATTCCACAAGAACTTTGAATTCTTGAAAGCACTGCCTATTTTCTTTCAGCCCGTACCAGAGTCTTACTTGAATTTGACTTTTGCTGGCTGTTCTTCATGCAGCCCCAGTGGAACTTTGGGAGATGGAAGAAGCTGGTCTTTCAGGGTCCAGCAGGATGTTTTTTCATTTGCTGTGGAAAGGAGAGCTTTCATCTCAGTGGGAGTATTCAAACAGAGATCTTAGAAAGGATAATCCCTAGGCCCAGCAGGACTCCCTGTGCCTGCTTTCTGAACAAGCCAGCTCAGAAACAAACAGAAGGCACAGGTTCTATGTTCAGCAGTGCTTTGTGAATTTTATAGAAACACTATAATTTCTGAAATTATAATAATACTGTAAAGTGTTTTGGAGTATAAAGTAGATGTTGGTTGATCACAGAGGCTGTCAGGACTGCTATCATTGAGAACTTTTTGGTTGAGCAGCAAGACAACAGGGAAGCAGAGAAAATCTGTCTTCAACTTCTAAACTTAAGACATCATCTCACAGCTCTGCAGAGCTCCCAGAGCTCTTGCTCAGTCTCCAACATACTGTTTCTTTCAGTCACTGAAGCACAAAGTGAATGTTTTCCCAGTTCTCCTCCTGAAAGGGTTCTCTTCAGTCCTCTTGGCCAGTTTGGACATGGGTGAACCCTGTGCCCGGGAGGATAATTCTGTGCAGTGAGAGGTGGTGTTTTCTGGGGACAATTGAATCTGCATGTCTATTTGTGCTAACTTTCAATCCATAACACGACAGATAAAAAAGTCCATATTGCTAAGCTACAAAACTAGTAACTGCAGATTTATATGAGAGAAAATGATTGCCTGACAATGCATTTGTGATCTGAAGGGGTGCTGTGCTCAGTTCCTGAAGCAGTGGGAGATGGGATCACATTACTTTGCTTTGCAAAGGCTCAGTTGCATAAAAACCTTTCCTATTCAAATACTAACGAATCAGACTCTTTCACCAGAAAAATGTGGCAGCACATTTCTCTCTCTATCAGGATTTTTCATAGGGTGCACAGAGAGAAAGAAAGAGAACACAATTTCTATTTCTGCTCCTTGTTTTTCTCATGTGGAATGTGCTTGGAGAATTGTTTACCTGGGGTGATTGCTTGATTGGATTCTGGTGAGGATTGTTTGAGTCTGGTGGCCAATCGGCTCCACCTGTGTCTGGACTCTCATGAACAGGGTCACAAGTTGTGAGTAGTTAGATACGATAGAGAAAGTAGGTAAGTGGTTTTAGTATCTTCCTTTATATAGTATATTAATGTATTATAGTATAGCTATAGTAACAAAATCATTCAGTCTTCTGAACTGATGTTGGACATCATAATTTCTTCCCATTGTGTTCACCTGCATTTTACAATAGAAAAAGTTACATTTTCTTTCTTATTTTTATTTTTCTTCCTCAACATCTGCCCAAGACTGACTTTCATCTCTGTGACAGATGGAGTGGTGGTGGAAGCTGCATCCATTTCAACATGCCCACAGCAGGTAATAGGGCAAGAAGACTCTTCCTAACTCATTTGTGGTTATATTTTTAGATACATTCACTGCTCATATGTGAGACTAGATTTTCCAAGGAATGCTGAGTCCTCCTGGAAAAGGACTGGGTGCCTGCTCTTAGCCTGGCAATGCCCCCTCCAAGTGCTGAGGCTGGACACCTGCAGCACCCTGCAGAGCCCAGGGTGTGTCTGGCAAAGGGTTTATCTCCACCTAGAAGAGAAATTGATGGGACCACACCAAAGCACTGTTAGATTTTACACACAACAGTGTCACCCACCCTTGTCTGTGTGACTGCATGGCCCCTGAGCTTGTGTGAGTGACAGCAAAAGATAAAGACTGAGGGTAGCCACCAACATCCTCCCTGGTCAGAAGCATTATCCACAAGGAGACCAAAATCTATTGAGGAGGTGACCCTGCAGATTTCTCTACATTGTCAGGCAGTAATTTTCTCTCATATAAGTGTGTGGTTATTGGAATTTGTAACTTAGCAATACAGCCAGGTTTTACCTATCAGTTAACAGACTGAATGTACACACAAAGTGAGTTTGAACTGGAAGACAGTTTTCAGTGTTGGAAGTGTGGTGGGCACAGGATGACTGGTCTGTTCTTCTGCAGTCTGCAGTGAACAAAAAGCTTGGGGCAAGGAGAAGAAATAGGTAATGCCAGCTCTACTGTCTCAGCCAGCAAGGCAGCCTGTTAGCTAAACTCCTAAGCTTTTCTTCTGGCATTATATAAAAACATACTGCTGTGGCTGAGAATTATTAACATCCAGTTGTGCGGCCTCTGCATACCTGCAATGAAAGGGAACGAAATAAAAGCAGATAAATCACTTGTCTTTGTGATTTTTTTTCTTTAAAAAGTGCAAGCAGGTGTTCGTGCCAACATATTCTAGTCTATGACCTTTAGTTTAAAGGATTTATTTTGCATTATTCCTTGCTTTACAGCTTTAAAGACATAGTAATGAGGTACTCTCTGTGCATCCTCCTACTCAGAGAAGCTATATTGAGAAGTACAGCTGCAGCCAGCGGGGTGTTAATCACCACTTACCGACAGGCAGGACTAACACAGGCAATTGGAGAGTGTGCTAGTTTTCAATAGGACATCTACTCTTGCCATCCTGTCTCCCACTGAAAGGGTAACGTTTGAAACGCTCAAGCGTGAGCTGTTTTACCATGGTGAATAGATTTATGTAAACAAACATTATTTTGGGGTTGAAATTAGCCAAGGCATTAAATTGATAAGCAGGGCTTAAATTGATAAACAGTTCCAATGACAAGAATGCGAGAGGAATATGGTGGATTTTTGTGAGGCACAGAGTACCAGCCACTGCCTGGGATGGTGGGCTTGGTGAGCTGTGGGCTGGCTAATGGTAGTGGGAGATTTCCCTGCACTCCATCAAGCTGAGGGATTCACAGTCTTCCTGCCTCTTGCAGTAGGGAGTTTCAGTGTCTAGTATAGTTTCAGACAGCTGTCATTAGGACAGAGGTTATTCAAGATAATAATTAAATCCTTGTATCGGAGTCCCGTCACAGTGTTATCTCCTACAAATGATGTCGTCTTCTGGACCTTCACATTTGCTCCTTGATGAATTTTAATTCTTATAAAAAACCTACTTCCATTAGGGTAACATTACAAGCACAAAGGATCATATTAATTTTGGATCTCTATTACCTTTTCCAGTATTACTCAAAATTTAGATTGTTTTGAGTAACCAGGGGACCAGCATGATGGATCCCAGTGACTAATCGCAGTAGGATAAGAGGTTATTACATCCCAAAGAATTATGAGTCTCATAAAGTACTATTAAAAGTTAATGTGTTTGATTTTTCTCTTAAAATTATTCAAACAATTTTAGTATCTCTGGGTAGCTGACAATTTGCAAGAGGGTAATCAGAAAATATTCCAAGGAAAATGTGAATGCATAGCTTTTAGATTGTTTCATTATGTGTTATTTTACATTTGTTATGACTTTTAAACTTAATTATCTCACAGGGTAGATAGTGATGATGCACTTGGTGATTTGCCAGACTCCGAAATATTAAAATATAATGACTCATGGTGGAATATATGCATCCAGATATTTTCAGTGTTATTGCTTGCCTTTTAAAATATTTAGATCCAGAGTATGAATTGACACTAGCTCTCTCTTTGCTTTAATAGCTCTTTAAATAAGAAGAAAAATCCCCATTTTAAAGAGAAACAAGAAAATGACCAAAGTGCTTTGAACCTCTCATGATGGTGCTTTGGCTTCTCTTGGCTTACCCTCATCTTCAGCAACTAGATGATATGAAACCACTTCCCATATCCAATTCAATGAACGTTTGTTTCTCAAAAAACACCCAGAAGTGATTTCCTTTTCTCATATTTTTATTATATGCATGTGTACCTGGTGTTCTGTGGTGTGTACCTGGTGTTCTGTGTTTCAGAGACCACTCCTAATCTTTTTATGATCGAGTCTTTTGAATTTCAAGTGAGAAGAGGAAGAAAAATAACACTTCAACACAAAGCATTTGCGAGCTTCTTTTCTTTTCACTTCTGCTTGGATGGCATGATGCATCCATTCTTGGGACATAGACACCGTGATGGTTTGGATGCTTACAAGTGTCCGAGTAGGTCACAGCATGGGCATCAGTTTTAGCAGCACACACTGCGCCAGCAGCAGTTGCTATTGAATGTGGAGGTGCTGCATCCTCCTACAGAAAATTTCCTCCACTTGTTCCTGCTTTAATCCTTTTCCTTTTCTACAGAGCTAATGTACATGCTGTGATTGAAGTAATTAATGTCAATCATTTGGTGGACACAGAGGATGGCATGCATAGCAAGACCTAAGGGGAATTAGAGTTGCACAGACCTTCAGCAGCAACAGATTTCTCTTTGCTGGCTGAATTTTGGTGCTTGGGAATAGGCAGGTAAAAATAGATTCAGAGGACAGATAAAAGACTACATTTACTGCAGCTGATGGATATGACAGTTTAAAGCAATAGGTTTTTGCTTTGTGTAACAGCCCTGCCATATTTTGAGATGCTTATGGAGAAGGGATTGCTTTGGCTTCCCTCTCAGCCTGCAGGTTCTTGGCTCCCTTATACTTACAGTTTATTGTTTGATGTGGAACTGAAATGGAAAAAAAAAAAAAATACCAGAAGAAAGCTGACTCACCTTCTCTAACTAAACCCCAATGTACAAATTTGTCTGGGGCCCATTCCTGATGCAGCAGGCTGGCTCTCATGGTGGCCAGCGTAACAAAACTGTTGCGTTGGCCTTGTGAGGAGGGGACGCTGTTCCAGATTGTGTTGGGTGTTTGCAGCATTCCAAAGCTCTGTGATCACTCCGGCACCAGCTTCACTGCGCTTCAAAACCTGCTCTGTACCGAGCCCGCTGCTGTTGGCTGTGGGTCGGCCTCACTGTTAGTGAGAGGATTCATAACTTGTGGTAGCATGGCAGCTTATCACAGGGGAGGCTGCGCTCTGCTGAGATAAATTACAGTGCCAGCAGGCAGGAGCTGATGCCAGTGATTAAACCATCGCCTGCGCTCACCACTATTCAGAAAAAGAGAAAAGATTTTTGCATGTGGAAACTTGACAAGGAATTATAGAAGGAAATAAATAAAAAAGCCACTTGTTTTTTTCTTTTTGGTTTCGTTCAATTCCAGACCCTCCTCTGAAGTATTTCTGAGGTGGTGTATGCTCCGCTGAGCAGCAGCAGTGTTGTTTGGCAGGTGTCACCAGGTGGCACTGCTTTCAAAATGTCATTGTATGCTAGGAAAGGCAGAGATTGGCATCTCTTTCCTGCTGACATTTTAATACACCTTTCTGATGAGGCCATCGCTGTGTGAGAGGCCGCAGAGTTTGCTTTCGGCCAATATCTTTGATTGAAGTTGCTCCCTGGGAACAGGGCATTGGTGTTTGGCTGAGTGTCTTGAAAGAAGGGATCGCCTGCGTGTTATTTATGACAATCTCCGCTCCAGGATGAGTGTCTAAATGTAAATTACTCAATTTGCGTTTAGAGTATATCCACTCTGATTTCTCCTCCACTGAGAAACCAGTCTGCAGGGTGCTGACATCTGCTAGCATTCAGAAAGGAAGCAACACATGTTCCTAGAAGTTAAAAATGGAAGAGACATATTGCATTTTCTAACATTGTTTTTCCCTCTGCTACTGCCAGTGTCTATTCCCAGTGCTTAGATCTGGTTCTGCTTAATACAAATCCAAGTGGCTTAAGTTAGCTCAGTTGCCATAATTTCTCAGAGCAGATACTGCTGTACCATCCAGGCATCTTTTTTTTTCTGTTTAATTTACAAGGGTTATAAATTATTGTCATGTTTTTCTTACTGTTTAGGCATTTACTTTTTCCCTAATTGGTTTCTTTCACTGCTTTGTTAGTGTGCTTTAAATTATAAAGTTTTAAATTGCACCATTTTTAAGGGACCCAATTCCACAACCACTGACATTAAGAAAGAAGGTGATTCTTCCCCTCTGCTCAGCACTGGTGGGACCACATCTATGGTGTGATGCTGTATCTAGCTCTGAGCACCCCAGTATAAGACATGGGCGAACTGGAATAAGTTTAGTGGAGGATCACTAAGCTGATTAAGTTTTGGAGCACTGGGTCTATAAGGAAAAGCTGAAAGAGCTGAGACTGTTTGGCCTTGGATCAGTGAAGACTCATGAGTGATTTTTCCAACATATATAATACCCAGAGGGAGGCTGCAAAGAGGACAGAGCCAGCGGAGGATGCAGAGGACAGAGCCAGGCTCTGCTCAGTGGTGCCCAGGAACAGAACCAGAGGCAATGGGCACAAACTGAAACACAGGGGTGTTTCCTTAACATCAGGAAACACCTTTTCACTGTGAGAGTGACTGAGCACAGGCTCAGACTGCCAAGGGAGATTGTGGAGTCTCCATCTGCAGAGACACTCACTCAGAACCCACCTGGACATGGTCCAGAGAAAACTGCAGTAGCTGAATTTCATTGTCTTCAAAATTCAAGAAGCAAGAGTTAATGTAGCCCAGATACACATGTTTATTCTTGTCCTATCAAAACTGCCATACCCTCAAATTTTTGGCATTTTTTCTTATCCCAAAATGTTGAAATTAATTGAGACATTAATATGCTTAAGTCAGCATAGTCATACCATACAATGGGATATTTCTGTGTGTGAAGTGACAAATTTCCCATTTTTTGCCAAAATATAAGTGTAAAAAGCACTTCTCATGTTATTCCTTATTCATAGAATCATCATGGAATGGTTTGAGTTGCAAGGATTCCTCTAAAGTTATAGTTTCAGCCTTGCTTCCATGAGCAGGGGTACTATGCACTAGGTCAGGTTGCTAAGGGCCCTATCCAACGTGGATATTTTTAAGGCCTAAAATGTTTCCTCTCCATATAATACTTGTTTCAGAATATATTTTTCTGCATGCATTTCTATACTTTTTTTTTTTTACTAAATTCTTTCAAGTATCTTTATATTGTTTTCATGAAGTTAACTAGTATCTTCCAAATTACAGTCATTGTCCACATAATTAGTCCACTTGCTAGCTTTTCTCTTAAAGCATTTAATCATCATATCTTATACTAGAAAACAGTGTATCCAATAATAATAGTGATCAAAATAGCACCTGCTATCAATTCCTCCTTGCAGTATTTCCAGACTTGATGTTAATTTCTATTTTTTTTCCCTATGGTTTAATTACCCATCTGTATAACCATGTCAGCAACTGAGAAATGTTAGCATTTTTTTCACTATTTTATGGGGCTATATTGGATTTTACAGCAATTTGTGTAATTTATTACAGTCCTTTAATACCTGAACTGTGGTGACTGAAATCCCTGCAATTATCCACTGCGCAAGAAGCCAGTCACCTTCTACTGGGATCTTAGACACCCATTTAAAAGCCTGATTTCCTTCCTGTTTATAAAACTCATGGTGTCTGAGCTTACAATTTATGGACAAAATTGCTATCGCTCATCAAGCCTTAAGCCCAGGCAACCCACTACTGCAATTCTCAAGGGAACCCCTCAATGTTATTTGTCCTTATTGGAAGCAGAAGGAAGTGAGTAACTCCACACCTACCAAGCACATGCCAAACGGTATCGTAATGTCCTCTGCCA
The DNA here is from genome assembly GCF_031753505.1 of Anomalospiza imberbis. NCBI lineage: Eukaryota > Metazoa > Chordata > Aves > Passeriformes > Viduidae > Anomalospiza > Anomalospiza imberbis. The sequence continues at coordinate 106,870,278 of NC_089682.1, forward strand.
AGTGACAGCCATGAGCAGGTCTTGGCAAAAGCTCTGACACAAAAGTTTGAAAAATTAATTGGGCTGTCATTTATTTTGAATGATAAGGCAATAAACCAATGGCTCAATGGACTGCTGTGCAGCCACACTTACAAAGCTGAGGAGCTCAGTCCAACAATGAATCACCACAAGTAGCACTCAGAGACACATCATAAAAGAAGTGATGCAACTGAGTAATTTTTCCAGTAATATAAAGTATGTTACCTGGGGAAAATGTCTTTCCAGCTGGCCATCAAAGACTATGACTGGTTGCCATGTTGTTCACCAGTTGCTGTAAGGGAAGAAGTATCTGCTAAGTGCAGGCATCATTCCGTGTGCTGACTGCCAGTCACTGAGTTGCATTTGATCTGAGCTCACTGACATCAAGAATTGTGATGGTGGCTGTGGCAGGGGGTTGCCAGCAAAAGTGAATATAACTGTGAAGAGCTCAACTGGAACACACCTTCAGAGGCAAACTCATTCCATGTCTTGAAGACAGCTGTCTTTGGAGGGGATAAATTATCTCTGAAAGTACCTGCCTTTCTCTGCTTACTGCAGATGAACTGCCTGAGAGTCAGAATTTCACAGTGACAGACAGCAGGTTGAGTAGGTCTTACCCTAGAAGTCCTGTGAGAAGGGGTAGGTGTCAACACAAGTCAAAAGGCTGTATGTTAAATTGAGGATGCTTTGAATGTGTTTACACTAACCATTTTCATCCTACAATATAGATTAGAAATAGGAGAGGCTGACATTTTAGAGATAAGAGATTAAGAATATCTGTGTTTGAATGTATGGTGCCTGTTTTCTATTCCCAGTGCCAGACTCCCCAGAGGAAGCTTTTTATCCACATAATTAAATTAAAGTTAAATGTCAAAAGAGTAAGGAAGACTGGACACAGCTGTTCTCAAACCATGGAGATCTGTGCTACTCCATAGTGCACTAGCAGAGTGCATTCACAAGATTCCAGAGCAAGGACATTTAAAGCAAAAACCATTTACAGAGATCAGTTATTTCAGTGGTTCACAGCAAAGCACAGGCATGGTAATTCTGAGCTCACAACTGGGAAAAGTGAAAGGAACTTTGACCAACAGAGACTGTAGATCTCAGAAGAGATCTCACAAAAATCTATATTTCAATTTAGTGTAGTTCAAGGAAGAAGGAGAATTTCAAGAGTTCAGTAGTATCCTACGGACTTCAAAGAGTAGAAGACCATTGTATCCAAAGAGTCTCCAAAAATTTGACTGCCTGGAAAAAAAAGGTATCTCTAGTCATTGAAAAAGAATTCAAATATCAGATATCATCTTGTTTATAATAATTGATACTGTATCCCAGAGAGTCACATGATTTTATTTTGGACATATTTCAGGATCTTCAAGGTCAAAAATATTAATTTTATCTGAAAAATTAAAATGAAGAAGTCTGTCTTCTTGAAAGTACACTGGCTTGCCCTCTCCTGGTTTACCTTTGCACAGATGCTGCTTGATGAGTCAGGAACACAGTGCCTCATTGGGGTTACCCATCCTTTCACCTCTGCATTTCAGCCTGGGGTGTTGCAGGTGTTTGGACAGACAAAATAGGTCTCCTGTACCCTTTGTTTCTCTGCTCCTGTGAGGGATAATGTCTCCTTCTTACAGATTTTTGAGGCCTGAAGCAGTCAGATTTCAAACTCGAATGCAAAACATCTCCAGAATTGAGATATTACTGTGACAAGTGTCTGTTTGCTCATATTTACATCCTTTACTTGCTCTTTGAGTGAATAAACCCTCATCAGAGAAAATAACGCCGTGATTGCTTTAATTCTGAGCATGTACAGTCCACCTACCATCCAGCTAATTTACTGTGCTAACAACTGTCTCACTACATAATGAATTAGATAATACCTTTTTTAATATCCACAAATAATTGATGTCCTGGTTCAGCAAGGCAGTTAAAGGCTGTCCTTGTTCAGCAAAGTGCACAGACACGCCTTTAACTTTGTACAAGGTGGTCATGGCGACAAGATGGCCAACTGGTCCCCATCTAATTGAGCTGCTATTTTTGTCTTCAAGTAACTTTGCCTGGGAAGTTGTGCCCATTAGTGAGTACAAAGTGCTAGGCTGAATTTAAAATAGTTTTCTGTGTAGAGTAGAAGTATGTTTTTAGAGGATATTAATGTTACTTGCTGGCTGACTGACAATACCAATTGCATCCATATGTCCTCTGGATTAAAAAAAGGAAAACTTTGTATTATTTATGCATGTTTCCTTGTCTATTAGATATTTTTTCCTTATCAACGATTTGAATACAGTTTTTGCATTCAGGAATATATGTCTTCATGAGAAATAGGTGGACGAAACCAAATCATCTTTCTGTTAATTGTCCATTATCTGTGTCTTAGTTATTCTAAGCATCTGCCACTAAGTGGTGGCTATGAAAACACATTACTGCCTTATTAATGTCAGTCATTTCCTCATTAAGATTTGTACTGCCTGAAAGACGCCATGAAGAATATGAGACAGCCATCTCCAAATAAAAAGTGAGACAATGTTGGGATTTAACCCCAGCTATCAACCAGGCCCCATGCAGCTGTTCACTCACTCTCCCACCACAGGGCTTGGGGAGAAAATCAGAAAGGTAGAAGCACGAGAACCCATGGGTTGAGATAAAGGTAAACAGGGAAAGCAGAAGCATTGCACACAAGCAAAACAAAACAAGGAATCAATTCACTGCTCGCCAAGGGCAGACAGGTATTCAGCCGTCCCAGGAGAGCAGGGCCCTGCCATGCCATATGTAATGGGGACTTGGGAAGACAAAATGCCATCATTCCAAACACCTCTTCCTTCCTCCTTCCCCCACTTTACATACTGATCATGATGTTCTGTGGTCTGGAATATCCCTTTGATCAGTTGGGGTCACCTGTCCCGGCTGTGTCTCCTCCCAGCCTCACATGCATCCCTAGCTTCCTCACCAGCGTGGCAGTATGAAAACCAGAAAAGGCCTTGGCTCTGTGTGTGCCCTGTTCAGCAATAACAAAAACATCTCTGTCTTATCAACTCTGTGTTCAGCAAAAATCCAAAACACAGCCCATAGCAGCCACTGTGCAGAAAATTAACTCCACTCAGCTGAAACCAGCACATTCCACCCATTACTCCATACCATTTTCATCATACCCAGGTACCACGCTACTCAACATAACTTCATCACTCACCATCCCCTCCTTTCCATCCTTTGATATAATATGCAGATATTGTTCCCTTAGTCCATGGACCACCCCTGCAAAATGTCCACCAAATACCTGTTGAATTATCTGTTGCATTGAATCTCTGCTGGAAGTGGAATGTTTAGTAGTAATGTTTTTCAAAACAACAACCTATTCATTATCCTGGGCCATGCACACTTGAAATAAGTACACACAACGAGACTCTAAGGTAGACAAATTATTAAATCTTCAAGATGCTGATATTTTGAAGTATTGCTCCAGTTCAGAATTCCAGATGAAGCAGAAAAGGCATGGCCTGATTTACAAAGTTGTTGCTATTAATTAAGTCATCTGCTACCCTAAGCCATAAGGAGTGAGAACCAAATCTGGGAATCTCATATGCAAAACCTTGCTTGATTCTGTCACTGGAAGCCATAGCTGTGATTTGTAAGGTGTCTGAGGAGTCTCTGTGCATGTGCATTACTGTTGCCTGCTTTGGGGAGTCTGAGAAGCCCCATGGGTCCTTCCTGGGGAGCCCAAGTGGGAAACACCTTCCTTCAGGATCCTTGTTGCACACACGGTGCCTGCAGATGTGAGTGCCACACCAAGTAACAGTCGGGTCTGCTTTTGTCAAAAGCTGGTCATGGTGTGTAGGAACTGAGGGATGTTTCTTCATTTTCTTCTATAGCCTAAGAGACTCAAGCTTGCATTTCCCATTCTCATGAGATCATTGCAGCTGTGTACTTCCTGTCTCTTCAAGGAAGGAATTTGTCCCCAGTCTTTGGTTATGTTTCCTTTTGATCCAAAAGAAATAAAAATTTGATGTGCAAAAGTGCAAGGATATGTAATAGGAGTTGTAGAAAATACTAATCAAAAAGAAAAGCACACCGTAGTGCAAGGATGATTGTGATAGTAAAAGCAATGAGGAGATGTGATATTCTGTGCCTGAGCAGAGTCTGTGCAATCTGCTGTAAATAAAACACTGAACTATGAGCTTTCACATGATGATAAAAAGAAACATTGAACAAGCATCTCACTGAGCACTACCGGTTCAGTGCACTGAACAAAGCAGGAGTTCTATGGAAAAATAATAATTTTTATTGCAAATAAGTAGGGTGTTATAGTGGCAAAATAAAAGCTGCACAAATAAAATTCTTTTCCATTTTCCAACTGCCTGGACAATATTCCACCTTGTAATGGAGGCTTTTATACATTACTTTTCTCATGGAATTGATACACTTTTGTAATTAAATATGTTGTAGTACTTGAATTTTATGTGTGATATTCAACATTTAAGGAATTTAATATTTTAGTTGTGTAATTTACTTTCACTCATACAGTTCTAGCAGACTGACACAAGGAAATGTGTACTACATGGAAAGACTTGCAGAGGTTTGGTAAGCTGGGACAGACACAGAAGTGCCCAGGGCAGCAAAACGAAGCAGATCATCCTGGTGTGTTTGCACACTCATAAATCCAGAGTAACTCCTGCATGGCTGTGACAGGTTAGGTACTAAGGCCACAAATATTTTTTTGCTTTGACCATACAGTTGAACTGGCTTTAGATATCCCAGTACATGCTCAAAAGCAGGCTTGAACAATGATGCAAGTTGCTCCTCTGACATAAAACCACTGTGCCAATTCAGGCTGTTTTGTTCCATTTTGTACCATACCAGGCTGATTTGTTCTGCATCTGCCTGCGTCCATCAGATATCACACACGAGCACATAAAACCAATGGAGGCTGGTATGTGCTTTAGCTAATTCATGCTGCCTGGGTTTGCCATGGGTCATATTTGCAGTGCCAGGCCACACAGTCACACACAGCCCTGGAATGGAGCAGCGGTGGAGTAGTCAGGAGGGGCTGAGCCATTTCTCAGCCTACCTGGAGATCTCAGCTGCCATTCTGTGCCGTGGCCTCGATGGGATACTCCTGTCCTCTGTGCTGAACCTCAGCAGTCGGTTCCTGCATTCTGTCTGTTTCCATGGTTCATTTCTCTTTCAGAGCTGACATGCTGTTTGATGTCGCCTCCTACCAACCCTTGGTAATAATATATTTTCTGATAGTCTCTTCTTAAATGAATGGAAAGCATTCATTTTTAAAAATGGTAAAGAACTGCCATTTGTAACACCCACATCCATTTTTAAGAAAACAGAAAACAGATTTCTTATTGAAGGTGAGAGAACATTTTCTATGGCAAGCATGACATCCAGATTCTTCCTTATGCATATGACTAAAACAGTACAGATTTTTAAATATTTTTTTTTTTTGCTTTGACTTAACTAATCAACATGAGATACTTCTCTCATCAATGTCAGGGAAAAAAATAAAAGTACCATTGTGTGGGTGGCTTGAAGTAGCACAGAGATGGCTAAGCTGAGTCAGACCAAAGGTCCATATAACCTAACATCTTGCCTCCAAAAATGGAGAGTCCAAGGAGGACAAGAACAAGGCAAGCATGTAATGATGACACCCCTGAATATACTTCCCTGGTTAAAAAATTCAAGGCTTGAGAATATCTTGCTTATTGAAGATTTCTCTGTATTTAATAGCTGTTGGTGGGTTTATCTGCCATGTCAAGTAGCTTCTTCAACACCTTTTTAATATGATACTTTTAATTCAGCTGTTGTTATAGAACATTATTGCCTTAAAGCCATTTTAGGAAGCAAAGCTAAGTCCAGGCTAGGTTAAAATAAAAAAAATCCAATTGCAATACTATAGTATTATACCTGCCTTAGGATATCTGGCATTGAAATTACATTACACTGATGCCACTTGCCATATGCTGAATGATAGGGTTATGCCAATATATAACTTTAAATAACAGGGGTAAACCTGCAGAAGGGAGAAGACTGCATACCAAGGTTTTCAAAATAATTTTTGGCTCTCAGGTTTGTTAAGGAAGCCTGAACAAACAATAATATATCCAATGCACAGGGATCTAAACAGAGCCCTCAGAGAGTCTGTGTGCCTGGGATGCAAAAATGAGGTGGTTCCAGTTTCAAAGAGCTACAATTTAAAAATCTCAATTAAAAAAATTAGCTTGTAAAGGAAAGGCACAAATGAGGGCAGCACTGTGAAAGTGGCCTGTGGAGAACCAGCCACATACCCAAACCAACACTCTTCCAGGTGAGAGCTGTCCCCCATGCTCCAGCTTTCAGCCTGCCCTCCTGAGCCAGCTGCACAGCCCCCGTGCCCACCCCGACAACGGCACCACAGCTCTGTGGCTGACAGGGGCTTTGACTGACACCATCCCACTGCCACTCAAATTCTCCCTGCAGCCAGCTCCCTGCATAGAGAAACTTGGTGCAGGAGCAAATGGGCTTAAACTTAAACTTAGCTAGGAGAAAGCTGAATTTCCTCTGTGTCAGCCCAACAGTCTGTGATACATGGAAATGCTCTGTTTCCTCTGCAGCTCCGTCAGGCATAAAGTTATGCTATTGCTGTGTGAGTACACAAATAATGAGGAAAACAAAGAGCAATGAAGGGAAGCTAGGAAGTGTGGGTTTTCGATGATGCCTGTACTAATTATTGCTCCTTGTAGTAAAAGCAATGTAACTGGAAACAACACGAAAAAATGTCTGAAGAGTGTCGTGGTTTGTATGAGAATATTTAATGCTGGTGTATTTATTAAGGCCATGGAGCAAATTAAAGTGTCATGAATAAAGGTCTATGTGCATGCAAACTTCCTTTTCATCCAGGCAGGGTTGTTCTTTAGCCTGAACATTCAGTGGCTTCGATCCCCTGAGGGAGAGCAGGGATACAAGTGCTAAACAGCACTTGGTGAGACTACTGGGATATCTAGTTTTGCCATATATTAAAAATTATACAATTATAAACAAAAATGTTGCTTTAGAGAAAGCCCATTGGAAAGGAACATCTTCAAAGAAAAAAAAAAAAAAGCCAAAACCAGTTTAGTTTGCAACCTTTTCTCTTATTTAGCTAATTTTTTCTAGGAAGGTAGCATATCTTCAGTTACTCAGCTCTGATGAGATTTCTTTTTTAAATTCACAGGTGTTAATTGATGTTAAATTATGTAATATTCAATATATGTATCACAAATAAGATTGACCCAGACTAAGTAATCTCTATTAGATAAAAGACAGAAATATTGAAGTCATTAGAACTGTAGAAAAATATTCATGATGATATCTAATATCTAACCTGAATTTTGCTTCCTGTTTGCGTCGCTTCTATACTTATATTGACAGTAGTACCCCATATAAAACAGAAAGCAATTTACAGAGTCTTTAAAGAAATCCTAATGAATGTTTCATGTTCAATCTTTGTGTTACTTAGGATACACATCAGCAACTTTGCTTCTTATAAGTTTATGCTGAAATAGCTTTCATAACCCTGTCATCATCCCACTCCTTTTAGAGCAAGAAAAGTTTGTGACCTGAAGAGCACTCTGACTCTTCAATGGAAAGGAAGAAATCAAAAGATAAACATGCTTATCATTAGGTATTTCTAGACCTTAAGTTCAGTTTCAGGTAGGCTTTGTCTGCTGCCTGAATTCACATTCAGCATCTGCACAGATGTTCATTAATTTCCATGAGAAATAGTTTTGGAAGTGAAGTCCCACACATGATTCCCCTGGCCTTTAGTTCGGAAAGATGCTAGATCATGTTGAGTCTCAATGTCAAATATCTCTGTGGGGAAAGACTAGAAAGCTTGACCTATTTGCATATGTGAGCATCTATGGCAGCAGTCTGCTGCACTTATGTATGAGGAGAAGGTTATTTGACAATAATAAAATTGCAAAGATGATAATCCACAGTAAAAAAAAAAAAGAAAAAGAAAAAGAAAAAGACATTTCTCCTTGTTTTTACAGACAAAAAGGAAGAAGGAAGAGAAGGGAACATCAGTTCAGAGAATGTGGCTGGATTTTAATAAAAGCTGGATGGCTTCATGGCCCCTGAAAACATTTATGTATAAATGAGTTGAGATAATAAGGCTAATCAAATGTCATGCTTCAAGTAGTCAGTTCATGGCCTGAAGGGACTGGGAAGTACTTATTTGCTTATTTGCCTCTGTACAGATGTGCTTCATTGATTAGGATTTGTCCATTTCAGAGGAAAGTTATAGAGCCACAGGCGTCCATGATGACTTGCTTGAGCCAGTATTCTTATGGAGACCCATCAGGTTCTTGGGTGCTTTATTTTATGTGAATGCACAAGTTTTGGAGCAGCCTGAACTCTGTCATGGGCATGGGTTAAACATGACAGTATCATACAGCACTATCACTGAGAAATCATGGAAAGTTTGCTTAAAGTTTGTGCTGCAGATCAAGATGCAGAGATTCATTTGATTGAGTGGGCGGATTGGTGGGTTTGGGCTGTATCTGCAGGACTGAATTAATATAATTTCTATCTAGCTTTCCCAAAAGATAAAGAATCCTTCATAGAAGTTGTTTAGAAGCCTAGAATCCTTTATTTCATCTGACTAATTTCTTTCTCGGAGCATAACATCCACAATTGATGGTACAGTGCAGTTCACAGCCTGGCATGTGTGACTAAGCCTGATTAATTAACATTTGAGGTCAGAAGAAAGAGATGGTTCCATTTCTTCTTGGTATTCCAAGGTCAAAGGTATGGTAAATAATAAAAACATCACAGAGCTACAGCTGAGTTAAGAAGATGAGGACTTATAACGCTGTGTCTGTAAGACATTCAGAATATTAAAGCAGATAACAAGGTATGACAAACAAGACTTGTTTTTCATATCTGCAGGGAGTTGAGAGGACAGTGCAAATAACTCTAATACCATTTGTACCTTAACTGTGGCGCCTACGGGATGCTTTGTTACAGGGCTGAAATCACTCATGTTTCTCACTTTGGGCTTTGCCTACAAATTACAACATAACACAGAACCAGGCTGCATCCTGGAGGCTGCCTCGCCATGGCAGCATGAGCTGGCTCTGTGTCTGTGTGTGTGTGTAAAAGGTCTCATTCTGGCTGGGTATTGCAAGCAGTGAACTTGGAAAAGCTAGATCAAAGTTCTTTGCCTGCCAAGTTTATAGTGGGAATTGTGCGTAAAAAGTGATTCCATTTCAAACTACAGGTTTTGTTGTATGAAGTTCTATCACAAAGTCACTTCTAGTTGGTAAAAAGCTTTTTTCCTAAGATACCATAGTATCTGTAGACAAAAGCTTCATGACATCAATTTTTGGAGAGTTAAGCTTTTGTGAAGGTTTGGGGAAGATTAGAGGGCCCCCTCGTGGGGAGTTTGTGTGTGTGTGTGTGTATGTGTGTGTGTGTGTATTTATAGATGTACAAAGATACCTATTAGATCAATGGAGAGGGAAAATGGCAATCTTGCTTATAGTTAAGTTATATTATTAATACCAAACATTTCTAGGTTTTCTTAGAGTTATATATTCATGCCAGCTATTTCTGGGTTTGCTCAGATACTATGAAGTATTTTAGTAAAACACAAAATTCAGTGTAAAATGGAAAGTCAGCAGTCTGTCATGCAAGTATTCTTCTGAAATACCCGGTCATCTTCTTGTTTATTGGCTTACTGGTAAAATCATGCAGTTGCATTTCAAAAAGAGGAATTTTAGGGGGGAAAAAATAGCATTTTTGTTTTACAGCTGGGTAATTTCCCTAGGTTTTGTGAATTATTTCAATGTACCAATAGGGAACGCTTCTCTTATAATGTATTCATTAGTAAAAACCTGAAATTCTTTTATATCTGTGCTTTCATGTTGTTTACTTTATGGGAGGCTTTAAAAACTCAGTATGTAGGACAAGAAAATGATTGCAATGCCTGGATTTTGTGATGATCATTTATAATTTATGGTCATTGTGCTTGACGTCAGAATTAATAAAGATTCGAGGCAAAGTTTAGAGAGAATAAATTAGTGTGCTTTCAAAGCGATTTCAATTACTGAGCCCTTTTTATTGTTAATTACTTTATTAATTGAGCAGAATTACTGTACTGATTCAAAATGCATTGCAGTGAAAAATCCCACGGAACTTTTATCTGAGCATCCCAGGCTTGGAAAAAAGTGCCTGCAACTGAGCTCTTAGTTGGAAATCAGAGAAAGCTCAGCTGGGGAGGAAGCCTTGTTACACCTGTGACACAAACTGGTTTCCAGTGAAGCCAGTTACAAAGGAACGGTGGTGATGCTGGTGCTGCAAGTGTTATCTAGCCAGAGAATAAAATGGGATAGCAACAGCTCCTTCAAAAAACAGGAAGAGGATGAAAATAAACATTGTAGTTGCATTTAAAATAACTAATTTTGCTTTGTTTTAGACCTAACAAAATCTGACTGAAAAAATGTAAATGTCAGAAGATTTAAGGATCTGGCTACCTTTGATTTGTTTTTTCAGGGGCTCTTTGAAACGGAATTTTACTAACCAAGTGTATTCCTGCAGGCAGCCAGGACCCTTTTGATAACAGATCTCTCATAATTCTGCATGAAAGTATGCGGGGGTTTTCTTTTCTTTAGAACCATGATGAAAAGCCTTATGTTGTTTAAGTTATTGGATAGGGAGGAGTTCTGTGTCCCCACCTTTTTGCTCTGGAGCTGGAGGAGTGCTCAGTCACCCAGGCAGTGAGGCCATGAGAATCCTCCTGAAACAGGGACTTCCTCTAACCTTTTTGGCAGCTGCTGAGAGACTGTGACCTGATTGTGAGGAGGGTTTTATGGTTTGTCCTGTGTGCATAAGGGATATTTTATGAATTCTGTTATGCTAAGCTGGTTACCCATGCCTATAAGTATCAGACTTCTTCAGGAGAGTCTCTTCCCAAACAGGTTTCTGTAACCCTTTAAGGTTAAATTGGTAAAACAAGCTCAAACTGCAGGTCCCTTGTGCAACACTGTCTTCAAGTTTGCTCTTCTCTTGGCCCCTGTCTGTCATCATCTTTCTTTTCCCTGGCCAGCTCTTGTTTTCTGCTGCCACTCCCTGCTGTGGGCCATCCCCTTACTCATTTCCCCTGTACTTATAACTTCTCCCTGAGAAAGGCAAGTTCGGAGCTCCGTCCCCAGGCTGGGGCTAGAGGCAGCTCCAGGAGGAGGTGGGTAGGACAGCAGTGCAAATGCACCCTTATTTCATGTTCCCTTCTGTGCAGTGGCCTAGCAAAGGCAGAGAAAAAAGAAACAACAATTTTTAATCGTCACGTGTACCTCAGATTTACACGGTTCTTTTGAGACACAGCAATCACCTGTGAACAATAGTGACTAGATAGAATGGGGGTGATGGGAGCAATGGATCCCTCCTTTCCCAGTCCTCACCACAAAAGATTTCTTATTCTCCCCAGCACAAATGCCTTGCTTATTTTTAAAGAATCTTGTAAGACATTTATTGCTTTTGAATGGTATTTCCTCCTGCATGTGCTCACACCCCATTTCTTAAGAGGTACAAGGGTTGTTTTATGTGTGTGCTTGATAGAACAATGCAATTCTCATTGTTTGAATTATTATTGCATTTTGTATTTATATTTCTTTCAGCAAGGTTGTTGCTACTTCACTCCTTTCAGCAATTTAAGGAATACTTAGAACAACTGAGCTTGATATAATTTAGGCAAAGAACAAAAATCACTGGAGGGAAATTTGTTGGATTTATGTCTCATCAAGAAATGATTTACAATTTGTATCAAGCTTGTTTGTTTTTCCATCAAATCACCTTGTCTATCCATTTCTATTCCAGACCAGTTCACTCTGAAACAAATTGTCATTTCCCCATCTCTAACCAACCTCTCTATTCTCACATGCACCAAAGCTGGGGCCACCACCCTCTGGGATGTGACATAAATCCAGCATCCATCTCTGATAGCAGAATGGAAATTTGCCTTCAATAAAGTATTTTATAGACCAGCATGTGCGAAGTTATTATACAAGGCAGAAAGCATGAGGCCAAGCTTAAGAATTTTCTGGTGAACAAGAAGCTGGTCACAAAACAGGATGTGCTGAAAGAGGAACTTAAAGTTATTTCCACAGGGCTAGTCTTAACTCCCACCCTATTTCATGTTTCCATTACTGATGTTGACACTAAAAGCTTAAGTATATTAATGGAATTTGCTTAATGACATTGAAGATTTAATAAAAATAGGGGAAATGAAGTTTGGTAGTGCAAAGTGCATGGTTCATGCATCTGAAGCTGGCAGAAACAGCTGTCCTCTATCAACTGAGTGCTTACCAGCCAAAAGAGGGAGTCTTCATATTCATAGAATCACAGAATGGTTTGGGTTGGAAGGGACCTTAAAGACCATCAAGTTCCAACCCCCTGCTATGGACAGGGACCATCTGAGCCAGTGACACAGTGAGTGTGAGTTCCCAGAGTCATGTGGCCCCATAAAAAACCAAAATGAAATGTGAGGGTGTATCAGAGAATATGTTGCCAGTGGAGGTAAGAAGTGTTTATTGTACAAGATACCTCTAAAGCCTCGTGTGAAATTTGCTCAATTCCAGCCATGTATAGTGAAATTTGAAGTGTGCAAGTTCAAATGCCAGGAAAGGACTGCTATGATGAACAAAACCTGGAACAAATCTCAGGACCTCCTTACTTTTGTACGCCCCCTATCAAAAGCTAGCATGAAAAGATGAGATGTTGGAAAACTCAGTAAAAGGATCCAAGCATGACTCAAGGGTTTTGGGGACTGCAGTTTGGTCACTTACGACTTTTCTTACCAGAGGAGACAATAAAAAGTAGTTCAGCTTTGTAAATTGAAAGTTGAGAGGTGTGATTGCTCTCTGATCTTCAGCTTAAATGTTATTTCTCCTTCTCTGATGTTACATTTATAAATCTCCTTTATGTATTTGCAGTGTTAGCTCAAGAACAACTGGATCTAAGTAGACCAAGACCAGGTTTTGTCTGGGAATAAGACTTGTGTTCCTAACTGTAAGAAGCAACCTTCACAAGACATTTTCAGTAGAAGCAATGGCATGAAAAGAATATTTCAAAAGTGGTTAGGAAAGGGATAATTGAGTGCTGTTATCTGTGCTAGCAGGATAGGTAGGGCACTGTGATGTTTCTGAGAGCTTTTTTTCCTAAACAAATCAACAAATTTCTTTGTATCTGCTCATATTACTCTCTATTTTCTTCACTGCCAGTGAGGCTGAGCTTCCCTACATGTTTAAATATAGAGTAAATTCCCCAACTTTATGCTCTGAGTTTGAAAATGTATGCCTAAATCCTGAAGGCAACACACAGAAAAAACCTATATTAGCTCAGAGAGCTCACACATACTCATATGCTATTCATGTGCATTTTCTAAAATACTGGATTAAAACCATGGGTAACTACATCATTTCATTAACCTAGGAGATGCTCAAGATCCAGACTTGATACATGTGAACAGAATTATTTCTTTAGGGACATGTAGTGGCTGCACTGTCCTCTCCAGTTTCTGGAGACTCTATATTAAATAACATGTCATTGAAATAAGTACTCATGAAACTGCTCAATAATTCAGGGTGTGCTGATTTGGAGTGTTATAGGCCTAGTTAAAATATTATTTTAAAAACCCCACCATCTCTTAAAAGAGACTAAAAATCCTCTGCACTGTTCCTAGGGTGGCCAGGAAAGAACAAGGGAGTTGTCAAGTTGCTTCGTGTTTGCTGTGTTGTCTGACAGGACTGTACATTTGGTGCCAGCAGACATTCTGCTGTCATTCAGAATCCCAGAACTCCAGGGGTGGGAAGTGACTTCAGGAGAAGTCCAACCTCCTGCTCAGAGCAGGGCCACTACTGAGCATAGTTGGGGTTGCTTAGAGCTCTGTCCAGCTGGAGCTTCAAAATCTCAGAGGGTGGAGGATGCAGAGCTGCTACTGACAGAACTTTCCAATGCTTAATTATTCTGATAATGAAAATGGTTTTCCTTTTATTCTCACCTTTTTCAGTTTATGACTATTGTCCCTCAGCTATTTTGCCATGCACAAGAGTGAAAAGCCTTGCTTCTTCTCACTGGCGTCTTCTTGGGTGCTGAAAGATGGCTGTTTGATCTCCACCTAATGCCTTAGACACATCTTTGAAATACATTATTAAAGTCTGTATCCTCACAAACTTATATTCTCCTATGTGAAGAAAAAAAATTCTCAGCACTCTCACTATCCTTTTGCAGCAGTAGGTCCCAAGATGCACTTTCACTGATAATTTTGAAGGGCTTGTGGCAATGTGATATGTCAGGAATGTGATAATTATTGTCATGATTATTCATTACTTTAAAAAAGTACAAAATCACATGTCCTAAGTCTAAAAGCAGACAACATTTAAAAAAGAAATTGTCATTTTGCATAGTCTGAGGCCAGTTGTCTTCATTACTGAAGTATTTAAGAAAAAAAATAGCATCTCCATAAATGCAGTTTTTACCATTGTTTTCAGTATTGATGTAGTGCTGGACTTTGAAACTAATCTTTTTTCTGTATTATATCAATCTATGAACCAGTGCTATGTTAAAACAGCTTGCCTAATATCTCATTCTTTTCATATCTTTGCATAGCTCTATGCCATTATTGAACTTGTTCTACTTCACATCAAGGAAAATTGGACTCTTTAGGTGGAAAAATTCCTAATGTTGTATGTGTAGCATTTGTATTGCCAAAGGTTCACTCCCTTTCTTTTACCCTTCTGGATTACCCTAATTCACTACTGTTAAAAGTTGTTTGATGTCAAAGTGTGAGTGATCTCTAAAGGCACTCGTTGTCATCTGTCATTCTTTAATCAGGTGTAGGACACTAATCTTCTGATCAACAACTGTGCAAAAAAAAAACCCAAAAATAGTGCTATAAAGCTTTTCTGATGGCATGGATATAGAATTTAATCTGATATTTCAGAGGATATTTTTAAAGAAAAAAGGGCTTGCAATGTCTAAACAGAAAAGTTGGAAGTTTTGTGATGAAAGCAGTGAATTACTGTAAAAGAAACTGAAGTTATTGGCAGGGAGTATTCCTCCTAACATGAAAGAAAATATAAGATTTCCCATTTCTTAAGTGCTTCCCAGTGCCCAATCACCACATTTCTCTTGCCTGTAACAGTCTGTGTCATCACAAATTACTTCCCAAGTGACCGCCTTTTCTTACCACAACCAGAAATACAATCCCAGCTGTCAGACTCCCAGCCCTCCCTCTGTCACACTGATATACTGTTGTTTCAGCAAGGACGACAAAGTTATAATGGACTGTTTTTCTAACTGCTGGATTGGAGATTTGTATGAAAAAATACAGGACTTGCTTAAAAATTTTGCTTTGCTTTGGGGAATGCTCCAACTCTATAAGCATGTTTAGAAAGAGACATTATACCATGACTGGTAGATGTATTATAGGTACAAATAGTTGTGCAATTGAGGTTCTCTCTGGTTATTTCTCCTTCATTACAAAATGTTATGTTAGTGGTTAGTTTTTGATGTTGGCCTGAACTTTGCATTCTGTGAATACGTCCCTTCAGGCAAGGACACTTTGGCTCCAAGTGCAGGGTTCACCTTGCAGATAGAGACACCTGTACAACATAGACACCTCCAGGTCAGCAATTAAGCTCCCTCTGTGGCCAAGGTACATGGTGTGATGCAGAGGGAGCCTCTAAAGGGATGCTGCTCATGCCAGAGGTGGCCCCTGCCATGGCCAGACACACATCACTGCCTGTGCTGAGCAGCTCCCTGCTGGTTTCAGAGCTTGCCTTGATGCACAGCTCATATGTGGACCACTGCAATTAGGTGTCCTACCCTGAAAACAGCATCCAGTCCCTTCTCTGAGCAGGCATGTCATCTGGATTTAGCTGCTCTTTATGCCACTGGGGTAAGGAGAAGGGTAAGTTTAA
Source organism: Anomalospiza imberbis (assembly GCF_031753505.1). Classification (NCBI taxonomy): domain Eukaryota; kingdom Metazoa; phylum Chordata; class Aves; order Passeriformes; family Viduidae; genus Anomalospiza; species Anomalospiza imberbis. The sequence goes on from NC_089682.1 coordinate 106,886,234, forward strand.
CCGACAGAGACTTGTGGCCAACTCGGAAATAGGAAACAATGGCCAGTTTTTAGTCCGGTTGGATTCAGAGCCATGGGACAAAATCTAGATGGAATAATGAGACACATCTCAAATTTTGTAGTTGTATACATCAAAATTAAAGTTGGGCTTTTTTTTTAATTTAACTGTGCTAAGTTCTCCTTTAATGTGGAGTGTCTATAGAATATTACAGCCACTGTTTTAAGTAAAGTGCTCATCATCCCAGATAACTGCAGATCCTCTGAGAAAACAGCTAATTAAGTGCTTTTGCTACATGCTGAGCAGGTGATGCATGTGGTAAGAGTAGATAAACCTTCACTTTTTAATGCTGGTGGCTGTTCTTTCAGTAATAGTCTTGTAAAGAAACCCATGAAAACCTGAAAGGACAGATAATAGTATTAAGCTCACAAACTTATGTAAAGGATTTCTTAGAAAACCATTCCATCGCAGCGTCTAGCATCCTGTGACAGACACTAAGCTTAAGAAGCCTGTGTGCTCCTGCTATTATCTTTGCAAAAGTTTGTGGGACAGCTAGGGTTTATCTTTCTGGCTTGGTGGATAAGCTGTATGATGTTTCCTGCAGACAGATGGACATGCATATATTTCGTGCACTGTTTCATAGATTTTCGTTACAGTGCCATTGTTCTGGATAAGTATACAGTCTGTTCTTGTTATTTTGGGCAGTTTATCTGTAAATTAAACACGCCATGGATGCAGAGACACTCTCTACAGAAATGCTGCCAGCCTCATGCTGATACATCTGCATTTCACTATGGTGACTTTGACTAGTTCATATCAACCTGACAATGTTTCTTTGCTTTCTGCCTTCCCCAATCATTCATGTTGCATGTTCTTATTCCCTAATTGTATGTGTGCTGCATTATACTTATCTTTGTTTCATTTGTTTACCTTCTTCCTTTCACTTTTACCCATACTGACCATACTTTGCCCAAAGAGAGGTTAGTGACTGTGGGCTAACTCTGTTACTGCATGTGAGAGTTTGGGCTTCAGGATAAAACTGGAAAGAATAAGTCTTTTGTTCACATAATGCTGATCCTTCTTAAGCCTTCACCTTGCCACAACTTCCATTGGTAGCAGAAGTGTGCTGACAGGATGGCTTTTGGTGGGTATTTCAGACCTTTCCTCAGGAGCACACTCACTTCCACAATTAAAGCTACTAACTTATCTCCACTTGGGACATAAACTTGTCCAGGGCTTTTATTTTCCCTTCGACCAGGAAGAAGCAAAATGTGGATAGTTTTATGATGCGCCTGGATTTTTTCAGTCACTTGGGTTTTTCTTTCTTCTGTCTGCTAGTGTTTTACAAAATATTCTACGGTGACTCTTTTTCTCCACCTCAAATACTCTTCTGTCTCTGCATCCGCTGCCATGAGCACGCTGTTCTCCTTTTGTGAAGATGCCATTCATTCTTCTTCCCCAGGAGGCCCTACAGGATGTTTCTGTTCTCAGTGTGCAGTGATCCTTCACGTATTTAGTAAATCTCCCTCAGCTGGGACATCTGTTCCATGGTGATAGAAGAGGCAAAATGCCCTGGTTTGGGATCACTTCTGCTTATATCAGACTCTGCTCCTCTGAAATTAATTTCTAAACCAGTGCAATACTATTGAAGGATTAATGTAAGATTAGAGTATTTATATTAAAATACCTTATAATGTGGAAGAAATACATGTTCTTAGGTTATAACTAGAAGCTCATTTTATCTGTTCTTTTAATTAAAGGTTTTCTTTGCCTAATGCTAATGAAGAGATTGGATTTCATGTAAGTAGGACTAGAGCTTTAGGAAGTACCAAGAACTTCGTAATTCTAGTGTAAATAACAGTGTGCAACCCACACTTCACACTGGTGCTTGTTTGAGCCCTTGCATGGATCATCAGGCCCTTGCCGGGACCATCACTTGTCCAAAAAATCAACTATCCCATAGTGACAACTTCAATAATCCACTAGTTTCAGTACATCATGCTCAAAAGGAGATTACTTAATCTGGGGAAGCTGCATGAAGTTTCCTTTCAGGAGGAGCTAACACTGCAACTAGTGGGCTGATGTTTGAAATGAAATCTAAACTGTTCTTACATGTTTGTGTTTGTGTTTGTAGAGACAGTCACAAGATACATTGGCAAACTCACGCATTTACTGTCATTTTTCTGTCATTGACAAAAGCAGGTTATGGCCAGATTTCAGTGTAAATTTTTACACACACACATATGCAAATGTTGATATAGATATTGATTACATAAATATATTGTATAGATATAACTTGTACGGGTTTTAATTAATTTGGAATATTTTCTGAAAAATATCTTCTCCCTGACATACCAGCATATTCTTTTTGGCTAGCCTTTAAGCACTGAGGATATCTGTGGCAGTAGTTTTAGCAATCGATGATGGGAGTCTATAAAAATGAAGCCAAGAAGTCTGTGATGAATTTGCTTTGACAAACAGGGTAACAGAAGTCATTACTTAATTCTTTGCTCAGTATTTACCACAGTGGGTAGCCATTGAGTTCAACACAGTCGTAAGTGTGAGCATGGGTGATGCAAGAGGGTCATTTACACCAATAAGAACAGGTGCACATCTGTATTCAGAGTGGCTCAAGCATATTCAGTGTTTAGCTAACTTTATGCTGTTTTACTGAACAGTGAAGAAAGGCCATATCCTGTTTCGTATTTTTAACCTGCTTCTTGTCTTTATTATGGACTGACTTCTCGGCTACTCCCAGTGGGATTGAATGCTTGTATATGAGGCACTGAGGGCTCCAAAATGCTTCTATAATTATTCCATAAATGTCAACATTTGAAAACAATTTCCTAAGACAATTTTATAATTTATACAATTTTCCAACTGAAACAAATGTCCATGGCATTAGTGTGCTTACTTATATCATTATTCTGGAGACATGACACGCTTTTCCCTGAAAGAAAACTTTTGTGCACACTTCAGTGTAGCATCCCCCCAGTCAAGGGGTAGCACGTAACAGTGTCATCTGGACAGTGTCCAGGATTAGGTGGAAAAAATCTTAAGGTCTTCCAACCACAGATATTGATTAAAAGTGTGACAGAGGGTCACAGCCAGAAGGTTAATCAGAAGGTTGTAAACTGTGAATGTGGTGTAAGTTATGAGCCCCTCAGAAACTAAATGTATGTCAAGCTGCTGTTAAAGGTTGTCTGCCAGATGAAAAAGCCATTCAGTGGATAACACAAGAAGACAACTCCCTGGAAGCTGCAGAAACCAGCAGCAGATTTATCTGGGCAGTGAAAACAGCTGCAGAAGTCAGGTAGTCACAAGGAGGAGCAGCAGCAGGCTGGCGAATGTTTCTGGCCCGGTATCCAGACGGGAAGCTGCGGATGTTAGCTGAAGATGTACTGTTCTCATTTCCATGCATTTGCTTTATACTCCTGTTTATTGCACATCAAACACATTTACATATCCAGGGATGAAAGGGAAATGATTGATGCAAAAGAGATATTTTTGTTAATTGCTGCTGCTCTGAGTCATACCTGACTGGGACTGCTGGAGATGGGTGAGGAAGGACAGAACTATTATTAGAGGCATAAATAACTGTCAAGAACAACTTTTAAATCTGTCTGTTACCACTTGTTAACATCCAAATTTACCTGAAGAGAGGAAGGGCAGCAATACAGGGACTAAGCCAATGCCCCATCTTTGTTGATGTAGATGTTTGCAACTGCTTCTGAGTCTTTGCCCATTTTTTAAATCCCTGTTCTCTTGGATTTTCAGGCATTTTTGGTCATAACCCTATCAGTGCCTGCTGGATGTTGCAGCAACAGCTTGTTATGCTCAGAGCTGATGGGTGTTTGAGAGTTGGGCGGTTTTATCTGCACAGCACTTGTGAAACGTGTCCCCTTTTTTCCCTGTAAAATGGAAAGTAATTCTTAATGTGCTCTCATACATGCAGTGTCGAGCCAAGATGAGATAAGCATCCAATCTGAGAAGAGAAAGCTGTGCCTGAAGTGGCCAAAGACTGCTTTTTCATAGTGGAACAATCTTGCAGAGCACAAAGGAGGATTTCTGGTACTTCCTGCTCTGCAGAAGAGGGATTTTAGAAATACCAGTCTATGAAGGGTTGTGTGATTCTTGGGTTCCCTGTTGATGAGGGTGGTGTAAGTAACTGAAGGGGACCAAAACAGATGACATGCAATCTGGCAATTTGTGCATGTGTGGGCAGTGGTCAGAAACTCCAAACTCCAAATGATTCTGGAAATATCATCCTTCAAAGTGTCATTAGATGCTGACAGAAATCTTGGCTTCCAGTGCAAGTGATAGTGAAAATACATCCATGACACTCCCTAATTTAAATCCTCCCACCTGTAAACCTTCTGCTGTGAAATAAGTATTGAAGCAGCCGTTTCCATTAGATTGTAGCTCAGGAAATTACCCTGCAGCAGAACACAGTCCATAGTTTGGTCTCATAACCTTATTCTGGAAAATATATTATAGGTCCTGTAGGTGGTAAATTCAGAATGAATAAGAATGAAGTATTCAGACCTGTTTCCCTTTGCTTTGCCTGCACTGGGAAACATATCTGCATATTTAGCAGTATGTGGGGAAATAAATATTTTTTATGATTAACCTAAGGTTCATGGAGATGGTGGATCTTTAGTGGCAGGAAATGGGTGATACCTGAAAAAGCAAAGTAATTGTCTTGGAGGTTGTTAAAAATGTTGAGATTTTTCATTTTACTGGAGTTAGCTCTTGTATGAGATATCACTTCCAAAATGTCGGTTTGTTTACAGGGTAGCTTGTCTTCAGCATGCTTGCTTCCTGCTTACTTCCTTCATCCTTCTCTGCTTCCTGCTTACTCTCTTCATCCTTTTCCAGGCTGAAGAAAAAGTACTGAGATCAGACTTTTGTTAAGAAATCTTAGGGCTCATGATTTATGAATGTGTAGTTTGCAGTAAGATGAGTCATGCAAACTCACAAACCTATTTTTGTACCAGATCATGTGTTCATTTTAGTCATGAATCTTCTTCTGGTTACTCTAGCTGAGAGAAATCATAAGTATTTCAGTTTTGCTTTGTGTTTATGATATCATCTTATAACTCAGGTGTGTTATTATTGAGTAAAACATCCCTCAGTAAAAAAAAAAAAAAAAAACTCAGTCTATGATAGTTTCCTTGATACATATTTAATTGCAGTCCCTTTTAGATTGCCATAAATAAGACACACAAACTGAATTTAATAGCAAAACGATGAACTGACAATGTGAGCTCCATAGTTATTTTCTCTATTTCAGATCATTTATCTTGGTGTCTCTTTTGTATTCTTGACAGGTAGATTGAATAATAATAATCCTTACACCAACAAATGCTTTTGTACTACACAATTATAACTAATTTAAATCAAGCACTTGTCTAAAATTAAGTCATATGAATGGATTTTTGGTCTCTTATTATCTTCAACCCACTTAATAATAGGGTTTTTCTTAAGTAGGTGGTTCATGCCATTCTTCCACATGGTGTTATTTTTAACACTTGCACCATCCACATGAAATTGCTTAAGCTTTTCTTAGGTTATGCCCAAGTGCTGTAGGGATTATCATCCTGTGCATCTTGTGTGACATGTGTGTCTCAATCCAGAAGAGAAGTGGTAGGATTATTTCAATCACTTTTCACACAGTTTCTGATACTGCTGGCGGTTAATACTTCAATGTGGAGGGGAGCACACTTCAGTTAATTGGTATCTATGTAAAGTAACTATCACTGAACACTTGATAGGTCAAAGTAATTCTGTTTCTCTGATAACTCCTTAATTCCTTTCATATCTCTCTCTCTCTCTCCCAATTTACCTTGTATTTTATTCACAGTACTTATGAAGATTTTACTGTCTCAGGAAGAGTCACCTGAAGTGCCTACATTGGACTGGAAAAAGTGAAGGGTGTGGTGCCAGTGTCGGGTAATAGTTTTATTGGAGAATAAATAGGAAAATCTACTGAAATCTTAAAACTGTGTTTAATTATATGTTTCAGGAATTTCTATTACATCACCATGCTGAGGGATCCAGTGTCACGGTACTTGAGTGAGTGGAAACATGTCCAGAGGGGTGCGACGTGGAAAACGTCCCTTCATATGTGCGATGGAAGAAGCCCAACACCAGACGAGCTGCCTACCTGTTATGAAGGAGACGACTGGTCTGGAGTCAGCTTACAGGAATTCATGGACTGTAGCTACAACTTGGCCAGCAACCGCCAGGTGCGCATGCTGGCAGACCTCAGCCTGGTGGGGTGCTACAACCTGACTTTCATGAATGAGAGTGAGAGAAATATGATTCTTCTCCAAAGCGCCAAGAACAATCTGAAAAACATGGCCTTCTTTGGGCTGACGGAATTTCAGAGGAAAACACAGTATCTCTTTGAGAGGACATTCAACCTAAAATTCATTTCCCCATTCACCCAATTCAACGTTACGCGGGCCTCGAATGTGGATATCGGCGAGGATGTGCGGCAACGGATAGAGGAGCTGAATTTCCTGGACATGCAGCTGTATGAATACGCAAAGGACCTGTTCCTGCAGCGCTTCCAGTACTCCAAGCAAGAGGAGCATCAGAAGAACCGGCTAAAGAGGCGAGAGGAGCGGCGACTGCTGCGGGAGCAGAGAGCTCACCAGTGGCCAAGGGAAGAGCCAGCAGAAGTAGCCGTTACTGAAGATTATAACAGTCAGGTTGCAAGGTGGTGATGCTCCTCCACCTTGCCTAACCTATGAGAGGATCAGATTGATTGTGCAATGTGGCTACCTGGGAATTAGCCAAGGGAGACCTACTGCTTTGGTAAATGAGACCTCATCTGACAACTCCCCCTCCTTGTCTCAGTTTTTCTTGGTTTCTGCCAGTGAGAATGTATTTTTTTCTCAATAGGTATTGATTAGTGTTATTAAATGGCAGTAGAATAAGATTCCTGCCAGAAAAGACTTCCTTGAAAGGCCTAAGCTATGAGGATGGATTGGAGAGAGAGAGATTCTTTGCATTAACAGATGTGCCCTGTACAATCTGAGCTACTAAAACTTGTGCAGATATGAATGATAAATTGGGGGACAATACCTGCTTGGTTTTTTTGTGACATGAGAGCTGGTTTATTTCGTACTGTTCGTTACAACTGTAGTGCATAACTTTCTAGTGAATGAAATGGAGAAGGTGCACACATTGCCCTTCAAACTTCTACATGCTGTGTTTTGATTAAGGGAAGAATTTGAGTCGGTGATTAAAAAAGACATAGGGAGTGTTGGACTGGGGCACTTCTAGCTCTGTTCCAAAGGCCAGCAGTGAGAGATTGATTATAGGTGAGGTGGTGGAGGGGTTGGCTTATTTCCCTGCAGGTGCTGAGAGTACCGAGCCCAGCCAGGTAGGAACCATCCTTATAAGTGTGTGTGGCAAAGGCAAGCTTTGAGAAATTAGGTCTACGTGGCAGCTGAGCAGACATCACAGAGATTATCTGGCTGGGGGCAATGAAATCTGCCTTCACATTCAAAAAGGGGTCAAGCAAACTCCAGGGAAGAGGAAAGAGAGAGAAGGAAAAGCTTAAATATTAGTGCGACATTTTCCAGATTTGATGTAAAAGCCTGGAGATACATTGTCTGTGAAGGTAGGCAGGTTTATTATATTGTCTGCTAAAATACATTGATGCTGAGTGCATACAGTTTTAATTGGTTTTTTCTCTAACTACAGTAGTGGCTAGAAAAAAAATCAGCTTTCATTTTTATAGGATACATAATGGATATGTGGAAAGTCTTGATACTTATTACTCTATATGAGGATTCTTTGTAAATTTATTGTTTTCATGATGAGAGATCTGTATCTGTTTTTCTTCCTTGTCTAGAAAATGATTCAATGGGTTCTTCCTCCATGTGTTCCATTCTTGTGGCTAAACTGCATCTGTTTATTCCAAGATTTTCTGTTGTTCCATTTGTAATAGTGAAATTTTAAAAAGAGGGTCCTGTGCACCATAGATCTTCTGAGAGTTTTTTTCCTTCTTCTTCTGGCCTAAATGTAAAGCATTAGGAGGAAATTTCTCTAAGTGCCTCAACATGGCTGCTAAATCAAGATGCTGAAAGTATATTATTGCATGCATGAATGGCTTTTACCTTATAGATTTGCTAATTAGAAGTACTGGAGTACCTGATGCGGATGCACATTTCTCACTTGTTTTCAAAATTCAAGGTTTCTATCCAGTTGGTTGAAAAAATAATGTGTTACAGAAAAAAGATGCTCAATTTGAAAATTTGTCCCTTCATTTCCAAGTTGGATTTTTTTTTTGTGCATGCTGTATCTTCTCTTCTTCTGACAATGCTATTGCTACTTATCTATGCAGAATATCAAAAATACAGTCTAATGATCCTGTTGAAAGTTAATGCATACAATAATACATTGAACATGAAATATCATAATAGCATTAAGAAGTGAAGAGGGCTACTGGGATGATGCCTAATTATCAATGTAGTTCATTAACAATATGCTGCTTTACGTCTGATTGTCAATGTGTTACTTTGGGATGAGTAGTGGTGGGTTTTGGTCCCTAATACCTCTTCCACTCATAGTTCATGTACATCTTCTCCCACCTCCACATTCAGAAGGGAAAAAGAAGATTGTTGTTCTCCTGTCTGAGCATGGGATGTCTGCCGTCAAGGAGAATGAGGAGCTCCCAGGGTTCCAGGATGGTGCTGCTTGGATCCCCACTGCCTAAAAGAGGTGCTCCGACACCTTGCTCATGTATGGACGCCAACCTTCCAAGACTCAAATTGAAATATTTACAGTTGAGGTCTGAAGCTCGCTCTGGGTGTCCTGGCTGCGGGACGGTGGGGCCATGAAGAGCTAAGGCTCACTGGCACTATTGCACCTTTAGCACAGTGCAGGTAATTCACATCTTAGCTGCTGGCACTAAGGCTTTAGGCTGGGCTGGCCCTGGCCCTGTGGAGGGAAGGAGCTTTCTGGTCGGTGGCACAGGGATGATGGGAACTGTTGCATCTCCCCATTCCTGCGCCCATTGCCACATCTTGCTGGAGACCAAACAGCATGAGAGGGGAAGGATGCTTTTGGCACCTGAAGCTCAGTCTCCAGGATTTGCCGGTGCACTTCTTGTTTCCATGAGCACAGGTAGCTCAGGGTGCTGGGGAGACCCTGAAGGGCAGGAGAGAAGCCAGCCATGTGGAAGGAAAGATGGAAGGCCAAATTCACATTAAGGAACAAGGTAAGCAAGGAAATAAGATAAATTCCAACTCGTATTTTGTTCTGTAGGGCATCCTTTTCTCTTCCTCCTAAGTGCAAAAAGAAGTTGTCCCTTCCTCACATACCTCTTTGCTCAGCAGGCCACCTCTCCATGCTGCTCACAGCAACTGGGACCCCATTTTTAATTTAGAAAATGCAGTGTTTTTCTTTTCAAGGAAGAGGAGACAGTGCTGAGAAATACTTCCCTGGAGCCTCACCAGTGACTGTAAGTATCAGTTTCAGCTGTCTAAGTATACCAGCTGTTCTCAAGACTCTTCCTTCTGCCTGATACAAAACAAAGTCTAATGAGGAAAATAGGAAAATAGGTGGTTTACATTAGCTTGAATAGTCTGGCAACATCTTAATGTGCTGCCTATCTTTTTCATCAGTCATTTCCCAGGAGTCAAGATTAGGGTCCTGAAGAGCTGTTAATGTGCTGTGGCATCTATGTTAATGGGATTTGCCTTAACGCTTGGGATTTAGTCAAAATTGAAGTTGGTTTGTTGGATTTTTTTCCTCTGGAGCCTGTGTTACAACCCTGGTTGTGTAGGAGTAGGTTTGTTGCTTTTGTTATTTTGGGGTTTTTTTAGGAGGAATGGGCAGTCAGTAGCTAAGACATTGCCCATAGCCCTGGGACTGAAGGACCTGGCACCTCTTTCCCTAGCTCCAGCTACAGATCCAGCAAACTCACTGCACTAACAATCCTGTTTTTCTTATCAGAGTTTCCTTACACATGACAAATAAAGCAGTTTGGAAACACCTTCAGGCTGACTTCTAAGACACAGACCTGCAGCTTTTTTCCTCTTGGACACTGTGCCTGAAATAATGTAATGCAAAAGCAAAAGAAAGGTCTTGCTTCATATCTCTGTTATTCCAGGTTTTCATTACTCTGACAGCATAAACTTCACCATAATTACACTGGCCCATATAAGATCAGGGAGCAGTATGTTTGTTTCTAAAGCTTTGTGAGCAACAATACTATAGGATTTCTGTCCATCTTCCTGGCATTATTTTGTTGCTTAAACATGGCAATTTTGCTTCTGCTACTGTGGTGGTGAAACAAATCTCATTCTTTTGTAATGGAGATGTACTTGCTAATCTCTCCCATCACATTCCCAGCACTGCCTTTTCTAGTTATAATTCACTGTAGGTTTGGAGTGGACAAAGAAACATGCTGTGTCGTTAGAACTTGTTCCTGATAATTTGATGTCTAGTCCAAGCACTCACCATATGGCCTTATGGCCTTATTAAGGGATGAAAATTTGTCCTCTCTTCCCCACTCACCAGTCCTGATAGTAAAAACCTTTTTCACCGTCAAGAGAAAAAAATCCCACTGCTTCTGATGTTGGGTATTTTCCACTGCTGTTGTGTTAATAGTGAGGCTGTCATAGCCTTGCTAGGGATTCTACCTACTACACAGCAGTTACTTGCTGTTCACTTAAAACAGAAATACAGAAAAAAGTGGTGGAAGTCAGATCCAGAGCCACACTTCATAACTGTATCATAGCCATTCAACCCAATGGCAGGTCACATCACCTTTGTGTCTGGAGATGTTTCAGATTTGACATCCATGACTAAATCAAGAAGTTTCTTAAGCTGGTCTTCTTGTTAGCACATGCTTCCTTTTGCCCTAGTGGGATCTTGTTTCCCATCTGAACTCTTGTATCATTTATGAGCACTGCTGTTTTAAAATATATCTTGTTTTTTCTTCCCTCTGTTGCTGTTTCCCTGATACATATGGAATTATTCTTTTTGTTTTTTTTTTTTGGTCTGGAATAAGGATTATTATCTTGTTTCCAGACTGGTGGGGAATACTATGTACGAGAACAACAATCACAATAAAGTCATTCAGCTGGTGTTGATGGCATTATCCTCTGTATGTGCAGGAAAAAAAAAGCACACTTGAAAAAGGTACCAAATTTTCACTGTAACACTTCTTTCAGTTTGGTTCCTGTAATACTTTCTTTGTCTACATTTTGTGGAGGGAAATGGGTTCCATGCCTGCAACGTCCTTGGCTTTCCTCTTGGCCATATCACTGGCTCTGTGATTTCAAATAAATGTTGGAAGAGAAGAAAAAAAAAGAATTCCTATCAGTTGCCATATTTAAGATGAAAGAATAAATTAATAGGTTGTAAATTACTTTATTCTTTAGGAATTTTCCTTCTGTTTATGTGCAATAATGTTTGTGAATTCTGCTACTGAGAGATTGTATTGTGAGTAATCATATATACTTCCATTCCTATTTAAAAGATAGTTTGTAGACCTAGGGATTTTCATTGATGTAAAGCACAATTTAATGAATTATTTAATGTATTTAACCATTGTGATGTCAAAAGCAATTGTTTTCATATATTTATTTGTTGGTGATTTTCTGTAAAATGATGCTCATTAAGAGATCTGTTAAAAATGAAGTTTTGTTGAATATTGTTGGGTCCATGAATTACTTATGAGAACAAATAAACATTGATTGTGTTTTTGAAACACTAAAGATTATATCTTATCTACATAGCCATAAAAATGACTGAAAATGTTTCATGTCATAGTAAAAATCTACTGTGTGTTTTTAACAAAATGTACATGGAGGAAATTCATATTGCTATAATTTATTATTTAATTATATTAGGGCCAAATAGCAAATCTTCTGCTTCCAATTGGACCTTGTTTCTGCTCCAACAGCACTGAGGATCAGTCCAAACTGTCAGGATAATCTCCTGAGCTCTGTGGGGAATAATGAGAAGCTGTAGTCTGTTGCTGCACCGTTAGCCTTGTACTGCTGGTTTGCTCTTGAAGTATACCTGTGTGAAAGCTGTGGGGTAGCCCTGTATGGTAGGGAGTGTTCTGACTCTCCAGAGTTTGTTGACAGTGATGAAAAGAATGTTGATCAGTAAGAATCATAAACATTCATGTTGGGAAAGGCCAACAATATCTTGGTGAGGATCTGCTACAAACCAGCCAACCAGGCTGAAGAGGCAGATAAAATATTCCATAAACAGCTGGGGGAAGACTCACAAATGTTAGCATTTGCTCTTATGGGGGCCTTGAACTTACCAGAGATCTTCTGGAAGTACAATACCGTGGAGAGGAAGCAGGTTCCTGGAGTGTGTGGAAGAGAACTTCCTGATATGGCTGGTGAGCGGCCCAAGCAGCGCCTCACTGGAGCTGCTGCTTGTAAGCAGAGAAGGACCGGTGAGCGATGTGATGGCTGGAGACTGTCTTGGGCACAACGATCATGAAGTGATAGAGTTTTCAATTCTTGAAGAAGTAAGATGTGAGTCAACAGAACTGTTACCTTGGGTCCAGAGGGCAGACTTTGGGCTGTTTTGGAGCCTGGTTGACAAAATCCCTTGGGAAACAGTCCTGAAAGGCAAAGGAGTCCAGGAAGACTGGACATTCTTCAAGAAGGAGGTTCTAAAGACACAGGAGCAGACTGTCCCCATGTACAGAAAGATGATTCAGCAGGGAAGAACCCCAACCTATTTGAACAGAGAGCTTTGACTGGAACTTGAGGAAAAGTAGATAACTTTAGAAGAAAAAGCAGATGACTCAGTAGGACTATAAGGATATTGTGAGGTTACACAGGGAGAAAATTAGAAGGGTGAGAGCCTAGCTAGAACCAAATCTGGCTACTGCCATAAAATGCAATAAAATGTTTCTCTAAATACGTCCTTTATTGGATGTGGGTGAAAACAGTGATGAAGGATGAGGAAAAGGCTGAGGTACTTAAGACCAGTTGTTTTCAGGATATCCAGCCCCCTGAGCTGGGAGACGGGGACCAGGAACAGAAGGTTGCCCCCATAATCCAAGGGTAAATGGTCAGCAACCTGCTACACTCTCAGATACACAAAAGTCTGTAGGGCTGGGTGGGATCCACCTGAATGTACTGAGGGAGCTGGCAGAAGGACTCACTGAGCCACTTTCCATCATTTATCTACAGTCCTGACTAACCAGGGAGGTCCCAGATGACTGGAGGTTGACAACTGTGACATCCATCTATAAGGAGAGCTGGAAGAGGGATCTACAGGCCTGTCAGCCTGACCTCGGTGCCAGGGAAGGTCAAGGAGCAGATCAGCTCCAGTGCTATTTTACAGCATGTACAGGACAACCAAGGCATGAGGCCCAGCCAGCAGGGGTTGGTGAAAGGCAGATCCTATCTGACCAACCTGATCTCCTTTTATGAAAAAGTGACCCACACAGTGGATGAGGGAAAGGCTATGAAATAATAATTAGGAAAAAATAACATACAATTATACATATGCCTTGCAACAGGGCTCTGTTAGATATTGTTTTGCAGCCCCTTTCCATGTCACCAATGAGATCCCTACTGCAACTATCCATTTTCCTGCCACTCGTATCAGTTTGAGGAAACAAAAGGGTTGGATGGCTTTGTAATCTCCAGATTTCTCTAAATTGCGATGGTACTATCTCACTGCTTGCTTGGTTCTTGATGTGAAACTAACTTAGTTCCTGTGAGACAGATGTCAGCCTCCATAAACTCACACTGTTGTTTGAAACCAGACTCCCAGAAGCCGCTGGCTGAGTGGGCCCAAAGGCTGGATCCTAACAGGGAAGGCAAGATGGCATGGGGAGTTTATATTACTGAGGAGCAATACAGGCTGCTAAACAGAATAATCCAGTGCTGCTTATGGTGCCCTGAAGTTGCCCATCTGACCTTCAGCTGCTGCTCCAGAAGGATACAGATCTCAGAATAGAGTCTTTGTTATATATGCAAACCCAGTACAGATGTCTCAGGTACTTGCAGATCACCAACAACAGTGTCTCTCCTTGAGATTTATGGTTAGAAGCCTAAACTTCTCTTTAAGTGTTTGCAGCATCTGGGGGTTTCACTTGAGACAAGTGATCTGTTGTGGTTTGGGTTGGTTTAGTCAGAAGTTTTATTAATGTTAGTTAGGTATGTTCCTTGTACACCCCTACCTTTCCCTCACAGTGGTTTGCTCCAGGTTGTTTACCCCAAGATTTCCTGCTGCTCAGATCCACAATTAACTGTCAATCTTCTCACTTCTCCCGGTTTTCTCCAAATCTGGTTCCATCAGGCAAGGTTTGTTCACTCCCTGCCAGCTGTCAATCTTGTAACCACTCCCAGCTTCTTCATGAAAGTCCTGTATCAATCACCCCACCTTAGCCTTTCTATTTGTCCCAGAATGCTGTGCCCACGTCTGTTATGTGACCATTGGTTATGAAACCCCATCTCATTTGTCCCCATTGGGTGAGGCAGGTTTCCACCCCTGTCCGCCCACCCCCTATTTAATCTGCTACAACCCTTTGTTCTCTGGCACTTTGCACTGCATCGCTCTGAGAGCGTTTCATTTCGACCCCGCATGGGGGAATAAAAGTTCTTAGGGCTCGCAAGCAAAGTGTCTTTCTCTCATCCCTTTATCTCCCTCTCAGCGTGTGAAGCTACCAAAGCTGCGTTACCCACGCCGCAGCGATCAGCATTACCAGGGAGGCAGACGCCAACCCCTGGAGTGCCCGCACTCACCTGGCGGCCACCCGGCCTCATACGGGCAGTGCTAGCCGGTGCATTTTGACTGCTTGAGGTTGTGGCAGGTAGCCAACGCAGTGATCTGCAAACAGAAAGTCCATCATCTTCACCAGTTCTGAGCACAAAATTACGTGTGCTGCAGGGTAGTGTGGGAGAAGATTAATGTTGCTGTGTTTCTGGGTCTTGCACTTTAGTAAAAGCAGTTATAAAGCAGGAGCAGCAAGATGATAAGTGAAATAAATGTCTGTATTGCTGATAAATACTACTATATAGCCAAAGGAGAAATTGATTTTGCCACCAGGAGACAGATAATTTTTTTGCCACATACATGGTTACATTTCAAGAAGTACATCAGAATATTGTGCTGTTATGTGTAGTTTATGTCACAGTTAAAAGCAAGAGTGAGACAGCATTGCTGGCCAGTATTATATATGATTGGAGAAAGGCTGGGATTTTTAAGATTTCATTCACATTTATTTCTGTTTTACCTCTAGATGCTACCCAAGGTGTGACACCTTTCAACATTTGCTAAGAAATTTGTGAGTATGCTGCTCACATTCTGAATAAAATTCAGAGCATGAGCAAGTGAGATTAGATAATATGGAGATAAGTCAATGACCTATAAATCTCACCATCCTGTAAGAGCCTAGAGTGATGTAAATGTGTAGCAGTGAGAGGACATAAGGGCTGCCCTTCTCAGACACGGAAGCTGCTGCTGAATTTTTCCACTGGGTAAGCAGCTCACCATTTCACTGTGACACACATTGAATGAGACTCCTTTCACATAAGTAGAGGTCAGCTGGCAGCCAATGTCCTCAGGCAACCCCTGGGGACCTCCCTATGGGTGATGGGGGCAACTGTACTTTCATCAGGCA
The DNA here is from genome assembly GCF_031753505.1 of Anomalospiza imberbis. Lineage (NCBI taxonomy): Eukaryota > Metazoa > Chordata > Aves > Passeriformes > Viduidae > Anomalospiza > Anomalospiza imberbis. The sequence goes on from NC_089682.1 coordinate 106,901,859, forward strand.
TAAGCATCTGGCCTGCTTTGGATATTTATGATAGTTATAAATCAGTTATAAATAGTTATAAATAGTCATCCCAGAAATATGCCTTTTCCATCTCTGTTCATAGAGGGGGAAACAGTCTCCAAATATACTTTCGAGAAGGTAGAACCTCATCTGTGCCAGAGATTGATGGGGCAGCATTTCACTTTCTAAAAGACTATGCTTGAAATGGAATTAGGTCTTCCAAGTGGATAGGTCTAGAAACATTTGAAGATGCAACATTGAGGGGGAGATTTAAGGACTGAGAGAAGATCTGGGGACCCTCTGTACAAAGGTGATGACAAAAGTCACTGTAATGAGTGAGGTAGCAAAGAAATAGGAAATAAGGGGGGGGAGGGGGATGGGGCAGCTTGTGAGCATCAGATACCCAAGGAGACAACCACTGCAAAGGGCAAGCAAGGATATGAAGATCTTCAGAAAAATCTACTTAGCTGTGCCTTCCTCTGGATCTGCTCCAGCAGGTCCACATCCTTCTTATGTTGGGGACCCCAGAACTGTATGCAGCTCTCCAGGTGGGATCACATTAGAGTGGAGTAGAGAGGCAGAATCACATCCTGCTGGCCACACTGCTTTGATTCAGCTCAGGATATGGATATGCTTTGTGAGCACGTTTCTGGGTCATGTTGAGCTTCTCATCCATCAGCCACCTCCAAGTCCTTCTCCTCAGGGCTTGTTTTCATCCATTCTCTGCTTAGCCTGTATTTGTGCTTGGGAATGCTCCAATCCAGGTGCAGAACCTTACACCTGGCCTTGTTGAACTTCAGCAAAATAAACACTGCCAATGCAGCATGAATGTTGTGAAGACTTTAATGCTGCACAGCCCAGGTATGGTCCCAGGGAGCAGTGGGGTTTAAGTTTGGTGTGTGTGTGCTTGTGCCTGCGTCCCATGTGTGCAAACACGTAATGTCTGTCAAAATGCACTGCTGGCCACTTATTTGGATTGATCCCTACATGCTGGGCACACATGCTTTGGATTTGAAGACAGAGAGAGCCCAGCTATGCATCTGCTCTTGTTTTGAGGGGGATTTTTATGTAAGGCCTTCTTTGATGTCGGATGTGCTTACACAAGCACTTTGTTTCTGTGGCTATCCATTCATCCATACATCTCTGGCTATCCATGATCTGGAAGATATCCCTTGCCTGCTCCAAGCCTGCTGCTCTCCATGCAAAGGAGACCTGAACAGATCGATTGTATGGGAGCTACGGCCACCCTACTAGCCCAGTAGTGACTCATATGGTGACCAAGACTTCAAGTTGTGGATTCATCACTGACAATCTAAATTGCACAACCCTAAATTTACTCAGCTTTGTGTTTATGAGAATTAAGTGGCAAATAAATGAATTGCAGTTTATGTAAGGTTTAGATAAACAATCACAGGATGTTTCATCTTCTATTTGGATCAACTGGGCAGCTACCTCAGCAGAACATAAGCCGAATTTAAACTTCTAGGTCTGAGACAGGCTTATCTTTGCCAGATTTTGTTTCAAAGATGCATCTTTATTTATTAATTCCAACCAGGATTTATCAGTCAACATTGTCTATGCTACATCTAAATGTATTTAAATAAATCACAAAATAAAATAACTATCTGAAGTAATTAATATGTAGGAAATATGTATTTCTGGTACTCCTGGGCAAAATATGCTCTCTTGTTGACTCATAATTGTCCCAGACTTGGGAAATATAGGCACTAGTAGAGGCTGATTCATTTCCTGAAACATCTACTTAAACCTAGACATACTAGTGTGTCTTTTCATTTCTGTATACTGCAAAGGAAGGTAAACTAAAGAAATCTGAAGCAGATTAATTGTATCTGTAGGCTCTAATTTATCTGCTATGATGCCATGATCACTGGATGAACTGAAGCATACAATGACTTCTGTAACTGAGAAATCTGCCCGGCTCATATGCCTCTGCCAATATCATCCCATGACCAGAACAATAAATATTTACTTTAAAAACAGTTTCTTGAAGAGTTCAACTATGGCCAAGGAGACCCACATCCTCTCTCTGATAGAGGCCTGAGTGGCTTCTTGTAAATATATATATATATATATATATGCAGGATAGCATGTGTGTAAATATATATATATGACAATCTGTCTCCTAGCTGCCAATCATTTTTAGGTCAAAAACTTCTTGGCCAAATTTAGCATCTTGGAATTTAAAGGGCTTTTCATGGATTTTTTTTATCTTCTTTGAATTTACTCAGTTGCTCCTTGGATTTAAATATTAACTTCTAGTACCATTTAGCTCAACTATAGCGAAAGTTTCATGAATACAACAGGAAACTACCGCTTTTTGATTGCTTCAAGTTGGACACCTTCTAGGTTCATTGAAGCGCACCTGGTTAAATTTGGAGAGATGCTGAGCAACAAGTCCCTGCTCATCTTCTTGCAGCTCCTGATTTTGTGATTCTTTGTATCTCTCTCCCCTCTTTCCATAGCAGGTGCAACAGCATGAGACTGTTCAGTAAGTCTCCATGTCTCTGATTATCCTGGTTGAGCTTGCCTGCTGCATTTCTCGTTCTGCTACATCTTTTTTTGGAGATAGAGTGACCACAGCTGCCCACAATACTAAATACACCAAGGATTCATATGAGGTGAATAGGAGTGGTGTTTTACATGTTGTTTACTTATATTTTCATAATATTTCCTTGAATTCAGTTTTGGATTTTTCTGGGTAGTTCTGAGCACAAATCTGACATGTCCATAAAATTATATATTTCAATGGCAAGATCTTATTTCCAAGTATCAGTAGTCAACTCAGAACTCAGCACAATGTATGAGAAGTCAAAACTGCGTTTTTTCCCCCCAGGTGCCTCTCTTTAAATTTATCTACGCTGAATTTCATTTGTCATTTTATTGCCATCACTCTATGTCATCAGGGTCATCTGCTGTTCACACTCAGCCCTTGTCTTTAGTACCCTGAATAATTTAGCAGCTATTCTCCAGCACAAATTAGCATCCCTAGAGCTCATTCTGCAACCTGCCTAGGCAGCAGGGGAGCAGAACTCGAGGCAAGCTGATATAACATCCCAGTAGCAGATATAAAAGCTTCATTTGCCTTCCCAACCATTCTGATGAAAGTGCTGGGATGTGTGCTGCCATTCTGCTGCTCTCACCATGGAGCTGAAAAATCAGGTTTTATTAGTGTTGAAATTGCTTTTCACACAGGTTGCCATTAACAGAAAGGTATTGCTTTTGCATTCATTCTTTTAGCAGAATGTCCTGTTTGAAAGGGTGTCGAATCCGCTTTCGCATCTGTATTTCCAGATTCTACAAAAAACTTTTGAAATTATATCTCTACTTCTCTCTTTCACGCACAGATTTTTAGCAAATGTAAATTTCAGTCTTTCCAGTGCATAAGCAACTCCCATCTTGTCTTGGTCTCCCTGCTGTAATGCTATAAACAAAGGCATATTGAGTGAGCTGGCAGTGAAATTACAGAGAGATGAAAAGGTCAGAATCTTAAATCATAGATCAGATAAGACAAAGAATTTCAGATATCTCACAGCAAATAAAGTACGGAGAATGTGATGAACAGTGTATAACACAGCATGAAACCTTATGTAGAAAAATGTGAAGTACTATAAACTTCCTTTTCTGATTTCATTTGCTCCAACTGCCTTCAGAAATTATAGCAAAAATGCAGTGATAGCCACATTATTATTTGCACGCAGTAGGAAGCAAGGTCGAGCTACATGCAGAGATTGTCAATAAGGGGGGAGGCACTTTTACTACTGCAAAAATCTCATTAATTTTGTTTTGGTTTGGAAGCTAAAAAATCAAACTTACCATCCTAACAGCTGCTAGAAAGGTATAATTATAATGGTTTCATGCTTATATTTCAATAGGATGCAAGAATTCAGGCTTGCTTAGTTCTCTGGTGTCTGCAGTAGGATACATAAGTGAGAAGGTACCCTCTCTAGAAGCCATAAAAAATGGGATCAGCCATGATACCTTGCTACAGCCTGGTCTGGGTCTGTGGTGTGTTTTCTTTAGGAGCATGCAGCTGACCCAGGGCTGGTGCTTAAGGATACCAAAGCCGTTATAAAGTAAATAATTCCAATTCTTCATTTGTTGGAAGAAAGCCTTCATCCTGAGCAGAACATGGTTTCATAAACTGACAGATTAGGAGAAGGAAAATAGCAGAAGAAAGAGAGGTGGATGCCTTGCTCCTTGCAGTCAGTTACTGAAGAATGGCAGGAAATTGAGGAGAGCAGAAGAAGGCTGGAGGAAGGAACTGTTGCAGCAGGAGTTAGACTTTTTGGGTAAATCATCCCTCTTGCTTTACCCTTTCCACTGCAGAGGCAGCAGCCACCTGGTTCCCCTCTGCTGGCAGGGCAATCATGGGTTCAAATTGGTTTACAACAGAGGTGAGCTGGGGAAGAGTCAGATTAATAGATTTTGGCAGCATTGTGCAGCATATATTTTTCAGCTTTTTCCTGTAAAGCTCAGGGACAGGAACTTTAATGTTTCTTCTTAAAATATAAGACTTAACTTCTTATTTATGAGCTATTTCTGAAACTGAAAATGTCTTGCAGCCTTTCTTCAATATCCTGGTGTTTGGCCTAACCTATAAATAATACAGCAGTATGAGGAGGTGCATTCCCATGCCAAGGCTGTAAGAATGTGGTGAATATCAATAGACTCTCTCCTAAAGCAAGCGTTTCTCTTTTAAAAGCTGCCTGCCCAGAAGTATGGAGTGACTCTGGAGTTGGGTTGGAGGGTCAAGGGAGGTCCTTCTGTGCAGTGGCAATTTTGAATTGTGGTTGCTTCATGCATCTAGTGCAGAGCTTTGGCTCTTACTAAACTGCCAGGTAAGGAACCTCAAGCTGATGATGGCTTAAGGTCTGCAACAATATATCTGACTTTCCTTTCAGTGGATATTTAATTCAAGACTATCAATCAACTGTATGGAAGACAACCTTGCCTGAAACCCAGGGAAACTTCTTGCCTCTCCATGGGGAGGTTTCAGTGAGGAGTTGGGTGAGGAATACAGCATGGAAAAAAAAAATCATACATGCCTGTGCACCATCCATCAAGGGAAAACCTTGGAGGTTTTTTGGTATACCACAAAGTATCACTGAAAACTCAAAATGAAAGTAAAACCTAGTTAAAGCAAAGCCTCCCAAGCCTAGACCACATCTGACAGCATCTGTCCCCATGCAACTTCATTACTGGAAAGAAAATTGTACCCCATGGACATTTTTAACATGTTCTTGCCTGCACACTAAAAGCCTTTTTGCCCCTGTATCATTCACAAGCTTGTAATTACCACAGACACCCCCTGCAGGCCACCAACTTTCTGCTTCTACTTTACAGTTCATTAAAGGGAAGCAAGCCCACCAGAGGGAACAAAACAGGTCTAGAGGGAAGGAAGTTACAGTGATGTAAGACAGGGAGGAGGGAAGCCAAGAGGGGCTTGCATTACCAGGTCAAATGCACAGGTGGCAGGCAGAATCATTCTTCGTGAAGGAAGCATTTGCAGTAAACAAAAGCTAACTGTACTCAGGACCTTAAACCACATAGAGGAAAAAAGCCACGTGGGCAGCAGGAATGGCTGGAGGCCTGGTGACATTGATTATTGGCTTCCTAAAATGTGTTCTGAGAGGTCTGCAGAGCCAGTGATGCAGTCTTGAAGTACAGTAATCAAAGCAAAGTAATCTCAGGGACCAGGCATGATATTTTCTAAGCTGTAATTAACGAGTAAACTGTCTGCTCGGTCTTTCTTCTCAGTGCCCTCCCTTTTCTGGCAAGCATTGTTAAAATTCCCAAAATCTGTGTTCAAATGCTGAAAACTGTGAAGACCCCTACTGCTGTAAGAAATAATGTAATTGGAGTGCATGGCCATGTAGCTTTCAATTTTGCCTCCTAGATATTAGTAAAATGGCTAAATTTCTGATTAAAAAAATAAAATCCAAGGGACCAAAGCTGCTGTCTGTTGATGCTGAGAGCATCCCATGTAGTAATTACCGTTGAAACTCTATGGTAACTGTCGTGCCAGGAGGCCAGAAGAAAACCTTTCATCCCTGAGGAATTTATCAAGGACTTTAAAAAGTCAAGAGAGACACCATCTCTTTTTTCCCTGCTCATCACAGATTTGAGATAAATCCCAAAGAGCCATGTGCATTAACTCCGTCATTGCTACAGCTATATCAGGGAATCAGGAACTTTTGCATTAATTCCTGCCTTGGATTTGGTCTCTGTGAGAGACCAAACTTTAACTTCTGAGAGCTGTAACAGTTCCTCTGGACAAGGAGTTGTCAGCTATTGCTTTAAATCTGCATCATTAGTGGGAAGATCATTAATAAATTATACACCACGATGAGTTGGTAAGTTTACATCAGAAGTCATGTTTTTCTGGGAGTCACAGGAATCCCATATGGTGCTTTCAAGGACTGCAAACAAACAGAAACAAAATTCCAGACCCTTCCAGCAATTCCTTTTAAGAGCTAAGGACAGCAAAAGGCCCAAGGTGTGCATCCTGACACACTGCTTTGGCTAGTCCCCATCCTTCCCTGCATTGATTTACCACGTCTGTGTCTGGCTAAAACTCGGCGCTAATTCTGCCCCTATGTAAGCCTTGGCACTGTGTACAGTTGCTCACATATGTCAGATGAAACAGGATCAGGTCACTGGGATCTATTTAGGTTATTTTTGAACCCCTCTAGCAGGGAAGAGGCCAGATTTGCTGTGCCCTGCCTGCCTCTGACCCACAGCCTCCCACATAACAGAGCCAGCAGCCATGTACCGATTGTGTAGATAGCAAACGTTGGCAGACCTGGAGAAGGGGCTCAAGCTGACCCCCATTCCTCTGTGGATGCTCAAGTAGCTGACATGAGGGTGCAGGGGGAGAGAGAATACTGTGGCTGTCTTTTCAAGCAGCATCTTGCAGCAAGATCACAGCAAGCACAAGCCCTGCCAGTCTCCAAGGGTGCAGTTGTATGGGCTGTGTCACAATGGCTCTCAGTTGAAGTCTAAGATTCCTGAAGATAACTGGTGAATAGACATTTACTAAAAAGAAAAAGCAGGCAATAAAGGGTTAATAGCTTCTGTTCAAGCAAGCTTGGATTTTTGGTTATTCCCCTTGTTTGAATTCAGAGTATGGAGATATATTACCTTTCAGTGTCTGAGTTTGATTAGATAGATACCTGAGCTCTGTCTTTTCCCTAGGATATATCACTAAAATGCTATATCCCTTTTAATTCATTCTACACATGACACCTTTTCTTCTTGCTCACCCAGTGACTATTTACCTGCTGGAACATTTACATTGATGCTCCAGTGTGGGCAGCTGCTCTTGGCAGATGTCCTTTTCGAACCTGTTGAGCCACACTTTGAAATTTGTCAGATTGAAAATGTCAGACCATTACAGAAACTGACAATTTTTAATTTGATAATCTCTGTGAGTACTGAAAGGTACTCAGAGAACAAATAAATTAGTGTGAGGCTGACTGCTTTAAACCAAACTGCAGTTGTCATTTGGGAGAAGAAGTAAATTAATTCTAATAAACAAAGATAAATCCTTGATGCCCTTCTGACAACACTGAGATCTCAGTGAGGAGGGGAAGAAGTTTAGCTTATTAATTAAGTCTTTGGCAAACTCCCAGAGTTTATCTTTTCTGTTTGGGCAATGCTAATGTTTTGCTGTTGTGTAGATAGAGGGGCCATTAACAGCCCCTTTGCCACGCAGTGGGCTGCGGGGAGTGGAACGGTGCATGTGGGGGATTTCAGGTGGGTTGTCACTCTTCAGGAACAATTACAGTAGTTTGGGTGGCTCATGGCCACAATATCTCCTGCCAGAGGCAAACTAACCTGGCACAAAAAAAAGACATTTGGGTGTCATCATGGCCACGCCACAAGGTGTCTTGCAGAAGAACTCTAAGGTTTGGGTTGGTGGGATCAGTGCCAGCTGTGAGCAGCCACACCCAGAGGAAGGGGTTCATTACTCGGCTTCCCGAAGACCTCCAGGCTTCTTGTTGATGCCAGGCTTGAGAGAAACAATCACAGTTTTCCCTTCTCCTTTCGCTGAGATGGATACAAGCCTCCCGGGGTGACAAGCCCTGTCCCGGGTGGATTGCCCGAGACAAGTGGAACAAGGTAAAGCCTTCAGCTGAAATAAACTTTACGTGATTTCTTTAGAAAGATGCCACAGCAGAGTGTCTTTTACTTTTTTTTTTTCCCCTTAATAAATCTCATTTTTAAAGGAGATGAAAATCATTATTTAAGTTGTAGGATTTTTAATGGATATGGTTGTGTGACTGAGAGATGAGTCACTTGGTGCCTTTGTAGACTTTTATACCCTAAACACAGAGGAGTAGATGTTGTGGAAAGGCCAATGGCCAAGGTAGCATTGGTCAAATACAGAATATTTCCATAACTACCAGCCACTGACACAACAGGTTCAGCGATATTCACAAGGAAATGCCTAAAGTTGACATTAAACTCCTAAGTGGCACTTAGAGTGCTGAGTTAGGGATTGGTGGGGAGCATAGAGGGCTTCAGTGGGACTCGTAACATTGAGCCCTGAAAGAGCTGGACTGAAAAGCTATTTCACCAGTGGTCAGCGTTCAGAGCCTCTACCTTCCCTCTGCCTTGGCATCCAGGACCAGTGGGGCATCTCTGCCACACCAGGGTGCTTCACTCCCTGTGCTCTTGTGCCAGTCTTGCGCAAGTGTGCGTGGATGCTCTCTATGCATACATGATGGGAGTGAGATTAAAATATATAAATGTAGCCTGTAAATACTTCTGGTCCAAGGAGGTTTGAGCCTAGTGTTCTTTCTTCCAAGAGTCTGGCATGCCCATCTGTTCAGCTGAGGGCAGAGTTGAGCTGAAGGTGGAGGAGAAGGATGAATAGCAGGTAAGCAGCCTCCTCCTCTGCTCCAATTTCAGCTGAGCTGAGAGAATGTGAAGGAGATCATAGCTTCTTATATGCACATCTCAACAAAGAAGAAGTTGGGTACCTGTGTTTCCAAGGCAGAGTAGCTGGCTGAGGCCTCCGGTTTGTTTGGTTTGCTCTTCTTCAATTCATCACCATGTGGAGGGGTTTTTTGGGTTTGACCTCGTGTTCTTGACACAGAGGTCTTGCATTTAATCTTGGTTTGCTTAAAGTTAAATCAATTACCTAGCACCCAGAGACATGTTTTCTTTCACTCAAGCTGCTGTTTCAAGGTCAATGGTTAGTATGCAGCTCTCACACTTCAGCATTTTTTCGGTGCCTTAAGCACTAGGCCTGCAGGTGGATCAGTTTAACATGAGACAGACGTCAAAAACAGGGAAGAAAACATCACCTTTTTTTCCATGAAGATCATCTTGAATATAAAGAAGCTTGATTCCCCCTCCTCTACCATATATTAAGGTCTGAATAATTTTGTCTTGTGTTTTCACACTTTACCTTAGGTGAAGATTTATTGTGTGGAGATATCTATTGCAATCCCCATCTCTGGGTCCCTGTAGAGGCACAAAAAATTGCTTGAGACCACAGCTCTGTAACCCACTGCTGCCTGAGCCTAAGCCACCCACTAAATAAGGAAGACACAAATCTGTCATTGGTACTGAGGAAGGTCAAGAGCTGGTCTTGGCCAGGCAGGTCTAGTGCCATGGAACTGTATATCCTGCTTGGAGAGGTCTATCATCTAATGATTCTGCTGACTGAGTGCTTGGGAGGAAAACTTTATGGGGACAAAGCTGTGGGATTTGGAGGAGTTTATGGTAAGTAGAAAAAGTTGTGGGAAAGAGGACAGGATAGTAAAGTAAGACGTGGTTAGCATTTGGTTTTTTTAAAATCTACATTGCTCATTCCAGTTTCTGATTTGTTGAAGTGGAAGTCACATAAAGTTTAGGACCTCCAAAACCTATTCTTGAGTTAATACAGAAGCTGTTATTTAGCATAAAAGAGGCCTTATCAGAACTGCTATAATAAAATACTTAATTCTTTCTTTCACTTAAGCTGAAAATAAGACCTTGTGTCCTGTTCTCCAACTATCTTGGTACACCACACTGGTTTTAAGCTCTATCCTGTAAATCAGCAATCAAATTCATGACATCTGCCAAGCAAGCAATGGATATCAAGAATGTTTCTGGCGAAACTATAGCAAGTTGAATTCTTTAGATACTGTGATTAGTAGGACCTGCCTTAAGGAATAAGAAACATGGTGTTTTTAGGGACCAGAAGTCTGAAGAAGGAAAAGCCTGTTGAAGGAGAAGTGTGAAGGGAATAGCAACAGAATAGCAAGTTAAAACCTAGGATGTCCTACTGTTCATGTTGATAGGTGGTCAATGTGTTGGTCAACACAAACACACAGAAGCTATGCTGTTGTTGAATATACATCACCCAAGGGCTGAAAAGGCCTTCCCTAGTGCCAGCACCCTGTATGTGGTTGTGCCTGGCCTGGCTGTTCAGTTCATTAGCCCACTGCTGAAATGATGGTAGGTAGACATGGTTGCATATTCTAGTCATGATTTCTGACAAGCTGAGGGAGAACTCCCTTCCCTACTTACTTGAGCTTCAGACTCAGGGCTGAGAGCTTGATGGATAGTTCCTCTGAGGAAAGAATTGTGTCCAAGGTTGAAGCTTCATTACTGCAGGACCTGAGATGGTCACAGATGAGAAAGATGGGTCGGCATAAATACTGCCTGTAGTGCCTGTGCCATGACTTGCACTTCAGTCCTGTGGGAGGCAGGGTTACCAACTCATGGCTGCATTACCAGACACTGTTCCCTCCTCCCAAACCAGGCTAAGTTTGCCTGCACAACTTGTTAGGAACCTTCCCTGTAATGTGCCAGCCACTAAACTATCCCCAGGCAGTGTCTGAGGGAAAGCCAAGTCAAAACTTTTCTGGGGAGAACATTAACAAATAAGAACACCTCAGTTTGGGCCACTTGTGTAGATGTAGTCAGCTGCATTCTTCATTAGAAAATATCTCATATGTTTGCCCAGTCTGGCAGCAGCAGGCTGGGAGACACCAGAAGTGTTTCCCAAGACCTTGAACAGCTCTGTGGGAGCAGTCAATAATTTGTGATAAAAAGCCCAAATGTGTGTTCATTACACTGAACAGGTGCCTATTCTGAAAAGGACAGCAATTGAGGGCAAGATTTCCACTCTTTCCTGGAATTTCTGCAGCAACAGATACAAAGAGCAGCAGTGATTGAGGAGTCTGGGTCAAAACCCCATTAAAGAGTTTGATAAGAAGAGAGTGCAAAGCCTCCTTCAGCTGCCAGGCATCTGACCAGCAGAAAAATTAATTTGACTAGATCATAGTAGGGCTGCTGTATTTGAGGAGCTGATAAAGCAGGAAAGTTTAAGTCTCTGTGATCACAGTCCCTCGGCATAGCTGAGAGTATCAGGCACGCTCTCCATTTGCTCCTCTGCTTCCCAAGAACTCACTTTGCAGACTGTGCCCTGTCTGAGATCCAGAACCTCCCCACTGAGAGCCATCAGCTCGCCCCATATCTGGGGAGACTGAAGGTGTGGCAGCATCCATTGGCAGGCTGTCAGTTTTTAGTGTCACAGGCTGTCTAAACATTGTCTAAATGCACCCCTCGCAGTGAACTCAGGAATGTAACTTGCTTTGTCCCCCCTGCTTTTCCAAGCATTGTCATCCACTGACTGAAACAGACCTTTAAATAATGACTGTGCTGTGACGCCTCTTGCTTTTTTAGCTATGAAGTGTGAGACTGCAGCAGTGTGAAACTCACCCTCTCCAAGAAACACGGCTAATAAGTTTTTACTTTCATTTGCTATCACTTGCATTGGCTGTGAGTCATTTCCCAATCTGAACAGGGGCAAATGTACTGAATACCACATGGTGTAGAGATAAGGGCGTGTTGGGATGTCCTTCCCTGTCATCCCTTGCAGGGAAAATCATCAGGAGAGCAAGCAGTGAATGAAGGCACAAAGGTGATGTGAGACCTGCATAACATGCATATGTCAATTTAATTGAGAGATGCAATGGCCATTTTACTCATGGGCAATTTTATATTAAATATGCACAACTAGCATAAGTGCTACTAATGGAGAAGCCTTTTTGGTGATGGGTTACTGCTTTTTGAAGAAGTGGTACTGCAATCAGCTGAGGCTAATGTACTTGGGCTAAACTATACCTTTAAAACGTGCCTAATCGGCAGTTTTCATGCTGGGTACAAACTGTAAAAAATTTACAAAGAAAAATGCCTACAAACCTTTGTTTTGACTTCATACAGGAGAAGGCAGGGACATGCCTGGTGGGCTGAGCAGTGGAGGGCTGCAAGAGCATTTCAAAACCAGCAGCCGTTATGAGGTCTGGTCAAAGGCAAGAGAGGCAGGTAGGTACATGGGTAATACGTATATGAACTATGGACTCAGAAAGGTACCTTTGGAAATGTAGCTCAGGTAAAGCATTGTTGAAAGATGCTTTCTGTGCTATTGTACATTAAGATAAGAGGAAACTGCAGTAGGTCCCACCTGGCCCAGCCATGCTGTAGCTGTCAGGGACACAGTACACAACAGGCTGTGAGGCTCCCGCTCACCATTGGGGTGAGGAGAAAAGGTTGACCTGAGGTGATCCCAGATGAGATTTCAGCACAAGAGGATGGCTGAGTGTGCAGAGCCACCATGGTGCTGTGCAGAAACCCCCTCCATGCCCTGAGGCTGGCACTTCCTGCAGTGACAGGCTTCCTGATGTGCCTCTGCCTGGCAGGACAAGAGAATGAGGGAGGTAGAGGCACCTTCGGAGACACGAGCAGTGATGATGGAGTGCTTTTCCTCTGACCAAGCCCTGAGCATCTGCAGCTGACCCTGAACTCTCCCAGCACAGGGATTGGAGGTCCACAGAGCCCTGGGAGCATCCTGGGAGTGCCTGGGCACCAGTCTGACTGCTGTTGGTGGGACTTGTGCCACCATGAGTCTGAGCTGGGAAAGGGGAGTAAAAGACATCTGAACAGGAGCTGAAGGGACAAAGAGCTGACTGGGGCTTTGTAAAGCAGTCAAGCACCAACTCAGCTTGCCCTGCTACCAGCTCCATGTCCTAAACCTGACCTGGCCTGACACTGTCTGCAGGCTGTTCCCATTTCTGATCGTGCCTGTCTGCTTGTCAGGCAGCTCTGCGCTCTCTCACATCCCACCCCATGCCCTGGTGCCCCATGCCCCCCAACAGCAACCAGACCATATCTTTCAAACCTGGATTAAAATTTTCTTCTTGACAAAGAAAGAGAGGCACTTTTTCTGTCTTTTCATTTTATGCTTGCCATTTCAGAGGGACTCCCAGTTGCTCAATTCCTCCCTGAAGTGAATCCTTAGGATGTAGAGAATTGCATTCTCCATTTTCAGCAGGACTCTTAGGGTGGTTTGCCTATTTTTTCTTTTTTTTTTTTTTCTCCATTTACGTATGATAATCACATTGGGACCACACAGTTACTGCAGACTTAATGACACTGAGATATGAAATGTTGTCAGGCAGGAAATCCTTAAAAACAGGCCTACTCATTTAAAACTCTATCTATGGCTATAAGCTGTGGTAGGCAAACTGTGGAAAATATACACTGTAGAAATGCTTATGAGCAGAGCTGTGGCTTGATCATGCTGCTGCCACTTTTTCAAATTTATATTTTGCTACTGCAAATTCTTACTATAAATTCTGGCTGCAGTAATCTGTATTCTTATTAACAGCTTGGTTTAAGAAAAGAGGGATGTGTGGGAGGTAAAGGATTAAAAAACAGTATATGCATGCCTCAGATACCTCTTCTTAGCAAAAGCTTGCTTAAATGCAAAAATGACAACAAGCCTTTATATCCTGGGCAGGAGGGGGGTGAGCAGAAGCTGGAAAGGGAAAAATCACATGGAGCCAGTGGGTGAAGGGCTGAGACATCAGGTGAAGCTGTTTGCAGTGAGCTAGAAAGGATTTAGGAAACAGCCTATGCTTTTGATAAACAGCCACATCACCACAGAGGAGGATAATATGCCAGAAGAAAACTGGCTTACAAGGTATCTTCAAAGGACACACGTGGGCTGCTTGGTGAGGGGATGCTGTTGCCTGTGGTGAGGTGGCTGCAGGTCCCTGCTGCCTGATCCCCTGCTTATCCCAGCAATATGCTGCTGCTGGGTCCTGCCCTGCTCTTGGGGGTCTCATCCACAGCTTAATGCTGAGGGGCCAAACTCTAAACATTCCCTCATTTAATGTGACTGGGGTGAACTTTTAAGTATCATGGTATACTTTTTATACCATGACTTTTCCTCTAGCACTTGGCAATCTCTAGCACCTGTCAGAGATTAAAAAAAAAAAATATATATATATATATATTTTTCCAAAGTGAGCCAAACAAAAGTGACCCCTCACCAGCTTACCAGCTTTTAATTTGAGCTCAAACGTAGGTGTCCTAGGATTTGGAGGAATACCAGGAACTCTCATCTGGGCAAATGTTACTAAGAGAGCCCTGATGGAAATAAAGTGCATAAAATTGGTTCCAAAGACAATTTTTTTTAACCACAAATGCCAGAAACACAGCTATAGCTATGTCGACATTACACATGGAGGCTGGGATCTGGCCCAGCAGCGCTCTCAGCCTGTAATTGCTGTATCCAAATTAACAGATAGCCAGACTCCGTGTCTCAGCTGGGAAGCAGCTACTAACAGCAAAGAGACACTAGAGCACTTAGACTGTCTCTGAGCCGTGCCTAATTGTGCAAAGGCTCTTCTCCTGGCCACCCTCACAGAGTTTAAATGAATGCTTTTTTGTTGTTGCTGTGCTGAAACAGGAGATGAATATTTACACTGACAGGAGGAAGGAGGAACTTCACACCAGAGCAGGGACAGCTTCTCAAGCCCCTCAGCTTTCTGTGGTAGCCATCCAGCCACTGATTCCAGGCTTTCTCCATGCAGTATCCAAGATAGCAAAAATCACCCCAAACATCTGACTTGGCAATGCAATGGGCCAAAAACAGTCACAGCCAGACACAGATGAGAAACAGTTTAAGAGGCATTTCCTCACCTCCTCTTATTAAAGGTGGGAGTCAATCTGCCTAAACTGGGATACAGTCTGGCAGCCTTGCAATTGCAGATTAAAATTGAACAGCATAAGCTTCTTCCCACCTCCCCCTGGCTATTCACCTTGTCCCCTGGCTTGTCAGAGGCAGCAGCTGCTGCTGAGGCAAAGATGTCCAAGCCACTCACAAATCAGTGGGGTTCCCTGCAGTCTGGTGCACCAGGCTGAAGGAGAACCCAAACAAAAAGAACAGATGCCAAAGGGACTTCTTAGATCAGGTGTTGTGCCCTTTGTTGGGCTCCAGGACTCCCTCCAACCAGGACCATCTCCAATTCAATGGAGATCTCACGACAAATGAATGCCCCAGCAGCCACCTCTACCAGAGAAGGAAGCTGCTTTAGGCTTTTGGGTTGAGCAGTTTTCAGCTTCAAAAGGATGTGTAGAGAGTGTCCTCCTCCCCAGAACACTCTGGGGCCAAGGGAATGGGTCACCTCCTGGCCACTGGCATTTTTAAAACTGAGAGAGCCCAGCTTCCCCTCACTTCTTCTTGGGAAAGCCATAACTACCTGACTGTCTATCCTATCTTTCATCCAAAAAAAAGGTGGTTTTGCTGCATTAGATGCCTCTGCTTAAAAATGCATGGGATAACCAAACCAGAAGAGGAGAGATGTGCCTAGTACTGAATCAGCCTTGGGATATCTTTACAGCAGCCCAACCCTTCCTCCACTGGAAATGGAGATGCCTGGGCATCACATATTACCCTCCAGGCCTGTGTGCAAGGTGTGTTATCTCCAGCTTTGGGTTACATTCCCAATAGCCACCCAACATCTCCACCTAAGTTTTGCCATTGATCCATGTTATTGCTCTTATTGTGTGGACAGAAGGCAGGTTTTTCTTGTCAAGTATACTCTGAACTCAGAGAACATGAGGATTTCAAGCCACGTGTTGAGGGTTGGCACAGCCTGGAAATGGAGCATTGATCACATAGACAGCAGTGAGATTAAAGAAAAGCAAGAGTTTGGGCTCAGTGGTGTGCCATATAGACATGTGGTATATAATCATATGGAAGTGGTAACTTCATAGCTTCTGTCCTGCTAGCATAGAGGAATAGTAGCTTTGTGCCAGAAGTAAGGAGTACTGTTTAAATGAAAGCTTTCTCTTTCGATATTTTTTCCATTTCTTTGTAAAATTACATTGTTCTTTAGAATCTGTCTTCTCACAAGACATATACAAAAATCCTATGCTAAGACTGATCACAAAAGAATTATTATTTCAGTCCCAGAAAGAGGCTTTTGAAGTCCCCATCATCCCCCAGGAGCTGAGAAATTAATGTCTCCTCAGCATCCTTACTGTGATGTTTGATGGGGAACAGCTGCCTTGTTGCTCCTACTTCAAGTTTTCCCAATATGTTGTAAACCTGAGCAATCTAGTTCTTGCTGTGCTTTTCAGGAAGACTCCCTGGCAAGAACACTCATGATGAGGGGAAAAGGTAATTTGGGTTAAAAGACTTAAATCATCTGTGAGCCAATCTGCTGACATGAGTGGGAGTGGAGTGAGTTCAGCACTTGAGAAAGCAACCACCACCTCACAGGCTCTGGAAGAACAGTTCCTCTGCAAAACAGTGAGTAATAATTCTGGTTATGTCACTGTCTCTCCTTGGGGAAAACTAAATATATCCTGATACCATTGCTCCTAAGTTTCCTTTCTGATTGCTCTTCTTCCATTTATGCTCAATTAAGCACCGATGCCTTCCCCAGAATTAGCCATGGAAACCGAAAAGATCAGTCACTCCAGTTGCTCCAGCAAGCATCTTTATTGGGTCCTGCTCACTGATGCTCCTAAGCCCTCTTAGTACCCTGCTGCTTTTGTCCATCCACCTCTGCTAGAGTTGGACAGAGAGAAAATAGGAGAAAAACCTTTCAGAATCGGTGTATGCACAGGGCGCATCAGTCTGCTTTTGTTGGTGCTCTCAGAAAGCATCTCTGTCTCCTGAGGTATGATTCATGGATAGCTGTTTGCTTAGCAAGTTATCACTTTGCTGGCTAAGTTTTCTTACGAACAAACAGGTTTTGGAATGAGCTGAGGTTTGTTTGCTTGGAGGATGGCATTATCATTGGAAGCCGATTGTGCACTCACTTTGCTCCTGCACAAAGGAAGATGTATTCACCCCTGCACCTTTTTGTGGCCCTAATTTGGGGAGAGGGATCTTGGGAAAAAGCAGTGGTGTACCTGAGTGACCACTGGATGTCAGAATACCCCACACTGCTTCCACAGCCTCCTCCATCAAGCAAAAGGAGCAAACATGATTAAGAAAAAGCATCTTGCTGCTGGAGCTGCATATGGCTGTGTTAAAAGCTGCAAGGGTAAACTGAGCACTTCAGGTCCTAAAATAGGATGGGGATAAAGATGAGAAGTATGACTGGAGTTCTGTGAAAAAACTCTGTCACTTGGGCATTGTTGCAATGGATGTGGTGGGCAGGTGGCTTCCAGACTGGGGAATGCCTTCAGCTGCCCCCCCCCCCCCCCCCATTTTGCTTCAGGGAAGAGAAAGCATGTGTAGAATGGGGCCCACTATTAGTGTCTCCTGCTTGTATTCCAAGGCTGCTCCACCTCTCCCATATCCCCTTTGGCAGCTGGAGACTGCTGGACAGTAACTTGTATGAGGCCAGCAGTCTTACACCTCAGAGCACACAGTGACCACACAGCAGGCTGCCTCTGCTTGCTCCAACACCTCAAATACTACTTTAACACTGAGAGTAGGATCAGACCTCACATATGCCAGCTGGAGAGACTCAAGAGGACTGCAAAGCACTGAAGGACAGTCACCATCCTGGCTGGAGTATAGGGAAGTGTTTTCATATGCTGGGAAAGAGAGGGTTTTCTTGTTTCTCTTGTAGATGTGCGTGGTGTGCACCTTACAAGAAGGACTCTGTGGTGTGGTTTCCATCTCCTACCATTCATGCTTTGTCAGCACTGGCCTTGTCCATACCCAGTGTTTTCCACTCCCCATGTCTCTCACACACACACAGTCCCAGCATCACGGTGCATACAGACCCACCGTGTGTGTCTCATGGGGTGAACCCCAGCAGCTCAGACTTTGAACACGGATTTCTTCCATAGCTGAACACCAAAAAGGCCCTAAGTGAGGGCACAAAACCAACAAGAGGTGAGAATGTTGGAAGGCTGGAGGAAAAGGGTGCTGCTATTAGAGCACAAGATGCCTGCTGAGACAAGGGCAGAGAGGTCGGACCCCATCTGTTCTTGTGTTTCCCATCACAGTAGTGGCACCAGCATACATGGCTGTCCAGGCAGCTCCTTGGATTTACCACCATGTTATTTATTCTTGTAAGCAATTTCCAGGCAGCTCCTTGGATTTACCACCATGTTATTTATTCTTGTAAGCAATTTCCTCACTCTGCTGGGGAGCAGAGTTGGGTGCACACTGGAGCAAGTGCAGCTTGGTTGGTTGGAGTCCTGTGTGCTGCAGGGAGGACAGTGTGAAAAACAGACCAAACTTTTGTTGTTGATTTTGGTCCTCCAGAAATTTTAAAGGCAAGAAGGGACTGTATGTTACACACCATAAAACTGTATCAAGAGATTGCTGCATCAAGCCTGTAACTCCTTGTTAAGCTATGACATGGCCTTTAAAAAGGCATCTAGCCTTGATTTAAACACCTTGAGTACTGGGGAATTGAGCGTGTCTGTGCATCTCATTTTGAATCTCAATTAATACAGTTTTTGCTCCCTGCCCAGAGGCTGTGCTTGATATGCATTTGTTCTTTGGATTAAAGAATTTTCTGTTGGCGCTGATTTCATCATGAAGATACACCTAACCTCAGAGTAGCCCAACACAGCCCCTTCTTTGTTAAGCCAAACAGGTTGAACATCAGGGCTTTCTCAGTATATTTGCTCTTGTAACTGTGTTTTGAAACCTGCCTTTAGCATCCATTTGAAGTGTGGGCATCCATACTGGATACCACTGGCTGGTACCAATCCCAGCAATGCTGCTTGCAGGATTGACACTGCCTCCTTGTGTGCAGCAGAAAGGCCCATTCTTTGCCTGGGTATCGTATGAGCTCATTCACATCCCTCTCTGCAGGCAGATGGGCTGATTTCATGGCCCTTCATTGCTTTTTGAAGTTGAAGGGGGAAACTTCAGCCCATTCCCTGCTCCTGTGTCTGTCTGGTCCTCTCCTGCTATGCTCTATCAGCTTGTACAGTTTTGGCTTTTTTTGAACTCCTGGCTGAGCTGCTTCAATTGACTCCAACAGTGGGAAACTACACAAATTGAGGTTCTTTCTAAAGTAGTTTTCTGCAATTACGTGAGGGAAGATGGCCCACAGGGGATCTGTCCCTCACTGGCACAAGGCAAGGAGCAGGAACAAAGGGCTGGGAGCAGGGAGAGGGCAGAGGGGAGGCAGAAGTGGATGTGCGCCCTATTGGTGCCTGTGCACTGGCCAAGGTTGCTCTTGTGAGGGATGACTAGATCTTAAATGATATGTTTTACTACCATGACCTGGTCCTGAAGGTAGGCCTTTCCTAATGATCCTTGAGAAACAGCTGTGTGAGCACTTTCTGGAAAAGAGAAGGGCCTGATCTTTTGGTTTAAAACCCTTTTAAATGGGTTGTCCATCCTTATTTTGTAAATGCATGGTCCCCCATGCTTACTATGGGGTGAACAGTTCCATCACCGTATCAGATGACAAAAAATAGTGACAGCACATCACACTTATAAACCACTGTCATTAGGTATTTCTGCAAAGATGTTTGAAAAAATGAGCCTGTCCCCATTTATAGACACATGAAGAAGTTAAAATGACTTTTTTAGTGGCTCAGCTACTGAGAACAGGGTCCAGCTGACACTGTGGAAGTACCTATCTTTCACCAGCTCATTTTTCAGCCATAAGCTGCAGAAACCTTAAGTGAGATGTTTTTAATCAACCAGGATTTTGTATTGACCCAGGTAAAATCTTGGGCAGCTGCAACAAAACCAGCTCTTTTCCTAGCTTATAAATGCTGAGGAACTTGTCAGGAACCCTCTAGTGAGAGAGGATAATGTGGTGGATGCTTTGTCATCATCAGCTATTCAGAAAGCACTGCACCTGGATCCTGTCTCTAAGCCCTCAGCGCCTTAGATAAGACAGTGATATAAAAGATGAGTGTGTGTTTTTGTGTGCATAAAAGCCTGGTGTTCAGGGCTTTAAATCTGCCTCCTTGTGAGGAATTTCTTGAGAACCGTATGTCAGCTTATTATTCTTCACTTCAGCACTGGATACTTGGTGGCTGACTACTTCCACCTATTTGTTCCAGAATTATGGCAGCTTTATTTGGGTGATAATAGGAGCACTGTGCTGTTTTATGAGAGTGTAATCCAATTCTCATGTGGATGAACACTCTTCAAGGCCATGTAGTTTATCTTAATGATTCAAGGAACTGAATTACTGACCAAAAAAGAAGTGGTGTTCCTTCTCATGTTATGCTCCAATTCTCCGCAGGCTAAATAAATATTCAAAATACCTGTGATGTGAGAAGAAAGATGATAAGGAGATAATGGGAATGACAGTGAGGAGCAGAATGGCAGAAGGAGCTGGATAGAGGGATATTTATTCTTTGCTTATTAGTTATGGCAGTAATTTCTTGATGGTAATCCTCATCTTTCAGACAGGGACTGCACCTTTACCTGAAATCCTCTGGCTCTGGGTTAGTCACAGCCTATATCATTTCCACAGGTCCTAAGAGCTGAAGGTTATTCACAACTGCCAGAGTCCAATCTGTAGCTGAACACACCACAGGATTAAAATGCTCTTCCTCTTGCACTGTGCAGGTTCAGACTGCTTACACATGGAGAGTTTTTCCCTCTGCTCTGCTTTGTTGTACTGCTTGCTTTTGAAAGGGATTTAAATGAACTTTTACAATTTAAATAATAGGGTTCCAATATAAATGTGCAGGTGTAGGAATAAGCATTATGTAGCAAATAAACACCTACCTGATGGGTGCTTGCAGTCCTCAATAAGGCTGAGGTGCACAGGGTGCAGCTCAGGACTGGGATCAGGGTTTTTAATTAGAGTGATGTTTATTACTTTACAAGAAATGATCCCAGCTAACAAGCTAGGAGTGAAACCATGCTTTTCCTGTGGACACATGAATTCACTGAGTCTCCTAGTCTGTTAATGTATGCTACAGAGTGCAAGAAATACACTGCTGAGGACTATTATGGTCCCAGTCTTGCTTTGAGGCTGTGTGCAGCTCTGCTGGGAGGGTTTGTGCTCCAATAGGAGCTGGTTGGAATTAGGTCTATAAATGGCAGCT
Source organism: Anomalospiza imberbis (assembly GCF_031753505.1). Taxonomy (NCBI): domain Eukaryota; kingdom Metazoa; phylum Chordata; class Aves; order Passeriformes; family Viduidae; genus Anomalospiza; species Anomalospiza imberbis. The sequence goes on from NC_089682.1 coordinate 106,923,168, forward strand.
TACCTTAAGCACTGCACTGATGGCATTTGTATCTTAGGGCCAGCTGATTTCACAGCACTGGTAGAGGATGTTTTCTGCTTTTCTGCAAGCCACTGGTGTAGGGTCTGTCTCTGACACTTGTCACCTCTGCACAGACCTGGGTGAAGATACTCCCTCTAGGCTTAGTGGGGGATTCTGGGAACCAGAGGTTTGCTGGTTGCTTCTCAGCCCCAGCTTCTGGAATCAGGTGAATTTGGAGCTGTTTGGAGGGCTCCCCTCCAGCCGCTATAGAGACAGCACTTATGTTTAAGCCTAAAGATTCAGGTCAGAGGGGACAAAATCTGTAACTCTCATCAGAGATGCCCAACACTTCGAAAAGAGCCTGCCGTGAACTATTTTGGGAGTTTGCAGAGCACTGAAATACTAATTAAAAGTACAATTAATTAAAAAATACCAGATAAACATTACCACTTCCAGTACACTTAGATATTCATTCCTGGTTTGAGCATGTAGTCTTGGTTCTGGTGTAATTTTTGCTTTGGACTACTTCAAAGTTGAGGCTTACTAAGTCCCGACATATTTTAGGTCCTTTTGAGGCTGATAAAAAAGAAGCATTCAATAAAAGTAGTGCATTTAGTCATTATTTAATAGTGTATCTCAAAGTTATCAATCTGATAAACATCACTGGCCACAGTACTCCAGTGTTGTGCTGGAGGGAGGCTGCTTGCCCAGGCACTGGATCTGCTGTTGACTTTATCCTCTGCTGGTGGCTCATTCGTACCTTTCAGACCAACAGTAGTCTCACAAATGCTTGGCTAGGAATGCTTCAGAGGATTTTTTTAAAAAATAAAATTACGTAATTAGTCCAGGAGCTAATTAAACTTAGCATTTGGTTTTCTACAGTATCACATGAATCATACATTTGAGGGTAGGATTAAGTTATCTCTTGGTGACAAATCTATGTAACTGACATGCCATTTTAGGGGCAGATGCAGATACGTATTCAAATAAGTCATGAATAGAAGATATGTGCATTAATTATCCTATGAAAGCTGCAGCCAGATTCAACAAAATATTTATCTGCCTAGAATAAGGTAAATAAACTCTCTTGCTCTAAGGGATGCTTCTGGCATGGTGCTTCCCACACATCTGAGAAGCACATCTGATAACCAGTGCCGCTGGTGACTGCAGAGCAGCTGGAGGAACAAGCCCTGGTGAAGCTACTTAAGTGGATGAGCATTAATCCATACTGGCATTAATTGGGAACGACCCTGTATTGGTACTCATCACTGCTCTGGTTCTTTTTTCCACTGACCTTTGCCGCCGTGCCCACCCTGAAACCCCCTGGCTTCGCCTGCCCAGCAGAGGCACGGTCAGCTGCAGGGGACACTCCCCTGTGTCTCGAGGAGATTTGGGGAGCAGCTAAGATAGAGCACTGCACTGTCTGCCTTGCATGGGGGAGAGGCGGCGTCCCAGGTGGCAATAAGGGAGTCCACTCAAGGCTGGGGAATCAGTCTCAGGTTTAATCCAAGCTCCGAGGAGCTCCGAAGGCCAGAGCGTCCAACAGCCAAAAGTGGCTTTGAGGCTTTCGCAACATCTTAAGTACCAGGGCGGTAACCAGGGGGAAGGGATGCCCACCACCCAATGGGGGATTTGGGGGAGTGGAAGGCGGAAGGACAGACAGACACACAAACCAATGGGGGAAGTTCAAGGGAGGGACCCCTGGCCCTTCTCCACTCACTCGATGCCCAAGGTGGAAGATTCTGGGAGAGTGGGATGAGGAGCCGAGTGATGGACAGGGTACCAGGGAGGGGACAGGGGAGTGACTGAGAATTTTCAGGGAGATTGGCATTGAGGGAAAGGCGGGAAAGCTCGGGGTGAAACCACTGGGAGAAAATGGGGGGTGAAGGGGCAAACCATTACAGAACTGTTACAGAAATGTAAAAACACAATACAACAGACCTTGTCAACAGGTCAGTAGTTATACCCAAATACACTGGCAGTGGGGGTCCCAGTCAGCTCCAGTGCCATTAGTCTGTGTCAGAAAACCCTCTGCCAGACAAGTAAGGGTGACAGTGGTGTGGCAATATTTATAGACATGCATACTTTGTGACAAATGACCACTGCCTTGGAAATGAAAGCTGAATAATAAAAGAAAGAAATCTTCATTTTAAAAGAAAAATAAAATGGTCCACATGGGTATGCAAGCAAGATGAAGGGAAATCTGAAAATAAAGAACTCTGGGGAAAAGGTTTCCAGTACATGAATTTTGCAGGGAAGGGAGAGATGATGAAGCTGGTAGGGAGATAATTGGTGACTATCACAGCACCTAGCCATGACAGGGTGGCAGTTCAGACCCTGTCCCCCTGCATGGACTGTGAGATAGGGCTGTTTGGAAGAGATACTCAGGCTGAAACGCCCTTGGCCTCACCAAAGCAAGATCAAGATCTGGACTTTCAGTGTGTTTTGAGGGTGATGTATGTATAAAGGTCATCTGAATGTATAATACATTGGGAGAGGCTGCCCAGAGAAGCTGTGGATGCTCCATCTCTGGAAGTGTTCAGAGCCAGACTGTATGGGCCTTTGAGCAACCTGGTCTAGTGAAAGAGGATGATCTTTGAAAGTCCCTTCTAACCCAATCATTCTATGATTCCCTTGTGTTGTCCATGCACAGATATGTAAATGGACATCCAGGTGCCTGGATAAGAGTTTCCATAGGTGCTTCATGCCAGCTGCTTTAGGAGGAAACAAGTCCCTTTGGGTGTGTCTGCCTCATTCTGCTGACTGGAGGTAGGTCCCGGTAGATGAGTTCAGAGCGTGGGTCAGAGCTGTGGATAGATAAGGAGAGGGTCCTTCCTGCCTCAGCCATCAAGGGTACCTGCCTTTCTGCTCTTCTGATGGAGGGATGTAATGTTTTGCCCACTGATTTTCCACCCTCTGAGCTGCTGGCACATTTTAGGTCCCATCCTCAGCAGATGTGTCATTGTGTCATTGCAAGGAATCCCATGATCTGCTGGGCTGAATTACAGAGGACTCTGACCAGCTTGTAATCTCTCAAGAGTACCCAGCATGGAAGAAAAGCACAATTCTCTTAAGGAAACAATGCTCTAAACAAGTTGGGAAAAATGATCATAATAACCTGTGTTTATGAGCCCTTATGGGTGTCTGAATAAACTTAGATTAAGAGAAGCTAGGGCAGTTTACTTAAACATGGATCCTGTCAGTAGATAAGGAGCTCTCTAATCTCCTTCTAATTTGTTGCTGTGGTTGGTAGGTATGTCTTTGTAAATTTTAGAGGACCAAGATAATGTTGAATGGACAGCATAAAAACAGCTGGATCAACAAGACACAGTGAAAGCTTCAGGACTCAAGGAATAAGCCACATACATCCCTCTATAGCTCTGTCCTCCCTGTTCATCTCACAATGTTTGGTAAGCTATTATGTAAACAATTGTTATTGTGTATGTGGAGGATATTTTTGTGCTCTGTCCTTTGATGTGGGCATTGCTTGGGTACAGCTGAGACAAATTTTCATCTGTGTCAGTTTTTAACTATACATGTAGCTTAGAGATTACTAAGTATTAGAAATTAGCGTTACTGCTTGTCAGAGCAGGAGCAGGTTCCACAGGTGGTGAAGATATCTCTCCAGCAGCTGTCATCCTGTGAGCTGCCATTCCCTTTAATCTCCCTGCCACCCATATTTCTCAGGCACTTGGCAGGCCCTCAATTTCAGTACTGAAAATTATGTGCTTCAGAACTTTCAGGAAGAAATTTAATAGTTTGGTTACATTACAGGGAGGAATCTACCATAAATTGTATTTCTGAATTTCCTTAATATTTCTTTAAATTGCCCATTTATTGTGTCAGTCAGAGTGTGTCCCATCTCAGAGCTATGGCAATTTAAAGGTGTCTAATGAGAAATCCTTTTTAGACAAGCTGCTCTAAGGGCCATTCTGAAAAGTTCTCCAGTGAATTCAAAAAGTTTGGAGGGATACAGAGCAGTGGCTCTTCAAATATGCGCAAACAGGACTTGGGCATAACAACCCTCTGAACAGCTTCACTCTGTGTGTGCGTGTGCACCTGCACCTGTAATGACACAGGAGTCTTTCTTTTCTTTCTTTGTGATGTCCCACTGTCTATTATTTTTTTTAATCACTTTTCATACCGTTTTCAAATCCTGTAAGCTCATTTTATTTTTTTTTCTCCAGCCTTTTCCCCCTTATAACTCAGCAGACTCTTCTTCTTTAGCTGTAGAAAGGGCTCCAGTCATCCTTCCCAATTCTGTTCTAGCTCTTCCTTAGTGTCCAAAGCCAAATACTAGCACAGTCCCCTGCCTTGGCCTGACCTTACTTTCCCATGCAGCAGAATCCTATCAGCATCTGGCTTGCATAAGAAAATCAACCCTTTAAATGGTGTGAATTCCCTGTGGATGTGTGCAGGGGGGTAGTAGGATGCTTCCTGAGGGCTGGGGATGGGGGCAGAGCCTGGGGTACCCCAAGTCTCATGTACCACATATTTGAGCCGAGTCTTGTCCTTGAAAGTTTTTACATTTATTTTTATTTCTTTATGGTTCTTCATGGTTCTATGTGTTCCATTATATATTCTCTCAATATGTAGAATACATATTGAGGGCAAATATAGTATGTTCTTTATTATTTTCTGTGTAAGTGTAGCCTCTCACTTAGCCAGACCCTCGACTATAATGCAGACTTCTTAAACTAGGTTACCGGAAGATGATGATCCAGAGAGCATTTTAAAAATTGAATTAGTGCCCTGCACACATACTTCTAAAAATTGTCACAACATCAAAACCTGCACCTTTTCTTTTTGCCATACTTTTCATAAGAAATAACAATCAACCTACAGATGAGACACAGTGGACCATTATCATTGTGCCAAAGCCTTGGCATTGAAATCAGAAGCAGGGACACCATTGACTCCCTGTGCAGGCACTTCTAAGGCACAGTTCATCTGACCCACCTGGTGGGGGATAATTGGACCCTCCAAGCTCTCAATTCTGCCAACTGACTATAAAAACACTCTAGACAGCTGTCTCAGAGCTAGGCCTTTATGTTATCTGGAGCTGGTTGAGGACATTTTAACCAGAATGACAGGAAAAAAAAAAAAAAGAAAATTTAAAATAAAACAAAAGGGATAAAAGACAGATTTTTTTTTTTCCCAGAGGAGAAAAAATCAGATCCTTTATGGTACATAGGTCAAAAATAGTCACCTTAAGAGAGCAATGCAGCTCTATGTAATGTAAATTATATATTTAAGCAGGTCAGACGAGAATATTCTTTGTGTTCTACATATGTAAATAAGCCTAAACTGCTGGGATGGTAAGACGCACTCAATTCTGCAGTGGAGAAATAATGATAATCAATTTCAATAATCTTGAAACACCAATATTAATATTAAGAGCAAAATTTACATCAAAATTTACACAAGCAAATACCCCAGACTTGAATAGCCTGCCCTTGAACACATATCCAAATCTGTTTTACTACACAACATTATAGTTTATCACACATAAAATACAGATATTTTCCATGGGAAAAAAAGAAAACTATATAGCTTTAGGTCCTATTGATATTAGGTATAAATAAAAAGCATACTTAGAGAATGGTCTTCAAATTAGCAGTGAAATCTTACTAATTTGTATACAGCAGAAAATGATACCTGAAAATCACAAAAAGATTTTAAACTGCTTGAGAAGATTTGTGCATTGCTGCAATTACTTTTGTAGCAGTTGCTTTTTGTCCTGAAAAGGGATTTCTGTTCAGCTGACTTCTGTCCTCAGTGTCACACTATTTTTATTCTACAGCATAGAAAAGGGACAAGTAAAATGCATATTCATATCCAGAGGAAGAGTCTCAGGCACAACATAGGGCTGTTACTTTAAAAGATTTGTATTTTTGCATTAGGCACGGCTTCCCCATGCATTTGTATCTGCATATGTGTGTTTATGTGTCTCTATACGCACAAATGATAAGTAGCTACCTCGTTTACATTTTTATGGCTGAAGCCCTTGATTGAATTTTCATAATGCCAGGAGGGCCCATTCGGGATTCAGGTCCTGCTGTGCAAATACTCACTAAGACATCTGCCCCAAAGAGCTTGTAACTCTAAGAGGATAAAATGTGGCAGGGGAAATAATTAGGGGGAAATGCAGTGACTTTCTGCAGTTACATGGGAGGGTCATTCAGCTACAGGATCAGAACAAGTCTTTTTGCTTTTCTGGCACTGATTCATTGGAGAATCAGCAACACCATTCTGGCTTTTTATCCTGGGCTCACAGCCAAACTGTCCCTCCCTCTTGTGCTCGAACCACAGCATCAGGATGTCCCCAACCACAGATGAGCTTCACAGCAACATCAGCCCCTTCCCGAGAAGACCCCCATTGGCATAAATCAGCCCTGGTTTTCCACAAGCACATTTCAATTCATGTAAGGAAAAGATTTTGGAGTGAGAAAGAAAGCATTTCTCTGCTACAGGCTTGTTTCTCCATCACACATAAAAGGAAGGGCAGATAAGAGGAAGCTCTCAAACCTCTACATCTTGCCGCAAGGGGACATTACCAGGAACCACCAAGGAGCAGTGAGTTCTGGCATGTCTCTAGAAGCCACCCTTCCTAGCTTTATGTGTCCACCTTCCACAATGCTCCTAAAACATTCCTAAATGTTTTCCACAACCTTCCCAAAGCACCAGCATCTCTGTGCCTAAAGTCTAGGCCCTGGTCTCCAACATGCAGACATAGCTGGGCAGGGAAGGAGGGATGTTGTCTTTGGATCTGGATCAATGTGACATGAAAAGCAAGTCACGGGAACATCTCTGGACCTCCACCCCTCTCTGGGGCCAAGGTACCAGGGCTATTCTGAAAATCAGACACCTGCATTTGCTCAGGACAAGGAGATTTGGTTTGCACTGGTGATTCTTGCAGAAATTTTGTTCCTCTGTGTTTGCATTAGTTGTCAGCCCTGCTGCCTTGGGGATGAGCCAGAGCATGACTGCTGATGCACTCAGTTCAGCCCCTCAGTGGGTAATGGAGGAGAATCACGATGGTACAAATGCAGACATTTGGCCTGTTTCTCCCATGATATCGTATCTCTGGTGAGAAACTGCCCAACTGATCAGAAGAGTGAGCAAAACACACTGCTTTCTTAGGGCCTGCTCAAGTCACTTCCGAAAATCAGTAGGAACAAAACCTTCTGTTGTGGTTGTGATAATGCAGCAATGAGAATAAATGCTGCAAATAGGTGTGATTGTCCACTGTACCTCCCTGTGGAATTATGTAAAAATCGGAAATCCCTCACATGCTCATTTTTTGCTACTATATAAAACCATGATTTATTTACAGCCTCAAGAAGTGGGCCCATGGGAAGCTCAAGAGTTTCAACAGGGCCAAGTTCAAGATGCTGCACCTGGGTTGAGGCAGCCTCCGGTATCAACACAGCCTGGGAGGTGAAGATATTGAGAGCAGCCCTACTGAGAAAGATTTGGGGTACTGGTTATTGAGAGGCTAGAAATGACCTGGCAATGTGAGCTGGCAGTCCGGAAACCCAAATATATTGTGGGCTGCATCAAAAAACTGTGGCTAGCAGGACGAACAAGGTGATCCTCCCCCTGTACTCCACTCCCATGAGACCCCACCTGGAGTGTTGGATCCACCTCTGGGGCTCCTAGCATAAGAAGGTTGCTGACCTGGAAGGTGTCCCTGCTCATGGCAGGTTAGACTAGATGGCCTTTAAAGGTCCCTTTCAACCCAAACTACTCTAATATTTTATTTTGGTGTTGTGACCATCCCTGTCAGCCTGGCCCAACATATCATAGGAATTTGGGAAGGCTTCAGACAAGAGATTCAAAATGTCAACGTAATTTGTGGCTAATGCCTGAATGCCTGTGCCAATGCCTGTGGCCAATTTGTGCTAATGCCTGTGGCTAATGTTCTCAACCTAGTGCATGTGCTTTCTTTAGTTAAGTCATCCCTGCCTCTGTCCCTCAGGGTTTGCATATGCAAACCCATGAGCAGCCACTGAGGTTGATGTTTGGATAGGTAGTTTCATAAAGGGGAAATCTGCTGATGGATCTGTGGGGAAATTCTAGGTGGAATTTGCATCAGATTTGTACATGTAGAAGAAGAAAGGTTACTGGCAGTCATAGTTTTTCAATACAGTGCTTATATAATGGTATGTTTAATTGAGGTTCAGGTTTACTCCTTAGGAATGGACACAGCTGATAAATTGGCATAATCTTCTTGTCCTCCACATCTGATGCAGGACCAAAGAGCATTTTGTATGTCCTTCCTTGTGTGGTTACACTTCTAAACCAAGTGTAACCATCTGACTTGGTTTTGTGGGTTGGTCTACAAAGTCTTCGTGTGCAGGGTCTTCCCTCCCCACAGCTGTGCTGGGCAGGTGGGCCCGTATGTCCTGCCTTTGTGGGGTCTGCAGAGGTATCCCAGAGCACAAGCTGCCAGGGAAATACGAAAACAATATTAAAGAAGCAAAAGGAAAGTGTGTGTGTGTGTGTGTATCATATTCATTCAGAGAAGATGAGAGTATCATCAAAGTTGATACGGGTTTTCCTCCCCTTCCCATTTCATCGTCCCTTCTGCCCTCCCACACATGACACACACACAAGTCATTGGAAAGTACAGGGCATTTCATTAGGCAGTCTTGGACTATCTGCTGGGCTCTCTAAGAATTCTTAAAGTGGACATTTCTATCTCCTCAGAGGTAGGGATCAAATAAAGTTTATATACCTTACAAAACTAGCCTTGTTCTCTTCTTCGGTGGCACTGTTGTGAGGTCCTGGAGACTCATGTTGCCAAAAATCTGAGTATCAAGATATGGCAACAATCTGCCACTGTCATGCTGAAGGCAGCACCTGGGTTTCTCTTTAAAATGGTTTTTCCCTTGTTTGTGTAAAAAGTTACACAAACTTGTGGATGCCCCATCCCTGGAAAATATTCTAGGCATCTTCCACATATAAAAAGAGTACATAGCCTGGATGTATGAACAAATGAGTGTGCTGATGTTTTCTACCCAGAAAACATCAAGTAGAGCTGAAGGGGGACTCATACAGAGCTTCATTTAAAGTTGAAAGCAAAACCTACCAACATACTGCTGCAAAAACAGAGGCAGTTCCTTTTCTATCTCAAACACCAGAAGAACCAGACTCCATGGTGTGGATATTAAGGTAGGACTTGATTGGAGTTAATAAAATTTAGGTGTTGATATGCAGTAGAGGCTTAAAAGATAATGCATAAGCCTGATTTTACTTAAAAAAAAAACCCTGAAACTTGGTGGTTTTTTAGTAGAATAACTTAAAATGAAAAAACAGCTAAAATGCCATGTTCATCATTGCTTTCTCATGGTGTATCTGCTGTGTCTGGTGTCTCAGGAGCAAGTGGTTCAGAGCAGCACTGCAAGTGTAGTGGAAAAAGAGGAGCTGCCCCTGGAAGACTGTCAAAATCAATGGAGCATGTGATGTGGGAGGCATTTTCCTTACATCTTTTGGATGGTTGCATCATGCAACATCTCTAATGGCTAGCTTCCTTTTTCACCATAACACCTCATCCATAATTTGAGGCTGGACAGTGGTCTCAGGGGAAATCATTCTGCGCTGTGCAGAAGTTTTTGAAGTCACCTTGATGAGTACCTAAGGGTGGATTAAAATACAATGGCCTATTTTGGGAGCAAAATGGCTTCCTCCTCTGATTTCTGACAGAATATTTTCTTCACAGACCATCTTCAGCCCTAGCCCAGAGAAATGCTGTTGTTCCTTTCCCCAACTTGCTTCTTTCTTTGTCAGGGATGGTTTCTTATCTCCTCTCACTCCCTCAGCAAGCCTGCTGCTTTGTGTTTACTCTTGTTCTTCCCAAGCTGGCTGTGGGATTGGCAGGAAATGGGCTCCCTATGCCACAGGGGAGTCACAGGCTGTTTGCCACTCACTCAGACATGTGCTTAATGGGGGTGCTGCTCTAGTGGTCTTGGTCTGGTGGTCACTTGAAGAGCAGCCCATGCATAGAGGGGTTGGATAAGGAGAAGGGTCACATGAGAAGCTTGAGGCAGCATGTGTTCCCATTGATTAATGAACATTTTTGGGGTAGAGAGCAAAAGTAATGAAACATGAAATAAGGCTGTTATAAAAATGTGTTATAGGATTCACTCTGTGATCATACTTTTGGGCTCTGAATATTATGTTGCTAATATTTTTGTATTGCTGTTGGCCAGGATACTTCAGCTGGTACTGGGACCTCTCTAGATATATCTTCAAGTATTGGACTCATGCTTTTTTACAAGTCTATTTTTTCCCCCCACGAGACAGCCCATATTGCCTGTAATATATGCTATTACCTAAAGCTGTTCCGCACTTGGTGTGACCAAGAAGAGCTTCACTGAATAATGTAATGGGCAAAAATTATTTTGATTTCCTATGAACTGTGGAAAATGGCTGGGTGGTAGTGGTGAATGAAAAACAAGTGCATGCTCACAGCCAGCCATATCCTGGGCTGCATCAAAAGAAGTGTGGCCAGCAGGGGATTCTGCCCCTCTGTTCCACTCTCATGAGACCTGGAGTGCTGTGTCCAGGTCTGGATCCCCAAAACTGGATAGAGTCCAGAGGCAAGCCATGAAGATAATCAGAGGGCTGGAACACCTCTTATATGAGGAAAGGCTGAGAAAGATGGGATTGTTCATCTTGTAGTTGAGAAAGTTCAAGATGACTGATTGCAGCCTTTCAATGCTTAAAGGAGGAGAAAAATCGGGAGATACTTTCAATAGGGACTTTACCGACAGGAAAAGGAGTAATAGTTTAAAACTATAATAGGGCCATTTCAGACTAGATATAAGGAAGAAATTTTTTTACAATGAGGATGGTATAACACTGTCACAGGTTGCCCAGAAAGGTAGTCATTGTCCCACCTCTGAAAACTTTCAAGATCAGGCTGGACATGGCTCTGAGCAGCCTGGTCTAGTTGAAGATGTCCCTGCTCATTGCAGGGGAACTGACTCTGTGGCCTTCAAAGGTCCCTTCTGAGAAAAACTGCTCTATGATTCCATAGATTCTGTATCAGTAGTGTGGAAAATCCTTGTAAGAGTGACCTTGTGTTACCCCACCATCACCCTTCAGGCAATCACTAAAGGTACCGAATAGGGTCTTACTGTGTAAGCTGCACTTTTAGCCACCTCTGGAGAGTGATCCATCCCAGTCAGTACTAGAGCTGTGCCTCAGATCTTTAAAAGCAGGCACAAACATTTGACTCTGTGTCTGATCTACTTACCTCTTACAGTCAGTGGAGAGAAACAGGCACTTCTAGGTCACGATTCACCTTGTCCAAATGCAGACATCAAGAATAATTCAGTGAATCCCACTCTAAAATTGCTTATTTCTTTCCATTATAATGGAAAATTTAAAAATGAGGACAAGGTGATTAGCTGTATGCATATGCCTACCTTGTCAATGTCTCCAGGGAGGTGAGATGAACCTCTTAGAAGCCTAAGACAGGTTTTGATCTCCAGAGGGTCTTACCCCTCTCCATGGCTTAGGAAAAAAGTCAGACAGGTCTCTAGCTCAGACTACACTTATCTTCTAAGTTAGTAAAATTAATTTAGGATTAGTCCCATCCTGAATCTGTATCTGCCACTAATAGACTAGTATTTATTTTCCATATTTTTTTTAGTATTTTTAGACTAGCTCTTTTCTCCAAAAGAACTACCATGGATTCAGGAAGCAACCACAGAAACATTTCTGAGAAGTTTTACACTTCATTTATTAGTATTTTATTTAAAACTTTTTATTTTTAATAGTAAATTTTCTCCTTTGATGATCAGTTTGTAACCCAGAACAGATTAATTCTCCTTTGGCACTGGCTGGGTTAACCTGGGTACTCTGATGGCAAGGAGGTTGTGCCGGGCTGGTTGAGGGCAGGTTTCGATCCTTCCTCCATAAATGCTAAATTGCATCAATCTCTTCTACTTCAGACTGTTGTTTGTCCAAAACTTGAATAATGAGAGTATCGCCTGCTGGAAGTTATCTCCTGACACTACATAGAGCAGCAAATTTCCAAAAGTATTTAATGCTGCTAAAGGTTTAGTTATAATAAACATTAAAAGGATCGTTTTCTTCAAGTGGCAGCTAACTGGCTGTACTTGGAGCTCCAGACGAATCCCCTGAAAGACATGGAAGGGGAGGAAGCACACATAGAAGACCAGCAAGAGGAGAACAGTGAGTCTGCGAGCCTTTTGTTTGTAGCTAGCCTGTGTGTGGAGCCCAGTGGCCAAAATGCAAATGATGAGCACGTAGCACAGAGTCACCGTGAGCAAGGGCAAGAGGAAGGCAACCACAGTCAGTCCCCAGTTGTACCAGCGACTTGTGACGAAGTCCTCAGCAGCAACCAGGTCTGGGCAGATGGTCTTGTTCTGCCTGTGGCTTGGGGCAATCAGGACGACCAAGGGGCTGAGGGCCACCAGGGAAATCATCCAAATGACTGCACAAGTCACTGCTGCCCATCTCCGCTTCCGAAGAAAAAGGGATTTCATTGGGTGCACAACTACCAAAAAGCGGAAGATGCTGAAGCAGCTAAGGAAGATAATACCACTGTACATGTTGAAGTAGAAACAAAACTGAATAAACTTGCACATGAAGTCTCCAAAAATCCAGTCATTTCCATTTGCATAGTAGTGTATAAAGAAAGGAAGTGTGACTACATACAATAGGTCAGTGATAGCCAGGTTTAACATAATGATGGTGCTGCTTCTCCAGGGCCTCATCTTAACACAGTAAACAAATATTGCCGCAATGTTCCCTGGGAAGCACACCAGGAAGATTAGGCCGTAAAGGACGGAGAGATAGAATTTCACCTGTAAGAAATCTTCATCCTTGCAGCTTGTCAATCGGTCTGCAGGGCTGGGCTGAGCAGTAACATTGCTGGTGCACTCAGATGCCATGTTTGCAGAAGTCTCCTTAAAACAAAAATCAGATGTTTAGTTTTAATTGATTTGATGGAACAAATGTTGTCAGTTAAACCTTTTGTTGCTGGAGAAAATGTTGTATGTTTGAGAAGGCACAGTAGTGAGAGGAAATAAGGATTTGCTAATGTACCCAGTCTGACCTAGATAACATCACTGAAATGTTTAATTTCGCCCTTTCCTCTCTTTTACATTCAATTTTGATAATTATTAATTTTACTCTTTCTTTGTTTAGCCTCCTTCATTGAAGAAGACAATTACTACTTATCTGCAAATCTTCAGGAGTAGGAAGCACACATTTAGAGAGTTAGAGGAAGTTTGGTCTTAGATTTTGCAAGTGAACTAGTCTTAACCTTTCAGAAAGTAGAACCATATCCATATATTATCTTCACTAATCTGAGCTAATCAGTATTTTGTTCTCATGAAGCAGAGATATCGTTCTTCCTTCATGAAAGCCAAAAGATGTTAGGTTTAGTTACAGATCTCAGGACCTGATGTTCTTATAACCTGACAGATTGTTCCCTGAACATGATTTTATTCTCTTGGAGTCAACAGGGAATAAAACTAGAATAAACATTTTGGTTTTGGTTTTTTGGAGGGTTGATTTTTGGGGGAGAGGTGTTATTTTGTTTTGTTTTTTTTTTTTTTTTAAATCAAGCTCCAGAGTGGCATAAAATTTATTTAATTTATTAAAGACTGTTTCTCAAAGGCAGAGGGAAAATGGAAAGCACAGAGGGAAGGCAGTGATTTTGCTTCCCATTCTATGCCAATTGGAGATGGGTAGACTTGTCTCTGAAATGATTTCTTGTCTGACATATCCGATTTGGATCTCTCCACAGGAAGTTCAAGACATAACATTTCTTGGTAGTGTTTTAACCTGAAAAAATGGTAACCAAGCATGAATATCATCTAACTTCAGGTATCAGAAAGTGAAATGCTTAAATTGGAGACAGTCCTCCTAAGTCCCCCTTTATCACCAAAGGAGAGAATTAAGTTCCTCCAAGACATAATATATCTACCCACAACTGAGGTTTCTAAGATAAATTATTTACTCTTTTGGCATACCTATTTCTTTCCATTGATACAAAAGGTAGCCCAAGGTGACTAGTTCAGCCTTGGATATCTCAAGTGAGGCAAGAAGTGTGCCACTGTGCTTCTTCAGCACTTCAGGTGAGTACCACTCTTCCAGATTCGAACCAATTCCATGTGAGAAAATATTCTAAAGAAACTTCATAATGTGCTAGACAGGGTACTGTCAAGCCTAGATCCTCTCTCTTGTCCCAGAAACAATATCTTTAAATGAAACCGGTGGTACATTAAACATCCAGGGTGAAACCAACACATTAAAAGCAAAACAAAACAGAAAACCAAAAATGCACCAAAGCTGGAAAAAAGAGAATTGTTCCTTATTCAGTCTTGGAAAATGTGATACAGTTCACAGCATTTAACATGTTACCGGAATGACTCTTCCTTATCCCAATAACTGGTAGAACATGACCAATTTACCCTGACAAACCCACTCATTAAAGCTGGGACACAATGGGCATTATTTGATCATAACAAGTCAGCAAGATGATTATCTCTTTGTTACTCAGAAGTACTTCAGAGTGAAATCTGAACCGTTTCCCCACAATTTACTTAAAACACTAATACTTTTTAAAATTAATATTACATCTGGTATAGAAGCTTTGCAGTAAAAGATGTACTAGGTAAAGGCTGTCAAGCTTGTTTTAAACCATTCCAGATTTACAACTACAAAAGCTAGGGGTGTGCACGTTTTCTCTCTTTTCTGCTGCTCAGAGATACCACTGTCACCCACATTTATGATTCTCCAGTATATTTCATATCGTGTTAGACAAATTTACTAGAATATTTGATTTATCCCCAGTTCGGCTTTCTTGCACTGCTGATCGGTTCTTCATCACAATCTTGAACCCTCCAAATTGAAAATGGAGAAATATTGCTTACCTGAAAACCTGCAATTCTGCTTCTCCCTCTGATATTGCTTTGAGTAAAGAGCTCAAATGAAATGTATTTATGTCTTCCTTGCAGTGAAGCAGGTTTTAGTATGGCTTTGCAGCCATATACATTCCTTTCCTGTCTGACTGAGGCTCCATGTGGCTGTGAATTAGGAATGTGGTAGAAAACCTCAGTTACTGGCTCAAGTGTCAGCTCTTAGAACTGGGTGGCTGGAGGACTCCTCTTTTGCCCTCTGTCATTCATGCTGTCTTGCCTTCAGTGGGCAGATCAAGCTTTGCTGGCAACAGCTCTGTGTGCTGAGGCAGACCTGTAGTATTCAAATAGCAGCAAATCACATTTAAATTAGCACGTATGTGTGAGTGCATGTGCTTAGCAAAGATGAAATTAAATTTATTCTCCACTTCCTATGAAGTGAAACCTGATCACCAAAGTGAATAAGGAATGTTGTCATTTCAAGGTCAGGTGAAAAGTGTTATGACACACTGTCTTCATTAAAATCAAATTTCTAACGGAGTACAAATTTCATCTCATGAAATAAATGAATGTTTCTTTTGGCACAATGTGCTTGTCAGAAACTGTGGCATTCTTTCTGCTTATTTTTGGTGAGTAAAATATCAACAGTGTGTTGGCTGGTTATTAGTGGAGTAGCTGAAATTGCAAACTTGTTTTATTTTGAGCTTTTTCTTTTGGGCTTCATAATTCACAAGATCTGCAATTTTCTTTGCTTCTTGAGCCAAAAGACTGTTCTTGAATAAAAATCTCATTATTATCCTTAGCTCGAGGAACAAGATCAAAAGAGATTTTTATTATTTAAAAACAGTCATTGCATCTTGAATTTTGAAACTGCAGTCTTAAGCCCTTGAGCTGGCAACCTGGTCCATGCACAGAAGCTCCAGCTGCCCAGTGTGTCCAGCAGCCTTTCTGTCTTGGTACATTTGATGGGTCTTTTCTCACTGATGAGTTTATGATGCAGCACTAAATGAGCAAGCTTTCATGCCTGAACATTATGTATGTATGTACATATAGGAGTATTTTTCCGAAGAATGTCTTGGCTCTCCCGTTCTGGGCAGGATTTGGGAGCTGGCAATCTGTTTTGCTAATCATACTGCACGGAAAGAGTGGTAACGGGGACAATCAAGACTGGGGCAGCAGTAATGTCTGACATCTAGATCATTATCTATCTGTTACCATTAGGGAAAGGGCACCCTCTCTGCTCTCATCTAACCAAGCTTTTCTCTAGGTCAATGCCCAGAGCACTTTTAAAAAATGTCCAAAGTTTCTCAATAATTGTAAAATACACTGTCATGTACCAGCTCAAGGATCAGCAACTGTTTAAATAGCTATTACCCTGTTCCTAGGCACTGCATGTGTCATTAGAAACCATTTGTATGAGGCTGTAGCGTTACAAGCACAGAGGGAGCTAATTATAGTTAGGGATCATTTAATGCATTCACTACTTAATCCATTATACCCCTGAGCAATGGGGAACCTGTGCAGCAGTGGCTGGTTTTTATTCTTCCTTGGCAGTGGCAGTGCCTGAGGTAAAGCAGAAATGGGCTTTCCTGGTGCTGTGACCCAGACCTGCCAGGGATTTGGTGCACTGGGGTCTCAAGCAGGCACTGGGGTCACTTCTGCATTTCTAACTCTGCACAGGAGAAGAGAAGAAAATAAAACACAAGTTTTCAGACCAATTTTGAAAGATGGTGACTAATAGAAGGTCAACTCATACAGAGCTGCATGGAGATGGAGACATGCTCCTTAGCTTTGCCAAATCTTGTCTCATCATCAGCTGGAGAGACCTTGTGGCTACTGCATTTCTGCATCCTCTCTGTGTCTTTCACCGTGGTTACAGCAGCTCCTCACTGCACAGAGACCTTTGGAAACATTGGCTTCTATCACAGCCATGTGACTGGCCCCAGGACTTGTGTCAGGCACTAGGGAAATGGAGAATAAACTAACAAGGACCACAGGTTTAAATGGTTTATCTGGCCTCATGTGGGATCTATATGGATAAGGGGTGATTCTGCAGTGTGACTTTCAACTCAGTTTGTGGACCTTTTCTCTTTATCAGCCATTTCTCCACTTTATGTCCATGGACCTCTTAAGTCTGCCCACTGGTAGGCCATTGTGATCCTTCACAAAAACAAGGGGCTTTTTGTACTTTAAGGCTGTCCTCACCCTTCTCCCCTCTACAAGCATTGGAGGGAAACCAAAATACCCTGTAGTTCCACAGTCAGCTTAAGTGACTCTAATTGTACGCTGCAGTCAAAAGAGCTGGCCGCACTACCTTCCTCCTGTCATCCTAAACCACATGCTTTCAACAACCCCAGTGCTTGTGCAATCATGGAATGTATTGGATAAGTGAGCTGACTGAGGCAAAACCAGTTTTCTTCACCTTGTGTCGGCTTTATGGCCCTGTTGTGACAGGTGATGGCTCTTTCTGTGGGTGTGTGGGCTCCAGGGCTTATGGTGAGCAGTGGTGGGGACTGGCCTGGGACAAGAGGACAACAGCAGAGATAGATTGGCTTGGGCTGGCACTGAAGCTGCACATGGGTTCCTGCTGTGCAATTGTGTTTCACTCCCTGTCCCCAGCAACCAGCAACCAGCGGAAGCTGGTCTCCAGCAATGCTTCCCAAAGAGACAGCACTCACTTTGTGTTTCAACAGCCTTCCAGGCAGGCTGGATTAATTAGTCAGAGGGGCTGACATTTTCCCTGACATAAAAAAAATTCTATACAGTTAATGTAAATGCATTAATGTGCTCTTAGTCGCTGTATAGAAAGAAAACTGGAATGAATTGGTGGCAGGATTATTAATTAAATGTTTCCTTTTGAAACTTTGTACTGTAGGCAAAGCCAGTTATCAGAGAGTGCATACAAATAGGACCATCTTTTCATAGGGTATTCTTCATTCTGTGATTGCCAGTGTGAAGAGGATGCACTGGATGACTGATGGGTTTGCCCACCTGGGCCACAAAACCTCCTTCAAAATCTTCCAGTCTGAAATACAGAAGTTGAGAACAACACCCAGTATTTTTATTTTGCTTTGTGGCTGATTCCAGACAATGTCTCTCTCCTCCAGATGGGCTGGCTGTTGGCTTTTGTGGGCATTGGGGTGGAAGAGGTCATAACAGGGCTTTTTGTTGTTTCTCAGCATCACTGCTGAACTTAACTGTAATCAGGCTTTGCAGGCATGAGGGTCCACAAACAGCACAGGGGCCATCCTCATTTCACAAAACCTGACCTAAAATCCACAGGCACGAGTGAAAGACTCCTTTCAGAATCAGACCTTCAGGCATGACAGCACCCGGTGTGGTGCAGTAGAAATGGCCCTGATTAATAATTATGCAGGAAAACAGGCATCTTTTTTGGGCAAGGGTTAGGCTCCAGAGTCTTAAGAGCTTTCATTATACGTTTTTCTTTTGGTTCAGCAAACACATAATCTTTGCATGGGTTATTTCCCTTAGCAGACATGCATTTGTTTGGCTGATCTTACTCTGTGTGTGATTGAATACCTAATTACCATTGTTATCAGACCACCCACTGGGAGATGCTCTGTTCTGTCTTCATCACATGGGGAAATCAACTCCAGCTCTCCCTTCGTATTTCTTCCCTAAGACAGAATGGTAAGGACAGCATTTTTTAATCCCTAAATGCACTGTAACTCTAAATTAATCACAGTTAAATGCTGTCATCTAATTATGTAGGAAACAGAGACTGTTAATGAAAACTTTTGGAAAGGGATATTTTACCTTAGGAAAATTACATATATAATCTGGAATATACACAGTGCTGCTGCCACATCGGCTGAGCAGAAGTAGTTCAATAGAGTTCCAAAATAGCCCATATGGATCTGAGACACTATTTTATGCCTAATATTAGTCCTCAAAGTGAATTGGTGCTCCTCGACTACACAGCATAGAAGATAAAATCTACTGCAGCCCTTACATGATGGCTAAACTTTCAGAAGGTGTGTTGCCCCACGGGAAATAGGGAGAGGAAAGACAATGGGACAATTTATCTACTCAAAGCCAGCGTGTGCTCAGGTACTCTGGTGCAGCACTGCCAAGAGCTAAACCGGTGAATAAAAAGCCCCACAGGAGCACCCAGCTATGAAATGGCGCTAAACACAGCAGCTGCACCAGTTAAAGTTTTCCCAGCAGACACTAAAAACCAAACTAAACTCATTGGAGAAGTGACAACAGCCATAATTGTTTCAGGTAATAGGCTTTTTCCTGAAAATGACCCAGTTCAGTGGGACAGAAAACAGAGAGGACCAATTTGCTGCCTCATTATTTTGTTGGGTTTTTTTCAGTTCCAAGACGGAGCAGTCTCCTCGCTGTTCAGTAATGTGTCAGTAGAGGATTCAGCGAAGTATGCTGCTGATGTGGCTTCCAGTGTACAAGCAAGTCTTCAGTCACTGAAGATATATTCTCTTGTGGTGCTGTTGCTCTTGTAATTTGTTTGCAGGATGCTGTGACACGTGAAGGAAAGTCTGCCCTTTGCCTTTGGTCACTCTAATAAGGCTTTGTCTTCAGAAAGTGACTTGTAGCATTACAGCCCTCAGCACATGAATTTCATGTACACAGCCAAAGATGAGCCTTCTTATTAGGCAGACACTGTTCCCTCACAAGCCCTGCCTGGCTCTTGGCAGAAGGACCCTGGGTGGTCCTACTACCAGCACCACCCATGTCTGCTCCAACCTGCAGCCCTAACCCCTTCAGTTCCCACCTCTGGAGATTACACTTGTGCTTTGGAAATGAGCCTTTTCTAGTGGGGCTGGTGCCAAGAGGAGCACAAACAGAACGGGGAAGGGAACTCAGCCATCTCATATTTCAAAAGTGTAATTTATCTCCCAAGATCATCTAATTCTTTTCTTCATACAGTCACTGAAATGATGTACCAGTGAATTAGTTGTTTGCATTCGTTGTTTGCAGTTGTTTAGCACTTGTTTCTGGTAAGGTAAACAGGTACCTGAAATTATAATGTAGAATTTTAATATTATAAAGCAGTAAGCAGAAGTAATTTTCGCTCAAATTGAAATGAGGACGTTCCTTGACAAAACAGACAGAAGCAGAAATCCACATGGAAATGCCCTGCAATTCACCACTTAACCACAGAGCCAAAGGTCTTGTATTTTTTGGAGCAAATTCCCTTTTTATCAGGCAGAGAGCTGTACAACAGGGAAGGTGTTCAGGCTCCTCATCCCAAGCACTTCCCATTCTATCCCTCATGACAGAGAAGCTGCTCTGTCAGCATGAAGGCAGCTCCCTCTGGTTCCCCCTTGCAGAGGCAGTTCTGCCAGCCTCACTCTGAGTGACATGCAGTTTCCCTGCATTTGAAGGAGTCTTGTGCTCTTTAAATTATGCTTATTATTATCCCCAGGCCATTAACTGGATCTCCCACAATTCAGACTGGGTGGAGGTGCAGATTGCTAAAATAGCCTTCAAAGAGATAATTCATGCAAACTGAACCTGTGGAATTCATACTTTTCATCCTTTTTTTTTAACCTTTTTTTTTTTTTTTTTGCTATTTTGTTCTCATCTAAATCAAATATATAAAAGGGAGGTGCTATTCTCTGCAGAGACTTTCTCTTGCTTTGCCTTTCTATGCCACCTTTCACCAAATGCTTCGGGATCTCTCTCTGAGCTTTGCAGGACTTGAATTACCAGAGCACTGGGCTTACTCACCACACCTCGGTCAGCTGGGGGGCTCTGCTATAAGCTGATGTGTCCTATTTGTCTCCATCAGGGCATGAGTTTCAGCTAAAACACTAGCACTTTGTTAAATGTGAATGTCATTCTATTGCATTTATCAAGATTTTCAATAATCGAGAAACAGAAGAAATCACATCACCATGGGACAGAAGATGACACAAGAAAAGACAGAAAAAGCTCCCTGTGCTTGACCTTGCGTTTTGATTTTTTAAAAGGCAACCGCTTAGTAGCTGGTGATGAAATGATACAATATTAAAGGATATAAAAAATGCAATGCTCTGCATGTTCAGGCTGTTTGGGGTAAGGCTTTTTACTCACTACTCTTCATTTTGCCAACACACAACTCTCCTGCTTCATATTGCCATGACTGATGGCCTGCTGGGAT
Organism: Anomalospiza imberbis; assembly: GCF_031753505.1. Lineage (NCBI taxonomy): Eukaryota > Metazoa > Chordata > Aves > Passeriformes > Viduidae > Anomalospiza > Anomalospiza imberbis. The sequence goes on from NC_089682.1 coordinate 106,944,198, forward strand.
CTGAGCAGGGGATCACTAACCACACATTTACCAGGTTTTGCACGTCGTATTCTAAGGAGGTCTAAACTAGTGCATTGCCACTGAGTTCTTAAGTCAGCTTAATCCACCCCAGCAGTGTCTAAGCCATTGGCTTTCATGGCCCAGTCACTGCAAAGGCCTGAGCACGGACATCTCCCCTCTCTGAGGGAATATCTTAGTGCATGCAGCAGGATGATGGTCTCTCCTGAAATCCTATGTCATGATTCAAAGGAGTATTTCCCATGGCATTTCAGGAGATGGGGTAGAAGGGAACTCAAGACAGGCAGTCCATCTGCTGCCCCAGACAGGGTCATATCCTTGGCAGTCCCAGCAGATGCTTTTCCAATGTCTTTTAAATTTCTCTCTCTACCAAACTACTACTCTGCTTCTCTGTTCACAAAGGATGAGTTGTCTCATGCCTGACATCTTCCTGATCTAGTCCTAGCTGGGGGCACCCTGTTTTCCAGATACAGGTCAGGTGTGTGATCATCATCACTTTTCTTTCAGTGGCCCTTCTCCTAGATCGAGCAACTCTCAATCTCACAAAATTTTATTTTTTTTCTTTTATTTTTCTGAACCTCTCTTCTGCTCCCTGTCCAGCAGGTCCCCCTCCTTCTCGAAGTGCAGTATTGGAGCAGACATGCCACCCCAGGAGACACATTACAAAAGCAGTATGGTTAATCATCCTACCTGGAAGCCTGTGCCTTATTCTACACCCCATTCTGCATGTTTGCCCTTTTCACAACAGCAGAGGACTGTTGTTCAGCTTGTGTCCTGAGCAGCCATTTGATTCTTTACTGCAGTACTGCAACCTAAGCAGATAGTCCAGTTTGTAGAGTTTTGATTAATCTCCAAATATAAATTCTGCATTTGTCCTCATTGTATTGCATTCTGCTTTTTTCTAGACCATTTCTCCATGTTCTGTAAATTGCTTTGAATCTAATGCTGTCTACCAGAAAGCCCAGAGTCCCCTCACTTGTCATCAGCATGCTTAAAGGGTGTACTTTCTACTCCATTGCCCAAATCACTAGTGAATATAATAAGGGTGTGCTCGCTGCATAATCTGGACTTGGATGGAAAATTTTGTCATGGTAAATATCCTAGAGCTGGGCCTTGCACTTCTCTCCTAGAAACTCACATCAGTATTATCTGTGCCTGGAGTAGCAGCTAAGCCACAGCTCCCAGTAGTGCTGGCTTTTGTGCAAAATCTGAGAAAAGAAGCAACTTTTTCTTCTCAAAAATACCAAGTTTTGTGTCTCTTCTGTCCTCTTACGGAGCACTTCAGATGGAAACCAGATCCATCCCAAGAAAGGAGCTGGATTCTGCTGGACCATCCTGATGGAGGATGCAGCAGGCCTGTCCATCATCAGCTCCCCTGCTCTCTGTCTGGGGCTGCTTGGTTAGTTGTGGGGGCTTCCCTGTGTTCTGCCTACTTGGTTTCTATCAGCTTCTTTAATAGACTAAAGACATCCACATGAAAACTTTTGATTCTGTTGATTCAACAGTTTGCAGGGAAGAAGCATTCTGTCAGAAATTATTCGATTAGCTGAAATCAACATGTCTGATTTCTTCCCAAATAAGCTAGATACTGAGACAGTCAATCCTAATTCAGGGATCAAATGAACCTCTCATCTCAGGCAGGGCAATTTCTTTCCTAATACACTCCCTTAGTACACATACACAGATAACCATGGCAGCAGCTGGACTGAGCTGAAGTCTCCAGGACAGCAAGGAGAAATTGCTGCCCACATTGATAAGTAGCAGCAAAGTACTGTGTTGCCTCTACCAGACTAGTTGGAGGACAATCTTAGAATCATTTAGGTTGGAAAAGATCTTTAAGATCATAAAGTCCAACAGTTTACCAGGCATTGCCAAGTCCATCACTAAACCACGTTCCCTAAGTGACAGCTATACACATCTTTTAAATACCTCCAGGGATGGTGATTCCACCACTTCCCTGGGCAGCCTGTTCCAGTGCTTGATAATCCTTTTGGAGAAGGAATTTTTCCTAGTATCCAGTCAAAGCCTCTCCTGGCACACCTTGAGGCCATTTCCTCTCCTATCACTTGTTACATGGGAGAAGAGGCTGACCTCCACTTCACTACACCCTCCTTTCAGGGAATTGTAGAAACTGAGCCTCCTTTTCTCCAGGTGAAACAACCCCAGCTCCCTCAGCTGCTCCTTGCTGGTGACAAGGCCTAGGCTGATACCCCCCCATACACCTTCTCCTCAAGGTACAATCCATGTCTGTGGAGAAACACTCAGGGATTTGTTGTATTTCCCTGAACCCAAGGGGAAATTTGGATGGGTACTTTTACATGCACAGATATAGATCTCTCTTTGCCTGTGTGCATGTGTGTGAATTGATTATGATATGGATGTTGTGAATATTGTGAATCTATAATTAAGTCACTGTTATAACTGTAGAAAATCCTATGGAATCACTTTATAAATGCTACTTGGTGTAGCATTTCACCCTCAAATATCTGCTTGGGAGCAATAGTGTGGAAACTTGTGTTGATGAGATGGTGCATTTCATGGACCCCAGGAAGGCAGGAACAGAAGACTTTACAGCTGAGGCCAGGTGTGTGGTTTCAGCTTTGTGAGCCAATTGAAGAGCCTTCAATATCTTCAAAATCCTCAGAAACAAATGGAAAAAGGGTCCCAGAATAAAGGTCATCTCTTTCTCTTTTGATATCTTTAATTCACACAAGAAAAGGAAATTTTGTACAAAATTTAACATCAACTGCCACCCTGAGGCAACTACTTGGTGAAAGAGCACAGCTGCTGAGATCCATCTGCTCTTTACCAAATCCAGCTTCTTGACTCCCTGAAAGAGATTTTTTACTTTTCACCTCATATCACCAACTTTTGTATAGCAATAACTCTTTCTTCAATAAAATATTCTTCATTTTTTCAGAGTGATGAAGACAGGAGATTTTTTTCATGAGATGTGCCTCATTTCAAGTAATTCTTGCAGCTGTCACTGCAAGGACAGGTGGTAAAGGTATTGATAAGCACAGGGAATGTGAAACAGTGTAGTAGACACCAAATGCAGCCCTGATTCAGATTCCAGATACCTCTCCTTAGCTCATGCCAGGATCCCAGAGACCCATCATTCACACCTTACAGTACAAATCAGATGGAGAATATATCATTTAACCTCATTTGGTATTTCAGGATTAATGCTTCTCCCTTTGTTCCCAGTACTGTGCTGTGAAAATCTCTGCCATGGATTCATGTGCCTCATCTGACTGCCCAAAGGACTCCTCTCTTTGGCTCATTAAGGCCACAAAAGTAATCCTTCTGCGGGCACATCTCCTGTTTAGCCCTTTGATGTGACAAGTGATGAGACTGCTGCCTGTAGTGGCACCCAGTTTCAGCACCTCACGTAGCTGGAGAGAGAATTGCTGCCACCCGCAAGACTCTGTGGGACTAGATGGGACACATCCAGAACAGAAGGGCAACAGAGGTTTTCCTTTCAAAAGCCCACACCTGTTTAGGGGCAGATGATGAAATAGAGATAAATGCAGTGCTTGTGACAGCAAACACTGGCATGCTGATCTTCTGAAGTACAGTTACTCAGTCTTTAATTATCCTTGCTGTGGGAGGAGTCCCAGCTGCAGGAATGCCTCTGAGAGCTCGGCTGCTTTGCTGGGACTTCTTTGGTTCTTACCTCTGTCATCACAAAAAAGTTATATTGCAGAAGACTGAAGCAAATCTTTGCTTAGCGTTCAAAAAAAAGTAACTTAGCTCACAGAGGTCATGCTTCGGGGTCTTAGGATATCTTTGTTGATCTGGAACTAAATAAACAAACTCAGAAAATAAACTCTGAATTGCTTTAACTTCCCTAGCATTGGCTTGTTGAATCAGTGTGAAAACTTGCTTTGGAGCGGTCAGATATGTGATGAGAAAAGCTTTTCACAGTACCATTATCTGCAGTGCAGGGAGCTCCCTGAGACAGCCGATCTCACCTGGAAGGAAACTGCTCTTCCAGGAGAGCAGGAAGAGGAAGATGTGTTGATGCCTGCAGCCATAATTCCCCTCCCGCAGCAAGGTTCAGAGAAACCTGTCTGCCTTTCAGCAGTGGAGAAATGTGTGAGGAGAAAACACAAGCCATCGTTACCTGCAATAGTAAACTGGTCAATAGTAAAAGAAAGAGAGAAATATACCATTTGATGTTTCTGGCTAGGCCATAGGAGGGGGTGAATTCAGTCCCAAAGTGGATAAACTCTAATTCCCTGTGATAGTCCTTTCTAAATATTTGAAATTCTTAACTCACAGTTATCAGTATTTGTAAGACAACATCTGCAGGGGTAAAACCAGCTGTATTTCTGAAAATCACAAATCTGTATTTTCTGTAAATCTGATTTACAACTTATATATTTATAACAACATAGCCACACCAGCTGTATTTGATTTAAAAGTATAAAGCAGAGATTATGTTTCTTTTGAGAAATTTGGAACAATGCTCCCACCTTGCTCTTGCAGATGGTATAAACATATTCTTCCTTTTCCTACTTTTTGCTGCTTGTCAAGCACAGATTTGCTTTTCCAAATCAGACACTGCTTTCCTGCATACTCTACGCTTTTCCAGAGCGATCCTTTTACTGGAAAAGTTTTGTCTACCCTCTAGTGGGAATTTGAATTGTTACACCTGCAGATCCCAGCTGCGGAAGTACAGAAATGTGGAGTCCCTTGGGCACAGCCTGGAATCACTGCACGGCCGATCTTCGTAGTGTTTCCAGCAAAGAGAATGCCCCATTCCTGTCTTTCTCTTCCCTCAGTGAGATGCAGGTTTGCATTTTGGCAAAAAGGATAAGGACTGTGTTTGCCGAGATTTTGTTATGGTAGAGGGACAGATTAGTTTTTCACTGGCGTTCATTGATAAGTATCTAGCTCTGATAAGCAAGTGTGGCTGTATTAATCATGCTGAGTCAAAGTAAGGATTGAAATTTAGAAGACATATGATAAATCTACATCTTAATTTCACTTGCTCTTCTCCCAGTAGAAGAAATGTTCTGAAGGCAGAGCATGGGCTGGATCTGGATTTGTGTCTCCAGGGAGAGGGCCTGGCCCAGCTCTGAGGAATGACAGCTGGACCCATGTGCTCTCCCAGAGCTGGCACACATGCATGGCCAGCAGTGGTACCCTTCCCCTGGGCGAAGGCAGCTGGCTAATTATGGAACCTATTTCTGACCTTTGCACCCCACAAAGAACAACCTCCCACCCTGTGGTGCCATGCACACATTTCAGCTGGAAAGGTTTCCCTGTGTGCTGCTAATATTTTGTGTTAACCTGCAAATTAGAAAATACTTGATGGAAATCTGTAAATGGGATGGACACAGCTATTAATTACTGGCTCTTGGCTAAGGTCACACACAGTGGTAGCCAATGAACTTTGGTGAGCTGGTTCCCCAAAGCCTACTCTGAAAGTAAACAGGAGTGTTCCTTCCACAGATACAAAGTATGATGCTGGGGATGAAGTAGGGCCTCAATAGTGCAGACACTGCTCTAACTCAACTTTTATTACTGAAGTGCCACCACTGAGCAATCAAGACTTCCTTGAAAATCTTTCCCTAAGCCTAAAATGCACTTTGTAAAAGCTCTGGGCTGAGAACTGATCTCTTCCCCACTTGGCTGCTAATTTGCTTTGTGACTGGAGGCAAGTCACTTAACTCCCCTGTGCTTCAGTTTCATCACCTGTAAAATAGGGATGATATATAAATATCTCAGAGCAGCTTCCTAGCAGAAAGGTAATGTGAGGAAACTCCTCTAGGCAGGTGCTCCTGCCTTGTCTGTTAAAATAACTTTCTGTTGATAAAAAACATCATGAATTGAAGGGGAAAGAGAATTTCCAAAAAGATTTATGCTTGAAATTGTTGCAGAGTGCATTTGTGTGCTGCTGTCTGCCAGGTCTTCTTCATTGCTGAGGCCACAAGTGATGGGCCAGCCTGGCTCACTCAGTGGAAAATTGTCCCTTTGGGAACATTTTGGGCTGGAAATAAATCCACCTATAATGCTTTCCTGCTTTGTGCAAAGCTGCCTCCTTTTTTTGCCCAGCTTTACAGATCTGTAACCAGAGCAGAGCTGGAGTTTTTACCTTGGATACCCTTTGAGGCACCTACAGAGAAGGTGTTTTCTATCCCTACCAGCTGCAGGTCCAGGGCAACACTTTGCACAGTGACTGGCACCATGAAAGTCCTGGAAAATTAGAGGAGAGATCTGTGAATATCACAGGGCGTTCTCATTGTAATATCAAAACACTTTGTCACAGATCTGCCAAGAAAACACCAATTCTGCCAGATGCATAGGAGTTGTCTTGAAAATCCCTGGGATTCAGCTACTCTTCTTGTGCCATTCAGGAGCAAATGGGAACCACAAAGGTTTTAGAGAACTGTTAGAAGGAACAAAATCAATTTCCTAATCACTTTTCCAGAAAGCTGATGGGTCTTAAGCAACTGAATGTTATCTTAAGCTGGATGTAGTGAAGGGAAAGATGGAGTAACCTGCTATTGGGTTTGCTGGCTTGGGAAGCAGGGATGATGCTGGAAATACAACTGGATTTTAAAAAGCACATGAAGGAAGATTTCTCCAGGAACTATATTTTCTTGCTTGCTTTATTAGCATTTAGTATGGCATTAGACATCTGTGTGCAAAGTTGCATTTCTTTCTGCTTCACCTTATCTTCTTGCATTATTTTACAAAACAGAAGGAAATTCATAAAGTAATTTGAAAACCACACTTTTTGTTTGCTCAATAAACGAACACAGAAACTCACTCAGAATTTTTGTTTTTCTTTTAAGAGTGGAGAGCATCACTGGTACTATAGCTTCCAGGCAACCATCTCTCTTTAGGTTCAGAAATCAGTGGTATCAACCATTTGGGGAGTAAAGAAACCAAGGAGTAATCTTAGAAGATAACACACCTTATAATTCAAGAGCCTTTTAAGGTTCCAGCAAGGATGAATCAAGCATACTGTGCATTATACTTGCCTGCAGCAGCTCTGAAAAATCATGTTTCCTCTGTGCATTTAAAAAAATCAGCATTTCAGCTTTAAATTTTGTTTTGGAAAGATATGCAGCTTGGTTTATCAGCTTTAATTGTCTCCTTCTTTTCTCTGAAGTACAGCTCTGACTAAAAGCAAGAATGCAATTTTTTCTCCTGCTTTAGGAGGCATTCCACTCACTCTGCCCTCTACCACAGCACTCTGTAGGCTAGGGCATCAAGTCAGAAAGACACCTTAGTCAGAAGTACTGCTCTTTTCCAGGTGCTATTTAAAAGACAGGCCTTGAAATACATTTTCTTTAGTATAAATGGGTGTTCCCCCTTCTTGACTCAATTTTGGGGCATTTACATTAAAGTGGCATCAGCTGGCACTGTTGAATGCTTCTACTGTCACAAAACATAAGGGAACACACAAAGTATTTTCCTTTACATCTCTACTCCTTTTCTGCTGGCAGGGAAAAGCAAACTGAGTTCAGAGCTGGTAGGACTTGAACATTGATGTGCTCAAAAAAAAATCATTTGCTGCTTTAAAGTTGAGGTTCACTCAACCTGCATTTTCACAGCAGAAAATCTTGGCAGATGGAAGCAGTCATTCAAGGTTCATTTTGCCCACTTAGGCTTATCACCAAAATGGCAGCAGCTATGTGAGGTCTAAATGACTCAGTGGTGAGCCTGGCACTGCCCTGCACTACATGTGGTGAATCATGGCTCTGTGCAGTGTTACAGCTGCTGCAGCAGCACCCCATATATATATATATATATGTATATATATATATATATATATATATATATATATACACACACACATATATATATATATGCAATTACATCAGGACAAAATGGAAGCCTTCTGTCACAGCAATATCCAACACAGACATTGACAAAGTAGACCATTTCCAAGCTGTTTTTCCAAGGTTTTAACCTTTCTCTCCACTAGCTCTTTAACCTGGCTATTCATTTTGATGCTACATGCAGTCCTCTACACAACTCTCTCCTTAGGTGTTCTGCAGAGCAGCCAGATTAGTACAGATTTTGTGAATTCTCTTTTATGCAGAACATTACTGTCAGTATTTTTGCTCTCTGGGAGGTTTGAATATGAGGAAAGCCTTTTTGCTTTCATATCTTTTGGGAACACATGAACTGGGGAGAAAAGGAAAAAAAAAATTGTTGATTGCCTACCTGGACAAACAAAGGTAGAAAATACCTCTGCTGCAATCTGTGACAGTACACGAGTCACTGTGAGGAATAAGGTTTGACTTGTCTACAGAAACAGTTGGCAGCTCCCAAGTTTCACCTTTAATGCCATCAGAGTCGACATTCCCTTGAGAGGTTTGCCTTGCAGAGGTATTCTCTTAGTCCCTCTGCAGTCCCAGGCAGAGATCAGCCTGCTGGTAGGTGCTTGAGCTGATGTGTCTGTCCTTGCAGACAAATGTACCAGAGAGTTCTGATAGAAGCCTGCTCACTGGAGCATAGCTATGGTGTGAATTAGCCTGCAATAGTGTAGTAATTTATGTAGCTATATTGTCACACTGTGTACAGAGCCTGAGAAGTGTCTCCTATTTACTGCAATTGAAACACTTATCCTTGTTTCAGCAGTAAACTTAACAGCAGCTAAAAATAGAAGCTATCGAGCTTCACAGTAAGCAAAAGGAACGAGTTGCATGAGATAATGATTTCTCAGTCCTGCAGAGCACCCGAACAGTCCTTGAATCCTTTAAAAGTGTCCGTGTTAAGGCTGAACTTTTCTTCTTTTCCAGACCCAGCCATGCTACTGGGAGACATGACTGCCCTTCTCCTGGAGGTTTTCTCCCCACCAGTGAACTACAGCTCCAGGACCATCCTTTAATCCACTTTGGCACTTTAAATTTAGCTAGTTTAGCCCAAACTAAATTAGGAGAAATGGTGGATGTGCAGGTGAGGTAAGAAGAGGGCAAACAAACAACATCTTTATTAAGGAGAGAGAGGAGGGGACAAAAAGGTAGCCCCTCTCCAAGTCACTGAAATTGTGAGACTGTCACTCTTGCTGTTAGAGGTGGAAAGCCTTGAACACCTCAATTTCACAATTTTTACCTTCAGTTGCTTCATTTTATATTGAACATGTAGTTATACTGAAGGGCTTCTGCTTGTGTGTGATAAGCTCGTCTTGGGCTTGAGAGGGAAGAGCTTCTGAGAACAAGAATTAAAAATGCTCTGACAGAGCAAAAAAGATAATTTTTAATCCACTCCTTCAGATGTGTATGTGTAAGTGGTAGACACATCTTGTTCTTTCACTGATGTGGAAGAAGAAGATAATTTGTGCAGTGTGTTTGTACTTTTTACCCATCTTGGAGGGTTGGGATGTTATGAATCTATGTCAGAAAATATTTATATTGTGTGAATCACCCAGTGTTGTGTAACTTTTGGGGTTGAATTAACCATGCATATGTGCAACCAGGTAGCTTGACCATGATTGATCACTGTCTAATGGCAACCTGTAAAATTTGGCCTTTGACAACAGTGCATAAGAAGAGAAATTAAACTAGAAAACATGTCCAAAAGTCAGTGGCAGTGCTTCTGAAAGACATATCTGATGGATGATCCTTTAACAAAGTATTTTAAATATCCACAAGGTATCATAAATACTATTTTTCATTTATACATTTGCTCTTTTTGCCACAGCAGACACTGTCAGCCCACTGAAACTGTCAGCTCCTGTCCAGCCTATGATTCACAGTAACCACAAATCTTTCTCTACAAAACTGCTACCCAAATAATGGTTTCCTTTTTTTTCTCCATTTGCTTGCACAATTCATCATTTCTACTTAAACACAGAAGTTTGTACCTGTCACTGTTTAGTAGCAGCCGGTGTCTCTGCAGATCACAGCTGTAATTTGTCAGCTTAATTTTGTTCTCTCACCTTCAAGTAAATATGCAAATATAAGAACCAGACTTTATTTCATCATCCAATTTGACAATGAAAGCACTAAATTCTCCTGAACCCAGGACAGACTGGTCAAATCCCCACTCTGTGGCTCCCCCTACTCTGATAGTAAATCACTAATATCTTGACTTTGAGCATGAACTCTGGAACTAGCAAAAGTAGTTTCATCCAGACTGTTTCCTTAGCTTACACACAAGAGAGTCATCTCAGATAGTCAAAACTTATTCTGGAGTCAAGATGTGTGACATCATTCATGTATGAACCTATTAATTTGTTGTAGTAGGAAATCAGAATGATCTGGGATTATACACACCTGATAGATTCATACAGGCTGGTACTCATCTATAATAATCTTCTGTAGACGAATATGATTTAATTAATTTTTCTCCATTTTCCCATATATTTTTTTTAATTTTTATTTATTTATATATTGATATTTATATTTATATATACTTATATAGCCTTGTAGTCACCATGTATGTCCTCCTCTCCTATTCTTCCAATCTTCCCCTAGGCCAACTCTGAGATTTCTCCATCAAATTGCTCAGTGCCCTATGATGAAGTTCATTGAACTTCCAGCCAATCTGAAAACATCTGATTTATCTAGGAGCATTCTAGGTGTGCAATTCAGTGGTTTCAGCAACCGTGACAATATCTGCTGTGTTTTACTTGGGGTGTAATAAACAAAGCACTACATCTGTGGCAACACTGAAATCAGTGGAAGTTGTTCTCATGTCCAGACTAAGCTCTCCATGTTTCTGTAATCAATAGCAAGGCCCAGAGCTAGAGAACGCTGGGTTTCCCAAATGTCTTTGGGAACAGTCTGGCTGGATGGTTTTAAATTTTGCCTTCAAGCTGGCTTACAGTCTTGTCTTTTCCCTCCTCTTTCTTTGGTTGCTAGGAGAGGTGTATATAAACCTGCTTCCGAGACAGCTTTTTGACAAGTCCTCTGCTGCAGGGAGAAGGCAAAGTCAGCTGCAATTCTTGCTTTCATACCAACACAACTGTCTTTGCAGGAGCTTAGAGCACCAAAGCCATCCTGGGCTTGCTGGAATTTACTTCAAGGGACTCCTTCACGACTTTAATGTGATTTCTGACTTGGTCATGCAGTTTTTGCTCCTGGTTTACTTGCTCCTGGATGTATTTGCTCCACTTACACCTTGAAGGAGAGAGCATGGCTTGCTGGAAGTTGTCTCCCACCATGACATAAAGCCACAGAATGCCATATGTGTTGAGTGGAGCCGGTGGCCGAGAGGCACAGTAGGCAGAGTGGATTTATTCTCCATGTGACAGCAGACTGGACACAACTGTAGTTGACCTGAGCTGTTGCCTAAGATTGGAAGAAAAACTTTCCAAACAATATTAGAATTCATAACACGAAGAGCAGTCTTTTAATGAAAGATATCATTAAAAGATTGCTGTTTATGTTATCAGTTCTAATATTGTTTGGAACGTTTTTCTTCTGATCTTGGGCAACAGAGCCACCTAAAAGACATGGAAGGGGAGGAAGCACACATAGAAGACCACCAAGAGGACAACAGCAAATCGTGGAGCCTTGTTTGTAGCAAGCCCATGTGTGGGGCCAGTGGCCAAGGTGCAAATGATGAGCACGTGGCACAGAGTCATCCTCAGCAAGGGCAAGAAGAAGGCCAGGCTGGGCAGCAGCCACCTGATTGGGCCCAGGTTTTCAGAGCTGGTGAGGCTGAAGCATGAGGACCTTATGTTTTGTGTCCCTTTTGAAGAGATCAAGAAATTGACAGGGCTGACAACTTCCACTGCCATCAACCAAATGGCTGTGCAAGCCACCGCTGTCCACTGCTTCCTCTGGATGTGGAAGAACTTCATCGCGTCAACCGTCACCACGTAGTGGAAGGCACCGAAGCAGGTGAGGAAGAGGATGCTGCTGAACAATTTGAAGTGGAAGCTGAAGCAGATGAACTTGCACATGAATTCACCGAAAATTGAGTGTTCACAGTAGCACAGTAGTGCATCAGGAAGGGAAGGCCAGTAGGGTAGAGCAGGTCTGTGAGTGCCAGGTTCAGCCTGATTATGGTGCTGCCCTTTCAAGGTCTCATCTTGAAGCTGTAAACATAAATGACAATGAAATTTCCTGGGAAGCCCACCAGGAAGCTCATGTTATACATAATGTGGAGGAACAAAGTCTTCAGACCAACATCCACACAGTGCATTTGGGAAAATCATTTTCAGTGTCTTGCTGGCTGATAGAGTTGGCTAAGTTGCCATTTGTTCTGTTCATTTTTTCTCCTTAGCTGTTAAGGAGGAAAGAAATGTTTAGTGTTCACTGACAGATAGGACTCCTCACATCTCATTAAAAACAACTTTCGTTTCAGCTGCTCATCAGTGCTCCTATTAAAGTGACTTTTATGAATAAGAAAAGACCTTGTTGTGTTGATAAGAATTGATATTGATCTAGAAGCTTTTTATCATGTCTGTATAGATCAAATTTTATTTTAAAATGCATATTTCAGGAAAGGGCCTACACAGGCACAATGAAGCTGTAATATAAGGGATTCCCAATTTTTGATGCGTGTCCCCTGGTATACAATGTTCACTTTCTGCTCTCATCAGGGGTCAAATGGAGAAGAAGGACAGACTAGTTGTATTGTGCTACTGACCAAAAGTATAGAGGGTAATTTCCAGAACATAGCTGTTCCATAAAAGGCATTTGCAGCCTTGTTGGTTAAGTAAAAAACCAAAACCAACAAAACAAAACAAGGTAGATGTCAAAATGGTTTCACATTCTTTTTGCTACTGGGGTTGGTTAATATTTTTAAATTTTTCTTCTTGCTTCTTGGAAAACACTGATAGAGGAATATTTCATTATTTTAGTTCATTAACAAGATTGATGTTGCCAAGAAATAAGTTATTTTTAGGCTTGTCATTAGCTGCTATGTAAATTTCCATCCCTGTAAAATGTTTAAATGGTGTTTTGCTTTGACATTAGTCTTAGATAGAAATTTTCTGAAACATCAAAATAAATTCATCCAATTTTGTGAAGCAGCCAATTGCAAGATACAATATGGCACATGAGCAGGATTCGAGGAACCTAAAGACAGCCTGGTATACAGTCTCTACAGCAGAAAATAAATGGTCACTGATGCACATAGCAAATAACTGTTAACATGGCATTCAGTAAACACATTTTCGTGAAGAAATGCCCTCTTTTTAAAATGGAGCAAATGTTCTGCTGGAAGAAAATTAATACATCTAGCATAATTTTTTCCAGAGGAATACAGCTTCTTATAGGATGATGCCTGTCCTCAGATTACTGTTACAATGGATCCTACTGAATCACTGCTTCTGTTTCTTGTTTCACTCTGAATTTTCTTGGTGTAGCTTCCACACTCACTTGTGAGATTGCACAGAAAAAGGTTTCAGGGTTTGGATTCAAATTTGTATAGGACATTTGGTTCAAACATATTTAAAACACTTTGAAAACTGAAGCTGGAGCTTGAAAAGATGTATGCCAAACACTGGCAATGGTTTTGAAAGAGCAAAACAGTTTTAAACCCCTGGGATGGGGATGGTGCAGGAGTAGTTTGGATAAATCCAGTGGTCCTACTTCACGGCTGTACATCAATGCCATCATTCCCAATCAAAACGGAGGCCTCTGCTGTGGCTGATGGTTAACCAGGCTGACAGCAGCAGCTACACCCTGCATAAGCTGTGCTATGCTCTCTCACACTGGGAGCACCAGGGCTGTGCCCATCCCGCTGTTCACAGTGCACAGCTAGGGAGCCAGCTGAAGGGCATGGCTGGGAGCTGCTCCCCACACCATTTTCTTTGTGCTTTTGTGAGACTTTCATTCTGTCAGCAGCTTGCTCACCACCAACCAGTGTGCTCTTGTAGCAAACCGTAGAGGCCAGCGGGCAAATGCCTGTGATCACCAGAAAGCACATCAGTGGCACTCAACCCTGCGGTTCCTACTGGTGGCCACTTGCCCTCAGGGGCTTTTGAAGCCTTCGCTATCCATGTGCTCTATGTTATGGCTGGATGCAGGTCAAGGAACTCCCTCAGAGGCCAGACCACACCCCAAGCCCTGCACTGGTTATGGAAACACAAAATGGGCACAAGCATTGCCAGGAAAGCACGTGGGTGTGGGGTTTCAGTTCTGAACTGCCCTAAGGTTACAACGGGTTATAACAGGGACCAAAAGGAAGAAGAAAGTGAGTCTTTGCTGTTGGCCTTGTTATTTTGCTGTCTGAATTACAAATAGAATTTAGACAAAACTTAAATCTAATTAAGAAATAGTTTGTACTGTGGCAGATTTTATCACACTAAGTAATTGGCCATAATGGCACTTCTGCAGTCCAGGCTGAGGGCAAATGATATATAATGTAGAGACATAATGAACTTTAAATAAATTATCCAAAAGCAGAACTCGTACTAGAAGGGAACTAGATTATTGAAATAGAAACCCTCTTTTAGTCTTAATGGTGGAGTCACTGCTTTATTACATGGTATTCTTTGCTGTAACCAATTGATTGGAGTCACTTTAAAAAATGTTGTGATTGCATGTCTTTAATTGCAGTCACGTATAAGGGAAACTTGTCTGCTTCTGCATTGTGATAATTTAATTACAGACTGCTGGAAATAAAAGCCAAATGGCTGCAGCCATGGCAAAGTAACCTAGTGCTTGTAATTGGACTATATTTCACACAGATGTGTTGCTGAATAAATTAAATAGAATTTGGCTCGCAGTGTTCAACTCTTCAACTGACTTAGATTTAAAAGACACAAATGATATACTTAGGGATCAAGATGTGAGCCCTCCTTCCCTTACCTTTTATAATTCAGGAGATATTTTTATGCAGAAAGAGCATGTGGATTCAACTCAAGTGTTGGGTAGATCTCAGATAAGTTTAATTTGTTCCATAATTCCATCATCTCATAACCCTTTACTCATCTCTCTCCACTTTGCCCTGCCTCCAAGTTCCTACCTCTAAATCAAAATATGCACTTTACTTATAAACCTTTAGTGTCTTCTCTCCTCTACACAGCTGGTTTCTTAAATACCTTACTCCAGCTGGCAGAGTTTGCTTTTAAATTCCACAGGTTTGTGCAGTGAGACTGGCTGGGAAAGCCCCCATGGGCTATCAGGCAAGCTGTGGGAACATTCTGACTCTGTTCCCAGGTTTCTGCCAGGTGACAACAGCATGGGCTGCACGGTGCTAAGTGAGAGCAGCTCTGCCCCCTCTCACCCACCTGCAGACTAGCAGCCATGTCCCCAGTGGCGGGGCTGTTCTGGTGTCACCTGTTCTCCCATCTGGCCTCCAACACCTGCTTGGGACTTAGAGACCTACCCCGTCACTCTCAGAATCGACTGGGACTGCCTGTAACCTGTCCAGTTTGGCTGGAGTGGTTTGCTAGGGCTGCTTCCAGCCCTCAGTGAGGGAGGCAGGACAGCAGCACTCAGGCAGTGAGAGACAGCACCAGCTCAGTGCCTGTCTGGAGTCAGGCGCCTGTCCTCCGAGTCCCAGAGCACAGGAGAGGTGGGAGATGAGGGGAGGGATGCGGAAAGAGCAGGGTTTTGAACTGGCAGGAGCTTCTCTGAAGAGAGCTTGGTGGATGCTGAGAGCTGAGACCAAGCCCTTTCCTCTCAAGGACAGCAAAGGTACCCATGCTCTCCAAACTGGGAGGCTGGTGGGACCTGTTGTCCCTTCTGCATGGATGGATCTGACACTGAGAAGAGCAAGGACTCAAATGGGTCTTGTGGCTGGGAGAGATATTTAAGACCATGTGATTGTGAGGGCAACCCAGCTGGAGACAGGTTTTTATGGAGAAAAGGATTGCATGAATGACAGATAACTACCCTGATCATGGTACATGAGTCATTTATTTTCTGCTGACTTGTCCAGAGGCCAGAGAGATCTGAAGAGAGATTTGAAGAGAGATCTGGAGAGGCTAGATCGATGGGCTGAAGTCAAATTTAGAGGGTTCAGTGAGGCCAAGTTGCAGGTCTTGCACTTGGGTCACAACAATCCCACACAGCACTCCAGGTTTTGGGAAGAGTGGCAGGGAAACTGCCTGGCAGAAAAGGATCTGGGGTGCTGGTCAAAAGCCAGCTGACCATGAGCTAGAACGTGCCATTGGCCAAGAAGGCAAATGGCATTCTGGCCTGTATCAGCAATAGTGTGGCAGCAGGAGCAGAGCAGTGCTTGTCCCTCTATACTCACCCCTGCCAAGGCCACACCTCAAGTGCTGCGTTCAGCTCTGGGCCCCTCACTGCAAGGAAGACATTGAGGTGCTGGAGCATGTCCAGAGAAGGAACATGAATCTTACTCAGAGGGGTCTAGATATTAAGTCATGAGAGGAGTAACTGAAGAAGTTTGGGGTGTTTAGTCTGGAGAAAAGGAGGCTGAGGGGGGACTTTATCACTCTCTATAACTTGTGCTCCACAGTTGCCTGTAGCAAGGTGGGGTTGGCCTCTTCTCCCAGGCAACCAGTGGTAGGACAAGAGGAAATGCCTTCAAGCTGTGCTGGGGGAGGTTTAGGTTGGACATTAGGAAGAATTTCTTCACTGAAGGTGTGATTCGATGTTGGAATGGCCTGCCCAGGGAGGTGCAGGAGTCACTGTCCCTGGAGATGTTCAAGAAACAACTGGACATGGCACTTAGTGTTTAGTTAGTCAACATGGTGGTGTTCAATCAAAGGTTGGACTCCGTGATCTTGGAGGTCTTTTCCAATCTTAACTATTCCATGATAATATGAATGAAGAAGCCTATGTCAAACGAGGTGCTCCTTTTGATTATGGTTAATAAAAATACCCAGCCTGGAGCATTTTAGAGTCCCCAAATAACTAGGCAGTGAAGCAGGAGAAAGACCAGCACTTCCTTGAATGTGATAGCCAGTTCTCAAGAAGGGTCTGGCACAAATCTCATCTTCTCTTCCTTTGGAGATGGAAGAAGTGCTTATTGTTGTGCATCTAACAACAGGCATTTCACTGCCTGTGCAGAGTGAATTGGAGGGAGCATGGCCCACCTAGAAGTGGCAGTGTAACCACAGTGTGGATATTGAAGATTTTATGGGATGACTCCGTTTTCCAGTGTGTAGTTCTTGCTACAATGGCCCTGCTGTGACCCTATTACGACAGGTGGTGATAGCACAAGGGAGAATGGCTTCTAACTGAAAGGGGGAGGGTTTAGACTAAATCTAAGGAAGAAATCCTTTACTGTGAGAGTGGTAAGTCACTGGAACAGGTTGCCTAGAGAAGCTGTGGATGCCCCATCCCTGGAAGTGGTCAAAGCCAGGTTGAATGGGGATCTGGTCTAGTGGGAGGTGCCCTCATGACATGGGGTTTGGAACAAGATGATCTCTAAAAGTTCCTTCCCATACAAATAATTCCATAATCCTATGATTTTATGATTGCAGAGATCTCCTGTAGTGCCAATATTTGCATGTTTTGCTTGATCTTGTCTTCAAAATGTTTTGACTTGTGCTGACTGGTCTGCGTGGACTTACACCTTGTTTCAGAGCAGTGATCTTTAAGCTGGTTCCAGGCTTCTCTTTTTTTGGAAAGAAAGCACTTTCAAAAGCATAAGCATTCCAGATTTTATTTTGATTAAATATTTGCAAACTTCTGTGAACAGCCAGGAAAATTATTATCTTGACACAGAAATGTTTAGATGAGGCTGAAAAAAAACTTGAATGTTTTCCAACACTGAACTTCATCTCAGATCTCATTTGAAGGTATTATTTCCTTTCTCATGATGATAAGAGATGTGAACCTGGAGATATGAGCAATTATGTACTGCATAATGTAATGGTGAATCAGGTTCAAACTATTTAATAAATATAACTTTTTAAATGGTTGCATAGCTGTCCTGTTTTCCTGATGCTTTCAGTATTTGCCATTTTCACATGCCATTTGCAGCTTATTTGTCATAAACAATCTATTCTCCTTAACTCTTTCTGATATAAATAATGGAACATCACCTTAAGAGTGGGCATTACTTTTGGATTTCTCAGTTCCTGAGTAATAGCTGGTATGAACCACCATTGTCTACAGAAAGGGCTGAGATCACTGTTTACCATGTGACTGGGTGCCAGATGGTGCTAATGTCAGTACTCTGTATCATGGAAATTGTACATGCTACAAAGGGCATGTGGGAAATCATGGAGAGACCAAGCGTGTGAAATCAGGAGCGTCAGGAGTCCCAGCTTAGCCCTATACACCTGGATGAAGGATTGTCTGCATTTTATTTATGAGTTCTTGGCAATGTATAAGAGATTGAGAGGTTTTTTTAGTTTTTTTTTTTTTCAATTCATTGTCCAAGAAACAATCTTCTGCTGTGGTATGGTATTTTGGAATAAGACTGGATATTGTTCTGGTGTTACAATTCAAATTATATTAGAGTGGCATCATTACTTGAATTCTTTATCTCAGATTTAGTGTTTGTAGTTCAGGAAAAGATTTTGAAAAGTTGTGAATAGCTGGAAAAGAGTGGCATCATTACTTGAATTCTTTATCTCAGATTTAGTGTTTGTAGTTCAGGAAAAGATTTTGAAAAGTTGTGAATAGCTGGAAAAGAGCTCCAGGAATAAATGGTGTACTGGGAGATGTTGTGACATGCATTGCAAGACATTGAGACTTCAGAGATTCTCTCAGATTAGTTTATTTGAGGGCATAAACAGAAACAGATGATGGCCATGATCCCATTCATTGGAAGAGATTCCTGGCATCAGCATAGTTTAAGATATGCCAGTCCAGGGTGGCAGTGAAGAACAAGTAATTCTTTGTAGGGGGGTAGCTATTGAAACAATTGTAGTAATATGGTACTTTACCTTTGGAATTTGCCTATTGAAACAATTGTAGTAATATGGTACTTTACCTTTGGAATTTTTGAACCAGCATTGAGTGTCTTTTGGATAAATATTGGTACAGTCACAGAGAAACATGAGATGATATTGTCAGACAACTTTGCAGGACAGATTCATAGGCTTTAAAGGCTCTAGAAAACACAACCCAAGAGGCTGTATCCCCAAGACCATGTACACTCAAGGCCATAGGATTTTAGCCCTGAATTCCCATAATTTGTATTAAGCATGGGAGTTTTTATTAGTTACTACTAGGAGGACAACTTTGATTTGAAGAGAGAGAGAGAAAATCCTCTTATTCCTTTGATAGTTTGTTCTAATGGCAAATCATGCCCACAGTTGAAATCACATTTAGACTTTAATATGACTCTCTAGTTTGTATTTCCAGCCTTTCAAGTTCTTCATATGTGTCTCTGCTGTAAGGAGAGAGAAGCCCATTTAGCAATTGCTGTTTTGTGTTTGTGGAAATATTTAAATGTAATAATCCAAATCCCTTTCACATTTCTTACTGACTGTTTTGCCTCTCAGGCATTCTGGGATAGCATCAGGGCTTCTCTACCTAGTCTTCATCCTGCCACTGGCTTTGTCAGGTGGAACATTAGGTCCTCCAGCCTCCATGCTGGGCTTCTGCATCTCTGGCTGGAGCCATGTCTCCATGTCTCTGCCTGCAGTACCAGTCTCACAGACACCCCAGGCATCCCCACTGTGCATGCACCTGTCAGCTCTGCCCAAGCTACCTCAGGGTTCTGCTGAGGGTGTCAAGGCTGGACTGTTCTCCACACTCCACCCTTCCAAGCCATAACATTCTCTTGCAGCAGTCGGTGAATCTTTCCTGCTTCTCTGTCTCTTCATCCACTGATCACAAAGGTATTCCTTCTTACTGTGACTGGAGCACCAGCTGACGACACTGGGCATTTTCTGCCCTGCCATGGGGGAGAGATGGGAGGAGAGATCCTTGTATCCCTGTTTCATTGAAAAATCTAAAAATTGAGATAATCTTCCCCTCCACCTCTTACTGGTGGAAAGATGAATAAAGAGATGTACTGGGTTAGGAAAACATCACCCAGAGTAGGAAAAGCAGAAAGAAAATTTGCAATTAGTAGGGTCTAAGAATCACAAAAAACTCATGCTGATGCTGCATCAGCAACAACAGAACAAAGAATGTATTGTGCTGCCCACTTTTATCACATAGAGCAGTGAAGTTATGCAGCAAAGCAACTGCTGTCACACAGATTAAGCAAGGAAAGCCTCCATAGCACAGCTCTTGTCAGAGTGTCTCTCCTGCTTTTCAGGTGTGACTATGCTGGGCTATGTAGTCTCTAGCTTGCTACCAAAATATAAATACCTTAAGGTGATTCAGTTGTTAGAGGTTGCCTCCTTCTGTCAAAAAATAAATGGGATCCTCCTGCTGTCATTCCCAGCACAACTTGGTTGCTTTTTTTCTCCTTGGAAAGAGGTTTTCTTAAATAATTTAGTTATTTCAAATTCTTTGCTGAAATTTAGATGTTCCTTAGAATGTATTTTTACACAAATCCCATGTGATCCATTGTGTAATATCCCTATAAACAGTTTTGAACAATTTTCATGTTGTACAAAGAATGACTTTGAAATTACTCTGTCATTATATTTTGGGTCCCTTATAACAGAAGACTTCAAAGATGTTATCTGTCAGATTTCCAGATTTCACATTGACTGATATGAGGTTTTCAAAAGTGTTATGGGCATCAGTGGGGGTCAGATACTAATTGCCCTTGATTCCCCTAGTGAATATCATCTGACTTCATTGGCCACAGGCTTCCTTCCTGCTATGTTGCTCCTCTCTTTTCCCAACAGAGTGGTTTTATACTTGCGGTTGAGAGATTTTAAGGGCCTATCATTGAAATGCATTCACCAGCTGTCATCAAGGTGATTTAAAACATGCACAAAACACATGCATGTATTTTCATTCACACACACAGTTTTTCCTTTGGCAAAAGCTTTCCTTTTCCTTTGATTCTGCAGAAAATTCCCAGGCTGCAGATGTCCTGTGAGCATTGGCAGCTTAGCAGTTTTCACTGCTGAGGCACCTACACCATGTGTTCTTCCGGCTATTCATCCCCCTTCCTGTGCCGAACACTTCCTTCCTGCACTCAGTGGGAAACTCAGACTGATAAAATGTGGTGGATGCCAGCATCTCTATTTCTTTCTCTTGGTGTAGCATCTTTGCCCCCATGGGACAAACTGTGACTGCAGGACAGGGTAGATGGGTGCATGCTGGATGGATCCACACCCTTCCTGTGCATGGCAGCTCTGCAAATCAGATGTCTACATTCCAAAGACATAAATTTGTTCCCAATTTATTTCCCACATGTTTTGTAAATGTTTCTTGGAGCGAAACAGCAAGATTATTGAAGAATGCCAAAAATACTCGTGAGGCCTTGTACAACAAGATAGGAAATGTTAGTCTTTGGTGTGCTTTATTTTTCTTTTTTTAAAATCTCATGATGTGGGATTAGCTCAGATTAGCTCAGGCAAAAAGCTAAAGTTTCCATGGACCACCTTTGCCCTTGTGTCCTTTCACTGGAAGACCAGAATAAAAGTCTTGCCTATGACATCCTCATCCAGCACAGTTACCAAACACTGAGCATGTTCAGTGGAAGAGTAGAGGAGGGTGCAGATCTAGGCATAATAATCACCTCTTGTGAAACATTTCTTAGTCCCAAACAGTGCTTGAGCCAGTCTGCCGGTGTCTGCATATTCTTGGTGTCTGTGTAGTCTTCACCTTGCATGCTCAGCTGGCCCACAGGCCCAATGGTGTTTCAAAATGCCTGTGTCTTCCCTTATTGCCTGTATCACTGCCTTTTTGTCGCCAAAAACCAAAAATGTCATCCACTCAAATTTTCTTGGAAGCATTTGGAGATCACGGTAAGAGAAATCTTTTCTCCCTCAAGACACCCAGGAGGTAGAACAGGCCACCCACAGAGGCTGTGCAGGCGCCATCCCTGGAGGTTTACAAATCCCAGCTGGACACAGTCCTGAGAAACCTGGTGCCAACCCTGTTTGGAGCAGGCAATTGTGCTGGAGGCCTCCTGATGCCCCTGCCAACCTGCTTGACTCCAGAATATTTTGATCCTTTGAAGACTGCAAGCTGTAAAAGTCAAGGGTAAGACTAAGCCATCATTTCAAGAATGAGAAGTATCTAAGTGTCCTACTGCTTCAGGAAAGACAAACCTTATAGCAAAGCTACCCTGTGTTGCGTCCAATCCTTTCCACAGCTAGAGAACTCTGTTTACCCACCAGGCTGGTCTGTTCACTCACTATTTCTCATGATGTTGCAAAATCAAAATTTTCAGCTGAAAGAACTTAATTTTTCTATTTTATTAGTCCTTAGTATTATGCAGTCCTTTATATTCTTTCTTAATACCTAAGATCTGGATATGTAGGGCTGTTTGCATGTCTGTGTTCTTGGTTACACTGAGCATTCACATGCAGAAAGTAGCCTGTATTTACATAGAAAATTGTATCCTGAAATTACTCATTTGACTTGACTTGGGGTCAGAAAAATATTTCTTCTGTTTTTTCTAATTTCTGATAAGCAAATTGTCAGGTTTGCTTTTAATTGGATTTTGTTTTCAGGTCTGTCCTGTGGTATTTCGGTGTAGGACAGGGCAAAGGGCACACAGAGGTCCATATGGGGAGGCCTTGGGATCTGTTCACAGATTAGGTTGTATCTGTTGTCAGTATCAAAATGCTTCAATGTATTTGATTTGAGTTTGATTTCATAGCCCAGATTCTCATTCCCTGCAGATTCCTCTTCAAAATAAAAGAGGATTTGGCTCTCTGGTAGTGCCTTTGTCAGCTCTGTCAGTGCCCATAGCTTCACTGCCACTTGTCTGGTTACACACCCCCAATTACTGAGAGCTTCCACCTTCTTGATCATTCAGTTTTGAGCTGCTAGTCATACTGCTTTGGTCATGTGTGCCCTAACCTTGGGAATTACAAAAATCCATTTTTGTTCATCAACCACAAGTCTGGGTGATTGAATAGCATTTACTAAAATGCTGTTTCTCATTCATTTCAACCGAGAATGCAATCTGAAAATCTGAGGGTGTAAATGAGCTGAGACTCCTTCCACCGGCATCCTTTATGTCCCTCTCAGTGAGGATTTTGGCCAGCGGGACAGCGCTGCATCCGCTCCGGGCTGCTGGTGCTGACGGACAGTAGATGTCACTCTTGCCTAACATATAGATCCATGGGACAGCTTGGATTGGGAGGGACCTTTAAAGGTCATCCAGTCCAACCGCCTGCAATGAGCAGGGACATCTTCAACTAGATCGGGTTACTTAAAGCCCCATTCAAACTGTCCTTGAATGTTTCCAGGGATGGGGCATCCACAGCTTCCCTGGGCAAGCTCTTGGTTCTCTACTGAAATGCTGTATCCTGAGTTATAGGTGGATAGGTGTGAAGGAAGAGTGACTGCTGATCATAATTGCTACTGAGTGAAAACTTTATTTTGAGATAAGAAAATGCCTAGATAGAAAATGATAACTTTTATAGAATCATAGAATGGTCTTTGATTGCAAAGGACTCTCAGAGATCAGCTAGTTCCACCCCTGCCCCTGCTGTGGGCAGGGACACTTTTAACCAGACCAGGTTGCTCAGAGCCCCATTCAGCCTGGCCTTGAATACTTGAGGGATGGGACATCCACAGTTTCTCTGGGCAGCCTGTTCCAGTGACTCACCACCCTCACGGTAAAGAATTTATTCCATATATCTAATCTAAACTGCCTTCCTTCAGTTTAAAGCCATTGCCCCTTGTCCTATCACTGCATACCATTGTAAAAAGCCCCCCTACAGCCTTCTTATAAGCCCTCTGTAAGTATTCAAAGGCTGCAATAATGCATGCTCAGAGCCTTCTCCTTCCTAAACAAGATACTTTACCTACACCTTGTTCTTAGTCCCTAAAGAAAGGTGTATTTCTTCTGTGGTTTTGGTACAGGTGTTTTTTGTTTTTTTTTTGTTTCATTGGTTTGTTTTAGCTCAGTCTTTGAAATGTGTTTGGGGCACCTGCTAAATTATGCCAATCTGGTCAAAAAGTCACCATTTTGATACATTAATCTGTGGAAATTTAATAGTAAATTTCAGTACTGATGGGCTAAAGGAGAATTTCTCAGCCATCCATTTTATGTGTGAAGAACAAATTCTGTGACAGTGCCTGACAGTGGAAGGCTGCCAGCCCAAGCCATGCAGGCAAAGCCTGATTTCCTTTCTGCTCAGCAGCTCTCTAGCAGCTGTGCAACCACTTCATCACAGCTGTCCCCCAAACACTGAGGGCTGGAGCTTTCAAAAGGCTGCAGACAAGTTCCCACAATCAATAGTGTTAGTACATCACACTTATGTTTTAATAACATATTCAGAATGCCTTTGAGACCGTCCATTGGGAGAACAGATCACAGTAAACTTCATTTTTGCCAGTGTGAAGAAATCACAGTAATTTCTGACTTTCTCCAAAGATCTGGCTGGTGGTCTCTATAAAAATCAGTTACTCTCTCAAATAGGGGCCTTTCAAAGGGTTTTTCACATAAGATAATTTTTCTGACAAAAAAAAAAGCCATTGTTTTGATATAATAATTTCACAAATGCTTCCATTTGTGTCTGGATCCTAAGAGTTTCACTGCTAGGACCAGAAGGTGTTTCCAAAAAGAGCCACCAATTTTCTTTATCATTAATGTCTTCTGTGGATATACAATTTCAAGAGAAAAGCAGAATGGAAGAATTGCACAACTGGGACATCATTTGAGAGAGATGCTGAAGGTGAGATATTTCACAAATACACATCTGCCACAGATTGCATTCCTTCTGAATCCCACTCCAACAGAGATATCAGTCAAGTATTAAATGCTTGTTTATAAAAGAATTTCTGAAAAATGCTAGATTTATCAAATTAACAGTGCTATTAATAACCCTGTCTGGGTTGTATGGCAACCTGGCAGTTCTTAAATTTCTCCAGAGGAAGTCAATGTACACCTGCTTTCAGTGAGTTACATCCACCTTAATCATAGATTCTGCAAAATCATGGTAGTGTGTCAAAAAAAAAAAGTAAAATTGTTGGCAAGTGTATAACTCTAATTAAACAAAGGGTTTAGATAATATAAAGGGAAACCTCATTCCTTCAATTGTGCATAGTATTTGGGAATAGTAGTTAGCTGAGAAGGATAATTTGGAAATAGGGTGCTCTTATGGGTGAGACACGGTGAGCAACAACCTGCAGTGGCTCTGGATTAACTGGGGTTTATTTAAGAAACAAGAGATTTACTCTACTTTCTGAGCCACCCGCTCCCTGGTGACCTCAGCACTGTGGTCACAAAGTGTCACCATCCGTCTCAGCAGGGACGAGGTGCTGACTCAGGACGACCAAGCAGAAAGTCAGGTTAGCTCCTGCTGTGCTGCTGCTCTCCATCAGCAGTCTCAGGCATCATGGGCTGCAAGCTATCCATGGTGTCCTCCACTTCCCCACTGCTGGGTTATGCCTTCAGGCCAGATACATGCTGCTGTTTTTCCAGACTCACTTCTTCTTTCTGAGATTGCTACTTCACTTTGGGAGCTCCTCTCATCAGCACCGGCTCTTCTTTATATCACCTGTAGCCTAATTTTCCTGGTCTGAATAGTCCATGTGCAAAAGAACAACATGTGGTCAGCTTCCTAATTGCTGGGTTCATCTCACATTTATTTGTTAATTGCAGGATGTGCTGTGTTTTTCCAGTTCAGAAGGGATGAAATTTTACAACCAGCATATACCAGTTGTACCTGTCAAGCCACAGGATTCTTGAGAATTTCAGAAATTTACCCCCATGCCACCATATCTACACCCAGTTTTCTGCTGCCTGTTTGAATTCATAATTATTTTTCATCTTGTTCTTTTTCTGTCAAGCACAGAAACTCAAGGATACCTATTTTTCGATCCAAGATTTCACATTAGGTTTGCAATGTTCTGAAGCCTTGCCACTAGGTGGTAATGTTTTAATCCTTAAAAAAAAAAAAAAAAAAACAACCAAACAAACAAAAACCTAAAAACCAAAACACTCACAAACCTTGTTTGGAAGCATAGACTCAAACTTGAATTTTTTCTGTAAGTCTTATATGTTTTATGAAGGGATCAGAAAAATTATGGCTGTTCTGATGTAAAGCCTTTGATTATCAGCTCATTGCACAGCCACATGCCTGTCAGGCAAACAAAAGATGTGGGAGACTTATGCTGGCCTCATGCTTTTCCTTACTGTGAGCAGAAGTTTAGTAGGACAGGAAAATTGGGCTTTATAGACATATTTTGAATGAAATATGTGATTATGAAACATTATGCAAGGGTTTCCTTTTTTATATATCTTGAAATGGAACTATTATGCAGGGCTGTAATGTCTCTATGGATGCCATACAGTAGCTATATACATATTTACCATGCTGAAGGGCAATATTCCTGAGCTTTGTGTCTCTCTTTTAGGACATAGCAGTGAAGACTAATGAAAACAGCTGGGCTGTGCCATCTCCCACTTAGAGTAATTTTCCATTCAACAGCAGCTCACAGCAAGTGTCAGTGAAGCTTAACCTCAGCTGCTGGGCTCAGTTATTCAGGGTCTTGTGCCATCAGCAAGAGGGTTTCAGGGTGTTTCCCCCACTTCATCCTCTGTTTCTTATAACATGGAGGGTAAAGTGTGCTCATGAGAAGCAGGACATTCAGGTTTAAAACCTTGGTGACCATACCAGAAGTTAAATCCTGTCGCCCCATTTCCCAAGTGAGCACTGCAGTTTGCTGGCCACCCACTCAGGGAGTGGCAGAAATTTGTTTGCAATGCTTATGACCATAGCTACCCACTCCAGCCTCATTCTAATGTCAGATAAAAAGCCTGAGAAAAGTGGTTTTGGCAGGGAGAAAAACAAACCCAGCATTTTTGCCATGCTAACTGCTTTCTCTAAAACACATAACCCAAAACTAACAATAATCGTTCCCACAATAAAATTAATTGCTAGAAACTCAAAAGAAAAATTCCCACAGCAATACATATAGACAGTAAAATAATTGCTGGAAAGGGCTTTTTCCTCTCTCTTTGCAACTGTTTGTGCTCCCAGTGATATGAATGCAAGAACTTTTTCCTATGTTTGCAGTCAGCCTTGCTTTACCTGCTGTCCTCTACCAAAGTTGGCTCCATACCTTGCTGAGAGTGTGACAGCTGAAGGAAAAAAAAGTTATACAGTGAGCCTCATGCACATATGCACTGCAGCCCTAGGGCTACACAAAGCAAAATATATATGATGTTGAAAAAAAATTTGTTTTTTGAAAGGTTCATCACTATGAAGTTAAAATATATATATATACACCAAAATAACCAAAATATCAAAAGGCTTCTTCTTGGCTATATTATGGTCAAATTTCAGTATGTTTCCCCTCTGACTTTGTCTAAATAATTGTTTAGAAAATAAATAAGATATGCGTATACAGTATATGTGTATATTTTTGTCAGAAGACACGATTTTCCCCAATATTTTCCTTGTTCAAGAATCAAGTAACATTTCTGATTAAATAGAAATGGGCTGCCTTTCAGCAGGGACCAAGATTGGCATTGTCAATGAAAGTCAATAAAATGTTACAAAAATTGAGAAATTATTACAGAGGTGCAGCTAGAAGGGAATTAACTCTTTGGTTATTTGCTGTCTTTAAAGGAGTGAGTATATGACTTTCAATGCTGACAACTGGGTATTTTCAGTCATTGCTTTTAAATCACTTATTGAATAGTTGACCGTAGTCTTCAGTGGCAACTGACATTCCCAATATTAGGGTTTGATACCTTTCTTACACTGTGAGAACTTTATGTGTCATGGTTTAAAATACTTTTCAGTGGGCTGCTGATACTGCAGTATTTTCAAGGTAAAAAGGGTGTTTACCAAAAAGTTATTCTCATCTGGTTTTAATTGTCAACCTCATTTACCAAGCCTAGATAGAAAGTACAAAAAATTTTTTCACCAGGGCCTTGTGGTGGAAAACTGTCCTGGAGCAACCTAGGCTTGCTTTTGGTTTTGTTAAAAGAAACAATTAGACACTGAACTTGGAGTTGCAAGTATGACACAAATAATTTATCTGTTAAAAACTTAGTCCAGGGTTCCAGACAGGAAAGCGAAAAGGTGGAGTTAGTGCTGCACTAAAGATTTCCCAAAGTGAGACAAGGACTGAAATGAGTGCTAAGACTGGGAAGAGGATTGCAAAAGAGCTACCAAAAGAGCGGACGGTGGGAAGAAAAGCTTGTTGTATCCGATGCTCCGCGTGTGATTAAGTGCCGTGGCATAGCGAAAGCTGCACGGCTGCCAAGGGCGCGCATTTGTTTCCCCCTGCAGTCACGAGCAAGTGACTTGGCAGGAGGTAAAGGTTTGGTGGATGCTGTGCAGTTTAAAGGATATTGTGACCTTCACCGTCGGACTTCACACTCAGCAGGCCCAGCGGAGGCATGGGCGGTAAGGCCAGCTGGAAGCATTTCCCAGGGACGTGCTGCTGCAGGGCACAGGATTTTTAAACAATGTGTCCATACCAAGGCAGAACATCTCTGAGCTGGCACGGCTCCGTGACAGCGCGCAGTGAAGGCCCAGGGAGCTGCTGGTGGCACCCAATTTGTCAGAGAACAGCAATAACGAGCACTGGTCTAATTCGGGACATCTCCAAGCATCCCCCACTTTCCTGGGCAAATATCTTCAGTGCTTAGCCACCTTTATGTGGTGCTTTATGGGGAAAATGCTGTTTCATTACTTGGCATTGATATTTTCTTTGCTGCCCCCAGTGACTGTGTCACCACCTGCCCTTTGATGGACACCTGGGAGTAGGGTTGGGTTTCTTCCCTCTCTCACCAGCCAAACTCTGCCTCTTGTCCTCCCAGCACCGCCTGGATGCCCCCACACCAACCCTGAGCATCCCTGCTGTGGGGCCTGGCTGACTTTTTCCAAGGGGTTGCCCATTGCTTCCCTCCTTGCCCTGTGGGGAGGAGGATATGGGAACCCCAGGAAGGCTGTTACCCCAGGAAGGGCTCTTCCCCTGGCCTTTAAAAAAATACTCCTCTGATGGCCTGCTGAGAAATTTTTGTCATTTTGTTTTCATTTATGGTTTCAATAAGAAAAGTTTAATTATTATGCCATTCATTATTTGTATCTCGATCTAATAAACTTAACTACCCTTCCACCTTGACATTTATACATTATTAATGCATGGGCCAGAATCTTTGCAGTGTATTTGGCCCAGGTGAAGGTTATTTGCTTGTGAGCAGGAAGCAGACCTAAGTTATTGTATGACATAAGTTATCATAACATATCTATGTGAGGTGCTGTAGCTGAATTTGCTTTAAGACTTCACATTGCTTAATTGCAAACAAAAGGAGCACTGCTATGTGTTGTTTCCATGTTATGTGTACAGTGCTTGCTCAATTTGTGTACACTTCAAACCATGAAAAACTCTGTTTAGGGAGTCACTTGCTACCTCTTCCTAATGGAAAGATTAAAAAAACAAAACAACACAAAACAAAAAAGGAGAAAAAGACCACACAAATACCCTTAATAGCAATAAAAGAAGCATAAAAATAAAGATAACAGTTTAATGGAGAACTGTTTGAACAATATGATTTCCTTTTAACCAGTTATTGTGGTGCATTACTGAAGGTTTTCAACAGCCAGAAATGGAGATGCTGGAAACATTATGAGGCTTGCAAGCATCTTACATGTTGGGCCACTGGTTAGGCATGTAAAAGGCCTGTCTGAGCTTTCAGAGCACCAATAAATGTGCTAAACCTTGGAAACCAAATCATGTTCCATATATCAACTGTTATGCTTTAGTTGTCAGCCTGAATTTTTTAATATACAAAACAGCTTTTTCAAACAAAGAAGAATTTGTCTATTACTACAAGATAATGTTGTCACTTGATAAGACTTAATTTTTCTGGTTGTTATAAATAACTTTGTCGTAATCATTTTGGCCTGATTTCTTGGCAAAGTCCTTGGCTTGTGCAGCAAAGGAAAGTCTGCAGAGTAATCACACACGGGTCCAACTATAACAGACTCTCTCCACAAAATTCATCAGAAGATTAGGATTTCCTTTAGAAAGCTTGTAAGAACTTACTGATTTTATAGTAAGTGCTTCCAGAAAAATACTACAACACTGAAATGAAAAAGTTATGTCACAGACAAATTAAAAAAAAAAGTGCCTGGAGAAACCTAACAGTAAGGTATTTAAAATACAGACATACATTTTTATAAAGTAGATGCATAACTCTTGTTTTTCCTACTGTTTTTTCTGCTTCTATTGCTTCTCTTATAAACCACCAAAAGAAATTAAAGGAACCTGATGGCCTGATCTGGGCATTACAACCTCTCTCACAGATTTCATTGTTTACTCCTCTCTCACAAACCATGCTGGACCTCCTTTGGAGGCTGTCAGAGCACAGAACCAGCTGTTCAGCTGTGTAACAGTGGCAGCACAAAAATAGCCATTCTGCTCAGCGCTTCCAGCCACATCCACCTCCATAACAGGCACTGGGGTCTGTGCATGACACCCCTCTGCAAAATTGCTGCATGATGTGATGGTTGGCACCCACTGCAGTGTCTGAGCCCTGGCTGCCATGGAGAAAGCCCATTAGTCATTCGTGCCCTGTCTGCAGGACAGCAGGGTTTTTGGTGTCACAGCTCTCCACTGGTTCCTGGTGGAAAAGGTGACGGTCAGTGGTGGAAGCTGGCTCACTTGTGCCTCCTTGCCCAACCTTCTTTAGCTGTCACAACTTTTTTCACTGAAATTCTAGAGCAAGAACATTCATCTCTCATACAGACCTGCAGGATAGCCTGGCTCATGGGTACACCCCCCTCCTCATCACCCTCTTCTCCAGAGCCATACACACATGGAAAGTGTCCCACAACAGCTGCCTCCATGCTTTCCCGCAGGGTTCCTCCAGAAGCTTTCATTCCCTACATTTGCACCAACAGCAGTAAGAGGCAATACATTAGAAGAAGGAATGTTTCCAGCAGAGAAAGATCACTTTACCAAGGTCTATTTGTGTCTGCTGCTGCATCATGCTGCCTCTTTCTCCTCTCTGCAATTGCTTTCCCCTGGGCCAGTCCCTACAGAAACCAGTGCACTGCCTTTGCTTTGTTGGGCACCCAACAAAGGGAACACCTGCACCTCCAGAAAGCCAAAGGGAAACTTCTATTTATATACTCAGCAGTGGTGCAGCCTCACCTTGAGTACTGTGAGCAGTTTTGGGCACCACAATATAAAGCAGGTATTAAGCTCTTTCACTTGATCTTGAAACACCAGTGACTTTACCAGCTGATGAAACCATTTTGGGCTACAATCAGCGACAAGCTAACAGCTTAGGTGTGAACTGAGGCCGAAGGAATTTGGAGGGGGTTTTAGTAGCTGACCTTGGAGAGCTCCTGAAAAGTGATCACAGGCACACAAACAACTTTTTTTTTTCCTCATCCTTTGGCAACAATAGTACAAATTCATGTGGTTTGGCTGATGGTCAGCTTTAAAGGACAGCTTCAACCTGTCAGATAAATGGTGCTGAGAATAGGTATTTCTGCAGTGGATTTTAGATCAAATAGATTAGAAAAACCTCTGAAGTGTGTGTTCTAAATTTAATACTGTGAAATCTAAGCCACAGTAAATAATCTGCAGTAAAACTGCGAGAGCTGATAAGGACAGAAAAGGAGCATAATTTCCTGATAATCTGAAAAATGCACATATGTGCACAAGATGGGAAAACCTGATACTTATTAAATATTATGACAGACTTGAAGGATCCAAATGGAGTATTAGACCTCCAATGCACTGGACTTTCCACAAATATACAAAAGAAGAATTCTACGTCTTACGGAATTCGAGTGTTCATAATGGCTGAATGAACTGCAATGGAGGCATGGAAAAATGATACTGAATGATACTGATGTTACTTAAAGTAATGTTTTTAGTGTTGATCACATCTGAAGTGCACTGTAGAGGATTCTCATAACATTTTCACAAATTATATATGTGTCTATACCAATCTATTCATTTATAGGTGAATGGAAGGCTGTGTCTGTATTTGATACAGAGAGCCAACACTGTCAGCTACTCTGCATGTTTTTGCCACAGGGTTGTAAGTTCTGCTCTTTCTGCTTTCTTTTCCCCATTTATTTCTTGGTCTCGGCCTGGACATTCTCCTTTTACCATTGCTTCTCTAACTATTTGATGAGAAAGGTGTCATATGGAAAAATGGCAACATCTCCTTCTCACACATTTTAAAATAATGCAGTACTGGCATTTTTAGGTATGGTTACTTGGGAAGGCAAAGTCTGAGGCTCCTTTACAGTGTCGGGGCCCAGAGGGGAAAAGAGATGCTACTCCTTGCATCTCTTTTGGGCTGAGACATGATATAGGTACCAAATGGTTTAGAGAGAAATGTTTTCTGTGACCAGAAATATAAATTGAAGTATTTTTGAAACTTTAAATTAAAAGAGCAGAGCAGTTGTAGACCACAGTCATCACCCAGAGGAACACTGACAGCTCAGCAGGGGAATGCAGGATCTTTTGTGCTGGGCAACTAAATTCTACCCAGGTCTTTACAGGTTGTGCCTGGACCTTAGATATTTGAATCTACATTTGTTCCAGGACCCGCTTATATAACAGACTAATGACCTGTAAAATTTCAGTTTAAAATGCCTTTGGAGAGTCATAGAAAACATTTTAAAATGTAACTGAAGATACATATCCAGTCTGCTTTTATTCTTACAGCCCATAAAGTAGAAAGCATTTCATGTAAAAAAAAAAAAACACTAAACCAAATGCCCCCTTCTCATTTTAATTTTACTCATATAATCTATAAACAGTTTTATATCAGAACACTGTAAAATCCATGCTTTTGTGCTTCTTGGCTACATTGAATTTCCAGAGTGGTATGAATTTCTAAGTCTAAGCTTCTGGAGAGAAGGGCTTATAAGAAAATGTTGATGGTCTCTTCACTATTGTGCTCTGACCAACACTGCAGAAACAGAGAACACCAATAAAGTACTGCAATGCTGTATAATTGTCTTATTAATTGGAACATTATTTACAGAGAGGGCTGCCTTCACAGCATGTACCTACTTTCTGAAATGCTCACAGCACTCAGGACACAGCAGGCAGCCAGCATAAAAGTTCAGTTAAAGTAACAGTAAAATAGCCATCCATATAAGTGCAAGTTAATGAATTGAGTCCTCCTGGCAGGAAGACTTGAATGTGAGCAAGCATTTTCAAATTTAAAGAGAGGTGACCTTAAAAGCCTGCCAAACCTCAAAGGTAATGAATCATTTATGATGATGATGGTGGGGCCCTTTAATTTTTAGATGAAGAACAACCCAGCTCAGCTGTTCTTTTAAAATGTGTTGTGTGTATGTTTTGACAAAGATTGTCTTTGTAAACCAGAAGGTAAGAAGGCAAACAACCCTTTTGAGTGTGTAGGGATCTACCTTACATTTAAATTAGCTTTTTAAATAGCGTTGCACATACTAAATCCTGTGCAAGGCAGTTGTTTATGAAGTCCTTCTTTGACTAAAGTTCTCCACAAACAATGAAAAGGAACTGCCACACTCTCTCTAAGCTCCTAAAAAAAAGACATTAGTGCCAGCTATTCAACAAAGTATTTCATATTTTCAATGTCCCCATAAAATCCTTTCAACTGGCAGAAGGGAAATTACAATGTCTGGCCTTTTGCCTTTGCAGCGTCCAACTGTCTTCTCAGCAAATTCAATGGGAAAAAAACCCCAAACCAATACAAAGTGTCCAGGACCAAGGCTTACTACTTTGAAGGACAGCTTTTTTTCCCAAAATTAATGTTTCATTATCATATATAATGTAAAGCACAGCTACTATGTCATTATTTATATTTACAATTTCACTGCTAAGTTCATAAATTACTATGTGGCTTACTCAGCACAGATACACAACATGGGATTTTAAGAAATTTTAGGGCAGCCAATACTGTCACAAAATATCTTGCAAAATCCTTTTAATAATTTACTTACTAAAATATCTGATGATTACAGACTTTTGGACAGATTATCCATATAGCCTAGGGCTTTCCAACCTATCTGAATGCCAAGCAGGAAGATGATTTCTGCTGTTAACACTGTTGCCATAAGTCAGGCTTTCATTGCGGGCTCTTTTGATGCGTCATTCATGATGCTACAACTTGCACTCATTTCTCAGAAGCTGAAGCCAGTTTCTTCCTTGGCAGTTCTATGGTATAAGAGCAATCTGGATCCCAGCTCAACAATGAATGTTAAAGCATTTTATGTTAGCCATTCAGTGGAAAACAGGGCACTCCAGCACCCAATTTCCTCTGTGGAGCTACTAATTTCTTTTTTACTCTGAAAACACTTAAAATCAACATTGTCTATTTTAAAAATGCTTTCTCTGGTGCTTTGAACAAAATCAACTAGTTTGTGGTTTACAAAACGCACCTGTGAATATAATACATCCCACCCATGTCTAGGTGCCTGAGACAGACACTTCTGCTTTCACTACTGGCAATCTGACTTCCAGTGCTCTGCAGATCATGCTTGGTCATGGCAGAGTCTGTCACCATCCACTGCCACCAAACTCCTACCAGTCTGAAGGGAAGAAGTGCTCCCTGATTCAGACAGTACCAAGATGATGGTAGGTTGTAGACACTACCAGTTCTTGGGTCCTCTGTGTTCATTTGAGGAAAGTTACAGTGCTCCTGAAAAGCAGACCGCTGGAGAGCAAGGAAATCCAGATTCCTGACTTATCTTTACTTCAAATCCCAATTTTAATTTTTTTTCCCTACAGAATAGCTTTATTAACTTCAGCATTCTGGATCACACTGGGTTAAGACAGACAGTAGGTAAATTCAAACACTGGTGGCATTTCCTTGGCTCTCTGCCAAGTGTAAAACTATTACATATTGCTGCTAGATTTGTTTAAATAATCATCAGCCTTCCTCTGAAAAACAATTGCACTCCAGTGATGTTTGGGATAGCATTTCTAGGATTCTATGATTTTGCATTATCTAAAGTTGTGAAGAGTATCATCTTCTAATAGAATTTGCCTTCCGAAAATTATACACCACCATTATTTTTTTCTAAGCAAATGTGCCTCAAGAAAGTTTTTCCATGTCTCTATTTGGCAAAAGAAGCTATAAAATACTTCAGAAAAATCAATTTAACCTACTTCAGTGAGGTAAGCACAGAGTTTTAAGCTGGCATGTAAATTAAACTAGTGCTCCCATAACATAGATCACAAATACCAATATATATTTGATTCATGGTTGAATCAAGTCAGTAGAAGCTTAGGTTTCAAATGCAAACAACTGTGTTGAAAGAAATGGTTTTTTATGCCCCAATGCTGCTGTCCAATCCCAAGCAGCAGAGATGACCCAGACCCAGGCCAGCCCATAGCAGGCTGGATCCATATCAGAGCTGCCTGTTGCGCTGCATTCTGGCAATGAGCCTCTTGTAGCCACCTTCTCCTGTTTCTTTCCATAATCCTTGTCAATGACAAAGACATTTGCTGGCTGCTGCAAAGATAGTCTTACTTCTTGTTCCTGTCATAAAGTCATGGAACAAAGTTTGAGTTACAAGTATGAAATATGAGTTGCTGAAAACTGTGAATTCATAGTCTTTTATGATTTCTGGAAGGTTCATCAGATCGAGTTTTGCTTCTGAGTCCAAATGTATCAAAAGCTGTTTATGTTACCAAATGCCAAAATACACAGATGGCATCCATTTAACGGAGTAACTGAGGTTTTTCCTATTGGTTATGGACATTTCATTATATCAATCTGACATCTTCTTCAAGCAGCATTAATCTATATTTTAGCTCTTTCTTAAGGTAAACAGGTGTTTGGCCAGGTCCTTCTGCCTTTACTATTATGAATTAACTTCACTCTAACTGCTAATGTATAAAGAGAATGCTATTGGATCTATGATGTTTCATTTATTATTTCAGATTAAGAACTCTTGAAAAGCCTAATAAATTAATTTTATAATTTTAGTAATTCCAAATGCAGTACCCCAGCCATATGCATGACACACTGTACTTTTGAGAGAAAAAAGAAAAATAAAGCAACATGCAATCTCATCAAATATAAAAGGTGATGGAAGAAATGAGGATCACACCTCTATAAATGTGCACTTTGTCCTAGACTGTATTTGTTGATGCAGGATATGGATCTAAACCAACCTGAAATTATTCTTCAGAAAGGCTGAACCCAGCCATCTTTTCCTTCAGATGGTCTGGAAGTATACCTATGGAAGATGGCTGAATTTCACAGTGATCCCTGGAGCTTGGGCTATATTTAGAATAATAGGATTATGTTATTACAACTCTAGCTGTGATAGGACTGAAGAAGGTTACTTAGACCCTGTGGCTACACTGCTAAAATAGAAGAGAGCTAGGAGTTAATCCTCAGTGCTGAGGCTGAGTGGGTAAGCACAGACTGATCCATGCTGCACAGCTCTTGTCCCTGTGACTTATCTCATCCCACATGGTGCCTACATGGTCCAATGGAAAATGCTTCTTTTTATGTCATTTTGACCAGTTCAAGAGGTCTGAAGTAATTTATAACCCACGTTGCATCGTGCTGGGGTGGTGGCTTTGTAACATGAAGCTGCATGTGGGTATGGCATGTATGGGGCTGTAAAACCTGATGGGATGGCGTTGGAAGGTTGTGTAGGATGGAAGAAGTCACACTTTGTGCAGTCTGCCCATGCTGCCCTGGAGTGTGTTAGCTTGCACAGGTGAGCCCAGGCCCTGGTGAGAGCCAGGAGCTCAGCAGCCAAGTCCATCTCCCATTGACTTCATCTGGGAGTACAGTGGAGCTTACAGAGGTCTACAACCCTCCATAGCTCAGCCCCAGATTTAGTGTCTGTTTTGGTGTCCAGAAAGCTGAAGAAGAGGCCGAACATTGGCCTTCCAGGTGCTGTTCTGGTTAGAGGTTGGCACTTGTAGGACAAGATTCTGAAGAAACAGGTTTGACTGAGGAGACTCTTGCATGCTGTCTGGGACAAAAAAAAAAAAAAAGACACTGCTCTTTTCTTGAGGCAGACAAAACACCAAGACTGGGGAGAAACCTTTTATACCAACACTGGGCAGAGCTACCTGGGATTTCAGAATCCTGCAGGAATATTATGATTCCCTCCTGCCAAAGGCAGTCACTTGTGTTAGGAGAAGGAAGTAAACTACTTGTGCAGGACATTCTGCAGCCATTTCCAGACCAGTAAAGGCAATTCCCAGGGAGCAAAGGGGTTTTGGTAGAATTCCCAGATATTTCCAATGAGCAGCACATCACATTGCCAGCAAGTTCCTCAGCAAACCTAGCCAAAGCTTTATTATTGATCTTGAATGTCGTCTCCTTTTCCCAGCAAGACACTGGAAATAGCAGAAGGCTTTCCTTTCACTTGGCAGTGCAGCCTACAGACACAGCAGGGAAGTACCATGGGACTCATCACATGGCAGAGACAGATGGGCTCTTCCTGCTTTTTACCTCCCTTCTCTTTGCCTTTGCTGACTTGAACACCCTCCTCTCTTTCCATGGCAGACTAAGCCTCAGGGATATTGCAGGGCTGCAGTTGATAGCATTGATGCCATGGCCATGCCAGCTCCTCTAGGCTAAAGTTTTGCAGAGAAACCAGTCTAGCTGAATCCTATAATCATAAAATGATAGAATCATAGAATATTCTGAGTTGGACAGGACCTAGTAGGATCTTCTCACACAAAGTCCCACATTTTAGGTGTGAGATGTGCAACAAACATTTTAGATAACCACACTGGGGTTTTAGCATCTCCATGCACAAGAGTACAGGGTACTCTTGAGCAAAAGTACAGGGGATGTTGACTTGGGCTGGTCCCTCAGTGTCTTCCAGTGCAGAGCTGGATGCCAAAGGCTCCTCCTTGGTGCTGAAGGAGGTGGAGGCTGAGTTACAGTTCTCTGAGGGATTGCTGTAGGTGGTAAGTAGGGCTGCCTGCCTCAGTGGCATGAGTGTGGGCCACTGCTATGGAGATAATGCTGTCATACTTATCTTTGGGAAAATGACATGAGAAAGACCTTCTATTCTGTCTCCTGGTGAAAGTGTGAGGTACTCAAATTTGATTCCAAAATGTCTTGGACCTATCATGCTAACCATAACTGTGCTACAGCCATGGACCAAGACTGAAGTGAACACCATTACCTTCCTTCATGAGTAATTCCCTCCTCTTTTTGTCACTGATAATTCTCTTCTTGATCAGTGCCATGTGGCTGCTTCAGGGAATTTAGGGAATGCAAATAAAGGGGTGTTTGTTTGCCTCAGTACTACCTTGAGGCACTTCTCCTGCACTCAGTGCCCATCTCTGAAGCCTGCTCTCCACCCCCTGGGTCTCATTTTCAGATATGCTCTCTGGCCCCAGGAGACATTTTGCATAGTTTAAAAATTAGCACTCAGTCTGAAGGTGGGAGGGTTGCTAGTTAGTCCAGCAGAACCGAAGTCATCCCTTTTTCATTCTGCCTGGCTCAGTGCTCCACCTTCCAGGAGCAAATTATACACTTTCATTTCCAATGTCTTCCCTATTTTTGCCTTACTGACCTGTTCTTTCCATTGAATTTTATTCTTACATGTGCAGAGTTCTGCCCGGCTGCAATGGGATGCAGGACTTAACTCTTCCAGTTATTTCTGTTTGGTTTTGCTTGTTTGTTTGTTTACTTTTTTAAAATTTTAATTTAATCTTTAGGAACCGAATGGATGGGTAGAAGGAAATAAGGAGGAGAAGGAAAACACAGGGCTGATGGGACACTGAGAAGGAAGATTAGGGAAAGCAGAGTCAGATTAGCAGCCAGAAGTCAGCTGATGCGTGCATAGGCTGTTTACTTCACTGCTGTCCAGGTTGTAATGAGGTCATGAGGTGCATCCTCTGGGCTCTTCACTACTTTTGCTTTGCTTGTGCCACCTTTAAGTTAGTTTAATCTCTGGAAGGGCTTTCTCTGTTGTGTAGTGGTCATTGAAAACAGAAAGAGGGTGAGTAGGAGCCTATTCAAGTCCCTACATTACATATTTATTCATTGTTTCCTCCAATGCAAGGCTTACAGCTACAGGCACACTTTCCATTTTATGCCCTTGGGCCACATATAATCCTTCATATTGCAGGTGACATTCAGGCATTTAAATTACAGCTCTCTATCCTGCTTTGCAGACTGCAATGACTTTCTTGGCTTTAGAGTGTTTGCTGTCCAGATGGTTCCTGTCAAATAAGAAGCAGGTGTCATCACTGACATGTTGTTTGCCTTTAGATTTCTTCAGAAAAACAGGGTATAATTTCAAAATATTCTTAAGCTTTATGATCTGTATTATTTAAAGGTGTTTCAGTGCTAGATAATTTACTAACCTCTATGGGAGCTGGAAAGAGGGAGCCTTGAAAAAGTCTCTGCACACCTTGATGACAACTATTTCTCATCTTCTTTCCCCCACGAACTGTCACAGCCCTGATGAGCTTAGCTCCCACCTCAAATAATTGCCATTGTTACTTCTCCTTCCGTTTAAATCTCTCTCCGGCATTCCCTCCACTAGATGGTACTAGGGCAATACATTTTTCTTCACAGGCTTTCCCAGCCATGATAACCATAATAACAGTGTCCCTGCATATAGAAGGAGAAAAGGGTCAGACTTCTTGTAGTGCAAGAAACTTCTATTGAAGGCCGTTACACTTTAGAGAGGATATACTCAAAATTTAACAAAGAAAACAGGTGGCCTGAGCAAGTAGAGCTTGTTTTGCATCTATTACAACAATCTTCAATGGCACATATCACACTCACTATTCCATGTTTTTGTTTTCATTTGTCCTCTAAGGGCTTATATAATTGAGAATATTGATACTGCAAACAAATTGTAAGCATTATGCTAAAATTAGATCATACCATTATCTTTGGCCAAAAGTTACCATTTAACAAAAAACTATTGTTTTGCCTGCCTTGCCAACACATATATTATTTGCTGCTGTTCATGGCAAAGCCAGGCAAACCTAACACCTGCAGCTTACTTAGCTGAATCCAGTATCTCATTGGTGCCACTGGCAGCCAGCAGCCCAGTAAATGACAGTGCCTGTGCACTTCACAATAGTCATGTGTCTTACACGTTTTAGTGTCGTGACTTTTCTACTTTTGGGACTTTTTTCAATTGGAAGGATGAGGAAGAGTGCAAAGAGGTGAGTGAATCTACATGTTCACTGTTGTATCAGGATTTTTCTGTCCTGCGCTGAGCGTGGTGCCTTCTTCCATAGGCCACGGTTAAAATCAATGTCAATTTGATTTGTAAGATCATGAGAGGAGGTGGATTACATTTTGCCTTTTCTGCTCCAAGAAAAACAGAATTGCAATAAGGTTTGTACAACTTGTGTGGCAATAAAGGAACAGGATTCCTAGGCTGTGCTGGAGACTCTGACAGCTCATCTGATGAGCACAAAGCTGTTGGAAAGGAAAAAATAAAATCAACATCTAGCCGCTAGGACATGCTGGTACATCTTGGATATCTTGGACTTTTAAACCCAAGAATCACTGAATTTATTTTTTTAATGAAAAATTTGCAGCCTCTTTTTTTCTGAGTGTGACTGGAGGATTTAAAGCATTTTATATACTTTCTTCTCATATTCCCTGGCTGCAAGAACTCCATGAACTTTAAAAAAAACCATTAGAAGAAACAAATGGAAAAGATAATGTACTTTTCACATTATGTATTTCTTGTAAATCTAGAAGCTTTTGTTGCTCATTAGTGTTACAATAATCAATGACATTCCTCAAGAAACTTCAGGTTGACAGTATCCATCTCTGGACAAAGTGCATGCAAGAAAAGAAAAAAAAAATGGATTTTCATTGATTGCTGGTTTTCCCATACAAATGTACAAGACTCTGTAAGCTTTCTATTAAGTTTTAAAAATTATCCACAAATCCATTTCCCACAGCAGATCTTGTTATTTTTGTGCACACATGTCAGAATTCTATTAATAAAGGTTAATTTATTAATTCATAATAGAATTCTTAATACTATTAAGAAAGTTCCCTCCTTCTTGAGAGAAGACAGTTTGAGCCAGTTCCTCTCCCAGCATTAAAGCAAGATTAATTTTTCCTTTACTTCCCTTTTTCAAAACTTGTACCATTTCCATGCATGTAAAGAGCTTTTCTGCATGCTAACAACTCTTTACTTTCTAATGAAACTATGACGGACAGAAAGTTGAGCTTTTCTTTCCTCCCACTAATGCCACCATTGTATGTGTCTTGTTAACCAGTATTGTGTATCAGTCACAAGCTGACTCCTTTGTGCCTTTGTAAAATATCAATTTAGTCAGCATTATCTGCTGGGGAGACAATGCAGCGGGTAAATGTGAACACAAAAATGCTGTAGCATTATAAGTCCTAAAAACACTGGTTCAGGAGCCCTGGAGCCTGGGAGGTGGCCAGGCTGCAGCCAGAGAGCTGCTGGCCATCAGCAGCTGCAGGGGTCCAAGGGAGCAGACGGACAGCCAGCAGTGGACAGGCTGCATGGACGGGCCAGGGCGCAGGAGTGGCCAGGAGCTCGGGCAGAGTCTTCGTGCTGGCTGCTACATGGGTTACTTGGCTGGGAAAAAACCTCTGCCATCCAGATCTGCCTGCCAACCTGCCTGTGGCTTGACTATGCTGATATCTGACCGGACCGACACATTCACAGCGTCTATTTTGATTTTTTCCCTGATCAGGTTTTTCCAATGGTAAACTGATTTCTCTGCATTAACAAAACACCACCAAATGTTGCAGCTCAGCCCTGGGCCCCACACTCCACGAGGAGCCTGTGGCTCTGCCATACCTGCAGATGTGAGTGAGCTTCCCATTGGCCTCTAGGTAGACTTTAAAGGGCAAGGCTAGACCAACGCAGTGTCTCCTTTTATGTTTTCCTGCCTGGCCGATGGTCAGCAGAAACACCCAACCCCCATTGCACTGGAGAGGGGGAGGAGAGTAGCTCTGTGGGGTTTCTGTGTCTTTGGATGAAATTGTCCCTTTGTTAGTCCAAAATAGCTCAAATTGGGCAACTTTCCAAGCATGCAGTGAAAGACTTCTGTTTGAGACAGTGCTTAGAGAAGGCTGAGGATGGAGGGCTGAAAAAGAGGTGCCTGACTGGCTGGGTTCCCACCGGGGTGATTAATGTAATGTTGCTGGGATTTTACTGCATTATTAATGAAGTGCCAGGGTGCCTAGAGCACTGGAAAAACATCTCAGAAAAAATTATTACTAAAAATCTGAATTGGTGCATTGGATAACCTTTCATATTAATTTTTTTTTTTCTTGACCCTAGAGCCCTTATCATGCCAGAGGAAGCCTATAAATAACAACCAGAGAGGGTAAGACTAGACAAGCTGCTGTTCCTTCCACCTCCCCTAGTAGTGGTGGCCCCACTGGCAGTGGGGATATGCCAGGAGACCACAGGAGCCGTGCCCGGGGGTTGTGCACGGGAAAAGGGATGCACCCAGCCCCTCTGCATGCTCGGCCAAAGCCTGGGGGGCCAGGGAGGTGATGCCTGCGGAGTTCTGCTTTGCAGAAGAGTATAAACATCTGACAGCCTGTGCTGGTTTAGGGCTGTTGTTTGCATTGATGAAGCTTGTATCTAGGATGATCAGCGGGATATATCTCTACTTTCCCCCACCACCCTCCAAGCTGTTATCTCCTTTTTTATTTGCTTTGTCATGCATTTTTTTCTTTTATTTTCTTCTAAATTCTTAACTCCTCAGATCTGTATTTTAGTCATCTCTAGTAGCAACTGCGGGTTTGTTTTGAGGAAAGGATTTTTTGTTGCTTTTTTTTTTTTTTTTTTTTTTTTTTTTTTTAACTGCTGTGCTTTAAACCATCCTTGCCTGCCTAAAGCTTCCAGTTGCTAAGCGACTTTTCCCCTCCGCCCTTCCCGCAGCCCGGTTGCCATAGCGCTGCCAGCCTTGGCTATCAAGTAGCAGAGAGCAGTCATTACTCAACGAAAAAAAAAAAATAAAACACCAAAAAAAAAAAAAAAAAAAACCCAACCCAACCCCACCAAAATCCAGGGCTGCACGAGCCAATCAACATTTTCTTTCCTTTTTAATTCACGTCGCCAGCCGGCGGGAGCATCCCTGCGCGCATCCCAGCCGCGGCTGGCCGCTGCGCTGTTTTCTTGCGGGAGTTTTTGGTTCAGTCTCTGCTGAACAGGACAGACTGCAGTGCTGACTCACGGACACCCGTGACGTTGGTCATGGCAGTGACAGATCGTGGAGGATGGCCTTCCCGGGAAGCTGCTCTGCGTACCTGTGCGGCTGGTGTCGCCCGCCTCACCCCAGCGCAAGCAGGTGCTCTGCAGCTCCCTAGAAACCAGGTGATTCGGGTAGCGCTTTTATCTTGTGACATTTTTTAGTAACAAGAACATCATAGGTACATAAAATGTGTGGGATACCATCAAGGACTAGAAGAATGCACACTGGTTAAAAATTAGCTTTTCTTTTCAAAGCCACTCAAAACTGTGTGAAGGATCATATCCAAAGAAATGGAATCTTCCAGTTTTTTAAACTAAAATCATATCCCTAGTGGCTTGGGTAAGAGAAAATTTAATGTGAGCGCTAAAACATAATAAAAAAGGTGATAAACCTGACATCTTTCTGCTGTAAAATTTGAGCCATGCCATCCATCATAACCAGTAAAAAAAAAAAAAAAAAAAAAAAAAAAAAAAGTATTTGGCTTTTGTATAAAAACAATAGTGTGCAGAATAAAAATACATGTTAATAAAGAATTTGGTGGTATAGAATTACCTGTGTGAGAATATAAATCACATGAGTTACATTTGAATTGATAGTAGGGGGAAAGAGTCTTTTCTACCAGTAAGTGTTGCAAGCAGTGGTTGAGTTGGACTTGGAATAATTTCAGTTGTTCTGCGACTCTAGTGTCCATTAATCACAACACCAACCTCCACCTCAGGTTGTCAGTGTAAAGCCTCTCTTAACATCCAGGGAACTTTCTTCCCACATTCTGTAGTCAGTGAGTTATTGTGATAATAAATGCAGCAAGGAGCTAGACTCCCTGTCCTTACATGACCTTCCATTTATCCAATCCAGCATCTGCTTATTTGAACAAGTGCATCAGATACAGGCAGCGTGCCAGCTATTAAAATGTTAAACCTACTGCCATGGAGCTGCATTGTACATTTTGTT
Source organism: Anomalospiza imberbis (assembly GCF_031753505.1). Taxonomy (NCBI): domain Eukaryota; kingdom Metazoa; phylum Chordata; class Aves; order Passeriformes; family Viduidae; genus Anomalospiza; species Anomalospiza imberbis. The sequence goes on from NC_089682.1 coordinate 106,988,183, forward strand.
TTTCCCTTGTCCTTGAAAAGGACTCACTCCTGAACTAATAGGAGTGTGCTTAATGGTTCCTTGTCTTAAATTCCCTATTTACTTAACTATCTCTTCCCTGATTTGGTACTTTGTATTCCATTCTCTTCATGCTGTTCATGGGAACATTAAATACCATTCCGCAAGGAAAGTAATTTAAGACACAACCTTTGCCAACTATATGGAAAACTGATTTCAAAATCCTTTTCTACTCTGATGAAGCATGTAAATCAAATATTTTGAGAGGTTGGAAAATGATTATTTTTGAAGTTCCTTTTTTTAAAATAAAGATGCTTTTGTTCTTCTTAGGAGCTGACACAACATACCTTCAGCTGGGGGCTCTGTGGCTGTAGTTAGATATAGTTTAGGTTTGAACAAATTCACTGGTGTTTATTGAAAAAATAGTAGTTTTCAGCTTTGCTTTCTGTTGTTCTAAGGGAACTCAGGATTTGAAAATGGCTATGTTCAATAAATTAGGAATTGAAGGTATGTCACAGACCACAGACCTTTTTGTCCTGGAAATATTGATTTAAGGGAAAGTATTGCCAGATGTATTATGTGAAGATGCTTGCATAATCATGGAACTTAGGTGACGAACCTTGTTCTCAATTAGATTGCTTTAGCTCTAGACTTCATTTCATCCAGAAGAGAAATTACTGGAATAAAGGTTAAATATCCAAATCAGAAATATTATTGCCGGTGTTCCTTTATGTTTGAAATGGTAATAAAACAAATTGAACATTAACCTAGTAGGACCAAGGCATTTCTATTTGCATGGTTTTGACAACTGAATTGGGCAATAACTTCTCCATGTTGAAATTATGCAATGGTTGTTACTCAGTCTTTCATTTCCTCAAGCATTTGTGCACAGATTACATCCGCATATTATATTTTATTATGAGTCATTAAAATGCTAATCAAAAAAAGTACACTACCACAGTTCCAGCAGAGATCTACATTATTAAATGGGTCTCCATTTTGATACCTTTCTTGTAGCAAACACAACACATCCACTGAAATCCACATCAACAGGTTGCTTTTGAAGTCTACAACATTCACTTTCTGCACTGCCAGTCTCCCTGTACCTGCTTTGCACTTCTGATTTCTTTCTGGTTTCCTAACCCTTTCTCCCTACACCCACCAACCTATTCTCAAGGTAAAATCACTGTGTCATGGTTAAGGTGTTTCCATGAAGCTGCCTCCTCTGCTGTCTGACTCCTTTACTTCACCTCCCTGTCACACTCCCACAACTTTTTTCTCTGCTCACATAAACCCTTTGATTTCTGCTTTTCCTCTGTCAAGTCCAGATTTGTTTTTCTTGTTCTGGTATTTTCTCTTCCTATCTGGCTCTTCTCTCTGATCCTGTACTAATTTGTCTTCACTACAAAGTACCTCCACACATCTAACTTTTCAACAATTGTTTTCACCATCCATAAATTCTGAAAGTCAAGACATCAATTTGACCAAATAGTACATTGTCCTTACAGCTATCAGATAGGACATTTACTTTCTCCCTTCAAACTTTTAGTAATGATAACTTTACATCAGAAGAATTTCCACTTGGCTGACTCTTAGTTAGTCTGATACTAGAATTACATTCTGGAAAACTGCTATTTATCACCGAATCTGTGCTTATTCTGTTCCCCTCCTTTCTACCATTGCCCATACTTAGACACCATATGGATGATGGCCTTAAAATGAAGGAGAGTAAGTTTAGATTAGATGTTAGGGAGAGATTCTTTATGTAAGGGCAGTGAGGCACTGGAACAGGTTGCCCGGAGAGTTTGTGGATTCCCCATCCCTGGCAGTGTTCAAGGCCAGGCTAGATGGTGCTCTGACTAGCCTGGTCTTATGAAAAGTATCCTGCCTATGGCAGGGGCGTTGAAACTAGATTGTCTTTAAGGCCTCTTCCAACTCAAACCATTCTATGATTCTGTGACTCTATGATTCTATAATTCTATTTTTTTTTAATTTTACTACCCAGATTATTTATTTAAAAATATTCATATCTCCCTAATAAATTAAAATTACTCTTTCTACTTCTCAAACATTTAAATTAAAATCTAAAATTTTAATACAAATATTCAAAGATATTTTCCTTTGCTTAGGAAAAGTTAGTGAGAAAGAATGTCCAGTTTTAATTCACAGTATAGTCTACCTCATTCAAAGACAATTCTGTATTAGCAGGAGGTGCAATTCCTGTCTTTCAGCCTTACCAGAGTAATTATGTCCCCTTACCTTGGACTTTGCATCACTCTCTTCTCTGTGTCAGTGGCTTATTTCCCTGTATTCCTGGAGCTTGGGGCTATTGGAGCAGTATTTGTCTGCTTCTCTGAGTTTATATTTGGACATCAAATTATATGAACTTAGGTCATGACTTCCAGAAGCCTCAGGTTTATCTGACCATGGACAGTAAAAGTAAACAATCGTTGAGTCATGAGAAATAAGAAAGCTGGCCTGAGTAAAAGAATTACTCTTACTCTCACTTGATAACAGAGTCATAACAGGGATTAACTGAATCTGGGCCTGCCATGACTTAGTTTAGATAGTTGTGACTGAAGAAGGTTGAGGCATTCTGGCTGATTTCAAAATAAATATGTTGATCATCTGCTCTCATTGGCTCCCACTCCAGTTGGCTTTCTTGAGTTTTTTAAAAGTAGCATGTCTGTTTGTTGTGCACCTGGTGCAATTCTATTTTTGGGCTACTATGAGACATTTTATCAAGTACATAAATCATGCTGAGTACTGCAGTATTTTAAGCATGTGTATGTGCATGTAATTCTAACACATAGCCTCAAAGAAAAACCTTTGTCAGAATTATAGACCGCTAGATATTCATTATTCACCATTGTTTGTATTTCTGTCCAAAACATTTTATTATCTTTTTAGTCTGATAGCTGTTTTCTAGACCACTGTGCAAGCTTTTATGTAGCAGTTAATCTCACCCAAAAATGGAACAACAGGTTCTTTGTCTACCCAAATTCATACTGTTTGCTGTTTGATCTAATCAAAGAAAAATAAACACCATTCATTTTTATCCTACTACTTTTCCTTCCAGTATGCTCTCCAGATACTAATACAGTCCACAGTGGAAAGTGAAAAAAAGAACTCATGCAGAAGAGGTTAAATTCCAGTCCAAAACAATTTGTGATAGGAAATAATAATGTCCTCTAAGGGTAAATAGGAGAAACTCTAGCATCCTCTATGGATATTTTGAAGGTTTTGCTGCCATGCATGAACACTCAGATGTTGCTGTGATGGTGACCTTCAGAAAAGAGTTGTTAGATAAAAATCAGGGTCTATCCTTTGCTCTTTTTTTTTTCTAGTTTTGTTTAAACTTTGTCCATTTTTTTTTCTCAAGTAAAAAACATGTAATGAGGTTCCTCTTAAAATGATGGTGACTTTAGGTAAGAAGTTTTCTGAGAGCATTACAGGATGAACTTTCTAATCCCTGTCTTGAAAAAAGAATATTTAGATCCATCAGTACCTGTTTTTAATCCCTTCCTTCCATGCCTGTCAATTGTAGTACCTAAGTAGAATTCTAATTTTTTCTTCCCTCTACAGAGAATAAAATGTAATAGCTAATGGCTTCAGAGATAAATGTGTTTTTGTTGCTGTTGCCATGTTTTCATCTCTTGTATAATTCTTTTGTTTTCTTTTCTTTTTGTGTGTTTTTCTTAGCCTAATTCCCTATTCTCTTGTAGATTTGTACTTCAGATTTTAGCCAGAGGCATAAAGTGCTTCTCAGAAACCCTCTTGAAACTTCTCAGTCCATTCCATGAAATCAGCATGAATGTTCTTGTCTCATGGGACTCCTGGAATAGATAAAAGCTTGCAAGGGCATCTCCAAAGTGAAAAACCACAAAAGGGAAAAATACAATCAAGTTGACTACAACTCAGCCTGCCTTTTTACTGTGGGTGAGAAAGACCATCCTTTTATCACAGAATCAAGGCCTCAGTCCAGTTTTCACTGAAGACAGTGGAATGTTTTCTGTGAACTTGGCTCAGAGCTGCATCAGTGCCCAGCTCTCTTCTGCAGTACTCAGCATTGAAGCAAGCGCTCATGCACAGTCAGGCCATGGCAATACCCCAAATCATTGCTTCCTTCCCAGACCAAGCAACTCTGTGGCAATGTTTTGTGCTCGTATGATTCTTCAGGGCTTTTATTACTTTATCAAAGCTTTAAGACTACAGGTTATATTTTTTGGGATGCCATATGCACCATGCAGCCTAACTCTCAGTAAAAACCATTTGGACTTTCAAGTCACGTTGATACAGAAGGGGACAACTTACACAGTTTTGAGGTATGATTTACAAGTAGCATTATTTCTCTTCCTTTTCAGTCTCTCTGTGGTTCTAAGTCACAGTATTGCTATCTTGTACAGCTCCCTTAGGACAAGATGAACCTCAAATTAACTTAATTTGGCCTTTTAGGATCTATCTTGTTCTGTGGGAACCACCATTTGCACAAACAATACCAAACATCAGCCACTTGCTGTTAATACAGGAAGCAGAACTAAAATTTATTGTCACTATTAAATAAAATTTATCTGCATTATTTACAAGCCAGTAAACATGGCCTTTCATAAATAGATAATAAGCTTTTCATGTCCCTGAACATTGTGTCATTAGGCCATGATGTACAGAGGCAATCGAGCTTCTCTAAGTTAGGTTTTGGTAGAAGTTCAGGTACTTCAACTGGGAGCCTTTGAGGATCTGCTCACAGAGAGTATGGAACACAAAAGCATTCCAGAACAATACACCTTTTAATATCACTGTTCCCCTCCCCTTGCCCTGGAAAACCTTGCAAAGAGCCTTGGTTGCTTTGTTCACACGTCGCCCTGACGTGGGCATGAAAGCTTCTTCGTTGTGCTCACTTCAGGAGTCCTTGAGGTGCAGGGGACAATGGGATGTTAGGGAAGGTGTGTGTACATCCTCCACCTGCACTAAGTTCTAAAAGGATCCTGGGCAGTGACTGAGAACATCTGGGAACAATAGTTCAAAATCTTGGATAACAAAAATCTCAAGAAGGAAATTTCTGTTTGGGAAAAGTTCATGCCATCTCATTTTAGCTTCTTTCTTGAAATGCTTGAATGACAATGCAGATTCTTGATGTTTCCCATAATGGTATCTCCAGAAAGGAATTCATATCTCAATAGGGCAAAACAGACCCTCTAGAGGGCTGTCTCCCTCCACTTTCCCTACAGGGACCATGGGGAACTAAGCTTTCAGCGGAGCTGCTCCATTTAGATGCCTTAAACCAGACACTAAACTGCTTTGAGTTTGGTATGTGGAGGAAATTACTTAGGTGTTGAACTTAATAATTTGCAGGAGATCTAGGAAAATTTCTGCTCTCTTTCAGCAAACCAAAGTGCATCTTCAAACAAGGGGAAGAATGAGGCTTCCTTCACCCATTCCCTATAGTAAGCGATGAAGAAACATATTTTTGCTCCACACTGAAGCAAATCAATATCTGGTCTGGCATGGTTTACTTGAAATATTTTTCTCTTTAGAACTTGTGCAACAACTGCCATGCCATACACTCAGCAGAATAGAAAAACTTGGAGAGAATGTGCCTGTGGAGAGGAGGCAGGGATTGTTTATGCACTTGAGTACACTGTAGGCACAATTATGTACATCACCACTGACTGTCACTCCTGTAGGAAAAGTGAATCACCATTTGTGCTCAGCAACACAGTAGTTCAAAAGAAAAACCCAAAGTTTTTATTTGCTTTTTTTTTCATTCAATTGTCAATTTTTTCATTCAATTTTCATTCAACTGTCTAACATACAATACTATAATATTTTCTATCTTGTAAAGTTAGATTTTTTGTCATCTGTTCAGTGAGTCCTAACTGTCTGAAGTCTCTCTGACAGAAGCTTCCCTGTTCCCCTACCCTTACTCCCAGATGGCCAGATACAAATATTTTCAAAATAACATCTCTCTCCATGTCCACTCCCCAGAAAATCTCTTTCCGTGATACCATAATTATAAAAATTAATGCATAGGAAAGGAAGAACTGACCTCAGGTGCCTTTCATTCTGTAAAATTAAGTAGGCAACATGTTCATTTTTGCCATGTCCAGGACTTCCAGAGCAGTCCCAGCAATCATGACTGTTTAAATTCCTTTAAATATATCTCTTTAACCTTTGAAGACCTCCTCCTAGCAATTGACAAACTACTTTCAGTAGCAAATTAACTGTACTCTCATCTCTTTACTGTCTTTTGGTTCAGAGGTTAGTAAACACTTTTTGTGCCATATGCAGGATTACTCAGGTATATGTAAGACAGTTTTCAAAATAACTGCATTGAACAGAGTTACATGTATTTATTAGAGGATGTTTCTGAAATCATAAGAAATCACAGTTGTGAAGTTTGGAAAACCTAGTGCTGCTGTACTTTAGCTTTGGTTCAATATCCTGCAGCTAACATTTGTACCCTGCCAGATGCAGCTTGGGACGCACCAAGCCAGGGCTGAAGTCCCGTCCCATCCTCAACCCATCCCCAGGAGGTGCCTGATGCTCAGGGCTGGGGCTGCCCCTGGTGTCCCTGGCTGCCCTGCTCCTGGCTGGGGTTGTGGGACAGCCCTGGCTGACGAGGCCCTGCCCTGCCACCCACCCAGCTCAGGGAGGCACCTCTCCCCCACCATGCCAGCCCCAGGGAGCAGCCAGTCTTCCCCTTCTGGAGAGAGGCATTATCTCTGCCTGGAAGGGGCTGAGAATAAACCCTGGTTTCCTTGAGAACACAAAACCAAAACAAACTTTATTTGTAAGGACATCTGAGGATTTCCCTCCACATATTCCTTTCTGCAAGGCTACTGCGTGCTATAACCAATCATCAGCTATCATTGCTCCAAAACAGGTCAAAACAATGAAAATCACTATCACAGCACAACTTGCACTGAGAATTAGGGTAATTTATATGCAGTAAAGTTTAGTAGAAGTGCTGAGATTACTGCTGAGCAGGGCTATTCCGTCCATGAGTACCAATGATCTCTGTTAAAGTATGGCCATTTCACATGGTTAAATGGGCACAGGAAGTCAGCTGTTTTGAAGATGACAATGCTCTGATAATCTGTGAATTTTCAATGGATTCTGTTGTTCAAAAAATCCAAAAGTAAAATGGCATGAAAGGGCATTGCTATCAGGAGTGGATGTGCCAAGTACCGGGGCACACTCATGAACCCACTCACTCGCCCACAGGTGTGAAAACATGACTGGCAAAGGAGTGTCAGTAGAAAAGCAAGAGGGAAGAAAAGACGTGAATATTTTGGTTGGCAAATGTCATTTTGCCCAGTATGAGTTCTTGTCAGACTTAGGATTTTGTATCAAAAGTGCTTTGGATCTTGAGCTGCACAGCTGGAACTAGTAGATGTACAGAATTACCACATTGTTAATAGCTCAAGGTCTCCTTCCTCTCTACTGCTTTCACAATGGGTCACCAATAAGAGCTGAGATGTTTGTTTTGGTTAATGGGTTTGGCTTTTTACCCTCAGTTGTAGCCATTTGATAAAACCACAGCACTATTTCCCTCCTCCTGTGTCCCTGACACACTACAAAACAATGACAAGGGAGAAGGCAGAACAAAATAGCAGATGATAAAAATGTGAGATGGCCACAGTGGTGCAGTGAGAGCACAGAAGTTCAGAGGTAGAGAAGAGCAGTGCAATACTCTGAGAGAAGAGAATACATTAATTATAGGGACAGTTTTATTTATCCAGTCTCATGTTCTCATACGGTTTTATTGATCACAGAACAGTTTAGCATACCAGCAGGAATGATTTTTTGTATCCCACTAAAAACCCAGAGATGTTTTACATCCATTGGGGTCAACAGAATTTATTTCTTACATGTATTGCCATTGCAATACCCAGTTTTTAGCTTTTCTAGTTGCCATAAATGTTTCTACTGACAAATGCATATAAACAGCAGTTCATAAAGCTTCAATGGATTAGTTTGAACCTCATATTAAGTTCAATAAAACCAAGGATACAGACATATCTAGACAGTTTTAATGTCTCATCAAAAATATTGATCATGGTATTGTTTGTTTTTTTTTTAACAAGTCCTCAGTGAGACCAAAACCTTTCTTTCTATTTTCTTTTTTTTTCCTGTCCAAAGGAGCAGACAGAGGGTTCTTAATTATACTGTAGAAAATATGGAAAGTCTCATAGTAAATATCCTTTTTCTCTTCCCTCAAACAGGAAAGAAGTTAATCTCTGCTTTTTGCTTAACAGACATATGTCCCTATATAAGATTTTGGTCCTGACTTCTGTTACACAGTCATGACTCAAAACATTGGGAATTGCACTTCTTGGTTAAAACACTTATTACCAGAGAAAAGGATCTTATTTCTAATCACTGCACTAGTATTAGTGCTTCTAAAAATAACCTTCTTGTCTCCAGTCTCGGCTGTATTCTTCCAGTGCGGTTATTGAGAGCCACTGAACCTGAAATATGATTATTGCCTGTCTCATTAGGTCAGTCTCATGCTTAATTATTGAATGTAAGTTGTGTTGACATTGCAAAGTTAGGCAGCTTGTCTCTGCTTTGGTTCTCTTGGTAAACCCTGAACCTTGTGCTTCTCCTGACAAAACACACAGCCTTTTTTTTCCAACCACCTAACAGTTTCAGTTTACTTAAGTCATGTGGAGAAATAGTGGATTTCTTTTTATCTTTCTCACTTATGTCCAGTATTTTTTGCTTGACTTCACTGGCTTATTGTAGCTCTCCTTCAAAAAAATGACAGGACATACATTGAGATTAGGAGCCAAAATGGTCTTCAGCTTTCCTCAGAGAGAAACATGCCTAAAATAACATCAATTTTGAGCTCTTTTTTATAGCTACTATCACTTAACAAAAGCTGTTACAAAATGAATGTGATGACCTCTACATTTCCGAATAGGTCATTTGGATTTAGTACTGCTGTAAATATAAAGATTCTCTTCAGTGCTACTGCCAACATTTCCACGAACTCAAGACACTTTAACAGTCCTTGGCACAGACACCATTAGTGCCAAGCGAGCTGTATCTTCTCTCACAAGTGTGAGGTCTGACAGCTTCAGGGTGCCAATTCTACAGTTCTTCTATGTACCAAATACTGGCAGTCTGGGTGTAACTCTTCCCCTTACTAGTCTGTGAACACAAGATTGTTTTATCAAAACATCATCCTGAGATTAAGTTTCAACACTCAAGGGAGAAGATAATTTAGAAGGATTTGCCATTCACCAAATGCTATAATGACAATATCGGTACCTAGCTATGTTATCATAAGATCCCAAGAATGTACTCTTCCACAGCCATCTGCAGACTTTCAGGCAGTGCCCGGTCTGTGCTGTGCAAACAACTCCACAGATCTCCATAGAATAATTGATGATCCTCATTAATTTAGATTGTTTTCTGGTTCATTTAATACAATTTTTTACCCTGGCAGTAAAAAATTATTTGGTGAGCTCTCCAACAAGTAGGTCCTAACCCTCTATGGACAGTTGCTGTGCTCTGTATCAAATCGCAAGGACTTTGCTAAAGATGATTGTCTCGTCTTCTGTTCTCACAGAACGTCAACAAACTGGTACAAATTAAAGTAACATGATCTGGCTGAGACTGTGTTAGTAACTAAGTCCAGATCCTCAAGTGGTTTCAGCCCTACTGAAGCCCTGTTAAAAATGCTTAAGTACTTACAAGAGCATGTGTCCACCTTGCATGTCATATAAATAAAAATTACCACAGGGCTGCTCTGTTCCTCAGAAACATAGAGGATGGAAGGTAGAAGTCAGAAAATATGTATTCAAAATTATATCACAGGAAGGAAAAATTTGACCATAACTAGACTGAGTAAACTTTATACCTTCCTAAGCCAAATCATCAGAGAAATGTAACAGAAAAAAAACCCCAAACATTATTTAAGATGAAAAAGTGGTCTAAAAGAGAGAGGAGATTGCCATGTATGAAAGGCTATGCTGTGTAAAGAGACAGCAGCAGGTAATTCCAAAATGAAGCAATGGAGCTGCTGTCATAAGTCATGTTGCACAAATCTTATGAGGAGTGGCTGCGGCAGCTGGGGTTGTTTAGCCTGCAGAAGAGGAGGATCAAGGGTGATCTTATTGCCCCTGACTACTGTCTGAAAGAAAGTTACAGCCAGGTAGTGGTCGGCCTCCTGTGCTAGACAATTAGTGACAGAACAAGAGGAAATGTCCTCAAGCTGTGCCAGGCAAGGTTCCTGTTGGACATTAAGAGGAATTTCTTCACAGAATGGGTGATTAGGCATTGGACCAGGCTGCCTGTGGAGGTTGTAGAGTCACTGTCCCAAGAGGTATTTAAGGAAAGACTGGATATGGCACTCAGTGCCATGGTCTGGTTGGCAAAGTGGTGTTTAGTCATAGGTTGGGCTTGATGAAGTCTCAGAGATCTTTCCCAACCTGATTACTTCTGTGATCATTCATTTCTGTATGAGGCAGGGGGAAGAGTAACCTCTGTGGCTGCAGGACATATGAGTGGAGGGGACTGAGGGGAAACAGAATGTCTGGCCTGTTGGAGCCAGCTCATCAAAGAGGAAAAGGGTTTTAGAGAACAAGTGGGTCATGCTGATGGGACAGAATTTTAAAGTGGGAGAAACCAATATCAATTTACTGCTCCTCCTACAGCTTCTCCGGGTCTCACTTCCACCCCCCAGAACAGAGTAGTAAATTCATGACTAAAATTATAGAGATTGTTGTTTTCCTTTCCTGCCAAAGGCAGGAGTGGTGGACAAGCAGTGCACACACCACCCTGTCCCACCATCCCAGTGACTAACCCCAGGGGAATGTCCTGTGAGATCTGAAAAGCCCAGCACATGGATGGACACACGCTGTGATGAGTCTGTGAGGTCTCTATCCCAAACCCATGGGCAAAGTGCAGCTGCATCCAGCATCGATGTGTGTGGCAAGTCATTTGTCTAGAGGATAATGTCACTTGTCAGCAGTCTGCTCTGAAATGTGTGTGTGTGTGTGTGTGTGTGTGTGTCCGTGCCACAAAGTGTTTTATGCACTGATTTTTAAAATTTAATTATGACAAATACAGACTTAGATCTTGTTTTCCAAGGTGATTTGTTTTGATGACTTCATGTATTGGTCTTCACTGCTTGCCCAACAGTGGAAAAATGGGAGCTGTCATTTCAGCTCCATACCCAGAGCTGGGTACACTTACTTGGCCTAAATCTTTAGACATAACACTTTATCTGTCCTGAAGCAGAACAGACACATTCTGTGATGACACATCTCCTCTGTGGGCAGCAAAAGTCCCTTTGAAGACAATTCTTAGGAAATCCCCTTCTAAGCAATTCCATGCCTGCATGCATTGAATCCCATAACGTGAATGTACTTGACTTTGAGTAGACATCTCTCACAGAATTCAGAAGATGCAAGCCTTGTTCTTTGTCAAAATGCAAGCCCCTCAAGTAGACAAGAGGTAGATGGTTACAAGTTGGGACAGACAGCAAGCTCCTGTCTGACAGCAGCTGGTGGCAGTCATTGTTCTGTAGTAACTGTGTAACTTCATGGGTTTTTACCTTACTCTGCACTCTAAGTAGCTTATTCTTTCACTGAAGGGTAAGAAACCTCAAATTACCTCATGCACCCCACATCCTGCATCAGCACCACGTCTTCTAATTATATATTGTGCTAAAAAGGTATTAGTTTTTATCAGCTTTTAATTTGCTACCTTACAATTTCACTGAATGTCTCCATAGTCTTGTGTTGAGCCAGGGAACAGAACTGTCTCAACAAAGGTTTTTATCTATCTTGCCTGTACCATTCCTTACTTTAACTACTATTATCATGTTCTCTTTTAAATGTCTGCCTTGTGAAATGAACTCTCCCAATCATTTCAATCTATCCATGCATGGGTTTTCTGCACTCCTAATCAGTCCTATTGCCTCCCTCTCAAACCCACAACCTCTGTTTTGTACTGTGTTCTGTTGGCAGATGGTGAAAGTACTGCTGCAGCCTGTTTTCTTTTAATATAATGGGTACATAGTAATTTTTTGTGTGTGTTTTTTCTCAATGCACAGGCAATATAAGGACAGATTTTGATCCTGAATATAGTTGCATACTGAAGAAAGGCTTTTACTTGAGCTGTCCCTAGTGGTAAACAGGTGTCATTCCTGAATAAGGATTCCAAATAACTCCAAGTTTCCCTTCACATGAGTGTTACCCAGCGACACTGAGCTTAATCTTACATTATGTTATTTGTTTGCCTCACTAGGGTAAGTCCCTCTGATGTTCCTGGGGGTCTTTTCAAGATTTGAAAAGCCTTCATAGCCATCACAGAGTGTGGCTCATAGCCAAGTCTGTAATTTGAGGAACTCTTTAAGCCAAAATAAGCTTTCACTGGTCCCCAGCTGCTCGCTCGCTGCTTTATGGAGCCGTACATGTTTGGGTGGTTACGCCGTGAGTCAGGCTGGGTAACAGGCCCGGCTGAAGGCTGACACGGGGCCAGAGCCCATGTCCCATCCCCATGTCCCGTCCCCATGTCCTGTCCCCGTGTCCCGTCCCACCAAGCACAGAGCTGTGGAAGCAGCTGTGTCCACAGTGCCACAGAGAGTGGAGGAGATGGGAGACCCCCTCATTCAGCAGCAGTGCTTTCTTAAACTGCCAAGCAATCTGTGACTCACAGCCTTTTTCAAGAATGGCAAATTGGGTTAGAACAAGCTTTATGCAGAAGGGTCTGTAATCAACAAACAGCCTGAGGCTACCCAGGCTGAACACCTCACCTGCCACAGGTGGCTTTGCTGGGTGTGTGTCTCCCTGTGCCCCAGAAATTCTCCTTCCTGGAATCTCATCAGAAGGGAGATTTCAAGAGCTTTCATCCAGATTTTGGTATGAGATACTGTTGAAAAGCAGAGCTGGGGTGCTTCATTAAAAATCAAATTGGATTGGTTCAGTATATATCAAACATCAGATACATAGCTGAGGCTATTAGGAACTTCCAGCAAGAGGCAGATGAAGAATCATTAGCCTTGAAAACCTGGAGGATGAGATTACAAACAGACAAGCCCGTAAATCACACAGGTCAGTTTTGCAGAAGCTGATGTGGTATAGCAGCAATGTGTTTATGCTGTGACAGGTCAGTTGGATCAGTGTCAAATTTTCTTTGGGATAGAAAATTTTGGTTTTAATGCATACTGTTTCCCAAATGGCTGCTATGCAGCCTTTATATCCAACACCTCTGGTCAATTTCAGGATTACAAATAGAAAATCTAAAATAGATGAAACTGATGAAACAGAATTATTGCAGGATTACCTCAATATGCAGATTTGGCATTGAAAGATCTCCAGAGTAAAGCAGCATTACATGATTTAAGTTCAATTCTATCCCAACCATTTAAAAATGTTTCTAGTATACTGTTATAGCCTCACCTTAAATCACATCTCCTTTTGAGAGAAGATTCCCTAAACCATATCTTTCTAAGGGGGACTTCAGGGCTAACATGATCTTTTTATTACCTTTTCTAAAACCTTGACAAAAATTGTCTAAGAGTAATCAATTTGAGAGGCACAACACAGATAGAGAACCTTATGCCTATGATGAATGTTGCACTTCTTCAATTGCTATGAATTTATTTGATATCACAAATTACTACACTTTTGAAAGTCTTCCCTGCAGTAATGCCCCAAATACTTGTAGCATAAAATGCAGATTTATTAACATAATAATGAAAAGAAGAAAATGCAATTGAGACAACAAAGAGTTGATATTAGTCTACTGCCACACCAAGCAAAAGATAACATGGCTACATTGAAAAATTAGGTTTTGACAGAGGTGTAAGGAGAATTTTAGGCTTTGTGACATCTGTCCTTTTGTCTTCGTTTACTCTGGTCTTGTCACTACCAACATATAGGCAGACACTTCATCTGAGTAAGTCCTTTCCTTCTTCCTCTGCTTGCTTTCCACTGGTACATCTCAGACCACCATTCCACATACAACAAATCATAATTTCAAATGTAATCTGCCAATTGGAGGATCAAAAAATATTTTTCCAAAACACCTCTATACTGCATTTAAAATAAACAAAAAGAAAATAAAATTTGGCATAATCTCAACTTTTTTTTCTTTTTTAAGTCACCTTTTGAAAGGAAAAGAAGCTTTGATAGTGAAGGGTTATCCTTGGGATTTTTTCTTTTAATGGAGGTCTCTGCTGCAGTAAACCAAAAAGGTGATAATTAGTGTCTCCTACTGTTTACGCCTGCTGCCATCTACAGCGATGAGCTATTATTATTCTGTCTGCTAATACTTGGAAAGGATATCAGTTGGAGAACTAATCCGAAATACAGCAAGCAGAGATCATTGTCACAAATGCCAAATGGAGACATTGTTACAGATGTTGGAAACGAAAGGATTTCATTCTATTGAATCATTCAGTCCATCTGCCCAGACTGTGCTTTGCTGTGCAGTCTCTAATGTCTCACGTAAGTGCTAGAATACTGTAAGTATTAAAAAATCATTCTCTTTGAAATACATTGTGTTCACCCAAAAAACTTTACTATAATTATGGCAGTAGGTAGACCTGATCTTGAACAGTGGTCCAGTTCAGTGGCACTGTGCTGGTCTTCCTGATCATTTTCAGTTACTGGCTGGAGTCACTGTGAGGAAATTGCTAGATTAGACAGGATTTCTGTGGAGAACTGGACTGCAAAACAGCTTAGAATATACTGTTCAGGTCTTAATTTTTTTAATCTTTTCTTTACTTTTTTTTGTTTTGTTTCTTGTTAAGGGGTTAGGCTTTTGTTGAAAAGAAGTCCCCACCTTTGTAAAAACTGTCAAACTGTAATTCTGCATCTCCATATGGTTTCTTCACAGGGACATGTTTTGCAGAGGATCATGGTCTGTTCACCGTTATGCTTGTGTTCACTGGTAGAAATCCAGAAGACAAGAACCATAGAGAGTTCCAGCATCTGGATTTCAGTTTGTTTGGCATGGACTGTCTTTGGCAATAGGAGGGCAGAGAAGCTGCCATCTTCAGCAATTTGGAGGAAGGTGTCTCTGAGCCACCTGGAGTGCTCCATACGTCACCCTGCTGAGTGATGTCACTAAACAATCCTCCTTGTACTTGACCATGAGTGACATGGGATCTCCTGCACTCTTTTTTTTCCAGTTCTGTGCTGTGTGTATATGTCTCAGAAGCCATACTCCACAGAAATTATGTAGAAGCCACCTGGCAATCCTCCTCTTGCAGGTGGTACAGGACCCCCTCTACCTCTCACTAAGTCTTATTTTACTATTTCTCATTGCCTTCACCTCCCTGAGAAAATCTTCCTGTATGATACTGACATCTGTTACAATGGTGTTAAGTGCTAAGTAAAAATTGGACAGTCACAGAAAGTGTCACCAATGCCTCATGCTGATTAAAATCCATAAGCACAGCACAATAATGTTTCAATATTTTGAATATATTTTAATTCTTGACTACAAGTCCTTCAAGTCTGGAACTCTACAGAGTATTAAACTTTTTTCTTGCTTCCTGTAAATAAATCTGACTGCAAAAATAGTTTAATTCCTTCATGACATGTACGGGAGAAAACCTCAACATTGTCTTATGTAAACTCATGAATGACAGCAGCTATTTAAATCTATTTGATCATTCAGCCTTTCAAGTCATCTCCTTAACTAGATGTAAAAGTTTCAGTGGGATGTTAAAATGCTGAATGTATGTGGGAGGGATCTACACTTTACAATGGTGGGCACCAGGATATTGTGTGGTTCACAGTGCATATGTAAAAAGTAATGAAGTGTTTTCTTACAGTGCTTACTTTTACAATTTCTTACTAAATGCTTTCTTACAGCTCATAAGGTATTGATTAAAAAAATAGAGGACTTGAGAAGATATTTCACTGTAAGTATCATGTGCAATTCATGTATCTTGGATAACTGACTTGTAGCTTAATTTTGGATGTCTGTTGAATAACCATTCCCAAAGTAAGGTTCTTTAAGAAGTTAAGGGGTAGAAGTCTTCAGAGACACCCATCTCTTTTGCTTTTTAGGTACTGTGGTGAACCAGCTTTCATAAAATAAGTGTTTAAATGCTAAAATGTAGCACTTATTGTAGGCAAACTGTGTTGCAGGTTCACTAACCACACTGCTGATTTTTTTCCAGCAGTGCAATTCTGTAAACTGTGATTGCTGTAATCTGAAATAATAATGCAGTATGCTGTTTATTGTATATTTTATGTAGAGGTTCCTACTTGCAGTCTACATTTATTTAATGGAGAAGCTCAAAAGGTAACACACTGCTCCTGCTGATCAAAGACATAAATGAGCTGTTTTCTCTCCTGGATAATTTGATGTATGCAAATATCTCTTGTTTTCCCACACCTCTCTGTCTTCCCATTACTTCCTTGTTTTAGATATGTTTACTGTCACTATACATTTTTAATAAGGTGTCCATAGCTGCTTTCCTAAGAAACTATTGATTCTGTCTGTGCCTGTCAGTCAGTCCTCTCTAAACTCAGTATCTTTGGAAGCAATGGCTCTAGTTCAGCTGAATTTGTCAAAGGGATTGAAAGGTGATGTTTTCATGAGTTTTAAGGAACTAGAAGCTTTGTTAGGTAGGCAAGCACATCAGCAGGCCACTGTTGGAGAGACTCCAACATGACTTTGATCTGTTCAGCTTTCCCATTAACCAATGAGCATGTGTGTTTTGGCCTGCTGCTCAGAATCCACACAGCTTGGAACAAGTCCAAGCACATGATATGAATCACATTCCCCGGCAGTCACCCTTTTGCTAGACTAAGCAATCCAAGGCCTTTTAGTTTACTCTTGTAAAACAAGCTCTCCTTTCCTTGGATAATCTGAATATCATTTGCAACTGCTGGAATTTCAGCCCTTCTCTCTTAAGCATGGAGGGGCAGAGCTGCCCACTGGACTCCAGCTGAGGTCACATTAGGACTAGGGGGTGTTAATTTTTTCTTGACTCCAACAGGACTATTTTGGCTGATTTAAGACATTTTGGAAACCAGCAATATCTCTAGCACACTGAAGATGACTTGTCATGAGCTGGGAAAGTCAGGAGTTAGTAAGATTTTTTTCCTTTTATTTTCTTGATGTTTTAAGCAGTAAGATCAATTTTACAAAAATGGAACTCTGTGAAGTGCTAGGAAGTATTTCAAGGTTTTGTTCAGAATTTATCTTTTTAAAGAAGATTAATAATTTCTTCCCTTCTCCCTCATTTAGTTTGTAGGAATAGATCTCACAGTAGCAAATTTTACTGCTTGGCCATCCAGTACTCTGTACCCTGCAGGAAAAAAGCTATTTTTTGAACAAGCTGTTATAGATATTAGTCTTACAATGTCTCTATGTCTGATAAGAAAGGAAAAGATGAGTGCAGGCAAGCAGCTGAGCTAACTGGAAGACAGAAAAAGAAAAAGCAAAGCTCTTTTGGGTTGTGGCTGTAGAGATGGCTGGGCATTTAATGTTGGGCATTAGCATTCAGCATTTAAATATATGCTTGAACTGTAATTTCTAGTTGCTAAAAGATTTTCTGGCTGAGGAAGTGGGTGTGTAAGTGTCTGGCAAGTGTCCTTCAAACTTGTGTTACAAGAGAGAAACTATCTTCTGGCCTGTTCGAAGTTTGATTTTTTTCAAACACACTTGTAGATTTTTAGCTGAAATACTGAACGTATGTTTGAATTCTGTTCATCTTTCCTTTGGCTGATAAAAAGAGTAAAATGAAAACAGTTTTTCTTTTTAATAAGGGAGGATTAATTTTTTTACCTGGCAGAATAGTATTGAGTTATGCTATTTCATATGAAAGTCAGTTCTCAGTAATGAAAGTGTTTTTCCTTTTATGTGATAAGATGGGCGGACTATAAAGTAGCTATAAAAAAAGAGGAATAGGAAATATATTGCTATAAAGAGCTACACCGTGTGCTTTTTGTTAGGATTGTTTTGTAAAACCGACTTGCTGGAAGTAATCCACAAATAGGCTTAAAAATAAGCCTCAGAATTTTATTCTGAATATCTCATCAACAACAATAAGGAGAACATTATGCATATTGATGGAGATGAATCTTCATGTCAAGTATTATCTGCAGTTTCAGAGCTGTTGCAGTTTTAAGTGTGTTTGCAAAACCTCTTCAGACCTCTATTTTGACCTCTTATGTGAAGGTTTCCCATGATTTCTATTCATTAACATGAAAAAGGCAATCAACCACATACATTTAGATAACCAAAGCTACAAGGAGCATCTGTTTTCCAGACATCTCTGTGTTGTACGTGACCTATGGTCTGATTTGGCTGAAATCTGATAGCGTTGTGTAATTTCACATGCCATCATTAGAACATTCCTCCGAGGGGAAAAGGAACAGGCCCCGAGCCTGGGAGCAGCATCTCTGGGTCATCTTCCTGCTCTTAAGGAAGCTCCGTGCAGAATCGCATCCAGCACATGTGGAACAGTGTCCTGAGGATGGGCACGCAGGCTTTGGTGGGCAGGCATGAGCTGGCCTGCACACTGAGCACACAGGAGCCCTGTAGCAGAGCTAGAGCAATGATCAGCACGTCCCAGGGCAAGGTTTAATAGCTGTGGTTCAGTCAACCACAGCAACAGTCCCAGCACACGGGTTGCACAATGCTTTGCAAAGGCACGCAGAGACATCCCCTCCTCTGGCTGCACCAGGCCTACACGTGCAGGGGGAACAGAGACCATGTGCATGTCAGCCAGCACCATGATGCATTAGGAGCAGATCAATAGATCTACTGTTATGTGCTGAGCCTCCTACATCTTCAATCAACGTGGTCTGAAGTTTTGACTCCGAGTAGGTCTAATGGGTGCTCTGGACCAAATGTCTCTGGCACACATGTGGTTAGAAACTGTCTGATGTTAGGTTTGGATGCTGTGGTTTGGACCCCCACGTGGGGATGGAGCACATTTGGGAAGCACCTGGTGTGGGGCTTCAGATTTAGCTCCTCTGAAGGAAATACAGTTTGTATATACAAGCCCCATTCCTTTTATGCAACAATGTGCAGCTAGTGTGACAGCTAGGGAATTTGATTCAAAACTGCTTTAAAGGTTCAAGCCAAAACTTCAGCATAGACACAGCCTAATTAATTTTCTAATTATATTTGTTCACTTGTCCAACATTTCCTTCAGATCAACAAGATGTGTACAATTTACGTCCAACTCAAAATCCAGTGTCATTCCATATGCTTTCTCTTGAAAGAGCATGTTACAGCACTTTGAAATTGAAGAATGAGGTGGAAAAATCCAAATTCTTATTTCAATGCCTTTCTCTAGGAGGTAACATGAGTTGTATCAATATGAATTTTACTTACATTGTGATGGTGCATAAGTAATGGATTTAAATTCCAGGAAAGCAACTCAAGCTATCAGAAGTCCTGAAATTGTGGCTACCCCTGCAGCATGATTGTTCACACAAACTTAAAAGTTATGTTATATTTTTGTTAATTTTTACAAGTGGTATATAGAGGAGTTTGGACAAAACAAGTGATTTGAATGAAAAACCTACTCAAGCTTCTTGAATGCTTAGCAGCCTCTACCTTTACAAACTTGGGAAAAATGCAACAGCAGAAGATTTAAAAGTATATGTTTTAATTGAAACCATAATTTCTAATCAACACTGAGAGTTATGACTAGTATGAAAGGAATGCAAATTATATCCACTGACACTGAAACAAGAAAGAATAAACTAGAGAACAGGTTTCAAGCTAATCCTTTTATCTGTGATTAAAATCAAATCCAAATCAGTAATGTCTGAAAGCCGCTATCACTGGGATGACCATTCCCTGATACAGGTGATGTCAGCCTTATTTCCCTGAAGGCTGATGCATGTATCACAAAACTCCAGCCCACTTCCACCACGCTTAACAAGGAACTCGGGTATCTGGAGAGTAAGAGGGTAGAGGAGCACAGGGACAGGAAATGCCTTCTTATCCTGCTTTCCTCTGAGGTGTGGGCAGAATGGTGAGGACACACACAAACCTGCACTACAGAAATACTCGACATCTCACCTTCTCTCTGAGTCAAGGTCTCATGGCTCTCCTAATCTCTCACCTTTCACAGCTATGCCATTCCTTTCTTAAAAAAAATAAATTATTTATTTGCACACAGGTTGCATGAAAATTTAAAAATAGAGTAATATTTTAAAGCAGTTCACCAATTTTTAGTACTCTCCAGTGAAGCTCAAGTGTAGTAGTTGCAAACATTTTTCATAAGTTTCAACATTGAAAGCATATCTGGAAGAGTAACTTAGATCTTATCTTCCATGCAAATCCTCCAATGAAGGCTTTAAAAAAATAGGAAAAGGGGGAGGAAAAGTACATGTAACATCACAATGGAATAAATTCCAAATTTTTGCCTCATATTTTATTAATCAGGAGCACTTTTATGATCTGACATGAGGCAGTTCTATGTTAGCATCCTAATACAAGAAGATAAAACTCTTTAACCCATGTTGTCTACAGAATTATTATGTTGAAGTCACCAATCCAGATGACAGAAATCTAATATGCTACCAACCAAACAAATATAAAAGGGAAAGATTAAAAAAAAAAAAAAAAAAAGCACCATAAATAATCTTCTGTAGCAATATTGAAAGTGTTTTGAAGCAACAGTTCATTCCTTACTCAGAAAGCTGGAGGCTGCAAAGGTCTCCTAGATTACCATAGTAACTAAAAGAATAATTTAAATCTGCCTTTTAAAGGGTTGTAAATAATGCAAGTGTAATATTAGTCGCTGCTCGTTGCCATTTCACATGCTTCAGAAGACAATTTGAAGACTGGTGTCATCATTCCTCTTGTAAGGAATTCTAGCATAATAAAATATTGTGTCCAAATCTCTCCCTTTCTCCATTGCTTTTTTCCTGGATCTATCTAATGAGAAATGAGAACTTGTACAACAGGCTTCATTTACATGTCTCTTTGGGAACCTGAAATGATTGTAAATATCCACTTCTCTGTTTGTCCAAAAAACCATCATCCTAAAGGACTGGGAATATGAATCAGACTCTCTCTCTATGTGTGTATGTACAAAATGTTGAAGGATCTTCTGGAAGCATTACAATGCTAGTACACAGCTGCAAACTCTGTGCAAAGGTCTTCTGCATTATCTGCACGAGTGGGAACACACAACTAAACGGGTGCTGCTTTCAATATTGTTAAAAATATTACCAGAGTAAATATTTTAGGTAGGGATTTAAATGCACGGATGAAATGGCACTGATGATCTTGTACAGACTGCTACAGGAAAAAAGGGATATAAAATTCTGATCTTCAGTGCTGGAATGAAAAATATAGCAGGCCAAGAAATTCCTGGAGAACCACAAAGATGACCTTTTTTGTCATGCAGAAAGTAGATACTTTTGACTCCCATTGACTGCAATCAGATGGTTCTGTATCTCCTGGGTCAACTTCTCATTGTCATGGTAATCATGATAGGAATGAGAAAAATGCCTTCTTAAAGCAAGCTGAAAATTATTAGCAAATTGAGTGAAATGATGCTTAGAAATTATTTTTTAGCAAACAACCCATGCACATTTTTGTCTCATCTAACTACAGGGGTGGCCCTCTTCAGATACAGGAAAGGGACAAACCAGTATTTATCCTTAAGAAAGCCCAGCATGTATGAAGATCTGAACAAAACTGTTTTCTTTCCAGAGCCTCTGTCCCTCACATTCATCTTTCCCCTGGAGAATACATGTTTTCTCAAATCCATCATTGTATCTGTACTTTCTGGCTCTGGCTTAGTATATTGCTTGTTAGCTTCTTTGCAGGGCCTAGAAATAAAGTCTTCCTTTTGTTTAGACCTCTCTTGAGCCCAGGCAGCCTGATACACCAAGAATATTTACTTGTGGTATGTGTGCCAAGGCTGTTTGGACATAATCCAGACAGCTTCTATGTCTTGTCCTCAGGGGAAATGTGCCACTGCTGCCTTTTCTTCCTGACATGTAAGGCACCATCACAGGAAACCTACACCTAAGATTGAAAGCCAGTAATACTTACCACTAGTATTTGCTGTATTTATTGCAGGCTCAATGGGACCAAATAGGAAAACCCTTTAGTATAGACATATGCATCCATATCAAAAGACAGGGAAGAAAAAGGATGATGTGACAGACAATCTTTTCATATACATTCAACACAAAGAAGAAACTTATGAACAGATTATTAAGGCATAAGTTTTTGTTTGTATTGCAGTACTGGTAGGAAGTGTGTACAAACTCTATGATGGCTCAGGCAGGGAAAATGTAGAAGAAATCAGATGGTATAGGATTGGTGTTAGTCCTTATTAAAATAGACAAAACCCATGTAGGTGGGCATTAGAAGAGAACACACACAGTTCTAATCAATAACACAAACAAGAGGACTCATTTATTTCTGACTTAATAGCATTGTCTTAAATGAAGATAATCCTTAGCCTACTAAACTTTAGTCTAACATTATATTGAATTCATACCACTTGATTTGCACTTTGAGGAAGTAAAGTGCTGTGAAGTATTGATCATGCAGCAAAAAGCTGGCATTAAGTATTTAAAAAGACTGTGGTAGTTTTCCTTGGGAGTAAAAAAGTATCGGTTTTGTTTTTGGCAATGAAAAAATGAGTCCAAAACTCAGATTTCCCCCAAGTTAGTAATTCCATATAATCCTCAGTTTTCCAAATTTGTTAGAAAGATCAGTAACACAAATAGTTCTGTAACAACCCCCTCAATTTATACACAGTGCATTCTTTTATTATCCAGTGATTTTGTATCCATTTTCCCTGACTCATTTTTCCTGCGGTGCCACTCTTACTTTGTATTATCATTCCAGTGGATTGAATTTGCTTTGCCGAGATCTCAAGTGCCACAGCAATGGGACATTTTCTAATGGTAGGTAAAACAACACAATAAGAAGGGCTAAATTCTGATGATCTTTGGTTTTTACCTTGGAATTCACATTGTTGCAATTTTTTAGCTGCAGCTGGATTTGCAATCCAGTTTTAAATCCAATGAGAACTTACAGAAATATTCTTATATAATTTCAACCCTATCTAGCTGCCTTCAGATATGTTGCTCTATAAAATAAACATTCCTTTAAAGATGGGTGATGTATCCATAAGATTAAATCAAACAAATTTATATTGTATCTTTATATAGTATCTAAGATAATATGGCCTGGCATCACAAACCACAACTGGACTTGCCATGGTGAACTACTATGTTTCCATAATGCTTCCAGGAGAAGCAAGTTTCACAACTGCATTTTTTTCTCATGTTTTTGATTTTTTCTTTTTCTTTTTTCAATAACACTCTTAAAATTTTTAGCATAAACAAGATTGTAATGTAGGTAAGTAGAACACTTCCATTGTTAAGTTCCTTTGCATTATGTTGGTTAAAAAAAAAGGACATTCAACAAAAGGTATGAGAAAAGAGCCAAAGATAAAATGCTCTTCAGATTTGTAAAACAAAGTAAAGAAGGACAATTAAGTGCCTTAATGAGTGTCAAGACACACATTCAATATACTTAAGGCACTGTTTGTACCCTACATGTTGTAAATTTGGTCCAGACTAGCCAAATCACAATTAGAAATAGGATACTGCCAAATCAGATTTTTATTCCATATGTAACATCCGTACAAGATGTGAAATCAAGTATGAGATTTCCCTGTTTACTGGCAAATACTCTACAACTTAACCCACAGATGCTCTGCTTCTTCACAGTGCAGTGTTGAATTCATCCACATGAAAGCATTTATATGAATTGTACTTTAGTGGTGAATTATGTAGATGTGAAAGCATGTATCACTTCCCCATCTGCTGCTTCACTTTGTATTGCTCTATTGATTTGGAAATAAAAACTCTTCTGGTGCTGCTCAAATAGTTGCTTAGTTCCAGTTCCATGTTCTGCCAGGGTCATCCAATGTGATTGTCTCATCTGCAGCTCCTAACTGGCCACTACAAGCCTTTTCTCTCTCTGATTGAAGATAGATTTTTAATACCCAGTTCAGATGGTAATTGGAACTGGGGCACTTAGAATCACCTGACTGTGAGTCTGCTTCATTGCAGTTGGGAAACTTCTGCTTTATTTTATTTTAATGGATTAAAATATTTAAATGGGTTAGCTGCCTCTTGTTTTCAACAGTCATTTTTCATGTCAGAATTTACATTACTTACTTCATTAAGTCAGGTCATGAGGTTATGCAGGGCAGAAAATTAGAAGGCCTAGAGCCCAACTAGAACTTAATCTGGTTACTGCCACAAAAGATAATAAAAAATGTTTCTATAAATGCATTAGCAACAAAAGCAGGGCTAAGGAGAATCTCCATTCTTTATTGGATGTGAAGGGAAACATAGTGACTAAGGATGAGGAAAAGCCTGACGTATGTAATACTTTTTTTGCCTCAGTCTTTAGTAGTAAGACCAGTTGTTTTCTGGGCACCCAGCCCTCTGAACTGGAAGATGAGGAGCAGAATGAAGCCCCCATAAGCCAAGGGAAAATGGTCAGTGACATGCTATACCAGTTAGAGACACACAAGTCTATGGGCCACAATGGCATGCATCCCAGGGTACTGAGGGAATTGGCAGAAGTGTTCACCGAACCACTTCCCATCCTGTATCATCAGTCCTGGCTAACTGGAGAGGTTCCAGTTGACTGCAGGCTACACAGTGTGACACCCAGCTGTAAGAAAGGTTGGAAGGAGGAGCCAGGGAGCTACAGACCTGTCAGCATGACCTGGAGATTGGGGAAGGTCATGAAGCAGACCATCCTGAGTACCATGGGCTGCATGCAGCACATGTGGGGCAGCCAAAGGATCAGGCCCAGCCAGAATTGGTTCATGAAGGGTAGGTCATCCTTGACCAACCTGATCTCATGCTATGACAAGGTGATCCATCTAGTGGATAAGAGAAAGGCTGTGGACGTTGTTTGCCTGTACTTCAGTAAAGCCTTTGACACTGCTTCCCACAGCATTCTCCTGGAAAAAACTGCTGCTCATGGCTTGGACAGGTGCAGTGATAATCTCTCTATACTTGGCACTGGTGAGGCCACACCTCCAATTCTGTGTTCAGTTCTGGACCCCTTACTACAAACAGACACTAAAGAGCTGGAGCGTGTCCAGAGAAGGGCAATGAAGCTGCTGAAGGGTCTAGAGCACAAGCCCTGTAAGGAGCAGCTGAGGGAGCTGGGGTTCTTTAGCTGGACAAAAGGAGGTTCAGTGCAGACCTTATCACACTCTGCAATCACCTGAAAGGAAGGAGGAGCTAGGTTGGGATCGCTCTCCCAGGAAATCAGCAACAGGACAAGATGAAATGGCCTCAAGTTGTGCCAGGGGAGGTTTAGATTGGATATTAAAAATCTCTTCATGGAAATGGCTGTCAAGCATTGGAACAGGCCACCCATGGGAATGCTTGAGTCACCATCCCTGCTGGAGTTAAAAGACTGTAGATGTGACGCTTAGGCACATGGTTTGTTGGTGGACTCGGAAGTGTTGGGTTAACAGGTGGACTTAAGGATCTTAAAGGTCTCTTTGAAACCTAAATGATTCTATGATTCTATGATTATGTTGGTTTTGTACCTTCTTGCTTCCACCTCACCTGTTTTTTCACTCCATAACTGAGGCTCAGGAGGGCACCTATGCTTGTCAATGCATTGCATGTAGAAGGAAATTAATTATTTAAACTTTATTCATTTGCAGAAGTACTGTATAGGTAAAAAATTCTGACATAACTCCTGTGAAGTTGTACCAGTAGCTCTAGGGATCTGTTACGTATTCATTGAGCATATCCCTATAAGAGTCATTTGCAAATTTAAAAAAATTGCTATAGTTTATAAGGCACTGGATATTTGGATTCATTCTCTAGTTCAAATTATAAACTATAAAAATATTAGCAAATTTTTCCTGGATAATTTAAAAATCAAAGTTCTTAAACAGCTATCATTCTTAAACATTTAATAGGAAAAATGCTGAAAAATGTATACTAAATTGCAGAATAAATCTCTATTCCAGAAAAAAAAATAACCCTAAACCTACAAAAAACCCCAGAAAACAAATGTGTTCTTAAATTCATCTCTATTCAGCAAACCATTTAAACATACCAAGGCTCCACTGGAACTTCAAGACATACTTAAGTGGTCTGAGAAATAGCTATTAACTTAAACAAATCCTTAAAGTTAAGTGCTTTGTTGAAACAGAATTCAGTGTTGCACTCCCAGACTGTAAATTATTAAATAGATGTAGGTGAAACTGTAAAGTATGAACTTTAGAAACCTTTCTAATGGGTCTAAGAAAACTTCTCTGGCAAGGACTAACAATATTTAAAAATATGTGAGCTGTCATTTTAAAGAGTTAAATGGTTTGGTTACATTTAGGTACAAAAATGGTATTTTAAAAAGGCATGTGGTGAAACAGATACAGAATGAAGTGTTGTATAAAAATAAAATATTATTTTAAAAATACAAGCTCTTCAGCAGAGAACTTTCAGCACTAACTTCTGCTGTTTTATACAATATCATGGCCATAAGACTATATCTGATTTCATGATGCCCTGAATTTAGCTGAATGTAGTCTGAGTGTAAGTCCTACTTAAATGCACACCTGGTTGGATTATTGCTGTTGTCTCTACTGGACTTAAAAAGCTACAGGGTAAAGAACACCTGAAATATGTTCTCCTATATATGAGTTGTCAAAACATTTGGATCTTAGCAAATGACAATATATTTTATACTAAAGCTTATGATCTACATATAAAGCATCTAGATGGAAAATAAATATAATTGGTTAATTCTAACCAGGGAATGTTTCCTGGATAGTTTGTATGGGAAAAACAAAAAAACAAAGCAAAACAAAACATCAACAACAAAAAAAGCACCAAAAAACCCCAACAGTGATGAACTTCAAGGACAAGGATTGTTTTCTTTTTAAATCTTCTTAATGCAGTATCCTTCCTCCCAAAGGGAATGAGTCATTATAAGACCTTCTCTTGACAAAGTACAGTTAATTGTCACTCTAAAAATTACCCTGTTGTTTATGTATTTCTCATTAGAATCTGATTAGACTCCATTTGCCTAAACAGGCAATGGTAGCAACCAATATTCATCTGTGAAACTCTAAAAGAGCTAATTACCCAAAGCTTAGACTAATTGTCAGCATAAAGGACAAGAGAACGGGGCTTTGAAGTAGAAAGCGTTAAGAGAAACTGCCGGTCGTTCAAAGATAGCCACTTGGATATGCAGATTGACGAGATTTCATTAGCATGTAAAGCTTTCACTGGGCAGAAAGCCACCCTGGTTAAAAAATTAAATGAGGAAATGAGAAAATAGAAAATCAGTTTGTAAAGACTCAGGTGGGGAAACAAAGTAATTAATGACAGGGATTAAAAGTAGCAAGAAAAGAAAAAGTTACTTGCTGGAGTAGTAGCAGGCAAGTGGATTAAGAGCAAAAGCAAGGAAGGATCTTACCTCAAGTACACATGAAATATGATAGGTAAACAGTACAACAGATTTCTGGTATTTGGAACAAAGGGATTATCTATCCATGTGAGAGAGAGGGAGAAAAAAGTCACCTGCAGGAAAGCTAGCAGGCCAAGTGCTGCTGAAATCAAACTTCAAGAATCTGTCTACAGCTGCTAATAAGGCATTTTCCTAGGTCGTGGGTAATTCTAGAAGAATATTGTCAAAGTTGCATCAGTTTTGAAAAGTTTGAAAGGACTTGCTGAATAATGAAGTGTTGTTCTTAACCATAGCAAAGAGATGGCTAATTTTGGATCTTATTAGCAAAATTAGAGGTCAAAATACAATTAAGATCTGTCAACACAGCAGCCAAGAAAGTAGTTACTATAGTTCTTCTGCTAGGGAGTTTGTGTTTTTGTTTCCTCTTTTGTTTTGAAAACTGTGTGATTCCAAGTGCTACAGACAACTGTGTTCACATAACAGCCATTGATTCCTTCAAAGCTTCCCAGTCAATACAGCAATAACACTTTGATTTAAAAGAACTTCCATTATACAAAATTAACATTACACAGATTAAAAACTGACTCGCTGTTTGATCTCCAGATGTTATTGTTAATGAAGAGACATAAACAAAAGAAGCTATTATAATGATTTTTCCCCAGCAACTTGTTTTAGTGCTTAATACTTTTATCAATGATCTAGAAAACATAAAATAGTATGGCAAAGTTTGCAGATGGTAGTAAATACTGCAGAGCACGTACTGCTTTTGCCAGTGAGTCTGAATCATCTCATTGAGAGCCACAATCCAACAAAAAAAATCAAATTAAAAAGGCCAAATACAATGAATTACACATGGGATCTGGCAACATTAGCTGTATGTGTAGAGTAGGAAACTTGGGATCAGAAAACTCCACGATGTTACGTATATAGAAATAAACTGCACAGGGCAAGAGTCCAGGCTCAGCACTGGTAGTCCGCTTTGGTCCGTACTGTTTAATGACTACCTACCGCATGGTATCATTGCATGACACATCTTCAGACAATACTGAGCATGCAAACTCACACCACCATGTTCTAAGACCAGGGAATAACTGTGCACAATTGGCAGAACAAATGTGGCCACCTTTAAGGGCCATAGAAGAAAGTTTAGCCATGTTCATGCAGCACAAAGTGTCACTTGACCACAGGGTCAAGTTAGAAGAGTCAGGATCAGAGAAGAGTCATGTGTAGGTAGTACAGAGATGTCCCTCTGCAGTCTGCAGGAGGACATGAGCACTGTATTGCCCTGAGCATGTTCATTTCATTTACAGCTCTTCATTAAGACAATGAATGTATTAAAATCTTGTACGTCTGGGCTTCAGCTGGTTGGCTGTCACAGTATGGAAAGACTTTCTGCTGCACAATAGCCCAATTGTACTTTGTGAGTAGAGGGTTACTCTGACACACTAGAAAAGAGCTGGAATATTGGTGGGAAGCACTCATTTTCTGCAGTTATATGGAGAATCTTTCTTCTCAGATACTTGTCTTCTACAGCTCTTTCACACAGTGAATGAAGTGGCAAAGAATTCAACGAATCTATAAATGGGAAATAATTTGCTCCCAAGTCAGGGGTATTCTGTCTTCCTTTGAAGAACTGGGCAATGGTTTTCTCTTAGGATCATCTGGCAATATGGCACCACTACAGATTAAAGAAGAAGCCAGCCCCTACCAGGCCTTTGGACAACTTCAGCTTCTCCATTTTTCTGAACATAGCATCTACTGTGGGATAAGACAGCTTCTGCTGTGATTGCTGAAGATGAGAACAATGTCATTGGGCTGGCTCTCTTTGGCTGTGCCTTGAGAAAATGTAATAACACATGGCACATAGTATATCTGTAATCTATTGATTCAATATGGCCTTGAGTCCTGAAATAATGAAAGACTGCAAAACTTCCTAATAAATGTATCGTGAATGTATCTGAAGTGTTATTTCCCAAGAGCATCCTGAACAGATGGGGCAGATGCTGCAATTGTCGTAGGAACAAATTTAATGTAGCATACATGAAAAAAAGACATTGCAAAACTTGTGCAGAAGCATATGCAGCTTGCATACTTTGTTTCCTTGGATGATGGCATTGCTCAAATTTTGCTTGAATTGTTTATGGTAATCTTCTGCTCCAGCATTTAATAATAAAATATTTGTACAATTAACTTGCATGAGTTCATGTTTTCTCCTTACTATTAAAAAAAAAATAGGAAAATAATGAGTTATGGCCCTAGCTGTGAACTCTAATAGCCTCTGTATGTACATATATTGGTGCCCACACACAGGAAAACTTGATACTCAGCTGAATTTTTCTATGCTTTAAAAAAATGACATAAGCTTGAACTGGCTTGATGGCCTTTGAAACAGCAAATTAATCTTAACTTGTGGAGACAGGCATAATGTCAGTGAAACCATGCCAACTTTCCCTTCCTGCAGTACATGAATATATAGGAAGAAAAACATTTGTAATTTGTAAAGTTCTTTTTACTAGCAACCTTGAAAATAAAGGGGCAAGGAGAATTAATATCAGAATTTAGGAGTTTGCCATGGTATGAAACAGACTGTTGGATATTCTTGGTAACCATTTTTATATAAAAGCTAATAAAAACACAGATTATGCCGGTATGGGCTCAAGTTATTTCACTCCATACATCCTTCCCTTGTAGGAAATTTCCAAACCGATTTTAGGCTAGAGAGAAAGGCGCCGCACGGCACAGAGATTGCGTATGCCGGGTTTCTAGTGACACATAAATCGAACGAATTCCTGGAATCCCAGTGTTTGAAATTCACGTGTGGAGACACATGAGGGCACCACTGGGTGGGAGATGGCTGCTGGTGGAAAGTGGACGTGTGCTGGCCCCTTCTGTGGGCTAGCTCATAGGATTCTCCTGGATTCCATGGCTAGTGGGCAGCTTCAGGGCAAGCCCCTGAGGTACCGCTGGTGCAGCAGGGAAGGCGAGAATGGAGCCTAGAAACACGGATCTTATGTTCTGTTAAAAGATTTGACAGAGAAGCTGACAGATAATTTGGCAGACAAGTTTCAGCAAAAATCAGCATAATTTCTGAATATAATTTTAGAATTTTATAAAATACTTATAGTTCTATTCAAACATCTTGTTTAAATGGTAAAATCCCCTGTAGTCCTTGTGGTACATTTGTAGTAAAAATGAATAATACAAATAAGAGCAAAAAAATACCTGCAAATATTAAACAGTTAATGGTATTTAACTTTGTATTTTCTTCTCATCAGTTTTCTAGGCTGCACCTTTCCAAGTAGGATAATATTGACTAAGCCTCATTAAGCTGATTGAGAAATAATCTTTTAAAGAAAAATGCAAAATTAATGATCCATACTGCAGGATCAATAAGCCACTTCAGAATGTACATTGATAAACTATTGCTACTAAAAAATACTCTCAATTTGGTATGCAAAATGAACAAGATGGGGACAAGCGCTGGCTAGGCACTTAGGAATGCATGAAATTCATACAGGGAAGAGTTGATGAAGAAAGGGTGCTCTTGGTACTGACCCACTGCTCAATGAGTCAGCATGAAATTGCCATTGCAACAAAAACAAATCACATTGAGGGATTTATTGGCAAAAATTCCATATGTAAGTCACCATTAATTATTCTACTTTCTTCATTACTTCTGAGGCTCGGCTAGTCTACAGTGTCCTATTGTGGATGTTTCATTGAAATGACTGGAGGAGAGAAACAAGAATGATACAAATTTGAGAAAATGCGGCAATTTGAATCAAGTAAAGTCTGAAGGGAAAATATAACTCATTATAGCTTTAGATGTATATGTAAAAGATTGTCAGAAATAGGATAACATCAGTCATCCTCCACAGTCAAAAGAGGAAGACAAAATTTAATGAGGTTAATTTGCAGAAAGAGGGCCTTGCTCAAAGCCAGCTGATGGGCACATCAAGTTGCCTGAAAAGAATACACACCTCATGGGTGGTTTTTAAAAGCTGTGTAAAAAACTTGTGTTGGATTTGGCCTGAAATATATTTAATTCTGCTTCTGCTTTTGGGCATGGATGCTTAATAGAAGGCCTCAGGAGATCCTGCATTTTATGGTATCAGCTGTGCACTAAACTCTCATTGATGGAACTTCCGGTTGAGGCTTTTTGCATATTTAACAACTCCTTTAGTTCTGCTTTCTCCTATTTAATGAAGATTAAAAACAATGTGCCAGGGAAAAAAAATGTTACAATCTCATTTATTTTCTTTCACAAAATTGCCATTCACCAAGATCAAAATCATACAAAAGGAGAGAAGGAATAGAGATGTTCCTTCTGGTCACCTAGGGGCCACCATAATCATCACAGGATTATGCTGGAGCAGCAGCAGAGTTTTAAATTTTATTTTCCACTCTTTTCAAAGCCATTGTCTCCTCCTACAAACTGGGGAGGGTGCTTACTTTACCTGGTGGCATCCTCAGCTAGGCTTTAACTTGGCTTTGTGTTTACTCCATTTATTCTATTTCCCTTTCAAAGCAGAACAATATTGCCGTAATTTTTTTCATTCGGTATATTCAAACACATTTAACCATGGGGTCGCCTTGAACAGACTGGTTAGAAATTGTTTCCAATTAATCTTAAAATAATAATTTGTCACTCTGGTCATTACTTAAATAAAATAATAATAATAAAGGGTTTTTTCAGCCTCCTAACACCAAAAGGATGTGGCTAAGTTGAAAGGGTCACTTTTCTTCTCAAAATGTAACACATTTTTCAGCAGCAGTTCAGTTACTGATCCTTGTGAAAGACCTCAGGGACAGTCCAAAGGAATATAGTTGAGATTGAAGTGCGGCTGCTTTCTGATTTATTTCCAGCTCCACCACCCTTACATTGGGATGCTGCAGTGGTTAAGATCCATCGAGGACGGGGCAGCTGTGGCCTCACCCCTGGATGCTGCCTGCCTGTTCAGGGACCTGAGCTGCCTGGAAATGAATTGTGGGGTTTGCCAGATGAGGCTTCAGCCCAGCCAGCACGCAGAGCAGGGGCTCGCTGGCATCGTGGGGGCCAGGGGTGGCTGGGGATGCCCGGCCGGAGCGGGCAGTGCTCCGACAGCTCCGCTGAACCGCACCTTTAGCTTCACCTGGCACAGGAGCACAAGCACAGTTTGATGGGCTGGAGGCAAACCGGGAATCACTGCAGCTGCCCCTCTTTCTGGAAGGGGAATATTCCATGTTTGTTAGGGAAAGGAGCCAGCCCTTATTCCAGGGACAGCGGCCTGTGGGAGAACGGGGGCAGAGGGGTACCGGGGGCCTGCGCTGGCTGCTGCGGGCGAGGGGAAGAGAGCCCATTTTGCCTGTGAACAACACTTCACAGGAACAGAAACTGCTCACGAATTCGGGTCAAAATGCGGGAAGAATAAGCCCTGGGAGCCAAGCCACGCGTTTGTTTCCTTCAGAAAATCGTCCACGGTAACCGGTGACACGCCATAGCTCCAGCAGTCAAAAGGAAGCCGAACAACACGACGCAAACCCAGGATTTTTGCCGCCCTGCAGTACCGCCCGCCCGCCGCTGCCCCCGTTGTTTTGCGGAGGAAACGCTCCGGCCCGTCCCGGAGGCGGGCCGGGCTCCAGGCAGAGCACCGCGGGCCGGGCTCCAGGCAGAGCACCGCGGGCCGGCCCGCACCCCCGCCGGAGCCCCGGCCCCCGCGCAGCCGCTGCCCCTTCCCCGGCCCCGGCGGCGGCCGGACGGCGCGGGCTGCGGCGGGCGGGCCCGGCCCCGGGGCGGTGCGAGCGGCGCTCGGCCCCGGCAGGGAGGGGCCGGACCGCCCCTACGCGAGGAGCCGCCGCCGTCGCGGTCGCGGCGGGAGAGGTGACAAGCCGCCGCTGCGCGGAGCCGCCTCCGCCCGGCTGGGAGAAGCGGGTTTACCCCCGCTCCGCGCTCCGCTCCGAGGTAAGGCAGCCGCCCGCACCGCCGCCAGTTCTCCCCGCGCCGCCGCCAGCCCACCGCCGCTCCGGGCGGCTGCGGGGCCACGGCGCGGGGCCAGCCCGCGTCCTCTCGCCGCGGGGCCGGGCCGCGCGGGGACGCGGCGGGTGCGCGGCGGCGGCGGGACTTGGGCTTGCCCGGCGCCCCGGGGAGGAGTCGTGGCGGCGGTGCCGCCGGCCCCGGGAGAGCCTGGCGGCCGCGGCGGCCCGCGGCGCCTCCCTGCGCGGGGAGCTGCCGCCGCTGCCCGTCCCGCCGCACCTGGACCCGCGGTCCCTCCCGCTGCCGCCGCCAAGGGCGCGGGAAGGCGCCCCGAGCCCCGCGCCGGTTCGGGTGCCCGCTGCCCCCGCCGCTCGCCTTCCCTCCTCTTCCCTGGGGAAGCCGCCGCGGCGTGGGACGGGGTGAGAGGCGGCGGGCGCTGCTGCCGGGCCGTCGCGTCTGGTTCAGCGGTGATTTATGGTTTTGTTAACTCAGCATTTGGCACGGCGTGCGAGCGGGGAGAGCGGCGAGCGGGAGTCATAACTTTGTGTTACTTCTGGAAGGGAAAGGGAAAGGGCCCCGTGGGGCCGTGGCCGCCCCAGCGGCTTCCTCCAAATACTCCCTCCCCGCTCCATGCCCGCCCGCTTCATCCCGGCGCCGGCGGCTCGCTGCAGCCAGCGGGGAATAGCGCTGGGTAGGTTCGTGGCGGGGACACGACACGGGACTGTCACCCGTGAAGGTGAGTGGGACAGAGGGGGAACAACTGTCAGAAATTAAATGTTTTTCTTACTCCTGGTTTTGTGGGGAAACCCTATATATTTATTCCTTGTAGTACATGTGTATTTGTATATGCACAGAATATGCGCACGTATTTTTTTTAACTATGAGAACATTGCCTATAGGCTTCTGTTTCCAGATGTTTTGTTTTCTGTTTCTTTTGGGCATATTTACATTTTTGCTGGGAGGGAAACAGGCAACAATAATGTGGCTGAATATGTATTTGATCAGTAGCAAGGAATAACTTGTGTGCCTTTAATTCAGCTGCAGAGGATATCCATGTGGGATTAATATACTTAAGTGATTGTGTCACACTGACGTATCTTGTTCAGACTTGTAGATTTTTAAAGCAGTGTGGACTTGTAGGTAGTAGCGGAAGTGTAATTAATTTTAAACATGTGACTTGGCCTAGTGCTTATGATTTTAACGTGGTATTCGTACCTTGGTAAATATGCATCAATTTAGCCATCTGTCCTCTATTTTCCGTTCGTGTGTGCACGTACCACACTGTGCAAATGAAAAGAGTACCTGTGGTAAGCTTTAGGGCCAAATACATATTTCAACTCTTCTGGGAAATGCTCTAAAGTTACTCTCAAGGACTAGAGGAAACCGTCTTTCATACAGTTTCTGAGTGTATTTAAAGTTAAAAAAATAGTTGCTCCGGCATCAATTATGTCAATTTGTAGCTTGTGTTTGGCACTGATACTATTTGCATTTGTCGAGTACAGTTGATACTGCTGCTGGAAGGGATGTAGTTTTCCCACTGTGGACAAGGCTCTATTGTGCACTGTCAACCTCATGCTTTTAGAGGATGCATGAGCCCCTGGGTAGAGCCAGCCCTGCGGTTTCTCTCTCCAGTGATAAGGTGGTGGTGGGGTGCCAGCTCCAGTGTGGCTTGTTGGAGATCCGAGCAACAGAACTTCTGCCACAGGCTGGAGCTCCCAGGTGGGGCACGCCAGTCTTCAGCACTTGCCATAGTTGCAGGCATATGCTGTGGCTTATCTGCATGTCAGTGAAATTTGGAATAGCAGTGAGCCACCCTGATGATTTGTACAGTGTGGGGGTCCGTCTGTCCGTCCATGCAAGGTAAGCTGCAGGATGGTGCCTGTTTTCCTGCAGCTGAAGAGACGGGCTGTTTTGTTGTGGTATCCCTGCCATCACCACAGGAGTGGTACCTACCTGCATTGTGTACGTGGGTGGATGACATAACGTGGGTCACTTCAACGTATCTTCTCCTCTGAAACTTAACTCCTCTATTATTTATGGCCCTCTCTCTGAAGAAATGGCCTGGGTTTAATCAACAGCAACCCTGCCAAGATCTCTACTCTTTGAAATTGGTGTGTTTGGGATTGTGATGCTGAAATCTTCATCTGAGCATCATTTTCTTAAATTTGGCTTTTACAGAATAACAGCTGTCATAAGAAGATTAAAAATAAAGTCTACTTGCTGCTAACACTTGGTGGGTGAAATTTTCATCTCTTATACTCCAGATGCTCTGCAGTTTCTCTTCTGGTTGCAGTCTCTAGAATTGTACTGTGCAGTACTAAATGCTTTTTCTACTAACCTAGGGATTCTTAAACTGTGGTAATACCAACCACAGCAAAAGTAGTACAGGACTCCTGCCACCAGTGGCATGTGACTGCTATTTGGGGAACCTTCTTAGTTTTGCTTTTCCTTGGATTAAAAGCTTGGTTACAAGACACTGGAGAAAGTTCTGTTAACTTTTTGTCCTGATTTATGGCAGGGAGAAAGAAAAAGTATATTAAATTGGTATTCCCATTGCTGCCTGATGGTGTTAGATTTTTTGCATCCTCTGGGTAGCTCTTGGAATCTCAGCAACACTATATGATTATTTTACTCCTTATGCTGCCAAGTAGAATTATATAGCCTAATTTATTTAGATTTGGCATATTTTCACTGAAAGTCATGCCATGCTAGGTGAATGAACAGTTTTCTTGTTTATATTGCCTTCACTCCCCACTCCCCTTTTAATAGGCCCTCACAGATCTTACTATAGTTCTACTTGAATATTTCTGAATTTTGTTGAATCTGGCAATAAAAGTAGAAATAAAGAACTATGAATCACATTAAACTTGTTATCAAAGAAGGCGTTTTCATGCTGTCAGTTACCAGGGTAGAAGTCTCAGTTCTCATGGCTCCAGCCAGTCCTACAATCACATTTACGGCGCTTCTATAATTTTTTTTTCTGACAGTTTATTGTTAGCTCTCTGTGGCTGAAGTACTCAGGACAGATGTGAACACACTGCCTTCATCTTTGAAGAATTATAAAGTCACTTAATTGGCTTCCAGATCACACTGTGTCTTTCTTCATAGCCCTCTATCATAATTCAGACACTTCCATTCTACTTATTATTCCTTTCCAGATGTCTTTTAACAGTCGAATCTTTGCTGGATCACTTTTCCCCTGATGAATTATTATTTATTTTCTCAGAGGCACCTAAGAAATAAAATGACTGATGGATTATTCTTTTCCCCTCCCATTACCTTTCTTCAATATTCTCCCACGTTCATTTGCAAGTAGAGCTACTTAGAAAGTGTTCATTAAAATGTCATTGAAATGAAAGTCAAGGCAGAGTGTTAATAAAAAATGCTTTTCAGTTTCAAGTCACTCATTTCTCGTGAATAAACCTTCAAAAACAAAAACAATCTCTTTCTTTTCTACTGCTGATACTTTCTTTCCCTGTGCATTTTGCTGTCTTGATCATTGTGGTTGGATTATTTGTGGTAACTGCATTTGACATAATCGATGGACTTAGGGCTTAGAGAAACACAGTATCAAAACACTCTAGCTTTGGAATAAAAATATATGGTTCAATCAACTACAGGTATGAAGAAAGAGTAGACCTCTTCAAAAAGCTGAAAGTGCTGAAGAACTCAACGGTTTATCTTGCCTTGCAGCTGCATGCCACCATGTTGCACTCATTTTGGGTCACTGATGGCAGTGATGACTGTCAGGAGCTGTTCCTCTGCAGAGCCCAAGGTAGCCCTGCTGCTGCCCAGGGCTGGGGCTTCAGGGAGCTGTAAGATAGTGGGTAGGTGTTTGAGCACTGTGAGGATGCAGCCTGGTAGATGGGAGGATGATGGTATCACACTGTGTTCTTAGGGAAAGGCATAACACGTTCTGGAGTAATCAGATTTCCTAGATTGGAAGGCTTCATGGGCTGCCCATGGGGACACAGATGACTCTTTGCCTAGATAGAGCTGAGACAGCCATGCTGTTATTGAGTAGCGTTTCAGTATGAAAGTATAATGTCAGTGTAAAGTCCAGAAATACTTCTGACCTATGACCAGCTGGGATCATGTATCTTAAAGCAACAAACCTAGGGTCTGTCTGCGGCTGCAAACTCTTGACAGGGCTTTCCTCTGTTTTCCACTGAATTCCAGGTTTAGGTTTAACTTCAGCTATTCCTCCTTGCTTGGATGGTGCTGCAGTTGTTTGTGCTGAATGTTAAATAGGTTTGTTGTGTTTTCACATTGGCAGAATTTGAGACTGTTGCTGGCTAATTCACCTGGTGGTTTGACACTGATGTTAAAAAGTGGTGTATAGGGAATTGAGCTTTGTAGGTCTCTACAGGGGAAGGAAGAGGTGATGTGGAAGTACCTTTCTACTGCTGCCTTTTCTCCATTGACCCTAGTTTATCCAGGAAGGACCCAAACTATATTTTTGTGGGCCCTTTTGAGGTATTCCCACTAGTGAGAGACAAATATTTCGTGCCTGATGGTATCAAAAAGGAGGTCTGTGAGGTTGAGTTTATATCATCCCATACTTCCTCTGAAAAGAGACAATTTGAAATATGGGAAGATCCATGTCCTCACTCTAGTTTGACGTCCCTGGTCTGTACCATTCAGCTTATGAAGTGAGCCAATAGTTGGTTTTGTTGCTTATCTTTTCCAGGAACGGGAGATTTGGCACTAACCAGTGGTTGCTCAGGACAGTATATCCACAATGAACTCATTTCCTCAGCAGTGGTAGGACTGTTACATTTTCTAGGAGCAAGAAGACTTCCAAGTATTTTGTTCATGATTTCAGACTAGAAGTAGCATGGTTGAATTCGCAGGTCTCAGAGGAAAAAAAAGACACCCTGTTTTAAGATTAGATGATGTCTAAATGTGGTTGGCTTGAGCTGTGCAAACGGGCTGTTGGTGGATATGGGCAAGGCATGGTTTAGTTTCCTGAGAGGGTTTTCCAAGTGTGCACAAGGTTTTCATGAAGGGGAGTATTTCCTTACTGTGCAGTATGTCTGTGTGGATGTCATAGGCCTTGAGCACGGAAAGCCTTAGCATAGGCTTTGATGCATTTGTTATTTCAGCATTTATTGGCCATTTCTTCATTTGAGAGTTTCTGTCCTTTGCCTGTGGTGAGATACTGATAGATAACATCAAGGAGACTTTTGGGTATGTTACTGGAGCGCTGTTTGTCAGGAGTTGACTGTGGTTTTGGTCATTGCTGATGTGTGGGTCCCTGAGCCCTCAGGCCCTTGCCCTGCTGGTGTTGATGAGATCTGCAAGGTTTTGGATTTTCTCAGTTCTTATTCTGCTTACGCTTTCTTTGGTGCCTGGGAAGCTGCCCATGCTTTCACTTCCCCAAATGAGGCAATGCTCTTTCCATAACTGCAGTAGTGTTGCTATATCCATAATGTTCAACTTCTCTGTCAAGTGTTAGGTCAGAAATATGATCAGCTTTGCAGGTTGGTCCAGGTGTGATCTGTAAAAGTGCCAAGAGGATTATGTGGAACTGGCTTTTTTTAAAAAACACAAGGTGATAAGGTTTGGGGATTTTATCATGCTCAACCTTGTGTCAAAGTATCTGCTGAAATTCTCAAGCTTCATAATTCTGGGACATTCTGCTACCTTCCATTGCAAGATATTAATGCTAACCTTCCTAAAGCTGTTTCTTTATTGTAATCTTTGAGTGAATAGATTTTAGCTTTGGCTTTTCAGGTTAATGAAATCTAATAAAGATGCTTTAATATAAGCACCTTGGATTTCGCATTTGCAGAACGGGTGAACAAAGTGCTTCTTGGTGTCTGCTTGTCTTGGACGCTGTATTGTGAGGAGCAGGGAAAAAAGACATGGGATTTATATCTCATCTAGAGAGAGCTTTGGGTGATGCAATGTATATCGTGTATTTCACTCTCAGGATTGTATTGCCTGTTGGCAGTTAGAGGTAGGTCTTATATTACTCAAGTCATTCACTTAATTTCATAATGCTTTGTGCTTTTTGCTTCCTGTTCATAGTGGAGTGTATTTCTTCTGCTACTTGCAGCTACCAGAAAGTATCTGATTTCTCTGGTTCTTTCCCTCTTAATTCCTTGGAAAACCCAGTCCAGTTTATACCATGGCAGATGAAGTGTGCCATGTCATTTGGATTGCTGGGTCCCACAAGAGAGGCATGTGATTTGTCTTGGAGGCACAAGCTGTTGAAACCTGGGAATGCATAGACCAGGATATGCCTCCTATGGGAGCCGTGGTGGAAGGATGAGGGCAGGGTAATGTTAAGATTTAGGCACATTCCATCAGAAGATGGTGTTGGTGGTTTCAGGCAGTAATTTTTTATTTTAAAATAACCTGTCCTTGCTGTTGTGAGTTAGAGGAAGTGAGAAGAAAAATCTGTCCACTTCCTGAGCTGTAAAGGGGCCACTTGACTAATGGTGTGGCAATAACTGGAGGCCAGAGCTGGGTGGATCTCAATACTCCTCCCTCACAAAGCAGCAGAAGAGTTTGGTCATCTGAATTGTGGTGATGGCCCTGGGGCTGCCAGGAGGATTACTACAGCACTGTTCTTCCTTTCTGGAAAGCTTACATCATCCTTCTTCACAAATTTCAAAGACGACTGAAGTGTTTTTTCTTACGTGGTACAAGCAGTTCCTAAGCTGCTAGAGCTGGTCCCCACTGCTGCTGAATCCTTGGTGGAGGCTGCTGCTGGAAACAAACTGGGATGGAGGAAAATGTCATTAGTGCAGAACTGTGCAGAAAGCTTTTAGGATTGAGAGAATTTTCTAAACAGGAGGAATAATTGAAACTGCTGTAGTTCCATTTTGCTTACTCCAGCAAGATTTTGTCAGCAGGTTCTTAGTTATATGTTGATTTCTGATTTGATTTATAATAGACTGAAAAAGGGACCAGAATGAATGGATATCCATAAAGGTTTGATTTTTTATTTGACCTTTTTTTTTCCCCCTCTTTTTTTTTTTTTTTTTAATTTTTTTAGCTGCCAGTACTCTTGAAGTTACATTGTCTCAAAATGAAATCTTTGGAGATGACCATAACTGGAAACAGCTGGATAAAATTTGGGGGTTTTTAAAGGATCCATAAAGAACTCCAATGGAAAATAAGCACTGGTAACTTCATTTTTTATTGTTAGGTGGCTTGATTTTAGATGCCTTTGTAAAATAGAAGTACATTCAACATGCAAAATATCTGTGAGTACCGAAATAGAAGGTCTGAAATTCTGTACAGGATGCAGAGCTTTTAACATATCCCTTCTGTTAGCAGTACAAAGAGGAATCATAAGAAGCAAATGCAAAACATCTGAGTAGTAGTTCCTTGTATACGCAGCCAGTAGTAAAGGGAAGAGAAAAGCAGAAGTCTTTCTAGTTCATGCAGTGTTAATTGAGCACATGGTCACGGCTTTTGTCAAGGAAGTACTTCTAGCTCAGATGAAGTTCCATTGCCATGTCTCGTTCCAGTGAAAAGTTACTTTTATGAGTAGGGGTCTAGGTTGAGGGAGCTGGGCTTATTTGCTTGGATGAAAAAGGACAGTCCAGTAGCTGTTACAGCCATTGGAGGATGATTATGAAAATAGTAGGACCAAACTGTACTTAGTAGTGCCACGTGACACCAAGGGAGAGTGACAACCAATTGTTTCTTTAGAGATTCAGGTTGGATGTTGGAAAAATCTCGTTACTAGGAGCATAGTGCAACACACAGCAGGTCGTGCAGAGGAGCAAGTAGATGTCAGGACTCATCAAGGCAAAACTATGCTGACCCAGTCTGCTCTTGATGATAGTTTTCTTTTGAGGCAGAAGTTGGACTAGGTAAGAAAGCCCTTTAGGTTTCTTACAATCCAAGTTTTTAGGAGAATTCCCCCCCATCTTCCTTCTCAAATGAAGAATTTTTTAGACAACTTTGAACTGAGGTGACCAGCTACTGTGGGGTGCTTGGTGGTTGGTAGTTTCAGTGTACTATACTTAGATTAGTATTGTTCATCTAAGTGTTTATGACGTGAGGACCAGCAAAATATTTTTGTCAACAGGTTTCTTTTGTTCTTACCTGTCCCTGAAGGAAGGGACAGAACTCTTTGATGGTTAATACAATCCTGCCCAAACAGGCAAACCTCTCCTTGTGGGTCTGCTGAAGACAGCTTTGGGGGATGAGGTGGCATTACAGTTGTGAAAAGGGCAGGTGGTCTGCAGTGAAATTTAGCTTAAAATCTTAAGTTTATAAGACTACACACCCCACAGCAAGAGACCTGTGCAGTCTTCATCTTATACTTTTTATCTGCATTTCCCTTTCCTTAGTAGTACTACCATTAAGTAAGCCAAAGGTAGCAGACAGGTTATCTTCTAATCTTATTGTGGCTTTACTAATATGTGTTAGTGGTTGTATTTTATCCTTATTAGAACTGATATGAGGGGAAACAGCCAAATGAATGGTTTTGTCAATTTATAACACGTTTTTTTTTTGAGAGAGAGGAGAGTTGGAGAAAAATACAGAATGTGTGAAGTAGCTGTGTTAGAAAGCTGGATGCTATCCCTTTACAGACTTTTCCCTACGAATAAACTCTCCATTCCATCTTTGGGGCTCTGGTGAATGAAGTC
Source organism: Anomalospiza imberbis (assembly GCF_031753505.1). Lineage (NCBI taxonomy): Eukaryota > Metazoa > Chordata > Aves > Passeriformes > Viduidae > Anomalospiza > Anomalospiza imberbis. The sequence goes on from NC_089682.1 coordinate 107,030,180, forward strand.
CTGTATGCATTTTGTTTTTTGAGGCATTTTTTTTCTGTAATTTGCTTCATTTTTCTGGTGGTGGGATTAAATATTGACATGTGCTACTTGAAACATACTGTTTTCAGAGGTCATGCTGTTGGATGCCATTTTATCCCACACAGTGCTTCTGCTAGAGGACCTTGTTTCTTGCCCTGCATTACTCATACTTGTTTGCTTATTTTTTTCTATGTGGAAACAATTCTTGTTTCTCTTTCTGTTTACAGCTACTTATTTCTTGGTTTCTGTTACATGACATTTGGGAAAACTGAAGGTTCATGTTCATGTATATAGTATGTTGTGGCAGAGCAATTAGGCAAAGATCCACATGTAATGTTTAAAAGCATTATACAACAAAGTGTTCCTGACACTTCACAGTAATCAGAAAACAAGCTGAAACAAAGCAACCTCTTTTGAGGTGCAAATGGAAATTTGGTGCAAAACTCATGACTGAATGCATCTAAGTCTAATGTTTAAAGAAAAGCTTGCCTAAGTGAACACAAACTCCTAGACTTCACAAAACAGAGCTGCCTGTTAACCAAAAGACTAGTTGCTTGCCAACAGTTCACTTGGCATAGCTTTCTCCTACCTGTCATCCATACTTCACAGAAAGAAATAAAACCCTGCACTTACATACTCCAGGCCCTCGCTTCTTGCCAAAGTAATGCTTTTTTAATTATAAAGAGTCCTCTGCTCTTACATGTGTGGGTTATTAATTGCTGTAAAAGGGTGAGGGATTGAAAGCTGCTCTTATGGATTTTAAAAAACAAAAATTATCCAATTGGCTTTCATTTTCTGTGAAGTTTCCTGGAGCCTATTTTCTCTGCTTACAGTGGAGATTGCTTGCTGATTTTGCTGCATGCCCCTGAGCATCTACCCTACAGACTCAGGCTGTGAAGAGGCAGCTTATAGGGAAATGAGAGGCAGCATCACCTCTTAAATTAGGTTGTTTTACACCTGTATTGCAGTAGTGCAAAAACAATAGCGTAATTTTAATGAATTAGAAAGAGCAAGTTGAATTATTTTTGTGCTAATTGAAGATGGGAAAATTCAAAATGTAGCTTAGTTTCAGTGGCATTTTTTCCCTTTGGGTTTATAATGGATTAATAAAATAGAGCTTTTGATTTAAAGGATAATTAGAGAGTTTGCATTACATCACTCATTTAAAGATGTATTATTTGGAGCCATTGCTTGAATTTTATGCAGGATTTCAAATATATTTGAGGCTGATAACTGAATCTTCATAGATTTTAAAAATACTGGGCTTGCATGCAGAAAACTTACTTGGAATACATCTCTCCTATAGTTACATGAAGCACTAATTTTAGTCATTTACAAGCTTCTTGGAGGACAGCTCTTGCTCCTGTATCTTCCCAATATGTTGGAAATCCCCAAGATAAGGGGCAGAAGTTTAGTATATGCATCCTCCACTACATTCCTTGAAACACAAGAGGGTTTTCCTATGCCCATGTGACTTTGTGGCTGTGGTTAGTAGTTTTTATGAAAAGGTGATTTATCAAATGGTTTCCTCCTGTTGTGGGTTTGAATAGGAACTACTCCAAATCTGAGGCCAGAACAATGGGTTTGGAGGAAATTAGTCATGGAGGGGTCTGAGGAGGAAGGAGCATGTTTTTATCAGTGATGGAAGAACTTCCTAGTACATGGGGGTCTCACTGAAGATGATTTGTACATCAGTGGGTAGTGCTGGATTACACTTTTGCATTGTTTCCAATTGAGTATTAAAAACCTAAAGGTACAACACTCGCTTTCTTCTTAATTTGACACATTTGGGAAGTTTTCTTCCTAACCACATGGATTTGCAATACATTTTTATGAAGGCTTAAGCATTTAGTATTTATTTCAGCTGAAGTCGAAGGCTCGGGAGGCTTCCATCAGGTAAGTCCTTGGCCATGGCATGTATTGTACAAACTAGGGGGACATGAAGTCAGTTTGCAGATTTCTCTTGTATTTATGATATATGTTTCTGGCTTAAATAGTGCTTGTACTTTTAAACTGTGATTCCTTGTGCTTCATAAACATATTCTGGATAGGGTTCAGCTGCTGATGATAAAGGGTTCCTGCTTTGTATATAACCCTTTTACATTTTGCTGGAAGATTTGGGAAGATCTGTTCTGATAGGAATATTTCTGAGGAAATGGTTGCATTTTTGGATGGGTACAAGTATCTAAATATATGGCATCTAAAATGGCACTAGGCAATTTTATATCTGGGACATGTGTGTGGGACTGGCAAATGTAAGACATACCAGTAACCCAGTGCTTCCAGCAATGGCTACTAAAGGCCAACAGAAATTTCCCAGGGCATCTAGAAGAAACTGTATATCTGGGTTTGGATGATTAAAATTTCAATTTTAATGTTTTTATACTTCTGTAATTTGGTATTTCAGATGAGCAAACTGAAAATGACTTTTTATTCAGCTGTCATGAAGAAAAACAGAATCACTTTCCTGAAAAAACTTTTGCATAAGTCAGTGTTCTAAGAGTAAGGCAATGTAGGTGGTTTGCCAATTTATTTTACTGAGCTTATTATTTTGCCAGTTTATAGTATTTGCCGTATAGAGTTAACAAGATAATGGTTGTATTACCAACCTTCCCTCTCCCCAGATATGTCTCCCTCCAAAACGAAAAAGAAAATCAAGAGGAGAATCCCAGTTCAACTCTTCTTAGGTTAATTTGGTGTCCATCAGTTGTTCAAAGGAGGAAAGCGTGAGTGAGTGCAAAGATTGCTGTTCAGTCAGGGGGAAAAAAAAAAAAAAAGCCTGGAACATGTTCAGCATAGCTTAGAGAACAAGCTTATGTAGCTTATATAGCAACATAGCTGGAACATGCTTACGACAAGCTGAGGATTTACACCAAAGCTGTAACTGTACATTGTCAAAATACAGGTGTCCTTTAGCTCTATGCTAATGTCTTTAGTTATTTGAACTGAATTTGAAAATCTAAAGTGCTATCCAGTGTATGTAACTGAAATACCTAAATATTTATGTTCATAATAAGGCTTCTTCTGTAGTAAGATTTCATCTCCTACATGTTTAATGAAGGACATGATAGAAGAAGCCTAAGGGTGACCATCTCAGGTAACCAATACAGAAACACAGATGCTTTTAGGATATGATGGAATCTCTTAGAATAGCTACTTTGGGATAGGATGAATCACAGCCCACAAATGCCTATTTCTCTTCAGTGACTATAAAGAGAGAGGGGGAGTAGAGTGACTCAGTGAAATGTGGTTGTTTATATTTGGTCAAATGTATTTCAAGCTAAGTGCATAAGGCTACAATCCTGAGGCAGCTCAGCTCTCCATGGCACCTGGTGTATGTGTCTCAAACATTCAGCTACAAAAGCCTGGTTGGAGTGAACTGCAGTTCTTCTCTGGCTGATGCCCTCATCACCCTTCCCAACTGGAACCACCCTCTAAAGGAATTGTGCACATGTACTTAGTTTTCATCCTGATGGGAAATTGGTGTCATCTTAAAATAAAGTCTGGATGCAGACTGGATGTGTGCCTGAACCCATGTGTTTGGATCTCACAATTTAGACATGGCTTAAACTCTTTGTGCAAGCAGCGGAAGGAGAGAGAACATTTGGAAAGCCTCCAGGAGCCACCTTAATTTTGGTAAGATTGATTCCTGACATGTAACTTGAATATGTGCTTGCTTCTGTGGAGTGTTTCCATTTTATATTCCTCTCAGCATCTATATGATGAAAATAGAATAGTCTGTTTTCCTTTCTGTGCGCAATCTCCAGTTTTCCTGGGTTAGGGAGATATAGGGATGTCTGGGAGGTAGGAAGTTAAAGGAGTTGAAAAGCCAGACTTATAGTTCTTGTGATGAGCCAGTTTTTAAAACAAAGATTAGACCCGTCCTTTCAGAACCTGTTCCCAGTTAGTAGCTTGGAATTTTGATATTACTCTTTAAATTTTTAACTCAATAATGATTTCCACCATCCCTTCAGCCCCAATATAGAGATTGAGGTATTTTGCAAAAGCTGGCATCAGTGGTATTATGCATGAGTGCCTAGTTTTAAAATCTTGGCAGCTGCTTTGACTTTTCTTTATGTTGTCATTCAGACCATAGCTACCAAAGCTGAATTTTGCTCATAGTAACAGTTGTGGGAAGTTACTAAGGGAAGAGTCTATTACTGACACAGGAAATAGTTTTGCAGTTCTTTTTGTCTTTGCCAAACTTACCAAAATGTCACTGTTGCCATAGGTCATCTAGGCACAGCTCAAAATCATCAATCTGCTGCAACTGAATATCACATAAATTGCTTGGTGACTTCGGTGCTAGTGTTATGTATGTTCCACCCTTCTTGCAAAACTCCCTTTAAATTGACAAGTTTTGTTGTTTCTGGAATTAGACCTAATTGCTGTGATTCAAGAGTAAGGAAGGAAAAATAACTGTGTGGGTTCTGCATTTTTCATTTCTCCTCCTCTTTATTACTTCCAAAATAATTCACTTTTCTCCAAAAGTTGTATCAAGACCATTCAGAAAATTGTGTGTAATAGTCACTGATAGAAGCATTTTTCCCTTGATTCATTAATTACAGGAGCATATCAGGCAGAGCAGATGGCATTTTTTGAGTTGGAAATTTACCTTTGTTATTCTTTGTTGAGTTTGACATGTGAATTTCTCAGCTTCTCTAAGATGATATTGTTTTGCAATTAAATATATAATATGGTTGTATAAATCAGACTGAAAATTGAAATTCTGGCCTTTTTCTTGTAACTGATGTGAAAAATGAATGGGTACATGGGCACATCTCCATTTGAGAACTCACTCCTCAATGTACAGAACAATTATTTTTAAAAATTTATTTTTTTGCAGTCCATGAAGTCATGCCTTACTATGGTACTACTCAGGTGCCATTTTTGAGAAAGAGCATATATTTTCTCTTGAGCTTTTGGATGGGTCTTCGCTAAAGGGTTCACAAATGGGATGTGATGTGTTTTCGGCACGCCCCATTGAATTGAGGGTCTTCTGATCCTTTGTCATGGGAGAATCTATAATATAATAACCCACACGAGGGAGGATCTGGGTGGGTGTGTGGCTGCTAGTTTTGTGTTTGTGGTTCAGGAGTCCTAGGAATGCTGTCTGGAAGCACCCCAGCCCTGTTTGACTCTGCAGTGGCTGAAGACCAGCTTGTGCGCTGTGAAGCAGTGGCACTTGAAATTGGGTTGTGCAGGCAGTGCTGAGCCCGTGCCTTTTCAGGGGTTGTGTTAGTGACTTGCCTTGGGTTTGTGGCAGGGAAGGGTTGAGGGAACTTGCAAGATGGAGTGAACTAATGGGCCACAGAATCTCTCCGTGGATGCTGTGGTATGAATGCACATGGGTCTGTGGAGAGAGAGGCTGGAGAGGCTCCTGCTGGCTGGTGCTGCCTGTGCTGCTTACTCTCCCTCGTCTGGCAGGGGCACCATCTTCCTCTGTGTTGTAACCTGCTCGACTAGACTAGCCAGACTCTGGCTCTTGCATCTCTTCCTCCCTTTCCCTCTCATCACTCTCTCCCTCTTCTGCCCAGCCTCATGGTATGTTTTGGCCCACCTGACCTTTCTGAGAATCCCCTCTGCAGCGCGCTCTGAAGGGCTTGTCTCACGCACGTCCGTGGGGCACCAGCCGAAGGGTCATGAGAGCAACAGGCGAGGTTGTCTTCCTGCTGTCAGCTCCAATGTCTGGGCTCTGGCAGATGGGAGCAGCAGTTACAGGGGAAATCCTGCTAATCTCCTGTAACTTGAGCCCATTACATGCTCAGTCGCACTGTGGGCCTGGTGCCTTTCCAGCCACATATGGACGGATGGCTGAAGGAATCAGACGCTTACTGCAGAACACTTTCTGAGATTTGCACTGTAGGCATCAGAAACAAAAATTGAAAAGATGCTGTGACTCAGCTGAATATTAGCAGGTTTTAAAGCTTTGTCAAATAGGAAAATATTTTAATGTGCAGAGCAAAGCATATAAAAAACCTTGATATATTAAAAAACCACCCTTAAAAACAACATCAAAAAAGCAAGGGGTCAGCACTTTGGCAAATTTCAAGGCTGCCCCAATATGGGCAGAGGAGCCAGAGTTCCCCAGTGAGTTACAAGGATGGCAGAGCAACATGTTTTTGTCTAGGTTATCTCAGAAATAGGCAAACTGTGTTTTGGCAGAAAAGTCTATAAATCCTACAGCAGATGTCCTGCATGGAAAATTTTTAACAAGGGCAGCTCAAGTTTGGCAGAGTCAAAAGAATGTGGAAAATCCTGATGAAATGTACCAAGCCATCTTAATAATGGGTGGAGTTACCACCCTTGTCCCCAGGCTCTCTCGAACCCACCAGAATCAACTATTTGGGTTTTTTGAGGAGGGTTGTGGGTTTGTTTTTTTTTTGTTGTTGTTTTTGTTTTGTTTTGGTTTTTTTTTTTTTTTTTATGGAGGGGGTGATTGAACAGAAAGTAAGGGCTGGTTGGCAGGGGCCTTCTTGGCAGGAACACGTTTCAGCCATGCCTGGAAGGGGAGGGTTTTCACAAATTGTGGGGGAGATGGTGGAGCCCAAAGGAGAGTTGCTGCTTGCTGGATAGAGGAATAATGATTTTTGGGAAGCTGTGTTTATAATATGCAAAATAGTCCACAGGAAACAATGGAGCCTTGGGACAGAGCTGCCAGTGAATGAGAGCTTTGTTTTCCTCTTGTCTATTCATATTTCTAAACTTTTAGTGGCATTTTAAACACATTTTACACATTTTTTTGTGTAGTGGCTTGAATTGCCTAAACTGCTGCCTAAAGTACTGTTGCGCTGCAATCTTTATCCCTTATTGGATAAAGATTGACTTTCAGCTTAAGCTCCTTTTTGTATTTTTCTTAATTGCAACTCTTGTTTAATAATCCTTGGCTGCTTTGTTCTCATGTTTTAAAACTTTAGAAAAATTTGCAGGAAAACTGGTTGACAGACCAGTTACACAGCAGACCTTGTGTACCAAGCATGTCATGCTGCCCACAGCTTGACTTGAAAATGGCAACTGGTATTGTAGTCCTTATGCCAGAACCTTGACACAAATGAACATCAGTTGCAAGCTAATTGCATGGAGTTTAGATGCTGCTGATGGGATTTGTCTGCCATGGATATGAATTAAAACACCATCATATAGATTGTTTTCATTGAGAAGCATCCCATACCTGCAGTCCCTTACAACTGGTCTGAAATAATCAAAAAGATGTTATGATTGTATTGCTGTTAAATGCAGACACTGCACATAAGATTATGCAGTATTAAAATGAGACTATTACTGCCTGAATCGGAGTATGTTTTGGCTGCATGTTAAAATAAAAGACAGATGGTTTGATTCATTATGGTGCATGTCTCACCTTTACAAACAAAACAGCACCACTGCAGTTTTGCAGTTTCAGAAATGTTGTTTGTGCATATGTTTACGATTAGCAAAGGCTTTGAAAAGCCTTTGCAAGAAATGCTGAAGCTGCTGTTGCAGCAGAGGGAAAGGGAGTTGTTTGCTTTTGCTGTGTCTGTTATTTCATGGAGCTATCGCTTTGCCTCACCAGTAAAACTCCTTCCCTGTGCGAGGGAAATTCCAGGTTCATTGGTATGGATGCATTGTTTTTACACATTAGAAGTGCTGTGTTGCCGTGTCAATCATCCTGTTAGGATCAGTTTAAGAGCAGTAGGGCTGACGAAGCTGGGTGTGATTGGCTGCCATATGCTGGGAGGGCTCTGTGAGAAGGAAGGGCTGCAGTCTTTCAGCAACAGAGTTTAGGCTGTGTCTGCTTCATCATCTGAGGAAAAATCCCCAGATAAGTCACAAGGCTTTCTGAGAAAAAAAAAAAACCCAAAACATTACAGGCTGCTCATCGTTCCGTGTGAGATTTAGTCACCATGATGCGATGGGGAAGATGTGGCTGTTTGTTTATATCAGATGTTCCTGTTCACGTTGGGAATGTGTCGAATAGACAGGGCTAAACAAGGTAGGAGGATCGTTGTCTTTTATCGAATGTTTCAAGAGTTTGCTGCAGTATACTGCATACTGTATGTGTTGCTTGGGGGACTCGGGGAAACACTGTTTCTCCCGTGACTGGATTCTCTTTGGGTGGAATAGGTGGATTTTATGGTAACTTGTTTTCAAAGGGTATTAATTTCCAGTGTAAATAGCTCTCTTCAGAAATAGATCATGAGTATATGCATATTAAAACAAGTAAAAAAAGGAAATAGGTCAGTGTGTTTCAGAAGTGCTGCTACCCTAATTGGATTTTTAGCTGGCTTGTTGTCTGGAAGTGCAGCCTAGCTTTAAGGAGAAGGAGTCAGCCTGGAAATCTGTGAAGTTTATAGCAGCTATGTTTGAAGATTTAGGTGAATTAGACTGGCTGATCTAAATAATTCCCTATCGGAAGTTTTAACTAAAGCCAAGAGTGCTTGTGCTAGATTTGTAGGAGTATACAACAAGATTGCAATATTTTACCCTGTAATGAAAGTATGGGGTTTTTTTGACTGCACTGTGATTCCTTTGCTCTTCAATGAAAGCCAGTGGAAATTTTCATATCGTAGTTTAGCTTATTGTAGTTTGTTGTAGAAAACTGCCCTTTCCAGGTCTTTGTCTAGGCAGCAAAACAGAACCTGTACATGAAAACAAGGAAAACAAGGTTAATAATATGTGCTGCTATTATCTGATCTTTATACATTTTTAATGAGAGAACACACAGCTAGCAGAATAATTTAATGAGCAGGCTGGCTTTTAGAGCAATGATTTCACTGTGCTAAGGCACATCAACTTTCTTCCAGAGGAGGAGCCTCAGTAAGGAATGGAGAAGATTTATGTTAAATGCTCTAGAGAGAGCAGAAGTCTGTAAAATTTTGGAAGAAAAGAGTAGTTTTTAGTTGTTATTATTATTTATTAGATAGGAAGCAAACTTTGCCATCATGTTGCAGGAGGGCTCTGAGAACATTTCCTCATCCTGTTATATGCTGTAGCCTTTTCAACTTTCTCACACTGCCATATGCATTGATGGTGCTCAGTAGCTTTCAGGATGTCACCCAGTTAGTGACCTGAATTAACATGCTGGCTTCGGTTGTGTTACAGCAGCATCATTTATATGTACAGTATATAATATAGTTGGGTTTTAAATTTTTTTTTCCCTAAGATTACCCATTAGTGAGACAAGAAAATGTTGTAGGCTTATTTATTTTGTAATAGCCATGTACATTGCATATTTATGTTCAGCTAGGATGTTGATAGAAAAAATAAGTGTATGTACTGAGGAAGACTAAAGATCAATTTATTAAAGAGAAATCAGGTAGAAGAACCTTTTGCTGCCTAAAAAGAACTTTCAGTGATGTAATTTTGGGGAGAAAGTTTCAAGATTTCCTTTATCAGAGGAATGAGTTACACGAGTTTTAACAGTATTGTGGCAAGTAGGCCCTTCTAGACCAGCTGTCCATAGACCAACTGTGCATTGCCCCTCCCAGTTTTCAAGGAGAAGAACAGGACATGTACTCAGAACTCCTGATGTCACCTCCCAACTCCTCACCGCTGACTCTGCTCAGGGGAGGTTGATAGCACTTCCCTGCTCCCTGGCCAAGTACTTGCTGGAGACCTGTGGCTGGGTTGTTGACACACACTCAGTTCATGAACCAGTTAGTCTTGAATGCTGCAGTCTTCTAAGTGAAAACAACCTTGTATCTTCTGAGGATTTCAAGACCTGCTTACAAATGAAACACGTCAGGATGGAGGGCATTATTATTACCAATCCATAGGGTATGGATATATATGTTTAACTCTCTCTGATACTTAAATGTGTTGTTCATGTGCAGACTGTTCAACTGATAATTAGAAGCAAGTAAAATAATATTTTTAAAGCTATAAAATATGAGACAAATATTTATTTTTTGCAAATAAAACTGTTTTTATGCACAGCTTTCAGAGAAACTTTTCAATCTCCTGTTTTGAGACAATCTCTTACTTGCAGATAATTTCAGTGTCTGGTTTCTGTACCTTGTAGATCACAATGTCTAGAGTTATCTTGTTATGCCTGACTACCAAAGTGAAAATTTGCATTCATCACTTAGTCAAGTAGTTTGTATCAAACTACTGACAGACAATCAAATGACAAAAGGATTAAAAAAAATATTTCCTGATCAAGGTGCATATATATACTACTGCTTTACATGGCTAGGTAAATGAACCTTCAGCTTAGAGAGTAGAGGTGGTACTAAATATTCTGTATTTACATTTATTTGGTATTAAAAGCATTTCAGACCAGATTCTGGTGCGTATTTAATTTAGTAGTATCTTTTCTACTTAACTGCTCTGGGTATTTCATCAGAGCTATTAGTGTGGTAACCTTCTGATGTGCAATCTGTCTGTTTTCAAGGAATAATTACTTTGTTTAGAATTACTCTATTTTCCTAAGATAGAATTTTCTAATGAGTTAGAGGTCCTGAAGTATAGTGCTTGACAACAAAGCATTTATTAAGGCAAATCAACTTCTTAATTTGTAAGTGTACATTTTACAGAAATGTGAGATAATTATGTGCTACCACTTTTATTTTTTTTTCTGAGCAAGAAAAATGGCTCTTAATGTTGCGTGGGATTTCCAGCACTCAGGTATCACCTCAGCTGTGAATGAATTTTCTTCTCTGTTGCTCAGAAATATGTCAGAAATAATCTGTACTGTGTTTACTCATAAAAGCTCTGGAAAATGTTCAGTTTTTATAATACTTAGAGATGAGAAATAGAGTGTTTGATTGAAATTACTTATTAATTATTTTGCATACAGTTTTAACACATTGCTAATATTCAAATTTTGCATGATAGCTATTAGTGAAACTATGCTTCCTAATGTTACTAGAAATTTCTGACTTTAAGGAATGTTTTTTCTCTTGCAGGGAAGAAATACTTTTTTTAAAGTCAAATTATTTTTTCCCTTTTTTATGAATATGGCTGTTGCAAAATTTTAGCAAAAAATAACTAAATCACTTTAAAAAATTTATGAGTGTGTATTTTCTTTTTAAAACCTTTGATTGTGAAACTAATTTGATGCGTTTAATACAATGTATTATGTTTAACTAATGTGCACCAGTGCTATGTAACTGGTCTGTAAACAGGCTGAAATTATAGCCTGAGGAAAATAAAATTCATTTCAAGAGCATGTCTGTGCTGAAAACTAGTTCAAATAATAGCAGTGTTAACTGTTTGACTAATTAAACTAATCTTCTTATACATTATTAGCAAATGTAGCGACAGTTGTTGGTTATTGATATGTATAGAGTCTTCTTTTTAAAAAGTCTTCTTTTAAAACCAAACTTTTTGGCTCTATTTGGAGTAGAGGGTGCATGAGGAGAAAGAAGTTATGCATCCCCTTTCTAGAATCTGCCAACTTCTTAATCGCCACAATTTTTTGTCATTCTGTTCTAACCAGGCTGTTAAAACACCGAGCTCTCTCCTGATAATGCTGGCGATGTCAAGTTCTTAGTGCAGTATTTCAGGCGTGCTAAAAAAGGAAAAGTCTGGGGCTGTGAAGATTGAAGAGCATATCTAACAGGGGATTATATGCAAAATCCTTATAACTAACACAAAAAAATACTAATTATGTAGGGGACTCTTTGTGCTACTGATGATTACTAAAGCTGTTGAGAACTGCCAGTGTGCAGTTTGTTGCTTCTGCAGAAGACTTGTAGGATTCCTGGAGTCATAAGTCTGGCAAAAGACCTGGTGGGCTTGTGATACCTGAAACTTTGCCAGCTAGAAGAGCTCAGCTGTAAACAAATTGATAAACACAGAGGTTTGCACTCTTTTTATTATTCTTTTTTCCTTTTTTTTTCTCCCTTCTTTTTCATACCTAGATATCTGTCCATGAGTACTTATACACATACATAATATACGCAATCTCATAAAAAGAAAATTTTTCATCTTAATGATTTTTGTACTACAAAAGCAATAACTGATAAAGACAGTGGGAGGGATTAAGTGATACAGTTATTGCATAAAGAAGTCAATCAAGAAATAGGAACAGATGATTCATATTCAGACTCTATTAATAAAAAATATTTTCCTGAAACAGGACATTAAAATTTGTGGACAGGTTTCTACTTTTCTGATTTGAATTTTTTTTTTTTTAATTTGCGTGGCTATTTTAACTCCAGTTTTGCAGTTAGGAAATTTAGGATTTCCTAACATCATGCAGGTTTATTCTTTAATTGTTTTCCTGATGGACTTTGTTCATCTGGTGAAAAAATATGGGACATTAAATTGTGGATTTCCATTCAACTTTACAGAATCATAATAATTAAATTTACCACTCTCCCAATATGTCAGAGTCTATTAATTGTTTCTATTTTAGATCAGTGATTTTTTTCACCAGTTTCTGAGTGGATGATAAACATTTTGGGAAGTGTTTTGGGAAGATCTGGGTATCATACATTGCTGAACTCATAAATAGAGACAAGGTCAGTCTGGATGTTCATGAGCTTTAAAATCTTCTCTCCTGCAGGGAATACTGCACCTCTGACAGTAGGCAGAATTAGAGAGTACAAGTAAGGAAAAATGCAGGAAGGTTTACCTGTGGTTGTTTTATGGAAGAGAAAGCTAGGATTTGGTTAGAAATGCCTTTTTCTTTTTTTTTCATGGGAATTCTGAAGGCAGCTTTTCAGTATGGTTTTTTGTGTATGATCACTTTCAAGTGGCCTGGCAAATGATTTTTTGATTTTTTTAACCCTCTAGTGTTCACTCCTATCCAGACTGAATACTTTTTATCTTGAGCATCTGAGGAATTTTATGGTTTTGTTTTGGGTTTTTTTCCCCCCTACTGCACTGTTACATATACTTCAGGTATGTTAAATGGCTCAGTCCCCTAGCCCCCAGTTTTCTCAATCTGTCGTTATTTACGTACTTTATAGGTGTCATAGGCAGTGTTTTGAACTTAGTCTAAAACTAACCTACAATTTCCAAGTGACAAGTTTTCCATTTTTTCCATTGTTCAGAAGGATGGTGTTTCAATGCTGGGTTTCAGCATGTCGGGTTTGTGCCTTCGCTGTCTCCTTTGGCAGCTCTCTGTGGGACACTCCTGCTAATGTCAAGGTGGGTAAAGTGGCTACCTTTTAGGACTGGCAAAGCCCTATTTTAGTCCATTTAAATATTTTTTGGGCATTTCCTTCCACTTTTCAGACTACCTGCAGTGCTGTTATCAGCAGCTGTATGCATATTTCAAGCCTGGAGCTGCCTCGGTTTGTCAGCAGACCCCTGTGGCTGTGCCCCTGGCAGGACAGGCAAGCTCACTGCTGGCAGGAGCGTACCTCTGCACCCAGTTAATGATTCAGGACTTCAGCACTGCCGCACTCTTATTTACTTAAAAGGCTGTGATAACACATGTGGGATTTCCCTGATGGCTGTGTTCACCTGTGGCACAGCCTCTCTCTGCCGTGAGGAGACCAATGCCAGCTTTCTCACCTTCATCTCCTCACCCCGTAGCCAAAACGTGGTGTGGCCTGGGGCTTTTGCAGAGGAGGACGCCGGTGCGTGGGCTGCTGGTGCTGGGGATTGCAGTGCTGCAGTCCTTATTGGCATGCTGAACATGCTCTGGCAGCACGGCGCGCCGCTGTCCTGGAGTCTAGTGCTTGTCTTTAAAAACTTTTTTGCTTTGTGTGTGGGTTTTTTTTTTTTTTTTACAATTCCCTCGTGTATTTTAGTTCCTCGCTGCTAATGCTGGGAAACATTTTGGGGATGGATTGCTTTATTGCCATAATTTTAAGGGAGTTGGGGGTGGCGGCTAAAAACTCTAAGATTTTCTCTGTCACATTGGAGATGGCATGAAAGGTTTTGAGAGTGGCCCCACTGATGTATTTATAAAGCCAGTGCACTTTCCACTTCCCCCCCACCCCGCCTCTTTTTTTTGAAGACCTCATTTAATGCTCAGGACTGTGCAGCAAGGCCACTTTCAAAGGCTTTAGTATCCACAGTAGCAGCTCTTTGAAGTGGAAACGCCAGCGGGGAGCAAGCCTTCAGCTTAATCCTTGGTGTAAAAGGTCCTAAGTGATAAGAAGCCACAACATCGCTCTCGGGGGAGGAGCTGGAGAGTGCTACCTACAACTGAATCTGTCTCCTGGATCTGGACCTCTTCCATGGAGCTAGAACTGGTTGGACACTTCTGTAGGGCAGGAGGGATGCAGTCCCTCTCATCTCTCTGCTTATTCACTCCGATTCTGTCCCAGCTTCTTTCCCCAGTTTCTTGAGGAGGAGGACACAACTGAAAGGCAAGAGAGTAAGGCCTGAGAGCAAATGGGTTTGTTTGCTCTCTCAAGTTGGTAAATCTTTCCTCTGAAGTACAGAGCAAGTGGCACAATCCATCTGCTGGTCCTTGTGGGCATGTGTCTGTCCAGTTAGGTTGGTGGCTTCATGGTGGCCCAGGTGCTTGTCTCCGCTTTGGCACAAGGAGGGTGAAGGAGACAGTGCTTTTTGGTCACCCATGACTCCTTTAAGTGCTCAGAGCTAGGTGGGATGAGTCTGTCATCTGTGTCATCTGAAACAGGAGATGAAAATGTTGAGTTTCTTGCAGTGGGACTTGAGGATCAGTGTGTCCCTATGGATTTGTAGCCAGTCTTGGTTGCAGAGCTAGGCTGCTTGTAAGGAGCTGCCTTCCAAAAATGAAGAAGACAGAAGATGGCAGTGCCTTGACTGCCGTGTGGCTTGAGCTATCAGGAGTGAGAAGCTTTTTGAGGAGGGTTTTCCTTCTCAAACATAGTAGCCATTGTTGATTCTGACTATTTGAATAATCTGATTTTTAATTGAAAAGTTATTTTTTAACTTGTTGGTATTTTTGAACTTCAACACATCATCTGCTGTTTAACTTCACCCTTGTGCTGTTTGCTGTGTGCAAAAACAGCTGTTTTTTCCATGGCTTCCCCACTGGTAAATGACTGAACACTCCCTGCCTCCAAGTCAAAATTTGGTGATCCCCATCATCAGTCTACATGAATTTCATATTCTTTCTGTTGTCAAAAACCTCGCTGTTGCCTCTTTGTACATGTAAGCCTTTCTGCAGTGCTGATGGTGCTGTTACTGTTCTCTCACTCTTTTATCATTCCAGAGTTACATGTTCCATGTCTATACACACTAGTGTAATTATTTTTCGTTTTCCTTTGATAGTGCCAAATGTTCTGCTTGTTTTATACTCCATCAGTTGCTGAATATTTTGCAGAAGTCTTCATCGAATTGCCTCTAATGTCCACATGATCTTTCCTCTGTAGCAGTGTCTTGTTGGAACCTAGTGTTATGTGTTTGCTATTCATTAGTCGTCTGTTTTTCCTCTTATCTGCATTATTGTGCCTATCTTTATGTTAAAATTGATGTCATTTTATCACCTAGTGAACTCATTATCATGAGATCCTTTTGTAACTATTCACAGCTGGCTTCAGGAATGACTTCACAAAAATTTTATGTTAACTGCAAACTGTCTTATTGGTTGTGGCTATTGTTGCAAAGCAGAGAAGGAAACTTTCTTGGCAAACCTAATTATGAAAATTATAGTATATTATTAGAAGTAAAACATAATATTTAGTCTTGTGAGTTTGTTGTGAACTTCTGCTCTGACTTTAGTCTGCAAATGCTTTGCACTTTTAGCTGCTCTTTTAAATAAAATTCTTTAACATCCATAAGGCCTAAGTCACCACGATAACTGGATTCCACAGAAATCATCAGGTTACAAAGATGAGATGATTAGTTTGCTTTCATTTTGCTTAATTTTGAGCTTTTAGAATTTGTATTTCCTAGCTCTTCCGTACCATTGTCAGAATTGTACTTCATAATGAAAACTGACAGTTGCTTGTAAACATACTTGTAGGTGATAAGGTTTTAAGAAATGCACTTGATGTTTTCAGATTTCCAGTGAAACGGGCAATAGATAGCTGTGCTGCAGTAGCATTCTCTTCTTAAACTTGAAGATTCTTGTATTAGGAATCAGTATAAAGTGGTGATGGTTTGGGGGTTTTTGTTGTTGTTTCTTTTCTTAAAGAGAAATGAAATTAAAACTGACTTAGTAGTAATATTCTGCTTTGGTGAAAATAACCACCTGTATCTCACCCATCTGGGACTCCAATCACCAAAACCTGAAACAGGACATTAAAATTTGTGGACAGGTTTCTACTTTTCTGATTTGAATTTTTTTTTTTTTTTTTTGTTAATTTGCGTGGCTATTTTGACTCCAGTTTTGCAGTTAGGAAATTTAGGGTACATCATGCAGAATTATTCTTTAATTGTTTTCCTGATGGACTTTGTTCATCTGGTGAAAAAATATGGGACATTAAATTGTGGATTTCCATTCAACTTTACAGAACCATAATAATTAAATTGACCACTCCCCCAATATGTAAATTGAGCGAACTTTTGTTGTAAGAAAGTATAGAGCTAGAATACCCCTGCAACTTTGTTGTCCCTCTCTTTTCTGTCTTTTTAGAGTATAATTTTGGCGGGGGTTGGGGGTTTTTTGGTGTTTTTTTGGTGGGGGTTGGTGGGTTTGGGGGAATTTGGTTTGGTATGGTTTTTTTGTTAATTGTTTTTTTGTGGTAGTTTATTGTTTCTGGATTGTTTTTGCTTTTGGGTTTTTTTTGGGGTTTTTGTTTGGTTGTTTAATTTGGGCTTTTTTTTTTTGTTGGGATTTTTTTGTATTTTCAGGGGTTTTTTTGATTTTGTAGAGCAGAAAGTTTGACCTTGTCTTTCAAAAATAGTGTTGTATATCAAATTGATATTTGTGCATGGTTAAAGGAAGCTCTTAAATTATGTTTTAACACAGAAGTTTTATGCAAGGCAATACATATTGTAAAGTGCAAATCAAAGTATGTCTTTAAATATCCTTTTGCCACTAGGCTTGAACTACAACAAATGAATTAAGCTTCTGAAAAGGACTTACTTTAACCAGTTGAAATTTTCCACTGCAATGTGAGCAGAAAACTGTCTCTTGCCAAAAGCCAGTTGCTTGTGATCGGTTGTTCAGAAGCATCTCCATGGCTTTGGAAGTGCTGGCGAATGCCAGACTGTGCTTACCTGTTCTGCCATTGCCAGCAGGACGGAGAAATCTCTGCAGCTAAGCACAGATAGTAGAAAAAGGTCTGGAAGAGGGCTCTGTCAAACCATTTATAGGAAATCTGTTCAGTTTTCACTGCAGAACATTGCAATTCGTTATGTCAAAGCTTGAAAGCACTTGATTTTTCAATGTTTTAAAGACTTTTTTTTTCCTACTGCTCTCTTCACAATAAATAGGTGAGTTAAAATAGAGGCTGTAATTTGAATATTGAGAATATTTTTGATTTAAGGTGGGGATGTGCCTGCCTCTAAGACATAGACTAACACTGCCTAAACTGTCAGTATGGCTGCTTAAATCCATTCTCTTTTCATCTTTTAAGCTAAGAGAAATTAAAACAAAGACTCTATATATTGAAGTTGCTTTTTAAAGATACTGGCTGGAGTTTTTTATTGTGGTTTGAGATATTTTTCCCTTACAGAAGTCTGAATGTAGTTTATCTCCTCTTACTATTACAGACAAATGAACTATACACGTGGTTGAAAAATGAGTATGAACTCATCCAGTGTCCTTACTGTAGGCCAATAAACTTTCTGAGTTTACTTCTCTGTAGCCTTTCTGTGTTTAAGTACTTTATCTCCTGTTAGTTATGAATTTAAAAAAAAGAAAAGAAGTTACTCTCTGTAATGAAACACAGTTGAAAAGTAACTTTCTTCAAGTGGCTACGGGTGGTGAGCTTTTTGGACTGAGGGAGGCATGTTACACAAATCAAAACAACAGATCGATATGACCCATTTTTGTTGGGTCAGTGCTTCTTAATTGGTGCTCAAGCAAAAAGGAAGGTCAGTAGCAGTAGTGCACACCAAACCCAAAATTTATCATCCTGGAGCTCAGGGGAAAAAAAATGTTTACTTGGTAGGCGATGTCTGCAGATGTTTATTAAGCACTCCTTCCAGTTGTAACTCCATTATTTGCCTCAGGACTAAATAGAAGTATTCAAGACTTCCAGAAAAACAGACATTCACCAGAAGATGCGAGTCGCACAAGAAAAGCTCTCCTTTTCTTTTCTGCCACCAGTTGCAAAAAACAGTTTTAAGGGAAAAGCATTCTCTTTCTGAACCTGTGATAGCTGTTTTGACAACTGAATCATGGTTCACTAAATGCAAATTTATTTTATTTCAGAAAGAATGAGCTTGCATTATGTATTGTCAAATACAACACAGGTAGCCTTTGAAGTTTTATATATAGGATTTGTTTAGGGTCTTTTGTTGTTTGTTTTTTCTTGTGGACAAATGCATGAATTTTGAAAATGAAGTTTCTTACTGTCATCTTCACATGGAACATGATTAAATATTTTTTTTATTCACCTTGGAGGACCAAAGATAATCAGGCAGGAATCCATCTCAGTTTACAACACAAAAAGGCAACCTACCTTCAGAACAGACCAATAGAGGCTAACCTGTTAAATACTACCTTTTTTTTTCTTCAAGGCCATGCTAAATCCCCCATTTCTGTTTTTTTCTTAACTGGGAAGGGTCTTTGAAAAAATTACTTTTAATGGGAGATTTCAGCTGCTGTCTGAATGTTAGTATAAAAACACTAATTAAAAATATTTTTAAATAATCTTTGAAGATTGTTAATTTAACTATCTACTATTCTGTAGGTGACTTTAAAGTTAGATTGCTCTTCTGTCTTCAACTGCTGTAAGATATGAAGTATTCTGGCATAGGCACCTAATCAGGCTTTGTAGTATGTCCTGTGAGATGTTTAAGCAGTAAAGCACTTGAATATGTTCTTCTTCATGAGGATTTCTTTAGTTTTGGAAGTAAATAAAATTTGTGTTGTGTGTTATGTGCACTCTACTAATGGAGCGAAAGGGGAATTGAATCCTTGTGTTAAAATGGACTCTGGTGAAGGCTTGCTTGGGCAGCCCTCTGACACTACTGAAGTTTTTCTTTTCCCTGCCACAAGCACTTTGCCATTGTGGTAAGTTGCTTCTTCCAAAATATGTTTGAGATGCTTGTGGAATGCTTTGGGTCTGGTAGAATGCAAGAGTGGCTTGCTTAGTCTCCTTTAGGCAGGCTCTCAGGTTTTCTTCCTTCTCTATTGGGTTGCTAAGAAAGATCCCTGCTTCTGGGAGTGTTCCTAAGTGATACAGCTTGGGGTGCAGAGGAAGGGGTCTTGGTGTTTCTTCCTCTTTTGGTAGGTTTTAAAAGTCTTTTTTTCCAAGCTCCAAGCACTTTTCTCCAAGCACTTTTCCTAGAGCTTTTAGGTCAACACATTCAGGAGTATGGGTGGAACAACACAGATTCTCTTGAAGGCTTTTGTAATCAGTCATCTTAGTGTCCAACTCCAAATGGGGTTTTCAAATTTTTGTTACTTACCAAAGTCCTGAAGTGTTTCCTTCCGTATCCATGCTCCTCTCCTAAGAGTCTGTGCATTTGTCAACAATTGTGAGAGCCAGTCAGACTTCCTCTTG
This sequence comes from Anomalospiza imberbis, assembly GCF_031753505.1. Taxonomy (NCBI): domain Eukaryota; kingdom Metazoa; phylum Chordata; class Aves; order Passeriformes; family Viduidae; genus Anomalospiza; species Anomalospiza imberbis. Next base: position 107,049,688 of record NC_089682.1, read on the forward strand.
GTATCCTACTTTTCATGCACATTATAAAGGACATTTCTGACAGAACAGCATTTGGAAAAAGGATTGAGGAAATCTGTGGAAGAAAAATTCAGCAAGACCTATTAAATACAAAGACATCAGTTACAGGCTGTTGGGAGAAAATTCATGGAAATTATCATGCCCTGCCTGCCCTGGGTCTGCACTCTTCTGAAAACATCTAGTATAAGTCATAGTTGCAGGCTGCATTTTGGGCAAGATGGACTCTTTGGCTCATCTGCTAAGATCATGCTTTTGTGTGTTGTTATCCTGTACTCAGGTAAAAGGTGGAGAAAATGGCAGGTATTTTATCTCAGGACAGTGATGCAGCTTGAATTTAGTGTAGGAAATCTGTTCAGCAGAATGGGTTTAGCACTTAAGAGGCAGTTGGAGTTAATAGCATTAGGCAGTGTTCTTGCTGCCCTCACCTTAGGAGCTTGGTTTGGATGTGCCATGCAACTTTCCAGAGCTGGATAATTTGCTGGAGTATATTATTAATAATGCTGTTGGCCATCTTACAACATGTGCAGCTTTTGAATTCAACATGTCATTAATTTACATACAGTCCTTGTTTTATTCAGATTTATCTTTGTCTTTCAATGCAAAGGGATGCTGTTTGTCACATAAACAAATACCTCAGCAAGAGTTCTGCCTTCTTGGCTTAGAACGAAACTGGACTAGAGAAAATAGAAAATTTACAACAGGCTGAACTCTTTTAGATTGTGCTCCTGTGTAACAGCATGTTATCGGTCCTTTGGCAGGTGAGAACAGTCATTTGATCACACGTTCCCTCCATGCCAGTCTGTAAAAATTTCACAGTACATAAGCACACTTTTCTATAAATATTTTCTATAAATACAATTTCTGGGTCTGCAGCAGGGTGTGAGTGGAAGCTCCTAATGCACTGGGGTACCCTTTCCTGGGGAGTTGGGTTTGATTAATAACTATTACATGCTGCACTCTGCCAAAAGCAAAACATTTGTGTCCACAAGAGGCCAAGTGGTAACGTCATTGCTGCCGGGGATGATTAACTCTGCTTGCCGAGGCACAGAAACAGAAATTGCTTTTGCCCTCTTGTCAGGGTGGGAACAGAATTTTGTGTATGAAATTCATACACATAGAGGATAAAAATCAGGTTAATTTGGACTTAAAAAGTGTTTAAGTTAAAAACTGTGAGAAGATACAAACCAAGAGAGGAGGAGCAGAATAAAAACAGAAGTAGTTTGCTAGAAGAAGAAAACTCTTTTCTGCAATTGCATTTTAACTGAAGCATAATAAGCATTAGTTTTTCCAGCATGACTTCGAAGCACTTTGGTTTTAGAAAATACTCTTGTGGGCTATAGTCATCCACTGATCTAAAGTTCAGCAGAAATATTTCACGGTCCATTAGCAAAGTAGTACAGTGGGTTGCTGAAAAAGGTCCCAGGCTGTGCCGGTTGTTTCACAGTCAGTGGTACACCTTCCTCCTCACCTACTTCCCCAGGGACAAAGGACATTAGAGTTATTATATTGTAAAGCCAGCTTCAAAGGGAAGCGGCAGGTTTTAACAAGAAGCTCATTGCCATGCTGTAAATAGTGGGGCGCATACTAAAAAGCCTGAACCTGGCACATTAGTGATCGGGACAAGGAAAATATGGCTCATTTAGCAAAACTGATTTGAAGGTCATGTTCAGTTTAAATAAAGCAGACTGGTGTTTTCTAGTCTGTCCCTGGCCTGGACTTCAGTCAGCTTAACTAAAATAGTTAGGATCGTCTCTGTGTAAAGTGTTAATCTGAATTACAGTTCACAAGTGTTCATCGCTGGTTGTGTAACAGGCATAGAGATGTTGCAATAGTTGATCTCCAAGTCTAGCAAATAAAATAATGTCTTTTTTGTAAGTCCTGACACTTCTGACTCGAGCTGCTTCATGTTGAATTAATACAAGACCCAGGGTTAGAATTTTAGCATTTTTGGCTACCAGCTACCTGATCAAACAAAGTGGGCTGCTTCCCCAATATGGCAGTTCTGGCTTCTTCCTCATTTGAGCAATACTGGTTTCCTCAGTGTCACATAGGAGCTGCTTAACATCTTAAAGTAGAAAAAAAAAGCCCTGAAAGTGATTAAAGAAATGTTCCTAAGTTTTGTTTGAAATTTATAGAAGAATTTATACATGCTCTACTGTAGTTGAATAGCTCTTCTTAAAAATGTTATGGTGACAGAAAGATTTCCCATTCATATTTGCCATCAAAGAGTGGATGATGTTTCATAGAAACCTGCCCTATTTTCTCTTGTTTCTTGAATTTAGGGATTATTATTTTTTTGTGACTCCACAATAGTTGGGAGGAAAGCCAAAAGCTTGATTCTGGTTTTAATGCTGTCTTTTTATGTAACTATGCAGATACTACTAAACTCTACTGTGCATTGTCCAGTCTTAGTAGATACCTAGTATAAGGGTACATATAAAAAAATATGAGTATTAGAAGTTGGTTGGCATAGTACTCCCTGATGAATGATACCTCTGTACTGATACATCACTTCTGGTCCTGTTTCCCTAGTTTGGAATGCTGATGGGATGAGAAAACCCTATCCACCACAGGAGAATCTCCTGCATGTTCTTTCTTTAAGATGTATTTTATTCAAGTGTGATTAACAAGCATGCTGACTGTCACATTATTTGCCTGTAAAATTACTTTATTTTTTATTTATTTCATGTTGGCATCTTTTGATGTAGGATCCTCTTTGTACTGGCTAGTGCGGAATAGGCTTAAATTAGCGTATGGTGCCTGAGAGCCAGCTTTGCTTTCCAGGGACAGGGAGCATGTCCTGTGGGATACAGCACTGTAGCTAAAGGTTCTTGCAAAGAGGAGCCAGACCTGCTGCAGGTGGGGTTCCCTGTCCTGCCTTCTCTGCTCCCCGCTCCATCAGGAGTGGGACGTGAGCAGGTGGCCATGTCTGTTGAGTTGGCATGTGCGAGGCAGGGGGCATTATGCTGCTGTGTTACTCTGCACCTGATGAGGCAGATCAGAATGGATCCAGCTTGGGATTAAGCTGCAGTCTTGCTTTCCTCAGCAGGGAGTTTGGGGGAGCTCAATGGAGAACTTCACAGGGGAGTCGAGGAAATGGCAAGTAGCTGGCATTTAAAGCAACACTGGAGTGAGCTTATGGGGTTGTGTCTGTCCTTTAGTGGTCAGCTTATCTTCTCTTTGGAGGCTTTGAATGCTATTTAAAGCACAAACAATGGGGGGAAAAAGGACATTTAAGGGTGTATATGAGGCTTAGTTGAAAAACGGAAGCAAAGTTCCACCATCTTTTGGACTAAAGCACCTGTCAGTGTCTTCTAAATATACATGTGTGTCTTGAATGGTTTGAAAGTGGAGTCTACTATGCAGCTGCAAACAAGAGGCATGACTTAGTGGGATTTGAATGCCTTTTCCTGGAATAAGGGTGAGGGTTTAGTAGTTGTCAGTCTTCAAATATCTGTATTTCCATTGTGAATGTTGAGGATATGTAACTTGATCTGGTTACAGAAGTGTTCCTATGTGTTAAACTTATACAAGGAATCTTTCCACTGGTTTTGTCTGTAAACATAGCAAAATGCAAAGCAAGTTTCCTTTGCAAATAGGTCAACTGCTGAAGAAAGAGCAGCTTTTTGAAGGACCACAATTCTTGTTAGTAGTCTGAAGATGCATCTGTGGAGTGGGGCACATTGGTTAATCTGTGTTTTCAGATGTCCTGAGGCATCTGGAGATGGTTGTGTTTTGTCCTACATCATCTGACCAAGGTAAAATCTCTGATTCAAAACTAGTAAGTCCAGGCTGAAAAAGTGGCTAAACTGTTTTATTCTTAGAGATCACTTTATTTCTTGAACAAAAAGGGCCATCATGAGGATCTGAGTTAAAGTAGTATGTGGCCAAGACACTGCTGGTTCGTGAACTTGTACTGTGGAGTGTGAAGCTAGTGATGCTTATGGTTAACCCTGTCTAAGGGTAGAGAGCCTGTTTTCTGCTGCTTCCAGCCAGACCTTAAAATTTTGACATGAAATTCTTTGAGCCTGGTGTCTCCTGCAGGGTCATTGTTATTGTTTCTTTGTTGAAAAGTTTCTGAAATTTAAGACTATGAACTTTATTTTCTGGGAGAAAGCAACATGAGTTTTTGTTTATGTGTAAATGGATAATAGTTGTAGAAGCAACCTGCTTTGGGCCAAAGGCTTAAAATTGTACAGTATCATTTCCCTGGGGTTAGAGAGTTGACCTTGGTGTTCCTGAAAAAGATCTCACATTTGGGTAAGAAAACAGTTTGTCTCTGAAGAGTGGCACTATATGTATGTTGGGTTTGAAAACTAAGTTCTCAATACATTATGTTGACACTGGAGTATCCAGAAGGTCAGTTGTGGTGGCTGTAGATAGGTCCTGAAGGTGAGTTTTCTCTCACCTGAGTTCATGTGTTTAACTGAATTTGGGTAGCAGTCAACATTTTTCCCTGCTAGTGACCTAGAGAAGGCTCACCTTGCTTTCCTCTCACAGCATAGTGAGTCTTTGGGGAGTGTTTTGATTTTGGTTTTTTTTTTGTTGTGGGTTTTTTTTTTTTTTTGTTTCCTTGTCTGTAAAACAGAGCATTGTTTACAAATTATCAAACATGTATAATAATACAAATTATCAAACTTGTACTTGGCTAAGTATATTTAATACATCTCTTCTGTCTAGGAAAGAAGAGCTTATATATTTCAAACTGTACAGTCCCCTTTAAGTCCCTTTTAACAACTGAGGATTTTCTAACTTTTTAATTCTTATATTTATTGAAGAAATATATGGATCATGTTGATAAATTTTGACAGTAGGAGCAACAAATTGAGCCCCAGTGTTGACATTTCTTACTGAAGATTTTAATGTGATGAATAATACAGAGTGTTTAAACTTCAGAAAGTGTAAAACTGTTTTAACACCTTTTGAGTGGACTTAGTGGTTCCTCTAGATATCTGTGGTGAGACCATGTAGAAGACTGTGCTCCTTTAGTGGACGTCATCACCTGCAGAGATGACTTTTGAAGATGAGGTCTTTGCTCATTACTACATGTTATCTACTGAAGCATGAGTACATCATGTCCAGAAAGTCTCAGCTTCACCCTTAGACAGATACGGCATAATCCATTGCCACATAATCTGGCTGATAAGTAAAACTACTGCATCAAAGCACCTCATATTTTGTAGATAGCAACTGCTCCTATTTTCCAGCTGAAAGGTCCAACTGGTTCGTAATAGGGCAGAGCTTTGTATTCACTTGCAATTCCCAAAGACGAGGCTGTCTGCCCCATATTTCTCTGAGAGCTTTTTCTGTGGGCTTCTAGTGTCTGTGTGCTTTGTCTTGTTTAATAATTAAAAGGATTTTTTTCTTAACCATGACAAAGGCCTTCTACTCATGTGCCTTGCTAGTTTTCTACAAAAGGAAAGTGATGCTTATCCTGAAAGGGATCCAAAGCTAAATAGCCTTTACAAACACATGTCCATGAATTTCATTTCACTTAACCTACAAAAAACTGCATTTGTAAGTGTGCATTCTTGATCAATTCCATTGATTCAACTGTGTGAGAGACTGAAAATAAACATAGTTGTAAAAAGACAAAAATAATTTGTTCTTATGTTGAGTACTTCCTTCACCTTCAGTAAGAATATTTTGCAGCTCAGTTGTTTGTTTGTAAATTTTATTAGTTTGTTTAGCTACAGTGGGGAGTGTTGTCTTGATCTGGGATCATTAATGATAATAACAACAAAACAACAGAACAAAACCATCAAGCAAACAAAATCTTCTGCCAGGATAAGGGACACTTGGTGCTGAGGGCTTTATGCCAGTGAGGTACCATTTTTGGCAGGATAGCTAACTTTGGCTGATATGTTGGGACACAATTAGAAATAGAGGGAAGAAGAGCAGACTTTTCATTTGCCATAGCCACTGGTTTTCTCCAGATGTCTGGGTTTTGCAAGACACAAGGTCAGGGTAAGCTATGATCTTAATAATGGTGTGTGACCTGTGACCTGGCAGGCATTTTATTGAGGATTATTTTTGTTAATGTTGTTATATTTTCTTATATAAATTCCATTCATTTCCCTTATTTACTTCCCTGTTTACTCAAACTGCTGGATTTTTTCCCTGTAATGGCAGTCTCTTCTGCTTTCTTCCTAAAATTTCCTCTTGTCCCTCTCTCTTCCAGTGTTCACAACCTTTCTCCATCTTTCTTCCATTTCCTATGAAGTCTCTCCTTTCTGTTTCACAATCAGCCATTTCCTTTTCCTGCTTTCCTCTCCCATTTTTTCCTTCTCTTGAGGACTTTCCTCATATGTTGAATTCTACTTTTCTTGACTTTTCCAAGAAGAATAATTTTATTCTCTGCTTTGTCTTTTCTCTCCCTTCTCCTCGTTTTGCATCCCTCATATTCAGGTTTTCAAGGTGGTATCTCTTCCTTCATCCTCCTTGTGCAGGTGATGGGCAGAGGAGGTATGATAGCTGCCTAGCATGTGGTTGTGAACATTAGGTCATTTAAGTGGTAGGGATGAAGCACTCCAAATTATTCTATCTTCACCATGTTTGAACTTGCCTCCTGCTGAAGGCATGGCCTCCTTCAGAAAGGACTCAGTTTTGTCTCCTGAGTTTTTCCCGTAGAAACTCCTGAGGTACTTGATGACTCTTGAGAAATCACGTAGCGTTATGTTTGACAAGACGTGGATTTTTCAGACAAACTTTTCATGCTTCCCTTCCTTTAGAAAATCTTCATGCAGCGTGAGGGTAAGAAACAGGGTGATACTGTGTTTCACTCTTCTACCCTCCAACCTCAAATGCTTTTTGGTATGAGTTCTTGCTGTAGTCTCACAAATCTTGTCAGTGATTCTGCTGTGCGCTTCTTTTTTAAAAACCATGGCTGCTGCCATTTCTATACTGTGTGCTGTTTGTTTTGCTGCCACGTGCTGTGTCTGGTTTTTTTCAGTCTTAACACCTACTACTTGAGAAACAGCTTTGTCAATTTTATGGTGTGCAGCCCTGCAGAGTATTACTACTTGTGACTTTCAGCAGTGTGTGGTATAACATTTACCCCTTTCCCAAAATTTCCGTCTGTCTCCTATATCTATTACTGAAAACGGTTACTGACATTTCTGAATTGGAATCTGTGGCTCTAGGGAGAGTATTTCCTCTTTTACATTTAGCCAGCTAAATCATCCCAAAAAGCTATCAGCTCAACAAGCCCTTGTGGAGAGGCTCTTCTTGTCTCTCCTCCTCTTTCCTTTTCATCAGTTATGAGTATTTTCTCACGTCTTTGTATGCTTTTAGCTTAATCTCATTTTTCACTGATGCTGTCAGACAACATTGATGGAATATTTAATTTGAGGAGTTTTTAATTTATGTGCTGTACTATAATTGCATAGAATTATTTCAAAATGTAATGATTCTCTTGCACCTTGTTGTTCTTTATGACCAAGTAAAGCTAAGTGTCATCCAGATCCATCTTATTGCACATTAGACTTGAAACTGAATTTTTTAGCAATTAGCATTGTGTTGCCTTTATTCATGCTAGCAGTAGGAACTTTTGGTGTAAGTATTGGCCACATAGTAAAACCTCTTCTGGTAGCATTGCTAAGTAGTAGAAAAGCCTTTTGATGTGAAGACCTAGAAGTCAGAACTGGGATCTGATCCTGAAACTGGGTGTGATTAATTCTTACTTAACTAAAAATACTGACTTCAATTATGACCAGTGAATCCAAGCACAGAATGGTAATTGTTCTAACATGGAAAAGCTGACAGTGTTTTTAGAACTATTTTTATTGATGTCTTTTAAAATCTCACTTATTCCAGTCCTTCCCTTTTTTATCTTGCATAAAAATAATCCATCAACTGTTTCTGGCTGGTATTTGTAAAGTAAAAGTTGTGTTCCTATGAAGCTGAAACATCATGTCCATGGTTTCACTGTCTATGTATAAAATATAGTTAGTGGTTGAAATTTTTATTAATATCTAACCCTTTTGATTTTCAGATATGTTTTTCTGTAAAATATCCTAGGTATTTTATAGTCCCTGAACAGATTAAGTGCCATATTGGAATCTGATGTTTTGATGCTGAAGGATGTATTTGCAGAGGTATACAAAAGCTAATTAAATCAAAAGAATATTTAGATAAAGACTGCTTCATATTAGAGAGGACTCATTGGAGTATAGTGACTTGGTAGTTGAGCCCTTTCATGAAGCCCTTACGGAACAGCCTCGGGGTTAATGGGGAAACTAACTATATTGTCTGCATTTAGAAGGTTTTCTTTCCTATAATTTTGGAATGACATTTTTAGGTTTCTTTTTTCTTGAGAAATAGAGGGAGACACAAAAAATCTGAGCAGAATACTACCATCTTCATTTCCAAGGAAGAACAAGTAATGAGTAACAATTTACAATGTAGTAACACAGTCTAAAGGGCCAAGTGATAAATTAATGGAAACGGGTTCTTGTATACAGTTTTGGAGACTAAGCACATTTGATTGAATTGTTTCACAACTAGTGTGCCTAATTATTGTGTCTGCCACATTCATCTATTTAAATCATTCCCAACTTTTGGATTGCTGCCTGGAATATTACTGCAGTATGTGTTTCAACTGGTTATTCCCCTATCACGTGTAACTTCACAAGGGAGGATGATTTTTTTTTTTTAAGAGTGAACTTTGACTGTATGTTTATAATATCTGATAAAAAGGGACTGTAGGTTTCATAATGTTGATTTGAATGAGTTGCACGTGAACTAATGCTGTATTTGTTTTGTCAGGTCAGTGACTTAAAAAGTGCCTTTGCCAAGTCACTTTCACGAGCAAGGACTGCTACGCCCGTGTTCTCAAAATCCGGTCTTTGCCAGCCAGACATTGCCTTCACCTCACACCTGGCAGAAGATACCTCAGCTGTCTCCCTTTGCCAATTAGTTGATGGGAAACTGAAAGCAGAAAAAGGATTATTATTATTATTATTCCTGGGACATGAACAAATGACTGCATTGCTTTTCTCGTGTGATCAAAACCGGCAAGCAGGCATCAGAGGACTGCTGTTCTATCAAGGAGTGCCATTGCATTGAGGGACCTTGGCTTAAAACCAGTGCATCCGTGATTACAATCAACAAACCCACGTGTTTTATAGACAGAAATGCAACTGAGCATGTGTTTTCCCAGCCAAAAGTCTACAAGCGGGACTTAATGATTGATGAGTGACTGCTTGCTGATAAACTTTCTCTGCTTGTTCTGCTTTGTGTGTGTTGGACATCATTAATCGTCCCCCACTGTTTGTTTTTTTTAACTTTCTTTTCCATTAGAATTGAAGTTATTTTTTTCTGACTTCCTCCCCCCCACCTTTCCTTTGTGATTAGTTTTGGAAATTTCTTCAGCATAATTCACCTGACAGCAACTTACAAGTTGAAAATCAGCTTCCCATCATGGCTTTGAATGTTGCTCCCGTAAGAGACACAAAATGGCTGACATTAGAAGTGTGCAGGCAGTTTCAGAGGGGAACTTGTTCACGCTCTGATGAAGAATGCAAATTTGCACACCCCCCTAAAAGTTGCCAGGTTGAAAATGGAAGAGTTATTGCCTGCTTTGATTCCTTAAAGGTAAGATAAAGAAGCTGCATGTGTAGTGAAAATGCTACTACATCATAGTGAAAGTAAAATAGGAAATGATGAGTGATTCGTTCCTGGTGAGATGTATATCGAAACAAATGTTGTTTATCATAATGTTTGTTTACTGAAGCTTTTAAGGTTTTTTCCTAAGTTTTTTTTCTTTCAAATGTCACTATGTTGTTTACAAAAATTGCATGTGACTGTGGGATACAGAATTGGTTGCAGCTGGTAGGACAATTGTATTCTCCTGAGTACATTTTATGAATTATATTTGTTTCCTGGTAAATGAAAATACACAGTGGCACAATCCTGTGCCATTCCCAGAGTCCTAAAGAAACAAATCATATGGAAAGAGTGCAGATTTTTTCATTAACATAAGTGAGAAAAGTCTGTCCATTACTTCAGATTTGACACAAGGGTTGTTTACTCTTGGTATTGAGGACTCAGGTAAATTAATAGCATTGGTAATTACATGGATGGATAGTGCAGATATGAGTGTAAGTTTAGGTGGAGAAAAGGGATTCTCTTCTTTGGAGGATTTTTAGCAATTATATTGTTAGGGCATCAGCTTCTTCTGACTTCCTAATGACATCAGGCATGTTTTAGAAAACTATTTTAAAAGTTCTGTGAAAACAGTTCATGTACTGCATAAAAGAAGATTAATGACCCCTGGGATTTGAGGAGGACGCAGTGTTTTCCATGATGATATATTTGTGTTCTCATGTCAACAGAAGGAGAAAGCTTATTTCATATAAATAATTAAAGGGTAGAATTGAGAATTTCAGATTTTATTTTGAAAGTTTTACTTATGGTTTTATCTTCTGGGCATGGGAGAATGTCTTGGCTTGCTATTTTAGCTCTGAGGATCAAAATTTCAGTTACCAACAACTCTTTTACTGTGAAAACATCAGTCTGAAAGATAAGAAAACTCAGGGTGGTTTATTTCCATTATAACATTTTTTCTATGCAATACAAGATATTGTGTTAGGCATCTGCCTTTTGTTGTTTTCTCATTTCTTTTTTTCTTTTGAAGATGTAGTAGACAGTATCTCAGGGGAAATGTTTATGAGGGGGTTATGTTCTGTATATCTATGCTGTAAACCAGAAGAACACCTTTGGAGTCATGGCAGTATGTCATAGAGGGCTATTAATGACCTTAATCCATGGATTACTGCATGATAAACTGTAACAGCTTCTTTGGAGATGTTCTTGTGTATTGGTTGTCTGCCAATGGGATATTTTTTTTTGTAACAAACAGACTAATGTCTGCAGCAAGTGGGCAACACTCTGATTTTACAAAAAATAAGCAGGTCAGTGGAAGGGGGGTTTTATGTACTATTTTTATGTGTTGTAAAGTCTTGGATCCATGGCTGGGAGGCTGGAGATAAGCAGCAGGACTTGGTCACCCCTTGGCTGGCAGGACAGTGGCTCTGCAGTGAAGGAGGTGCTGCTGCTGCATCATCCTGGCCAAAGCAGTGATGCACCTGTCCTTGATGCCTGAGGACAGCATTGCTCTCCCTGGTGGTACTGGGCACTCACAGTGGAGTTGCCAGCTATTCAAGCTGGAGACTTTTGTTCAGGGGTGGTTATTGTCTGCAAAGAAAAACTGGAGTCACAGACTAAGCTAATAATACCATGAGGAGAAATCCCGTGGGATCACAGTGGATAATTTACTGACAGCCAGCATGATTGCTCAGTGGAGAGAAATCCAAAACCCTGTAAAAAATTGTAGTTAAAGCAAGTAGCTGTGTTTTCACCTAGTGTGGGAGGACATCTGTCCTGAAAGGCCAGCCCACTCCAGCCCAGCTCTGGTGGCTGAAGCATGCTCTGTCCCACGGCCCATCATCACCCTCTCTCACGCAGAAGAGAGCATGCACCTGTGCCTTCCATCTTGCATCTTCTGGTTGAGTCTAATGGGTTAAATTGCTGGGAAAGATGGGATTATAGCAAGAATTCAGATTGTGGCCTGAAGCAGCAGAGGTGGAGGCACAAGTTTCCTCCCACCAACTCTGCTACAGGTTGAGGGAAATTCAATAGTGGGATGACAGTGCCTTCAACTGCAGCTCCTTGGCTCTGAGCACGAGTTGGAGTTGTGCATTTCCATGTCTTACCTGATCCTGCTGTGTACAGGAAACTGTTTGGAACCATTGTGGGTGCACAGCTCTGGGCTGTGCTGTCTGGTGTCCTCACAGTCATTATCTCAGTTATTCAGAAGAGTGCCTGTAAATTGACATTTCCACAGCAAGAATGTGTGTGCTTGGTTAGGTTAGTTTGCTTATATTGCTGGCTGAGGGACTTTAGGTTAGTCACATAAAACTGTTTAATACGTAGCTTTTGGAAGTACTAGTGTTAATATACAGTTTCAGAATAAGGCTTTGGCACTCAACAAGTGGGATGACTTTTCATGTAAATGAACAAGAGGAATAGTCTAGAATTATAGATAAAATCAGAATTTAATTTAAGAAAAACAAGACCTATTTTCCTTGCTGAACATTGAACCACAGTTTAATGCAGCCAATTATTTAGCATTTATTTACATAGCATCTAAAGCTCTGGAGACTTAGACTTTTAACTGTCTTGGTTTGGTATACCTGCTGTAAAAATAAATTATGCTGAGTCTCTGGATAAACATCTTTCTACCCAGAAAAGACAATTTTAATTTTTTTTTTTTTTTAGCCTATGCTAGAGTTATGTTACATTTAAGAGGCACCTGGTAGTTACAGCTGCTCCCTTAGAAGTCAGTCAAACACAAGATACAGGACTCTGTGACAGGCTTTCCTTTACACACTGATTGATCACAGGAGTCCCTGTTCTGGATAGGGACATATACTCCCCTGCATGCCATCTTCTTTCCAGATTTCCAGGGCAGACAAGGGAGCATGCTATCAGTATCTGCCAGCTGGATCAGACTACCAGAGCACCACTAGGAAGCTGCAGGAGAGAGTCCAGTGGAAGGTCACAAAGATGATGAAGAGACTGAAGCATCCCTCTCATAGGGAAAGTCTCAGAGAGCTGGCACTGTTCAGCCTGGAGAAGGCTCAGGGGAATCCCATCCATGTATATCAATACCTGCAGGGAGGGTGCAGAGAGGACAGAGCCAGGCTCTGCTCAATGCTGCCCAGTGACAGGGCTGGAGGCAATGAGCACAACCTGAACCACAAGAGTTACCTCTCAACATCAGGGAACACTTTTTCACTGTAAGCACTGGCACAGGTTGCCCAGAGAGGTTGGGAATCTCCATCCTTGAAGATCCTCAAAAACTGATGTCAAAGATACAGTCCTTGGGCAGTTCTCCCTAGGTGACTCTGCTTGAGCAGGGGGTTAGACCAGATGACTCCAGAGGACCTTTTCAACTTCAACTATCCTGTGACTGTGGGACCAGAAGCGCCTTCACACAGACTTTCTCGTAGTTTTAGGATTTTTCTCAACTAGCAAAAGCTGGCTTTGGGAGCAAAGGATGTAATCACAGCCAGGGACACTTGCCTCTATGTCGTACCATGCCCTCCTTTGTGCTCCCACTGCTCTCTTTGTGCAGTGCACCAGGTTGGAAACAAGCTGTTGCTGTAGTTGCTGCAGAAGAGAAAAGGGCTATGTGGCACCAGCAGAGCACTGGATCCCTTCTGCCAGTGACAGTGCTGTGGCCTTAGGCTGGCCTTCTGGAGTAACATAATTGCATCATTATCCAAATTCTCCTGATTTAAAGAAGTATATTTGTAGTTCCGGTGGCACCAAGTAAAAGGTCAACAGAATTTAATGGACCTTCTTTACTTTTAACTGAGAAGTCATTTTTGGCTCCCAATACCTATCCTTGCAATACTTGACTTTAAACCCAGCAAAAGTTGCAACAGCAACCCATTGGACTGATTACAGCTTTGAGGAGCCAAAATGCTTGCTGTGGAAGACTGTCTGGGCTCTGAATATCCTTTGTCTGTGAGATGCTCCAGGCTAGACAGAAATAGCTAAAGACTAATGAGTCTGGGTCAGATTCAGGCCAGAAACCTGCTGGTTTCAAGCCAGGTTCTGCTGTATAGGCTTCTGAGAGGCAGTTCAGCATTTGTTTTTCCCTCTTTGCTGAAGGACAGAGTCTGCTCTGTTCTGAGCAGGGCATTTGTGGGGTTTTAGGAGAATGCAGGTGGATCATCCCATGGAGGGTAGATGTAGCAGTTGGACAGATGTGTGCCCATTAAGTGGCCACAATGTTGCTGCCAGCAATGAGGCTCCAGCCAGCAGAAGTCCCACATGACTGGATCACCAGTGTGGCCACTCAAACACACCCAAAACTGTACTGGGCAAGTGGCCTTGGTGAGCTTATTGTGAGGATGAAAGTGTCTCCAGGCCAATCTGGTTCACTGTGCTTGAGGTGAATGAAGGGGACCTTTCCTGGCAGGGCCCTGAGCCCTGATGGTGGGTGGGAAGATAAAGGGTGGTGAGGAAGCACTGCCAGAGCCTTGTCTGCTGCTGTAACCATCCTGAAACATTTTTGGAGCCCTTATAGGCTCCCCTTTGGATGCATTTGGAAGGGTCTGTGAAGTGAAGTGACCTGTCTAACATAAAAGTTTGAATTTCAGAAACTGCTTCATTTTTGATTTTATATTTGTCCCTGGGTTGAAGTAGCTTAATTTAAAATTGAATTATGTGAATATATAACACTTAATATATCACATTTAGATCCCTCCATGTTGGGCACTATAAGCAAGTCTGATTTCAAGGCTTTCTTGTCCTGTTAGTAGTAAAGAACAAAACCCTTTCAAAGGAATGCTAATATATAATGTGTGACAAGAACATGCAACACTTTGCTGTATTTGAATTAGAATAATTAAAAAAAACACATTAAAATGAATGGTGATGTTTAGGAGTGAGAAAAGGGGAAAGTTTGGCAGATAAGAAAATACAATCATGTGTGTTTTCCTTAGATTTAACTCTTAAGTTTGCAGGCAAATGTAAGAGTCATTTCTTCCTGGTGTCATTTCTTGACTCAGATCTATACCCTTTCTGCAGGTCAGCTACTAGAAGGTTATGTTGTCTAAGTTAATACAAGTAACAGAGGTAGTATCTTGAAGAAAGTGTTGTTGCAAATTTTGTGGAGGTAACAAGGAAGCAAAAGCTTCTTTAGGGCTCCAGATAGCTTTTTAGGTTTTTCGTTAGTTCCTACACACTTCAAACTCTTCTGTTTATTGAGCCAGCAGACTGCTGTGAACTGGTCATCTGCATTTTCATGAAAGCCTTTTAAGAATATGTCTATCTGGTCTCATTTGGCACCACAGAATAAAAAGTAACTGAAAGCTGTGCACAGACTTGCTAACTTTGCTTAAGTTAAAAGGTTACTGGAAAAAAAAAGAAATTTTAGGAACATCCACTATGTTGAAAGATCTGGAACTGAAAATAATTTTCTTAAGATGGCCTCAGCTTTACTCAGAAAAAGGGGGGAAAAAAGGCTTTGTAAAGTGAGCAGGGTGTTTGTACAAGAATGAGCTCAGAGTTGGGAGGCAGTAGGTAGTCATTTGTCTTCCTGTAATTCTTTCATGGATCTCTAAATGTTGTACGAATGTCAGGGACTCAGGATCATTTCACAATTTGAAATAAGTCGTACCTGCTCACATTTGGCAGGTGAAGCATTCTGAACAGACTATAGAGGAGCATGGAAAGGGGATTTTAGCTAGTTTTGTCTATACTAGAAAGCATTTAAATGAGTGTATATAGTGTCCTAGCTGGCTGAATTTTTGTCTGTCACTTGGTTATGTGGTATGACAGAGTTCAAAGACAAGGTGAGTTCAAGGACTGTGCCCACAGCTGGTGGGAAAGAATGACTGAAATGGGCAAAGTAATTTCTCTTGGGCAACAGAGTGGCTTATACCTCCTGGGCCTGTGAATTTTGCCTGCTTTGCTTCATAGTGACCCAGTTTCAGCAGGATGTTAGGGAATAGGCTGCCCTTTTCAGTAGTTGTGGGCTCCGGGGATGTGGAATTTTCAGGGTGTAACTTTTCAGATGGAGGATACAGAATCCAGATCTTATTCTTCCTGCAGAACAACTTTGGTGCATACTTCCTTTTTCACCCACCTCTGTTTTTGTCTTGTAAAATGTCCAATAATCTCAAGGTAGTCTGAGAACACTACCTGGCAGAAGCTTTCATGTGTCTGAGTTACTGCAAAGTGTGGGCTTGAAGAGAAAGTGCCAATCAAGGCCAGTTTTAGATAATTATTAACTCTGTGGAATTAATTCTGACTGAATTAACTCTGTAAGCTCCCTCTGTGTTCAGAATATCAGTGGCCACCCTGGGGCCGATCAAAGCCCCATTTAGCCCAGTGACCCAGTAATGGCTGGTAGTGGATGTCTTAGAGGTGGTGTGTAAACATGCACTGGCTTCCTGGGGTGCTCTGCTGGCTCCTAGGGATGTGCTTCCCAGGGACATTGAGAGCCAGTATGGTATGCTTGTACCTAATAGCTCTCAGTCACCATCTTTCCACTGGATTTGTCCTGCTCTTTAACCATGCTCACATTCAGCATGCATAGCAGCCACCTCCACAACTTCATTACATACAGCGTGGAAACCAACTTTTATTGTTCTTTTCAAACCTCCCCATCTCATGAATGCCCTCAGTTCTTGTACTGGAAAACAGAAGAAATTCTCCTCTGAATTGTCCTATGGATGAAACTGGGTGGGTTTTTTCCACTGACTTCATTCTGGAAGGGGCATGTTTCTCCCTGGTGAGTTCAAAGGAAACCTTATGAGAGAAGGTTTTAAATCTGCTTTGTGAAAGTGCTGTTCTCAGGATGGGTACAATTCCCAAAGGCCCTGCTTTTTTCAGGCTATGGCAATTTTTGCACTCTGAATAAAGTGCTGCATGGAACTATGCCATTCTATTTCCTGATACTATATTTCATCTTATACCCAATCCATGCAACTGTGAGCAGCTGCTAAAAAGAGGTGGTGACATCCAGGCCTATCACAGCTAGCTCCCCATTTTTATCTCTGTTCAGGTGGTCATGCAGCTGTGCAACTTGAGTTGATCGAAAGGAAAGGGAAGAACTGCATTAAATAAAAGTGGAAACTACAAATTTGGGCAGCACCATCTTGCATTAAATGAGGTAAAAGAGGTTGAAAAATGGATAAGCTTTTTTTGAAGACCTCTCCTTTATCTCTGAGCTTAGAGACTCTTAGTATTCCTTGTTTGTTTAATCACCTGTCCTTGTTTGACTTTTGATAAAACTCTCTATGTTCCCCTGTAGACCTCAGCAGGCACAAGTTCCTTTAATACTTCCTTTTTCCTATTTGTCTCCCTCATATCTATTCATGCAGCTGTCTCCATGCCAGCTCTTCTGGCTTCAAAGGGTTAAAAGTAAGGTAAAACTAAAAACCAAGTAGCTGAACTGCTGGGCTAATGCACTTAAAAATTCATGAGCTTGACTTAAATCAGTAAAGAGAGAAACTGCAATAAGCCTTTGGCTGTTGTATTACACGTTGTTTAGCTTTTAAAATTTTTTTTTAGATCATATTTTTAAAAAAGGCTGTTGATCACTGCAGAGGGCATCATGTTCCTTTCTAGGGTTTGTGTCTCTGCTGAGAGGAACATTTCTGATTTATCTCAGAAGCAAGTCTGAGCACAGCTCATCCCAGCCACCTGTGGTGCTTAACCTGCAGGAGCCCTGGTGAACTGCCAGGGCTAAGTCAAGGGCTGGCCTCTGTGGCCACTAGCCATCAAGTCAGCCCAGAGGAGCAAGTCTTAACCTGCTGCCCATGTGTCTGCCTTCAGACCAAGGCTGTAAAGAGCAGAGAAGCAGAGAAGCTGAACTAGTTGAAGTCCATTACATAGTCTGCTACAAAAGCTGTGTGTCTCCTTCAAGGCCCTGTTTTGTTTCCTCATTTGTCTTTCTCAGCAGCAACACCAAGAACACAAAGCTGTCCTGGCTGTCACTGCTATCACCTGTCACCACCTGACCTGCCAGATTTTAAAACTGTGCACCTTGTTATAACTTAAGTTCCATTTTCAAAGGAGAATGCCATTGGGTACAGAGTTACCCAGGCCTTCCTTCCCTCTGCAGTTGTGGGCAGCCCCTCTTCCCAGTGGTGCGGTTCAGCGGCAGAGCCTCTCAGTGGTCAGAGCAGGTGCTTTTCACCAGCAGATGTGTCACAACAGCCTGTTGTCCTCTGGCCTGTTAGGGCCACCTGATGAGAGCAAGGGGGTGCTACCAGGGCAGTTTCCAGATGTGAGCAAGGGGGTGCTACCAGGGCAGTTTCCAGATGTGAGCAAGGGGGTGTTACCAGGGCAGTTTCCACGGCTCGTTTCAGTGTGTTAGAGCTGGCTGAACAGATCACCTGGCCTGGGAACGAGGATAAGCACAAGAAGCAGAAATGGTTGAAAGCAAAAGCAGTTAAAGAACAATCACTGAGGGAGGTAGTACAAATCTGTCATCTTGTTCACTGAACTGTGTTGTCCTGAAGGACCAAAGGATTATGTAGTAGTTCCTGGGCAGTGGTCTTGCTGGGTTGAGCTAACTCTTGCAGCTTCCTGCTTCCAGAAGAGACTTGCAAAGAGCATTTCCAGATACTGTGCCATACCCCTTCACATCAGATGCAGCTGCCACTCAGTTATCAGTCTAAATCTTATTAGGCAAAGAAGAGCAGCAAGGCAGATTAGTTATGGCCACAGGAAACCTTGTATGAAAGGGCATGGTGTTTGCCAGATGTTCTTCACATTTTCAGGCACTCTGGGGTGCTTCATATACCCATCAATTCACTGTGTAGATTTTGTTGCTGCACAGATCCATGCTCCCCTAAGCCTTATAATAACCAGTTTGTGGGTGTAGTGAAGGCAAAATTCAATCAGAGTCTCTGACTCATCCCATCACTAGGATTTTGAACACAAGAGCAATTGCTCACTGCCCACTCCTCCCCCACGCTCCCTATTAACTCAGGTCACTCACTGTTCCCACAGGCTTGCTCTCTCCAGGTCTTCCCACCTACTCCTTTATTTTTCTGGCAGGTGGTTCCTCTTTCATTCCAGGTGCTTTTTTTTTTTTCCCTTGGCCTTGTATACATAGCTTTTGCTCAGCTTGGGTGTCAGCTGTTCTTCCCAAGCTGTTATACTTTGACTGCATCATAAAATACAAAAGACAAGGTTGTGCTTGTCTGATGGAAAAGCCTGGCAGAAACAAGACCTGTATTCCTATTGGTCTAATTAATCCCCAGCACTGGAAAGATACTTTAAATCTAAAAATCAACACAACAAGAATTAGAGAGTTTATTTGCAAGTCTGTTTGACAACTGTGCCGTCTCCCAACTCATTATCTCCTCATATGAGGACTGGCACCTTTTTTTGGGGAGATGAACTTCATTGGAAACCTATTGCAATAAAAGGAAAACTGTTGTTGTTTTAGAGATCTTGGAACATCACTGAATGCCTGCTGTGAAGTATAAGTCCCACAACTGAAATGCAAAAGGCAATTAGAAGTATCCCTTTTCTGTGACCTTGATGTTTGTCTTGTGGCTGTGGGTATGGTGTGCCACCCAGTATTAGACTCCTGCAAGGTCTTGGCCACAATAAAGAAGAAATTAATAATGGTGAAAATAAACTGTCTTCTCATCTGCTTTGTTAATGGGTTGTGTTACAAGGTGATGTGAGCAGTGCCTCAAGAGTCAGAAAGCCCTAATGCTTGGAAAGATCAAATCATCAAGCAGTAAAGACAAGTAAGTAGAGAATCAGTGGAATACTGCATATGAAAAACATATGAGGGGTGTAACAGCTGTGGTGCAAACCCTGGTGTGTACTTGCTGGCTCAGGGCCCAAGAGAGGTGTCCTGCTCCCTGTGGGCTGCTGTCACCCTTCAGGCTCACACAATGCTCCACAGCATGGCACTGATGCCATGCTCCTGACTGACAGGTGACTTGCTGCAATCACTGCACTGTAGATTTTCCCTTTCTCATGAGGTATTACAAGTTCTCAGCCCATGCTTCCTCGGAGGACTTCTTGGCTTGAGTGAGAGGAGATCTACGGTGTGCAGTGTCATGGCAGCTGCAGGGATGGCCTGGCCTAGCAGCCTGCCAGGTGTGCTGCTACCACCTCACCTGCATGTCCAATAGGCCAGGAAACTTTTAAACTTTGTAAAAACACAGTTTTTTTACTCTAGTTTGAAATTCAGTTTGGGCCCTGAACATTCCACAGTGAAGCTGCACCTCTGACTGAATGGGTTTGTTTACCATCTCAGATGTTGTCAGGATAGGAGCTTACCCAGTGCAGGCTGGTGGCACCTGTACAGATGCACAGTGGACATAAGAACTGCCCAGCTGTGATTCAAAGCCAGCTGAGCTGCTGGGACCTTCTCTGTTGGTTCACAGTGAGCCATAAAATCAAATCCAGCATGTCAGACTTTGGACCAAGCCCCACTGGCTGTTATCAAACAGGTCCCTATCCTTCAGCTGAGTAAAACACATAACAAAAGCCAACTTTTTAAGCTAGATATAATATGTGAAGGTCAGAAGATGTATCATGATTGTTTATTTCAATAAACAATAAACCTTGGGGTTTATTTCAAGGATAATTTGCTAGATTAGGCCATCACTTTAAAATTACTATATATTTATTTGCTGGGGATAGGATGTGAGTCTTTGGGCTCGATTGAATTGCCCAGTCAGAGGCATCTGATTCTATTTGAGATGCCTGGATACTCTTGATGGCTTTTCAGTGGTTTCTCAGAGAAGTGTGTTGCCTTTGTTGGCACCGTGCAACAGTCCAGGATATGCCAGGTTGCTCCAAGTGGTCCTGCTGACTTCTCTGTGGCAACAGAGTGAAGCCCTTCTTGAGAGGCAGTGGTAGCTCTTTTACTAACGGGAAACTCTGGTGTGAACCTCTTTGAGTAAAGAGGTGGACAGTGCTTTTGTCGTAGTGATGACCTGGCTAAGAAAAAAACTGGGATATAGACCAGACTCAGAAAAAACTGTCTTCTGTAGCAGAAGAATGCCCTTGTGGAGACCAGGAAGGGGATGAACTAATGGTTAATTTGGAGTTCACCCTTCGTAACATGTACAGGTAATGTAAATTCATTCATTTGAAATAGTTGTGACCCATGTGACAGGGCTCATTTTTTGCTACCTATGAGAAACGTAAATCTATGAGAAAGAAAATCTCTCTAGGCACAGGAATGTTATGGCAGTGAATTCAGCCTGCTAAAAATAAAAAAGATGGACAACCTTTTGCAAATTTAAATTAAATACCAACCATTACTACTGCTTTATGAAGATTTTAAAGCTAGAAATTAACCAGAATATGCATTTGAAAAAATATGAAATTTACAACGAGGAAGTCTTGTTCCTCTAAAGTATAATTCTCCCTTACTTCATTTGCAGATGTGAACATATGAACATCTGTCAAGTGCCATCAAATATGCATGTAGTTTGTTGATTTCAGATACAAAAGAGAGAAGAATATTTCCTTTTCCAACAGTATCTTAATGGTAAATGTATTTTGCCTCACATTGTGCTTCAAAGCACTGGTCATACCATATGTGTCAGCATCGCTAAAATGCAGGCATGGGATTTGCATGTGCAGAGTTGGAGGTGTGTGGCTACTGCTCTGGAGATACTGTGAGCATCTTATCATGTGAGTACATTAGTGTTAGTATGAAGGAATATGAGGGTGATCGTGTGTTTCATGCTAAATATGCTGATGCTGTTGAAATTCCAGCCTACCACAGTTTTTGGTTTAAATCAATATAAATATTAATTTGCTGCAAAACTCTCATTCCTTCAGTGAGAGCTGTGTTAACTGATTAGTATGCATGAACCACTTTGTGTTTGAAGTGCAGCAAATGTCTATGAGTCTCCTTCTTTAATTGAACCTTCTGGCTATAATTGTTTTTAGCCTGGATTCTTGAGGAAATGAGGCTTACACAGTCAGTCTGCTTCTCTTTCCCTCCTCCCCTGCTAACTTGTAAACCTACTGGCCAGTTTCAGCCAAATTTGACAGAGATCATAAGTCTCAACTATCGTAAGGTTCCAAAAAACAAGTTTTTTAAAACAGATAGCCTAATACTAGAGTGGAGTAAGAGAGAGAGAGAGACCCATAAGCCCTCCCACATGGAAGAGGTTCTTGGAGCACGCAGGCAAGGGGAGATCCTTGATACTCAGTTAACCACAAAGAAGCCAGGGTTTGGGATTTGCAATCAAACGCGTAAAGCCTCGCCTTCATTCGCGCTGATGTTTGCAGCACAACCCATTTAATGGTAGTAATGGTGTTGGGCAGACATGTGGCAAAGGACTGCCTACAGCCATTCCCCCTTACCTTTATCCTCCACTTGCTTCTTGAGCCTAGTTTTCATGATATTTTCCATATTCAGTCTTTTCAAATAGCAAATTTATCTTACCAAGTTGTTGGTACTTACTATGACTTCTATTTCTTCAGGGAGAAGGAAATTTCCACTTGGAATGCAGATTTAGGTCTTATGGGTGTGAAAGGCTGCTGTAAGATAGGTGGGGAAGGTGACACTCCTCACTGAAGCTGGCTGTTGTATAGAAAGCACCACAGAAATTCTGCAGGCAGTAAGAGAGAGAGAAGATGTAACACTCTAGAGTCTGTGGGGAGTGCTCATCTGGAAAAAGAAGGTTTGCAGTTACCATCCCTGCTGCTAGGTTTCTTGAGGCATTTTTTCTTTAGACAGCCACTTGAAGGAAAAAAAAAGGAATACTGTCCTGGAAATAAAGGTGACTGTGTTTTATGTAAGAACCATATGCCGTTTTGTCCTAAGCTCATAGCGTCTCATTTTGGTTTTGGGGCAGCAGCCCTCTAGGGTTGTTCCTGTATCCTGCAGGAGTCAGCTGGTCTTCTGCATTACTCAGGGCTGGCCTAAGAGATGGTTACTCTTACTTTCTTCACTCAACCTTGACATTGCTGCAATATGGTTAAGTCCTCCACTGTTGGACCTGTAGATGGTGTTTTAAATGAGTACTACTATAAAAATCCCATTTATCCAGCTTTCCCTAAAGTACCAACAGTACTATAAGCAGGTTTTCCCTTATCAGATACTTCAGTATGCCAGCTGTTACAATATATGTAATGTGTTTAACGAGCAAGGGAGTTTATTATTAGGTAATTAAATAAGGCTGTTGTTTCAAATCAGTTATTTGCCTTTCAGTCCTGGATGTTGCAAAAGATCCACTGTGATTTATGTCAGCTGTATCTCAGTGTGCTTTGATTTGCTATAAAGCAGCTGTGCATCTCAGCAATGCACGTGAGAATCGGGGGTGTGAAAGTAGCCAGCAAGTTTTTAATGTGAAATGAGAAATGTTATCACTGGCTAATTAAGTAGCAACTGAAGGTTAATTAATCCATAATATATCTGTATACATGGCCAAATTCTATTTAGTGAGTCAACTTATTAATACAGATGTGGAAATATCAAATGAAAAAGTAGTGCAATAAGTTAATAAATGTGTAGCATGTTTAGATGCCACAAAGAAATGGTAGCAAATTGATTTTTGGTTCAGTTCAATAGAAGTTAATTAACTGCTTATACCTAACAGGTTCTGTTGTTTCCAATGTCCTTGGGATCTCAAACGGATTTATGACTTGAAATGAGATGTGATTAGAGCAGCCCAAAGGAAGAGATGTTGACACTGGTGAGGTAGCAGTAGACTCTGATGCTCTGCATTGCTGTGCATACCAGCAGAAAGCCACAGAGAGGACAGCACAGTTTGGAAAACTGTGTTGGCTTTTCAGTGAAATTCCACAGAATACTTCAGGCACAGAGAAAGGGGAAAGCTGCAGACAGATGTGCTGCTGTTGCGTGTGACATGAGGCAACCTTCTCTCTGAACTCATTGTTTTCTGACATGATAAAAACCCCAGCAGGTACAGAGAGCATGTGAATGCCGGGGTTGTTATGAGGATGTTTAGATGGTAATGCATGTTCTCAGGTTTGGCTGTTTCATTCAGACTGGCTTGG
Source organism: Anomalospiza imberbis (assembly GCF_031753505.1). NCBI lineage: Eukaryota > Metazoa > Chordata > Aves > Passeriformes > Viduidae > Anomalospiza > Anomalospiza imberbis. The sequence goes on from NC_089682.1 coordinate 107,073,244, forward strand.
AGAGCAGCATTATCATATGGAAAAAAATTACTGTGCACCTATAGAAAAAGAATATGAAAAAAAAGCCCTCAAGTGATCTGAATGGAAGGCTGAAACTTTCTGATATTGTATCTGCAGGATCATTATTAAAATTTAGTTTGGTGGGGTTTTTTTAATTTTGCATTTCTTATGTGCACACTGTGTCTAATTAAAACCCTAGTTTAAATAGATAACCATAATTTATCAGTATAAATACAGCAACTTTAGCATGCTTTCCCTTCCCCAAAGAATGTGGAGAGGATATGCTTAAATTTTATGTAATTACAGTTTCCTAAAGGTGATACTTTTTTCTGTTCTCTGTTTAAGGCTCTATTTGTCTGATGATGCAGCACAAACCTCTTAAAAATCTGTGCAACATTTACAGTATTTGTAAATCTCAGTTATAATTGGCAATGACTGGTTTTCTCTCATATTAATCTTAAAATTTGTGTGTAGTAGATCAGAAGATACCCATCTTATATTTCAACACACCTCCCTTGCAAAACACCTGAATCTGCCTGTTTTGAGCTGAAATACTCAGTCTTGAGTCTACAAGTCATAATAAGCACTTGCGTCATAGATAACCTTGGATATTGGAAGATGTTTTTTTAAGTGATGATTTTTGACACGGTATTCTCTTTTATTTGAAGCAAATTGTTTAACAACTCTGCCCCTTTGATTTCCCCTTTGTGAAAGGGATGCAGCTGGGTTTTTTGGGGGTTTTTTTTTGCTTACCCTCTCTTTTTCTTTCAGAAGTAGGAGAAATTTCTAAGCTGTTCAAGGTTAGTAAGGAGAGACAATACTTTCTATTAGACCTGCTAACATAGCTGGGGAGAAAACAGACCAACTTTTGTATTTACAAATCTTTCTTCGGGTAATATTTATAGATAATCTTGGAAACATAGAGTGTGTCTGTCAGTACTCACTTGTTAAAAAAATGAGAGAATTAAAAAATATCTGGAAAAAGCTGCATCTTTGACAAAACTTATTGTGCACCTAGGAGTCAATGAATGCATAGCCCACATACATACATGTAGATATACAGATGAAATGTTTCGTACATGCCTCTCCTCAGCCTGTGTTTATCTCAGTCAAAAAACCCCACCACACTCTGTTTCTCTGTTTGTAAGACAGGCTTTCCTTTCCTTGAGTCGTCTCGGCGGCCCTCGCCCATGCCTGCTTCAGGTCTAACCCAGCTGATTTGGACATTGGTGACCAGAGGCATGTGTGGCACTCCAAGCAGAGTCGCCACTGGAGAGGGAGAAGCCTTGCTGCCTTTCCCCAGCAGTCATCGTTTGATACATCCCTGGGGCTCTGATTGTCTTTTCCACAGTGTGTCACACCTGTGTCTCCACCATCAGGCAGTAGCTGATGAAAGCATCCATCATGTTCTTGTCTGCCATGGCCAACTCCCTCTCCAGGTTACAGCTGCACACCTTCCAGTCTGTGTCTGCACTTACGGGTGGGGCTCATGTCACATCCTAGAAATGCTCTGTTCTTTCATGCTGATTCTTGCTCTCTGAATTTCAAGTTCGTCATCTTCTGTCATACCCTGATGCTTCTGTCTTCCCATTCCCAAATTGGCAAGAGTCATCACCACATTTCATTAGCTTAACTGGAGCTTCTGAAAAACACAGATCTAAAAACCACCCGGTGTCCTGGAGATATGAAGTTTAATAGTGTAATCAAAGTAGTTGGTTTTTGCATCTGTGACTTCATAGCCCTTTCAGCCTGTGTCCCCATGGATGACTTCTGCAACTGATCCCATATTCAACTGAGCCAACTGTAAACCTCCAGTTGATTTCATGGGGCACTTCATTGTCCCCACACTTTGTGTACTTTTTAAAGCGCAGCCTGGTTTGCCTGTTTCCAGTTTAGTGCCTCAATGGTTCTTGACTGACCCAGGGAATTACGTGGAGCAGGCTTTCCCTCTGACTGAGGTATATACTTTTTGAAGCTGTATTTATAAATCCATTAATTTTAATTGTTTGGGAGCTCTCATCTGGGATTTCATGATGTGAATCCCTACCAGTAGGCTTCCATGAGGGCCCTTTCACAAGAGAAAAGCCATTGACACTGATAGTCAAGGGTTCTTCAAAATTAGCTGGCCAGTGATGTGCATCAGTATGTACTTACACTCTTTTTTTGAATAGCAAGTAAGTTGCTGTTTTTTTCTTGCTCCTGAGGGCTTCTTTAAAAAACAAAAAAGAAGGAAGTCAGTAAGATTTATCTTCCTTTCAATTCCCTTTTTATTTTGAAAGGAGTGTTTCGTGCTTTTGCAAAGAGTGTGTGTGTTGGAATCCTTGTTTTCTTTTGCTTTTTTACCCTCTTCTGTCAAAATTCCATCTCTGTTTTCCATCAAGGATATGTTAAAAATATTTTCAATATATATCATTAAATAGTTTCCTTGTTCTTATACTACTCCCTAGGCATCTGCTGCTGACTGCTTTAGGAAACAGGATACTGGGCTAGATGGATCTTGGTCTAACACAGTACAGCTGTTTTATTTTCTTAAACGCTGAAGCATTTGTCAAAAAAAAATTCTATTTATTTACTTGTATGCAGCTGCAGTGGCTCTTGAGAAGCAGAGTCTGTGGTTTGCTCTTGAGAATATGAAGACAAATTCAGAGGTGTACAACAGCTCGTCGAAGTAATTACAGAAGTGTTCCTAATTGTAACCTTCTGTCAAGTGCAGAGGCAACCAGCATGTGTTGTAACAAAGTGAATGACTCACAAAAAATCTAGATGTTTGAGAAGAGCTGGAGACCACAACAGCAGAGAAAGAGGGCAGCTACCCCAGCTTGCACTCCTCAGGGAAATACAGCGCGCCAGAGGGGAGCAAAATCTGCCCCAGTCTTGGTAGCTGTTGTTGCCACTGCTCAGAAAGGGGAATAGGAGAAAACTGGGTGAGAGGAGGTGTCCAAATTTTATAATACCATATCAAAAGTGTCAGTGGTAAATATTTTATTAAATAGTCAGCTTAGCAAAACTGACCCACAGCTAGAGCCGTTCACACTTCTGTTTTAACATTAATTTTGATCCTTAAATGTAAGAAGAAGTTAGTGGTTATGTTGTTGTTGTTTAGTTGGGGTTTTTTAAGAAGCAGACAGATATGTGAACTCAGTTGCCTTACGATATTTTTTTTTTTTTTGCTGTTCCAAATTTATGTACCACTGAACTCATCAACACATTTGTGGTATGATGCAGTGAACCCAAATGTGACTGTTGTTAATGACACAGGACTAAGGAAAATGGTCATACAACGAGGGCTTGAGAGACAAATCCTAAAGTATTTCTGGACATTAATTTTACCTGCTTATTTGGCCATATGTAAATATGGAAGTTTTATTAGGATTAGGATTTGCGTTCCCAGAATTTTCAACCAATTTCTACATTTAGACACCAAAGTAAGACTTCTACTTTACTTCCACTGTATTTTTGCCCATTTTGTCATCATTAACTGATTTTGTAATGAAGTACATTATTATCTGATTTAATTGTTTTCAAGAAGGTTAGTGTTATTTATGTAACTGAAGTTTTATTGCATGATATATTCACCTTCTACCTTTATGTTCTTTTGTATATTTCTAAAAGGAGTTAGAACTTTTGCAAACCTTCACCCTTTCTTTATGTTATAAATTGTCAGAGCATTTACCGATACTGGGCTTTGTTGACTTGTTGCTCAGGAGTTGAAGTTGGCTGAATAGCTGTCCTAAATACTTCCTGGCTGTAGTACTTGGAATAGCAATTTTCACTTCTCTGGTGATGGTGCAGTAGCCAACAGGCAATATATTTTTATCTGACTCCACTGTCCTTGAAGCACTTTCATTTTAAGCAACTCCTACGTGTCTTTTTATTTTAGGTTTAAACAAAGAAAAAAATTAAACTTCTGGATTGTGAATTTATTTTTTTCCTTACTATATGGCAGCTAAAGAGATGTAGGAATATCAGTGTTAGTCCCTGATCTGTTCATGAACATGATCAAAAGAAAAGACTGGATGCAGTTTGTTTTGTATATAAATTGCCTTTCCAAATGGAAGATGATGTTTATCTGAAGTCCATTAAATATGTCCTTATGTAGCTAATTATTTGAACACACAAGTCCAGGCTGGCTCACCTCAAGGTTTGTGGGAGCTGCCAGTGCTCAGGTAAGGGAGGTTGGGTTGGGTTGGATGGGGATTCTGGCTTTTCAGCTGGTTCCTCAGAGATGGGCATTGGTTTGTAGTCAGCACCAGCAGTCCTACACCTCTCAGCAAGGCTACTCAGGGCCATCCTGGATAATCCTGCTGTCTTGTGGGAAGGGGCAGTGGGAGCTGGGGACGTTGAGTATTTGTGTGCTGGGACTTCACCAGCTTGCTGCCTGGATCCATGAGTCGTGATGCCTGCTTGGGCCATGCTCGGGCACAGAGAAATGTTGCAAAGTGAGTCTCTCGCTTCCAGACTGGCAAATCTCAATTGCCTGTACTCTTCTACAGCCTTAGGGGGTTTGTGGGGGTTTTAAGGGTGTTGGAGAGCAGTGGCAACCACCATGTTTCTGTCGTAGCAGGGTTGTCATCATCCTCTTAGTGGTAGTCAGAGATCTGAAAAATGCGTCATCATAAAGCTAGGGTCTAGTGTGTATTGGTGACTTTGTTTTTAACAACACACATAAAAGGTAGATTTAAAGTGTTAGAATCATGGTTTTGAGATCTTTATGGGTTATCATCTCTTGTGTCTGTGAGAAGTAGATGATAAATTGGCAGACAGCTGTTTGATGATATATAAATTGTTGTCTAGTACTCAAATAGCTTAACATTTTCTGACTGTGATGAAATGTGTCTGAAATTGTTCAGCTTTACTCCAAGAGGGCTGCAGTTCCTCGTAAATTCTAGTACTCCATGAGTAGTTAACCAAGTCTGTGCATTTCCAAAGAGCCATGTTTAATGGCCTAGCAATTGGCCTTTATGTTGGTTTATTTAAATTAAATGCTGAGAAAAGTTCTTTGTATCAGACTTGCTGGTGTTTTTGCTTTGTTTCCCTGCAGTCTCCAAACTGGTAATTCCACTTGTTAAACTGGGTTGACTTTTGCAATCTCCTTTGTTGTGGGATTCTCCCTTGCTTCCCCCAGTACATTCCAGAAATTGTTTGCTTGCAGGCAACTCTATTTATAAGCTTGTTTCATTTCTGTTTGATGTTTGAAAAGGTTTTTCATATCTCTTACCTTTTCTTTGGTTTCTATGATATGCTAATAAAATGTTCTTTAACTAGTTAAAACTGAACACTTCATTTGTTAAATATAGCCAGCCAAGGGTGTCCTTCAGTCATGCATCTCCATTCTTTACTGCTTCTCTTTCATTGTTCTCAGGATTATAGCATGGGAAAACGAATAAAGCATGGTCTGCAGTATGGTGGGTGGCTGTAGATATGATGAACCTTCGACAGAGGCCTTCACACCTTTAAAATTCACTATGTTTCTTCTTCTTATAGCACAGTTGACTTTGAAAGCTGATTTGGTATTTTCTATTCAGTGAAACTTTTAAGACTGAAACTACCATTGATGAGAAGAATTCAGATACATACTTGCTGATGAAACACTGGGTTTTCAGTGTGGGATGGTAAAGTAAAATAAATTAAAATCCTGTTGATAAGTACTGAAGGAGACAATTTCCTTAAAAAATGTTAACAGCACTTCTGTAATCTTAGTGTTGCTTTTAAATTAATTAAAAGACTTTTCCCCCATTGGCAGTTTATTCCTTTGTTGTGAAGTTGTCAAGGAAGACTGAGATTATTTACTATATTCCACCATATATATTCCACCTTCCTTTTGTAGGAAGGCAAGATACTTATAATCAGTCTGCTTTAAAGGTATCTAAACATCTAAAACCAAAGAAAACTCTATAATTGTAAAGTTAATAACGACATGCTTAGGGTGCCTTCATGTTTAACTCATTTCCAAAGCACTCTCTGTGTCAGAAGCCATATTTTGAGAGAAGTAGAAGTACTCTTATAAAGCTGTTTGTATGTGATTGGTCTGTCTATATATATAATCCATGGATTTTGTAGCATTTGGCTTGCCTACCAATGAAGGGAAATGAGTGCAGTCCTTCCAACCTCCTCTGTCTTTTACCTGTGTGCCAATCGATTCATCGGTGCCTCAGGTCAGAGCTTTGCCCTCATAGGAAGATGCTCCATCTGTCTCACAGGTCGTCTAAAGGATCCCTAATGAGTTCCCATACTTTGTTTTTTGAAGCCCTGTTACTTACCCTACAGAGCAGCCTATGTACCCCAAAGACTGGCCTGAAGATGTGAAAACACATTTGACAACTTCCTTTGGCTTTTATTGTTTTATTTATTTGCTAAGTAGTATAGCATAAGGATTTAATAGCTTGAAGACTAATATTTTACAAGCTGCCCTGTGAATGAGTGGTGGGAGATAAACTATAGCTTATATCAGGAACTGTATCTTTTGAGCATGATTTTAGATTGCTCTTGACAAAGAAGACATAACTCTAGTCTTTGTCTTGCTAACATGCCAAAATAGCTTTTATTGCTACATACGCCAACTTTCATGCAGTCACTGTTGATTGAGAGAGTCCCTCTCTCTGCTCTGCAGGAAATAGGCTACTACAGCCTGGTTTAAATGGTTATAATGTTTTAAATTTTTTTTTAATATGTTACAATTAAATTGAATAATCCTCCAAACTCCCTCCCACCCTCTCTCCATCCAGACACTGAATCCCCAGTGATTAAACAAGGGAGTTGACTAAACCCTGTCTAGTTGCTGGTTAGTGATCTCATATTTTGACTATTTCTCCTGATGAATGGTACCCATCCATCACAATTTTTCTCTGCTGAAAAGCAGCAGGATGGGGAAAAAAAACACTGAATTGGCCATTTAAATACTTATTTTCCAGACTGTCTGTAATTACAAAGGCTTTTTGAAAAATCTGAATCAAGATGGTTTCAATTATGAGTAACATTTCTAACCATACTGTGTTCTAACCTGTATGTCCTTTAGGTTGAATCTGACATGCCAAAATTATTGTAATCACTTTATGATGTGCACATCAGACAAATAGAAAATAGAAACAAATACTGAAGGGTTTCTGGCTGTGAAAGAGCCACTCTTCTGGAAAGCATGAGATCATTGTACGTTTTTTCTTCCATAAAACTTTGCTTTGGTTTGTAGAGTTTTAGTTTAATGTATTCTTCAGCCTTGTAACATTTATAAAGAATATTTCGACCAAAGTCCTCTAAAGTAGCTGTGATGAATGAGTCTCTGGGAGCAGTGAAAACATGGTTCAGCCACGCTGCCAGGCCAGGTGATGAACTGAATACCTTCTCAAAGTCTGCGTGCAGACTTTGAGGTCTTGGTGGTTATAGTCTTTTCCTTTGTGCTCCAGAGAGGAAAGTTCTCAGTACTTCTCGTCTCTGTTCCTGCTTGGGAGCAGAGGAGGGAAAAGATGGTATAATCTTCACTTACAGTTTCTCATTTGGTTGTTGTTGTCACTTTGGCATAAAAAGCAGTGATAGAAGCCTTGGCTGTGCTGTTGGCTCCTGACCACATCCTGTCTCTTCCCTCCCAGCACCCAAACAAAAGGAAACATTTGACAAAAAGAGGTCTGATGGGAATCTCTGTCTTGTGACTCCTGCTCAGATAAGATGCGGGCAGTGAAAACACTTTACCCAAAAAGGAAAGTCATAAATTATGTTGTACTTCGGTTCCTGTTTGCAGAACAGTATTTCAGACCCTCAGTTTTTCCTGAGAGACAGATAACCATGATGCCAAACCTATGAAGGCTTCCAGGAGACAGAACACTGAAAGTTGTCATTTGGTCACTGTTGCAGCAGAACCTGCTTGTCTCCCATAGAAACTTTAGGGAGAAGGAAGAACAAGTAAATAAACGTGGTTCCTTTCACCAAGTGAATTTGCATGTGTCGTACTAGATGTTGTGATAACCTGTTAATACTTGATGGACTTCTTTTCCCTGCTAAGAGTTAAAGGTGGAAAGGTATCATCTTCAAAATGCTGAAGAAACAAAGTATGTTGTGATGCACTAAATAGTTATTTAGTTGTTTTGCACTGGGTGATTGGGAATTTGCACTGAGTAGTTTTTATATTGCACTATGTCACATTGGTCTATTCAACACACCTTTCCCCTCCCCCCCTGCCTAAGCCTCAGGTGTGATGGGCTCTCCCTGACCTGCTCCCCCCTCCCCTTCTCCTCACCTGTGTCCCATTGGATGTGGCCCCTGGGTTCTGCCCCACCCTGGGCTCAAACACCACCCCCCCTCCCCCCGGGAGGACACACTTGCTCTCTCTCTGGGATGCCATCAAACACCTTGGACTCTGTTACCCCTTGAGGTGTCGCCTGGATCTGAAGTGGCTTCTGATAATAAACAGGATTTGGTCCCGAAGAGAAGAGGGCCTTTTGTCTTTTACTTGTGTCCATGGAGGATTCCCACCCCATGATCAGAGGGAACAAAAAGGGAATTCCTACAAAAGTAGTCCTTGTTAAGTCAAATGGGACAATTCAAGTAATGACTTTTTCTCTTTCTGTATGAATCACTGGGGCTTAGCTGTGACCCTGCAAAGTCTTCCTACACTAGTACATGATTCCTTTCAATGCAATTTGAAGTAGAACAAAGTGTTTGCCTTGAAATTATGTTGATGTGCTTATAGCATTATATTATCCAAAATGCTGTTTGATAACTCTTTATTCTGTCAGTGGAGTGCATCAACTTTGGACATATAGCAACTGCTTGTAATAAAGTATTTCTGGATGAATGGTCCATCAGATTTCATTTTTAACATGAATGTTTTGCTTACTGCCATTGTGCTTAGATACTTTAATTGCTTCATAAATGCTTGGGGTTGCTGTGACCATTAGCCTTTGGTCGGGCATGTTGATGAGGCACACATGTGTGTTTTATTACCAACAAACAGTGTGCCATCATCATCACCTGGATTTAATCTTCCCCACCACTTTCCAAATAATATCCTCCTTTTCTGTGGTTTCTAAGTCTCTCAAAATGCAATTATCTGGGCTGAAACATTTCAATTACTGACTCAGAGTGTTTATTTAAAGTTTTGGTGAAACACTTCAACCATCTTTGAAAAACAGTTGAGATGTAAATACCTTGGGTTTCCTTCCACTTTTTTTAAACTGGCTCAATAATAAACTTGATTTCTCATTGTTTATAGCTGAACCTTGAGATCCAGCACCAGAACTGTTGCTCTGATACCAGTAATTCACCTTCTGCTATTTTTGTGACATTTCTCCCAAATTTGGTCATTTTCTAAGTGTGAAACTTCACCGTCCATGCACGCCTAGCAGAGGCAGGCAGGTTCCACATATGCTCAGCTGTTTTCAGACCAATGACACAGCTCCGTGTGGTGTCAGGTGCTGGTGCCAGGAGCAGGGAAGAGGTGAGGCTGAAGGTGAGGAGATGGAGAGAGAGAGCGAGAGAGAGAGCGAGAGAGAGAGAGAGAGTGGCAAGGTGGAGGTTTGGCCAGGTGAACTGGGTAGGAGCCAAGAGTTGAGAAAAATGTATTGGAGTTGTGCTGTCCAGGCAACATTAGTGTGTGCTCTCTTCCAGCCCTGTATTTCCCTGTGCTTCAGTGTGAGATGGCGCGTGGAAAGTCAGGTCTCCACCCAAAGGGTGCAAGAGAGGCAGGCAGTGGCAGAGTTGGCAGGAGATGGACTCCTGGTCAGATGTTTACCTCTTCCTCTGGAAACCAGTGAGTGGGTCCCTGAAGCTGACATCTTAGCTGCTAGCCATGAGGTGGGTGGATTCCCAAATCCCAAGGGCAGTAGGTGTCTAGTGAGGCATTTGCATGTGCCGCATGGATGCAACGGCAAAGAGAAAAGAGGACAGACACCTGCAGCCAAAAACTGCAGGCACTTCTCAAGTCTTTAACCGTATTTGGTCTCAGTTTATTCTGCATAGAGTGGGAGTAATGCTGCCTAGTATCACAAGAAGACCGAGAAATCCATTAATAATTTTAACGGAGCTATTCCTAATGTGATCCTATAGAGCCAGCCCTAGGCAAAGGCCCAAAAGGGAGTGAGTAGCTTGCATTCAGGCCTAGAGTTAAGTGAGCACATGTTGGAGTATTGACTGTCAGGGTTAAAAGAAATACCATTTGACTGCCTATTTGCTGTGTGTGGAAAAGGCTGTGCAAAATAGTAGATGTAGTCATGTAATTGAGGTTGATATCACTGCTTTTAGTGATGAAGACAGGTACCACGGAAATTGTCACAGTATTCCAATGTCATTGCCATATAATAAATGCTAGGGAGTCTAGTGTGTGTGTTCCTCCCAAACTCACGGATATATGCCTTGGGAAACCTGGAGGCATTATTTTAATTTGAAATTAACCTAGAATTTTATTTAGTCAGTGCTGAACCTGTCTTAAGGAAGAGAATAATTATCTGCTCCTTCAACACAGTATTGAGAAGGTATAAGCACTCTCGAGACCACAATCCCATATTCTAGTACTGGAATGAATATAGTATTCAGGGAAAGTAATAAGACATCCTAATGTGTCTTATCTTTTCTCATAACCATGATTTAGCTGCCTAATTCAGTAAGCTACCATTTCAGATAAATGTAACTGCATTATATTTCTGGCTATTTTTGCTAGATCTTCTGGAAGCTTCGTAATACCTGGTAGAAAGGGATAGATAGCCTTTCAGCAAAAAGAAAAGGGGGTGGAGGAGGGGTTTAGCTTACTGAAATGCCAGGGCTTCGTTCTTTCTTCTTGCTTGAGTTTATGGACCTTTTACCATTGATCTTTCTTGCCCTTTTTTTTTAAGCTGATTTAGTTTGTTGATTCTCTGGATATTTCTCACTGCTAACTCTTATGTCCTGATGCTTCGGAGCAGGGGTCTCACTGCCCCTCTTGCTAGTAGTGCTGTTTTCCCCATTCCCCGAGGAGGGAAATTCAAGGTGTGTCAGACTGGAAGAAAAGACGGAAGCTTAAATGTTTCACCGATGTAAAGAAACCGATTCCCAGAAGAGGGGGAGCATGAACTGGGTATAGAAAAGGTGAGGAAAGGTGCCCTATTTCCCCTTTGCTTTTCAGGTCAGGTATACTTGATTCTCTCTATAGGCAGCCGCACAGAGATATGGTGTCATTTAATCTCAATGATTTGTTTGCTGCTTCTCAGCAGTTATAAAAAATAAGGAGGATTTTATGTGTGATTCTTCTTTGAAAATGCATATATATTCATTTTTAGGTGTTTGTTTCTTTAATTTCTGTTTGTTTGCAGGAACTTTCCAATCAGTTGAGAGCTGGTGTCAGACTCCAGCCCTTGCTGGCTGATCCTAGGAGCAAGGCCGATGATTTATTAATAACACAGCTGCGGTGCCAGCGCTGCCACTGAGAGTGGGTAAACACTCCTCCTCTGCAGAGGGACAAGACTCTGTAATTTTCACCTCTGCACTTTTCACCTCTGCAGTTATGTAAGGTGTCCTTGCCCATCTGTGTATTTAACTTGGCCCTTGCTTTTTCCATTTGTTTACAAGATGATTGGCCGTAAAAGTGTGCAGTCCCCAACAGGGAAGAGTCCCAGGAGCCCCAGCTCGACTGGGAGCTCCAGCAAATAAACGGGCGCAGGGTGGCGTGGCCGGAGTGAAAGCATATTCTCAGGAGCAGCACAGGGACTCGCCAATGACATGTCAGGTCACCTGGTAGCACTTCAGGGCTGCTAGGCATCCTGCTTTGGAGCTGGGGGCTGTGCCATGCTGGTGTCCAAAGCAGGCACTTGCTTCTGGTGTATGTTAAGTCTGCCCTTCTCTTTAGTACACCAGTGGATCCCTTAGTATGTCAGGGACTTGCTACATCATACTGATAACCTTTTCCATATGGTGAGACTATTCCAAATAATGGACCTTTTCCAAGTCACATTTAATTCACTGCAACTCTCAAATGAAGCACCTTCTCAAGACTCCCTTGGCCAGGTGAATTGCTGCAGAAAGCCAATGTAGTCGCTTTCATAGCACTCCACTCCCATTTTCTTTCTGATCTAGTCAACCAGGCTCCTCACTGCCAAGGCATATCTTCTGCTCCTTTTTGATACCACACAACTGATTTTATAGCTTTTCCTGAGCTATGTTAAGATTCCTGGCATGTTGCTGAGGGAACCATTGCCAGGACACCAGCCCATTGCCTGATCCTTGCTGGGCTGTTCATCCTTTGGGCTTATGGGGCATCCCAATGGCAAAGACCTCTCCCCATTACTCACTATTTCTTTTCTAACCTGGATATGGTGGTGGATATGTGCTGTGGACACTGGAGGGTGAAGTCTGTGTGCTGAGCCACAGTGCCTTTCCTTTACAGGCCACTGAGAGAGAAATAAGGTGTCTCAGGGCTTGACTGACAGTTCTGCAGTTACCTTTACCTGCCTTATCACTGCAAAGTGGTGTTTCCAAAGCAAGGGAATTTAATCTCAGTCCTGTTTATATAAGCAAGCTTGCATTAAAGTCATCATATGTCTGCTTGAAGGTTTTTGTGGGAATTGGAAGGGAGGTGGGGAAAGGGGTATGTCAGGAAGAGTTGCAGTGCTGTACCCATCTTGTTTGGTGTTCTGCTGCTCTGTTACACCACTGTTGCCTTTTCTCTTGCCATCTGCCCTGCAGCCAAAAAAACTTACCTCTCTTTGCTGTTATTAATTCTGAAATGGCTACTTTTGTCTGCTCTTGAGATATTGAGAAAATTTGAAGAAAAATTGCCTCTTATCAAGATCTTATCTTCTTTCACTGTTCAGTCAAGTTAAATTTAATGGTGTAGTATGTTGTTTATGAGCAAAAATCTGTGTCACTTTGACTTACTGTGTGGTTCAGCCCGCAATTTACACATCTCTCCTCTGTCTTCCACAAAAACACTCAATCCCTGAGATGAGCAGGTGTGTTAAAGCTGCCCAGCTATCAGTTAACTATGTGTAATGCTCTATTCTGAGACTCTAACAGTTTTAGACATTTTTTTCTATAATGCAGGAATCAGTGAATATGTTGACTTCTCTGGCTGGGCAGAGTTGGAGGGCTTAAATCACTGCTCTGCTTTTGAAACCCATTTTGAGTCCCATGGCAGGCTGCATCCAGTCCTCCCACAGAGGGGCTGTGTTGGAGACCTGCACAAGGCAACTTCGTGCCGTGTGAAGACTCTCACCAGCCATGTAAATAGAAATCAGACATCTGAGGAATTTTATCTAAATAAGGTTATGTTTCCCTCCGCTTTCTTTATGTTTATTCTATTGTGTTTTTCCCTTAAACTACCTGTTTTCTGCCTCTCATTCCATGGAAGTTGTCTGTGTGAACTAGGGTCAAGATTTATTTCAAGGATTGTCCACAGTTGCTTGTGATGTACTGCTGATCAATGCTGGTAGCCAAACTTGATGCTAAGATAAAAACAACTCGTTGATTTTGAGTGCCAGTGAAGGGGGTGGAATGGGAAAAGAAAAACAAAAAGAGCTACATTACTGGAGAAGAAATAATCTCTTTTGCCCTATTATCCTCAAATTATTTTCAAGGCAGTAAACACAGAAATAAAACAAATTGATATTAAACTGTTGTCTCCTTGTCTGAGTTTTCTTCTTATTTGTTAGAATAATCTTGAGGATGTTTGTCAAACAACTTAGAATTTCATTAAGTTTTTTTTTGTTTTTTTGGCATCTGCTATATCTGCCTGACTTCTTTGTCTTCTGAGCAATTTAATATTGAGTACACTTCCCTTGATATTGCAAGGCAAATTATTAAACCATTCTCTATAGCTATGCTCAACATTTGTTTGAAAGAGCATCTTGAGAGACTCAGAGCTCTTTGTGCATTGCAAATGTGCTCTTCAGTAGAACATTTTGTCTTTTTCAATTTAAATAAATATCTCCTATTAAGTCTTTAGTGGTAAGACTCTTACATCATTTAGACATTCCATCTTTTTGTAAGGCTTCCATTTTTATTCAATATTTTTCTATTTTTTCTGTCAGTTACAGGCAGTTCTTGTTCTCTACTTTTATGAATAAAATGATCATTTTTATTTTACCAGCTTTTAGTTTCTTACAAAAAATTGAAGTCATTAGGAGAGTAGCTAATGGGTTTTCTTAGCTTGTTGGAAACTGAATCAGACTGAAGTCACCTGAGAACTTTTTTCCTTCTTTTTTTTCTACCTTAAAGTAGGAAAGTGAATTTGCCTTCTACTTTTTCTTGAAACGGAAGTGTGTAGGTGCGTATAAATATGCATGCACACTCACTAACTTTGGTGGGTGGACTTGCAAGGTGGCTTTATAAATACAGAGCTAGTTCTCAGCAATGTTTTAAAGTTGTTTTTAAGATGTTTTTGTTGGTAGCTTTTGTCTAATTTTTTTTTCTAGGAAAACAGATCCAAGAGCTGAACCATTTCAAGTATAATATAAGAGATGCTTGTGTTGTTTTGAAATACATTTTTTTCTTTAGGTCTTTGTGTTTTTAAGATGTATGGCAAATTGTAAAGTCTGAGGTATTTGAACTCACCATCAAAAGCCTAATATTTCTATTAGTAGCACAGTTTTGTCCTGAATTATTTTTCAATTTCACAAATAGTTCAAGTGTGCTCCATTTTCAAGATAAGGAATCTTATTCTGATCGTCATTTATATCTATGAAATTATATAAAATACTGCTTAGGCTAAAATAAAATTGTGTTTTCATAAGCACACATGTTTGCAAGGCAATGTACTCTAGATGTGAAATTATGCAAAATGAAAAAAAATTGAAATTTTTTAGTATGCCTTAAGGAAGAAATAAAATGTTACATTTTTTAAAATCTCTGACTAGTCATTCTTAAGGCTTAACTAAGTTGCCTAAGTCCTTGGACATATGGATAACTCTATGAGCATGTGTAGTCCTACCGATTGTATGAGGTGGTGCATATTTGCAGCAAGTGCAAAGGGAATACTTTAATGGAGTTGTGGTGTCTGGTTTTTTACTTCCTGAGTGAAGTTAGGAAGCAGATTGACCTGCATAGGAAAATTGAATTCACGGATTGTGATGTTAGATGGAAATGCTTTTTAATTCAGTCCAAACTAGAGTTTTCCATGGCTGTTGAAAGTGCTGCTAGTGATTGAACTCTCATGTACTAAAATATGTAGGGAAATGCATGCATTCAAATCCTATAGAACAAGAGGAATCATCCCTCCCTGTGTATGAATACACAGTGTTTTCTTTAGTGTTCTGGGTTTTTTTTTCCTCTTTGATATTTCTGCATTTGAAAAAGTAACTTCTGAACTGGATGTTTTGGGTTGGTAGAGTTAGTGTGGCTGCCTATGCAAAAGAGCAGAAGCTTAAGTATCTCAAAATACCTGCCTTCCTATTGACTGGGTCTAATTTTAGCCTCAGGGAGCACAGGATTATCACAATTTAAAAGTTCCTGGTTTATGTAATACTGAATTTTTTTAATTGATTGGGTGAGGCCACATACATTCCCAAACAGAATTTGCTGAGGGGCTGCTGAGGAGGAATCCCAAAGGAGAAAAAACAGTTCTTGCTGTTGACAGAAACTCTTCCAAAAAAGTATTTATGTCTTAGGTACCACCCCAGCTGCTGACACTGCTGTCTTTGTGGCTATTCTTGCCATGTGCTGCCACCACCCTGGACAGTGTCCTGTGCTAGCTACCACTCTGCTGGGGTTTTAACAGTGTGTAATACCTTCAGTAGGCAATGTTTAGCTAAGCAGCCTGCCCACAGCTGCAAAGGCATTACTGTTTTAAAACGTGTTCTGATCTTTACAGGCATGTGCAAGGCATGCAGAAAATTGCAAAAGTTTTTGTTGGTTTTTTTTTTTTTTTTTTTTTTTTTTTTTTTTTTTTGAGTGGGAGGAATAGTTGTGGCATTAGGTGATTATTACTTTTAAAAATTTGGGTATGTCTTTTCTAACTCCAGCAAATGTTTAGATCTCATAGTGCCTGTCTGGAAACCAGAAAGTCTTCTTTTCTCTTGTAGAACGAGTTGCTCAGATGCCTTCTAAAACCATTTATGTCTTGGAAGTCATATACTTTTCTTCTTTTCCCATTAGAATGCAATTCAATCTCAAGAGTTCATAAAATTTCATCTGCATTTTAGGAGTAGCTTGTTTTCTTAAGGAAACAGGTTTTGCATAAAGGCACTGTCCATATTTTTGCCAGTGTCATCCTCTCACCCTAATAACTTCTGAACAATATAGCCAATTTCAAGCAAAGCTGCTAGAAGCAGACATCTCAAAGGCATATCTCAAAGTTCTTACTGGTTATGCAAAAATCAGTGTCTGGGTAGAAGGCAGATCCAAAGTTTTACCCAATTAAGGAAAAGGCAGGAGCAGGCACTAAGCTGCTCCCGAGCGTGGTCTGCCAGCAGCTTGCGCGTCTTGGCCGGCTCCTCGGGACACGCACGGCTCCAGCGAGTTATTATTATCCTGTGAGTTGTTTCCTGGCCTATAGTTAGGAGAGGTGGGAGGGTGCTCTGGGGGAGAAGGAAGGAGGAAGGTGGGATACAGTAGGAAGCTGGGAGGAGCTGGAAGCACCCTGGGGAGTGAGGTTTGGAAGAAGGGACAGACACCTGCAAGCCAGCATGCCTCCTGCTTTCTGCTTCTCATTGGATAACCTGTTTTTTAACAGTGTACTGTGAGTAGGGGGAGTCATGCTCTGTTATTTCCCATTAATAACATCAATAAATTGCCTGAAATTCTGTACCTGAGCAAAATAATTCTGGAAACTTTAGTTGATTCTTGCCTTGAAAGATAGAAGAAACATTGTTTTGCCTATTTTTTTTTCTGTTCAAACATCTTACTTTTATGAAAGTTAATTTTAATAAGTAAAAGCTAACTCATTATTCTACATAAGCAATTCCCTAGCTTGAATTAATTATTGTTATTGTTACTATTAGAGCAAGAGTAAATTACTGAAAGAAGTTGTGAGTTTATGAAATATTCAAAGATAGGAAATGGATCCTCATGTGGATCCTTTGCGTGTGTTAACATGCAAAGTTATGGGGTGTTACTTCTACATTCACCTCATTTTGCTTATTTTAAATTTAAAATTCTTAGCACATATCTAGCTTTTTAATATACTCTAGTCTGTGGGCTGTCTTGTGGCATTGATCTTAGACAAACTACTTATTGTTCTTAATGGGAAAATCTGTTGATTTTTTTAAAAAAAACAGTGGTGTGACATGGCTTGTTAAGGGATGTGTTTTTGAAGTTAAGCCAGTCAGGTAGCAGCTCCCCAGACCATGGCCCCTGTAAAAGTGGAGCCTCTCTTTGCTGAGCCCTGGTGTTGGGCACTGAAGTCCTTTGAGCTTCCAGCTCCTTGATGCACCCTTTCCCTCACTCACTGCTTTACTAGAATGAATCTTGTGGGACAGCCTGACATGAGCCACAGCATGTTCTAGTCTGGATAATTAGCAGTAGAAAAGTAGCTTTTCTGTTAAAACTTTCCATTACCTGCCTGAAATGGGGTGCGGGGCAGTAGGCTGGACAGCTGTAGAGAACAAAGGCAAAGAAATAAAAGGTCAGAGTTAGGTACCATCCCTCCAGGATAAGGGGAGTAACAGACTGCTGGGAATGTAATCTGATGTCTGTTCGTTGTTTCTATCCATTGCAGATAAGGAGACAGCTCATTGAAAGTGATTTTTTTGCATGAACTCCCATGGGAAGTGCACAACCGCTTATGATGTGCTTGTTGATAACCTTCACTTCATGGGTGACAGGAGTTTCTAGGGACCCAGTTTCAAACCTGTCTGTGGCCTCAGTTTCAGGACTCTGACTCATATGTGGGAACAGGTTGAAAATTGTAAGGGGCAATTACTTTTCCCTGCCGCCTGCCTTATCCTGCTGCGTTTGTGCCGTCCTGTGCCAGAGGGACGGAATGTCTGTGGAACAGCTCCTAAACAGTTGTGGTTTTAAAATGAAGCAAGCCTCACTCCAGAAGCTTGATATTGATGTACTTGAAAGTTAAAGTACCTGATTTTGTCTCTGCATTTGTGATGTGGCCTTCTAGCATAGTAGTTTTTTACAAAGTGGACTCATTGATGGTGACCCAGCCAATACAGTGAATACGCCTGCGTGTTGTGTACAGTTGCCTGTTCTGCCTTTTGGTTGATATGTGCTGTCATGTGAGTTGCACTTCATATTTGACATTTTAATAAACAAAAATTTCAGAGTCAATATGATTTCATTTGACTGAAATGATACTACAGGTTTGAATTTTTGTTTGTGCAGTGATTAGTAGTTGGGAAATGGAGCATTTGGGAAAGAAGGAATGAAAAATTCCTCTAGATGTTTTCCTGCTACCATTGTAAGTTCAAAAAGTAAAAAAGCCAGTCTCAGAATTTATTTAATTTTGGTAGTGAGGGCGGATTAATTTACTCACTATTTTCAGTGCTCATTCCACTGCAGTTTATTTTGGGTCATTTAATTTCAACAAGGCTTGATCTGTTTAGAGGGCTTTCTATAGCAGCGTGGCAGGACCACACAACTCTTTTATAGTACGTACGTTCATTGCTAACCGGGGGCTCAAAAACTGGTAAACGATGCATAGACGTGAATAACTTCAGAGAGGACAGTACATTTCTGTATGGTTGGATTAATTTGAAAGTTTTCAGAAATAACCAGTCTTTTGTGCACTGTGGGTTGCTTTGCAGAGCTTGAAGTGATGGTATACAGTAGCTGTGTGCTTTCAGAGGTAAGACTGGAGGTCTGGCTGAAGGCACTCTCAGGTTTAAGGTACTTCAGAAGCCACTGTGCATGCAAGTTGCTCTTAGTCCTTGTTTAAGGAAAATTTTTGATTCCATAGGTGAATATTTCCATCAGATTCAGTAGTTTGGTATGATTTTGTTTTTTTTTAATTTATAAAATTGCTGTAGGAGCTGTTGATATACAAAATAGGCTAAGGTAAAATAGCTATTAGTTAAAAATGTCTAAATCAGTCATCAGCTAACAAAAAAGCATATGCTCATTGTCTGTGCTGAATCTGCTCCAGTTTAGCATTATGATGGCGAAGGCCACATTGCCCCCAAATGAAAGAGCCAGATTTCTTTTGTGTCCATCAAATCATGACTATTTCTGGTTCTGCTCATGCCAGCTGACAAAGTAATGTTCCTTTTGTGTAATTCATTAAATCAGGCAGCATTAGTGATTTTCTCAACAGAAGGAAAGTCTAATGTCTTGAGAGTGGCTGCAACTGTAGTAGGAGGCTAAAACAGCACTGAGACCATTGTTCCTGAGTGTTGAGACTTGTTCCTAAATTTTTAGCTTTCTGCATTTTCTGGCTTCTGCTGTTTAGCATACTTCCAGCAGCAGCCAGGGGCAGTTCAGGAAAGGGCTGTTCTCAATAGTTTAATAGTGTGGAAATAGTTGTTTGCATTCCCATCAGCCTTGACACAGGAGAAGCTTCCTGAACATGTTTAACTCACCCCTGCACAGCTAGTTATGACATCCTTGTAGAAAATTAGAGGCTGAATCCACACTGTTTTGGTGTCTAGGTCAAAAGTATAACAATAACACTAGTTTTGGAACCTTTGAAGCCTGTTGAAAATTTTGTAGCAGCGTGTGTATGTGCATACACAGAGTCAGTGTATGTCTGTACTGTGTGATATTCCTGCATAGGGATCTGGATGCTTTTTTGACTATAGAAGGATATTCCTACTTGTCTACAAATAGCAAAGCCCTAATGCTAGTGAATGGGAAGCTTAAAAAGCACTTCTTAAAAATCTCTCAATTTGGAAACAACTTACACAAGTTGAGTGTATCCAGTGTGGTTTGACTAATGCTTTAGGCCCTCTAGTCACAGCTCTTAAAACTCTGTGATTGTTTGTGAGCCATGTCATCAAGGAGCTTCTGATCTCAGCAGGTCCTGCCCTGCAGCTGCACAACCTCCTGGTGCACCTTACAATTTCCCTTTCTGGGGGAAAATATATCAGTGCATCTTACACCACTCTACCTATGTTTGGGGTCAGCTTGTACATCCATCTCCTCTAACCCAAGCCACCTCAAGATGACAGCCCACCTATATTTTTATAGTCTCTTATTATCTTGCAACTGTCTAAAAACTCCTCTTTTCATGTTGATTGGGGCTGTCCTTGGGCTGTGGGACAAAACCTTCAGATTTAGATCCATGCACTGCTTCTAAATCTAGGCTGTAAAAGAACCACCTTGCCTTCTTTTATACTTGAATAGAAATAGTTCAAAGTTGTGCTGATGTAATAAAAACAGGAGGCTGGAAGGCAGTGAACTGGAATAAGGGTGAATGTATGAGAGAACACAAGCAGAGTGGCAACTTTAGGTCCTCCCTGCCATGATCACACAATTATTTTTAATACGATGTACTTAAAAGCTACATTTCTCTTACAGAGGGTTTCAATTTGTTATTCATCATGTGATGTCATTTAATAAAAAACTTTTATGTTACGGTAACACCAGATACTCTAGCCAGAATGTCATGAGACAGTTCAGGCAGTCTGGACAGTTCTGAGATTATTAATTGTATGGCAGTGATCTGTACTTAACAATGAAAATGCTGATTCACAGCATTTCTCCTTTTTTTTTCCGTGGCTAATAGCCTTAATGATCAATCAGAGGTGGTGGGCTGAGGCAGAGCTCAAGGCCATCAGCTCCTTTCAGCCCTCTACATAGTTCCCAGGAAACACCCTGTGTTTCATTAGTTCTTGCTTAGTTTATGATGTAATATTTTGCTTGAAGGCATTGAACTATCATCAAAAGCAGCCGACTGATTAGTGTGACTTCTTTATTCAGGGTCGTTGTACAAGGGAGAACTGCAAGTACCTTCATCCACCAACACATTTAAAAACTCAACTGGAAATCAATGGCAGGAACAACTTAATCCAGCAAAAAACTGCAGCAGCAATGCTCGCCCAGCAAATGCAGTTCATGTTTCCAGGGACACCACTACAGCCAGTGGTAAGTATATTTCTCTGGTGGTCTTAATGGTAAGTAAAGTTGAAGACTCTATTGACCTGCAAAAGTTCTCTAAATAGTATCAATAAAAATAGTCTCTGTCTGTTTACTTAAGGAATGGTCAAAATGCTGGACATATGCTCATTTATATTTGCATTTCAAGATTTAATGGAACGTTGCTGTAGACTTGATGTATTTTTCTTTAATGCCATAATAATTTGCATTTTTTTTCCTCTTTTTTGCCCCCTTAATGCATTTCGTGTTGTGTTTGCAAGATTTTTGCCTATAATCCTTCTGGAGGTGGAAATTTGTATAATTACAATAATTTGCTAGTAAGTGATTTGAGTAGAAACACAAAGTTTCTCAGGAGTCTATGGGTCTGAATGGCTTTAAATATTATTTATTCTCAGTACCAGGAACAAAAGTTAATGATTATCTTTTTCTTAGTCTGTTGAAGCCTGAAGTGTGTGAGGACAAGACAGAGAATTGGTGGTGCATGCACTTCACAAACTCAGTGTTTTGTCTCAAGGTGATTCACACGGTGCCTGAGACACTTCATATCCAGGAGGTGATACAGGACTAGAGTCTGGCATGCATGAGCAGCATCTTTGGATATGCACTAAAGTGATCAGTTGTTTCGGGCAGTCCTTGCAGTTGGGCTCCTCAGTGTAGCAGACTACCAAAGCATGGTTTGGCAAGTTATCTGAATTAAACTTTTCACACATGGCTGCTAATGATGTTTTCTCAATCTAAATTCCTAGTGTAAGGCATCCCACTAGAGTGGGATTTTTTTCTCTAACTTGAGGCATCTGGAGTGTTGGCATCAACTTCTGCAGTGAGTTT
Source organism: Anomalospiza imberbis (assembly GCF_031753505.1). Taxonomy (NCBI): domain Eukaryota; kingdom Metazoa; phylum Chordata; class Aves; order Passeriformes; family Viduidae; genus Anomalospiza; species Anomalospiza imberbis. Next base: position 107,095,006 of record NC_089682.1, read on the forward strand.
CCAAGGTCCATTTATAGTTTATCAAAAGACATAGGCACTCCTAATTACTATTTGCTTGGCTTGTTCCAGACACCGGCATTTGGATTAGATGATTTAGTTTTCAAAGTGCCTTTGTGTTTCCATGGGCTACCACAGAAGTCAAGTGTAGGTATCTTAGAAGAAGGCATCTGCATTTGGTCACAGGAAGCTCACCCCAGGTGCCTTTTTAAGTAATGCTTTTTTATACTCAAAACATCTACTGTCGGGTAGGATTGGGCATTGAGTGTCAGGACTCCCTGAATTTCTGGTACATGTTCATCAAATTGTATCTGGTGATGTTGGCCTCTTAATGTGTCTTGATATTTCCTGGTGATTTACTGCTTGAGTTTTCACCAGAAAAAGTTGTGATGAAGTAATAGATTCCACCTCTTAATATTATGAGAAAAATTGAAGTGGCAAAATTACAGTTTTTTCTTCTCATCCATTTTATCATTTGAACTTTACAATTTCATTGACGTAATGTCTTCTGCACTGATTGCTGTGATAAAAATGCCAGGTCTGTCTCACACAAATTGCCAGATTAAGATGACTCAGCCTTGACCAAATGGATAAAAAGTGAAAGAAAATTTCATAGAAGTCATTTGACAAGTGGATTTATTTTTAAAATTATATCTGACACAAAGCTGTTATTTATACTTCACATAACACATACTGTTTTCAACATAGTCAAACCATTGTTTCATATAAGTGTTCATTATTATGCTCTTCAGAATTTAGCTCATGTTTGACAGATAAACTGGGTTGCTTGATATCAAGCAGATTTGATCACTGATTAGAACACAGCATAATATATTTTTAACTCTTAAGAGCAGGTAGATGCCATTTCTGTATAGTTGGTTATCCTGGTTAATCTGTATACTCAGAGCATCTTATTGGTACTAAGTCACATCCATTTATAATTTAGTTATTGGTTCCAAAGACAAAAAATCCCAAGAAAACTAAACACAAACAAAAAAGAAAAAACTGCCTTCTAGGTGCTGTGTTTTCTTTTGTGTATTTTCTATGTATTTTCTGTCATGCAGGCCACTTTAACAAGAAAGACTCTTCTCCTTTGTTAAAGTGTTTCAAGTCTTAGTGTTGTGCTGTTGTGTTTCCAGCTGCTGGCTTATTTGGGAAACTAATTTCTGACAAAGCTAATCGGAGATGTGTCCTGTTTTTCCTCATTTATAATTATAGCTTCACTCTCTGGGGTACTCAGCTCTGCAGAACTAAAGCACTTTCCAGGTCAGAGCATGAGCTGACCATGGTGATGTTCTGCCTCCACCCCCTGTGGAGCTGGTGTTAACAAACCCACTATTCTGCTTCATCATGGCTGTTGTAGCATCACACAAATGCTCTTTCTTCTGGTCATGACTTCACTGACTCCCTGTAGGAAGGAACAAAACAAGATTTTTAGACCCATATCATTCCCTTCAATCAAAGTTTTTCATATGATGAACTAATATAAACTTTAATAATCCCTTTCTAAATATTGTGTCCAGCTGAGATTATAATATTTATTCTGCTTGCCACTGGTGACAGCTGAGCACACAAACGTTTGCAAAGTTGAGTTTTCTTCAGTGTATGAGACACAGTAACATATAATTGCAGGAGGTGGCAAAATACAGTATGCAAACATACTGGAAGTTACATGCCAAAGAGCTCATTATATGTACTCTTATTAGAAATATGGCTTTAATATAGTTAATAACGCTTCAGCTATGAAATCTGAATACTTTGAAAAACAGCCTGTTTTCCCAAGGAAAACAAGTATTGAGGAAAAGCAATAAAGTCTATGTTATTTCTACATTTAGGTGTGTAAATAAGCCTGCAATGTAAGCTGGACCTCCGCACAGATTCAGGTTCAAAGTAGGACTTCCTTTGCATCTGCAGACTCTTTTCCAGTAATAGAGTTCCAAAGGTGGTTCTTCGTGTGCTGCTGGAATGTGTTACATGATTAAAAGAAGAGAGGATGCTGTGTATTTTGCCAGCTGTTTAAAGTTTTTCTTTAGGAAAACGAATCAGTGCCAGAAAGAACAGCAAGCAAAGGACAACTAGTAAGCTATTGATTAAGGGGCTTTTAATTTCATCTTGGTGTGTGTTTTCCTTTTTCAGCCCACATTTCCGGTGGGTCCCACAATAGGAACAAACACGGCTATTAGCTTTGCTCCTTACCTAACGCCAGTAACACCAGGAGTTGGCTTAGTCCCGACTGAGATCCTACCCACGCCGCCTGTCATTGTTCCTGGAAGTCCACCGGTCTCAGTCCCCAGTTCAACTGCTACCCAGAAACTCCTCAGGACTGATAAACTGGAGGTACTGTAGACACCACTGTGACTAGAAACACTTTCTCTGTTAGGATGTGTGAGAGATCTTGGAGGGTGTAACTGTTGTTTTAGAAGCGAAGCTTGAATTTAGTTGCTACAGATAAAAAACTTGTAACCAGGCAGGATTTCTGCACTTGCGGCCAGTGGTAATTAAATACTGTTATTTTTAAGGTAGTGTTTTTGCTTATATTTAATACACAGACATCAACATGAGTTTTCATTTTTTGTAAAGTTCATCATCTCGAAAAACTTCAACCTGTGCCTGTAAAGGCATCCCTTGATGAAATATCTAACAACCACATTTTTTATTTCAGTAATAATTGTCTTGGTTTTTCTGCACTGATAATAAGGGAATTTTATAGTTTTATGGACTGATATTAGGGGAATGGTGTAGCCCTTCAGCCTGAGCTGCCAGTGGAGATGTGGAATATTACCAACCCTGCAGCAGGCTGAAGGGCCAAGCCCCCAGCTCTGTGCAGAGCCTCCCAGCTGTTGCTGGATCACTGCGTGGCTGGACTCAGTGGAATCTGTGATCTGAGTACACAAGAAGGACAAATGGCTCTAGCAGAAATGAATGTCCTTTCCCAAAAGCCTAAGCACCAGTGTCTAGAGCACATTTCTTCTTAGGAAAGTCAGCGTGTTCATTCTGCCCATTTTTGAAAATTATTTTTAAGTAGGTTCTCAATTTTGTTTGTAGACTTCATAAAAAATGCAGTGCATCTGATGTGTATTTTCCCTGGGTTTCAGCAAGAGGAACTCCTTCCCTACCAGTCCACCTGCAAGAATACAAAGTGTAGTCAGAAAGAGGCAAAACATTTTGTGATTCCCAGCTAGTTTTGCAGGAGCAGTTACATAAGTAAGTATCTTTCCCAGCTGCTTTTTAAACAGGAAAAAGGAAAGGCATTTGGGAATGCTTTTGTTATTTAGCCAGAGTACCAGAGAGCTACCTGAGGAGCCAAGAATATAAGGATAAAATAGGTGCACTCCCCTCACCCACCAGAAGGGTTTATCAAATTGAAGTTGCTATAAAACTTGAACTAACAAGGGAAGGGGACAGGTCTGTTCTTTGGGGGCTTGGGACACTCCCTGCCCTTTCACGCTGCACCGAGCTGTGCCCCTGCAACGTGTGTTGTTTTGCATGTAGGTGTGCAGGGAGTTCCAGCGGGGGAACTGTGCGCGTGGAGAGACTGATTGCCGCTTTGCGCATCCGGCAGACAGCACAATGATTGACACAAATGACAACACCGTAACCGTGTGTATGGATTACATAAAAGGTCGTTGCATGAGGGAGAAATGCAAGTATTTTCACCCTCCTGCACATTTGCAGGCCAAAATCAAAGCGGCGCAACACCAAGCCAACCAGGCTGCAGTGGCAGCCCAGGCAGCTGCGGCAGCTGCGACTGTGATGGTAAGTGCTGGCATGTATGGCTGCCTTTTTTTTGATGCCTATTTTGCTTCAATTTAATGCTGTTTGCTTATACTTTCTTTTCTCTTTTGCCTCTTTTTTTTTAATTTTTCTTTTTTTTATACTTTGGTGAAAGATAAGAATTTATAAAATTATTACTATTGCTTGATGGGAGGAAGCACTTTCTTTTCTTTATGCCCTTGTTTTAATGCTGTATTTCTATTCAAGACAGTGAAGCAAATGACACTCTATACCACTTCTGTTCTCTGCCTCAATTATTTGTAAATTTGCCCCTAGTATTTCCAAACAGAAACAAAACTGATAAGCTTCAGTGTTCCCAGGAAAACAGGGACACATATGCTGTTTTAGCTCTTTGATGGCAGATATACATGTGGAAATTTGGAAGAAAAGCAAAGAGAGAGTGTTCACTTCAGAGATCAGTAATAGAACAGAAACCTGTATTGAGATCAGCACAGTCTGGCTTAGAAACAAGACAACCAGCCAGCCACCTTGGTCTGACTGTTCTGGTAGAGTAGAAAAACCAGGACACTCATCTGATGTACCATTAGTGCCTGCCTGAGGATGAGAAAGAACTGCCCCCTGTGGATCTACAACTATCCCCAATGACTAAAAAGTGTTGCCTGTATATTTTTGAACTTTGGTTGACGCATTTCATGCGTAGAGACTTCTTGCCTCTCCCACTATTATAGGCCAGTTACTTGAATTATGAGGTTTTAAAGTAGTAAACTGTAATGAGAATCATTAGGAAAGAAATATTGTGGTTGCAGTCAGAAGAAAAGAGAGTGAGAGCTTTTATTTTCAGATATTTTAACCTCTTACTTAAAACTATTCAGAGAAGACAGCCCACCCCTTCACTAGGATTGGATTCCTCTTACAGTTGCTACCAGGAAAGTTGATGAATTTGCAGTGGTATTGATAAAGTTAAATAAATTGAACATGCAGGATCTGACTTGAGAGACAAAACTGCTGGCAGCAAATCAAAGGATCATTGTCCTCATTGCTGGCAGTGGACGAATAATTAAGCAGATGTGGTTTGTGGACTTGTGGGCAGTGCATACAATAGTTAGAGACAATGCAGTTATTCTCTGGTTTAAAGGCCTACAAGAAACACAATACAGTACAGTACATAACTACCCCAAGCTATTGTATTTAACAAATTAGAAAAGACCAGACTTTTTTGAGGGACAAAGGGTAAGTTGTGCAAGAAAGTAAACCATCATACAGAAGACTATTTCTTAAGTTTCAATATTCTTTCTCTAATAGTATCACAGGCTTTGTTTCAAATTGGATGATTTTTAGTTAAAGTTTCCAGTGCTTGCAGAAATTGAATACCATCTGGAAATTAAAGCAGAGAAGATTGGGGTTTATTCTGATTAGCTTCTGTTGTGCAATATTTATTGTTCATTTAGAGAATGTAATATTTCTAAGCACTATACTAAATAAGAAAGGAGAGAGATGAGGGGATTAATTTCTTTTGCACTTCGGTAATGGTTGCAGATATATATCCTGTGGTTTTAAATAAGGCTTAATTAGAGTTGCATTAGCCTCAAAGCAAGATGAAGCATCTTTGGAAACACAGAATTGAAATGTTATCAGTCTAATGTCACAGGAGAAGGCAACAGGGACCTGTATTTCAGGGTAACATTTTGCAGAGAAATATGTACAAAATATTCCAGCCCATTTCCCCTGCTTAAGCAGGGGAGCTAGAGGAGATTGCCCAGGATGTGCCTGTTTGGTTTACTAATGTCTCTCTAAAAACTCCATAACTTGAAAACCTGCTCCATACTTCCAGTATGGAAGCTTTTTTTTTTTTTTAATCTTACATTTAAATGGAATTTCTTTTTTTTTTTTTTTTTTTTTTGTTTTTTTTTTTTTTTTTTTTGTTTGTTTCCATTTTCTCTTCTCCTGTGCCTTGGCATCACTGGCTTCATCCTTACCCTGAAATCAAGTATTTGTATACACTGATGAGATTCCCCTGTGTCTTCTCCAGGCTGAATCCAATCCCTTGATCATCTTTCAGGTCCTCTATGGGAGTGTTTTCTAGTACACCTGTATCTTTCTTGTACTGGGGTGCCCAGACCTGGACAGAGTGCTCCATCTGTGGCCTCACCAGGGCTGAGTAGAGGGGAAGAATCATCTCCTTCCAACTGTTGGTGATACTCTTGCCAGTGTAGCCCAGCATGCCATTAGCAGCCTTTGCTTATGAGGGCGCATTCCTGGCTTGGTGTCCACCAGGATCTTGAGGGTCTTTTCTGCCAAGCCTTTGTGGCCCCCAGCATGTACTGCTGCCTCATGATGTTCCTCCCCAGGTACAGGTCTTGATATCTGTTTTTGTTGGACTTGGTGAAGTTCCTCTGTGCCCATTTCTCCAGATTTTCTATGCCCTCTGAGCAGTAGCACGTCTATCTTGTATATCAACCATTCCTCCAAGTTTCACACCACTGGTGACTGGCCTCCAGCTGGGCTCTGTGTTGCTGGTCACATCCCTTTGAGCCTGCCATGTGAGACAATTGTCAGTCCACCTCCCTGTTTCCCATTTAGCCCAGGATAAATAAATCTGTCTGTGAGGATGAAGTAGTGTTGAAATCCTTTCTGAAATCAAGAAAAACAACATCCATTGCTCTCCCTTCACCACCTTGCCAGCCTCATCATAGAAGGAAGTCAGGCTGGTTAAGCACAATTTCCCTGTCATAAATCTATGCTGACTACTTCCCATCATTGTCTTGGCTTTCATGTGTTTGCAGATGGTTTTCATGAGGATTTGCTCAATTGCTTTCCCAGTGACTGAGGTGAGGCTGACCAACCTGCCAGTCCTCAGACCTTCCTTCCTGCCCTTTTTGAGGATAGAAGTGTCATTTACTTTCTTGCAGTCTTTGGGAATTTCCCTCAGTCACAGGGACCTTTCAAAGATAAGTAAGAGTAACCTTGCAGTGACATTGGCCACCTCTTTCAGCACCCAGAGTGCATTCTGTTAGTTCCTATGGGTTTGTGTACATACAGCTTGTTTAAATGTTCTCTAACCTGATCATCCTCCCCCACGGGAAAATCTTTATCACTTCAGACTTCCCTACTGGTCTTCCACTGGCCTGAAGGCCACTCTCATCAGTAAAGACTGAGATGGAAAGGATTTTCTGAACCTCAGCCTTCTTCATGTCCTGTGTCACCAGGCTGCCTGCACCATTCAGCAGTGGAAACACATTTTCTCTCGACTTCCTTTTGTTGCTGAGAAGCCCTTCTGATTGTCTTTCACATCCCTTGCCAGATTCAACTCCAGGTGATCTTTGACTCTCCTAACAAATCCCTGCATGTTCAGGCTGTACCCCTGTTCCTCCTGAGCCATCTGTCCCTGCTCCCACCTCTTGTGGGCTTTCCTTCTTTCATTTGAGTTTAGTCAGGAGCTCCTTGCACATTCATGGAGGCCACTGCTGTGCGGATTTTGTTTTATTCCAGGAGACATTAAAGCATACCAATGTGTCGTATGGCAGGCAAATACTATGCCTTGGATGTTTGATAATTTTTAATATTATCTTTATTTCCTTTTTGTATCCTCTTCCTCTCCATCCTGTAGCTATTGATTCATTGCTTGTTAGTTATGTAGATCAAATGTTGAGAAGGAGATAATATAATGAAACAGAAAGAGGTAAAGGAGGTTTTACTATCAGGATGAAATAAAAGAAAATATTAATATAGGAGAGCAAAATTAGCAGTTTGAAAGCCTAAAAAGAATGGGAAACTACATGGAAGCATCATTGATGAGTATGTTTAGAACAGATCAAGCCTTTGGGTTGGGAAGACTAAGACTGAACTTGCTGGGGAATATGAGGGGAAAGCCAGAAGAAAGCTTCAAAGTAGGGAGGTGATGTTAAGAAGAGCATGGAGAAATTGGAGAAAGGCAATAATAAACAGAGAGATAATAAGTTCAAATGTTAGATTAGATAAGATCTGTATTTGGATAATAAAGGTAATTAACTGAAACACTTTACTCTTAGCGATGTTAATTTGAACTTGTGGACTTCATCATTGCATAATGCTGAATTCAGTTGTGCCGCATCACTTCTGTGTAGACTTCCCTCTGTGGTGGAGGCAGAGTAGCTCTGAGGCTGTGCCCCAGGCAGTGGAGTGATGTCCTCTGCAGTGGTACCTGCACAGTGTCCTGCTTAGACAGAAGTCTGTCCAGATCCCCACTTCAGACTAGGTGTTTCTTGTTGTGTCTGGGTCTTGGGCCCAGAGAGATGAGCAGATGCTGTAGATCAGGGTATGTAATCCAGAAAAGTGCTAAAGAAGAGACGAGGAGGGTATTGAGAAGACTCATGCTACAGAGACAGGTACAAGGAATAAGTAAAATGAGGACTGTCCTGCAGAATACCCTGTTGGCACCTGGTCAACTTATGAACACAAGGTGTTTGCAGGGATTTTATGCCTTGTTGTCTTCCTCCACTTCAACTTTTATTCCCTATTTCCACATACTGATTTCAAAGTAGACATCATCTGTATATTCTAAAAAGAGCTAAATAGCAGCCTCTGTTTAAAAAACAAAAGTAAAACTTTCAATTTCCAAGTAAATTTTTCTTTTCTTTCTAAAGGTTTGTAAGAATTACTTACACTATAATACGTGAAAGTAATATTTTATATGAGGAATTTTTTTACAGACTGCTGTCATATCAGCCATATGTTTGAATTTACCTTGAAAGAATACATAAATGTATATGCCTGTGTACTATGCTTAAATACTTTCTTTTGAAAAATTAATAATGCTGGACTAGTATCATAACTCATACGTTAATGTTGGCTTATGAACTGGGAGCCCAGTTTTATTCCCTGCTCCTGATGCTAGTACTGAAGGTTATAGCAAAATTTAGAAAGTATGTTTTCAGTTCTGAAAGGCCTTTTTCCCTCTCAATGTAATGTGGTAAGTTACAAGATGAAAATATCTACAAAAATGACCCAGCTGTAGGAGAAAAGAAAAGGAATTAATGATAAGTTAGTGTAACTGGACATACTATGTACTGTGTTTTGTATTGGCAAAGGAGAACCTCATTTTGACCATTGAATGATTTACTTCTCTAAATTAAAAGACATTCGCCTTGTAAGCACTGATATTTATAGCATTTGTAATGCATTACAACTTTCACTGCTGTTTTGTATTTGAAAACGTAACCACCAAAATAAAGTTTCCCACTTCAAAACGTGACCGAACTGACTTATCAGGAATTCCAATAGGTGTATCCTTAAAACTTTCTGCATCTCTGTGAAGTGTTTATGATGCTTAATAGTGTCTGCAAGCTGCTGATTTACTCAACTTTCCTGAATTTCAAACATCTATATTTTACTCTCTTATATGCTTTTAACTAAGGTATAGTAGATGCATTTTTGCTTCAGTACTAATTCAAATGTAATATTCATTTCTTTAGAAGACATTTTTGTTGTTGTGCATGCCTAGTGTTTTGTATGTTGTATATTGCATTCAGAATATTTTTTTCCTTCTCACCTATCCACAAATGCAATGCCGTTCCCATGACGCACCTCTGCTTGCTGTTTACCTGTATGTTAATTCGCTTGACTCCCATTGGCCCACTGCCATCATGTGCTCGCTGCCTGTTATTAAAAGACTCAGTCGACTGCCAAAGCAATGAAGCGACCTCTCGAAGCAACTGTAGACCTGGTACTTTGACCTTTCACCTTTTGCTTTGCATGTAGCTTTTTTTATTTTATTTTGTTTTATTATAATTTTTTTTTTTTCCTTCAGAGAAGCAACTAATGAAATTTGTATCGCTTTACTTTTCAAACATCAACTGGAAATGATTTCACATACTCATTAATTTACCGGAAGCTCTATTTATCCATCTCATTCTCATACGTAATAGACCGCAGACAATTTAGTTTGGTTCCTAACACAGTTTCATCTTTTTTAAATCTCTCATGAAAAGTCAAATTGAGATAAAACTGCTTTTGTAATTGAAAATGCATAACGTAATCCATTAATCTGTATAATAATAGGAAATGATACTTAAATTTAAAAATAAAAGAAAATACTTGGCAATGAAACACAAGTGGTTTTTTCTCCCTGTAATATTTGAAAACCTACTTAAAGGCAATGCTATTTTCGTTGCTTTAAAGCAAACGTTTCTTTTCAGTAGTTGTGCTGCTACAGTTCTAGGTTAATAGTACCATGCTTTTGCTACCAATAACAAAATTTCACTCATTTTACATTGCTGTGCTTTGAGTTAATATGCATGGCGAGGCATCTTTAGCTGCTTTAAAAAATACTAAGTTTTTGTATTTATGTATATGTTACGGACAAGGTCTTAAAAATGGAGCCATTTTAACTAACTTTCTTATTTACAGGCCTTTCCTCCTGGTGTTCTTCACCCTTTACCAAAGAGACAAGCACTTGAAAAAAGCAATGGTGCCAGTGCCGTTTTCAATCCCAGTGTCTTGCACTATCAACAGGCTCTTGCCAATGCTCAGTTGCAGCAACACGCAGCGTTTATCCCAACAGGTATGTTGTATCCACATTGAATCAGTTTAGTGTCCCTGAGGTAGCCTCTGTGTCAGGCAGTTGCACTTAACAGAAGGTTTTATTATGCTCCCTTCCCCACTTGAGGTGAAGCCTGCACAGATGATTGCACATTATTTTAATTCCTCTTGCAAAGGACAAGAATTCAAGGAGAAACTTCAACATGCCGTTAAGCTGCTTTTTTGCACATTCACAGCCTTGCTCATCATTCTCCAGAGTTTGCCCCTTTTTGCTGCTGTAAATTGGCTGGATTTTGACTCGTATCTGTTTCCACTAACAAAAATGCTTGGGAAAGCATCGTGCTTCAGAGATGCCACAGCATCCTCCTGCTCCATCAGCTGCTGTCTTGCAGCTGTGGGGATTTCCCCAGCCCCACACGAGCACCCTGAGAAAGGGAACACCAGCCATAAACTACCAGTCAATCCCTGCGTGGAAGCACTGGCAAAACACATCGCTCCCCGTAGCTGCACTTCAGGGTTTTCAGGCATCAGATGCATTTTCGTGGTTTTGGAGCACCACCAGAACTTTTCCTAGCATTTGTGGCTCATAGCTGGGGTAAAAATTCTTCATAGGGATGATCTGAAGATGAGTGAAGGTAATTTACATTTCAGTGCTCGGAGCTCTGTGAAAATCAGAGTGTGCAGAGATGGCTTGACTTGCACCGTGGCTGGTAGCAGGGCGAGAGAAGGGATGTGCTGGGTGCTTGTCTAAGCGGTAACAGCACAACCCTCTAAATTGTGCCAGTCACCCCCACTCCAACTTCCCAAAGGAGAATTTCCCTCCTAAGGATAAGGAATTCTGTGATTTCATTCATAATTAACAAATTACGTATTTTAGTGTCAGGGTGCTCTCGAGTGCGAACTTCAGAATAGTTTAAAACTACGTGTTTGCAAATGTGCTTGACATTTCAGCAATGTTATTTTAGTTTATAGAAATAGTGTCGGTTAAACAAGGAATGAAAGGCAACACACAATGATTTCCCAATCTATCAGCATTCCCATATGTTTTTAAAGATAAAAAACAAACACAGATGGCTTTGACTTCATGGAATTTTTCTATAAGGCCTCAGTAACAACCTTGGAGCCTGCCCCCGTATTTGTAATAGTAAGTAATAGCATAGCCTTATTTTTAGCACATTGGTGCACCAGAATATGTGTGGCAGAAAACACACTGACATTTATGGGAGTGTTTGAAAAAAAATAAATAAATGGTGAGACCGCCTATTTGGACATGAATGGAAGACTGCCCTGTGCTTACAGAACATACAGAAATTTCCACAAATATATTTCACATTGAAATTATGAGAATTTGCAGCATGATAGGTATTTTTCCTTCTTAAGCACTCCCTTTCAGGGCTTATTGCTCTTATTTGCAATTGACAAGGGCTTCAAACTGACTATGGAAAATACAGTAGTTTAAACCTTTTTCTGTGAGAAATCATTTGGATATTTTCCAGACTTTTGGAATGCTCATGCTTCCTTAAGTAGCTCACTTTTTGTATTTTTTATTGTCCATCCCTCTTTCCAGCTAATTGTTGTAATTCTAGTTTTAACTGAAAAATTTCTGGTGGTAGGAAGGATGGATCTTGGACCCAAACCTTAAGGGCCAGGTTGTTGTCAAATCCCAACACAAGTGCATGAAAAGAAAGAAGAAACAGAGGTATAAAATACCAGATGGAGCCCAAGCACCAGAGTAGAAAACCTTTCTTAAAGTGATGAACCTCCTGCTCTTTTCAAACACCATCAGCTCCAAGGAAGGATATTAAAGAGAGGAGTGGGGTATGGGAGGAGTTCAGGAAAGGGGAACACCCTCTATAAGAATGGGTGTCATGAGCTTTCCATTAAAGATGATACATCTGATATTCCCACATTTCCTGGGAAGGTTGGATTTGGTGGGTGTAAGGACTGTCATGCAACCCACGTCTGAGGAGCAATGCATGACATTATCTGTTGGATTTTAAATGATTGTGTGATATTTTCTATAGCGGTATAATTTTCAAATGTGTTCCTTGTGTGTGTGTGCGTGTGTGTTAAATTTTAAGACAAGTTTTGCTGCTGGAATATATATAAAACTTAATTGTTTTATATAACTTCTCTGCTTTATTAACCACTGGCTCCCCTAATAAAAAGTGTGGGGCTTGACTTAGCATGGCTTACCTCCAAATTTCTGCACTTTGTTTGTTTTACATCAGTTTGATTGCTTTGTCACCTTCTCCTTATTGTTCGGTGAACGATCTTAAAAACAGCAGATCTTTTCTCTCTTCCCATTGCTGTTTGTTAGTGTTTCTGTAGCCTCTAGAGGAGGAACTTTGTGAATTCTGTGGGGACTGTTCTTGGGTAAGGTCATTCATAGTCACACAAGTCCTGCGACGGTCCCACAGGCTGCAGTAGTAATTCATCAGGAATACAGGAAGCATATTCGACTCTGTGTCAAATATGCACGTACCTTGCATAGTCTCCTTACCTGCTTGCCTTCACCAGCTTGCTGTGTGCACTGTACTGGAAATAGGCTGATCTCTTTCTTGCATTTGGCCTTTCCAGAAAGTTAAAGGTGGGCTAGGCACCAAAGGTAAACTGCACAGCAGGTGAGCAGTCATCCCACAGCATCTCTGGGGTGCGCTGGGAGCCTTCTGCTGGAATGTCACACACTTTAAGGTGTTTAGCTTGGGACTTGTCAAAGTACTGTTTTCTTTGTGTTAAGAATGGGTATGTTAACATCAAACACAAATTTGGCAAAGCCCCTGCAGTAGAATATTGTCTTAATTCCACTTTCTTTTCCTGCCACATGTCAAAAAATTGTTGAATGTTGATCTGAGCAACACTGACCTGTCTGAATTATGCAATGAGTTCTAAAAGTCCCAAATACTGTGGTCTTTAACCACAAATGTTTTTATTAAAAAAAAAAAAAAAAAAAAAAAAAAAAAAAAAAAAAAAAAACCTGTTGCTGCAAAAGCACTAAGTGAAAGGATAATATTAATAAATAAAAAAGTTTAAGAAATATCTTGAATATGTACAGAAGCATGCCAAAACCCACACAGTATATACAGGAGTTTAGTAAGAACACAATCACCGCTTTGTGTTTAAGCAAAACTGTGAATGACCTTACAGTTTCATTTAACTAACTTACTTCTCTGTGGTTATGCTTGAATCTCACTTTGAATGTTAACTCTAAACAGCTAACCTGTTTCTTCCCTTTATCCACTTTTTTCACCTATCATTGCATGACACGCAGGGTCAGTTTTGTGCATGACACCCGCTACCAGTATTGGTAGGTTCCAAATTTCTTTATTGATCTCTTTTTTTATACTGTGTATGATGCATATTCACTTGTTTCAAAAATTCTAGGCAAGATTTAGCCACTGACTAGAATTAAAGGTTCGCTTGTCCTTCTGGTTGACTTTGTAGAGTGTTTAGATATGTAGATGAAAGCTGCAGTTCAGACATGATTATCACCTGCTATAACAACTACACTGCAAAAGCATAATACCATGAATTCCAGTCTGCTTTTCAGTTTTCAAAGTTTTATTTCTCTTTATATTTTATATTGTCTAGTATTATAAAATCATAAAATACTGGAAAAAAGCCAGCAAATTTCATCAGTGTTTTAAAGTTTCATAGTGGTGTGCCTATTTCTCCTTTGCTGTGTGTTAGAAAGTTTTATCAGCGTTTCCCAGAAATGCCTACTTTGATCCACAGAGGTTCTGTTGAAACTCGTGATCTGAATCTCACTCCTTCTTTAAATATATTTGCAGCTTGAAGTTAACATTTTGGGCATGCAGAGTGGATAGTCCTATGCAACACCCTCTGAGACAGAAAAGTAATCTTTCTTCTATTGCCCTGTCCAGTGATTTTATTTCTGGGTTTTGGGCCTACTCACATAAACAGCTAAAATATCAAGCCTTTAAAACATCAAATTAATAATTCCCCTATGAAGATGCTGATTAAAATTCATTCTTAAAATGAGCAAAAGCAGTGTCTTTCACAAAATTGATCTTGCTTTTTTAGATCAAACAAAGTAGTATATATATAATGATAATTATTATCATCCCTCTCCTGATTTTTCCCTCAAGCAGATGGTAATTTAACTCTGATAAAGTCGAACAGTTATGCAGTGCTAGTAGGAAAAAACGCATAAATTGGATTATAAAGAAGGACAGCAAGTATCTAGCTTACTTCAAAATGAAGATACATGAAAATAATTAATTTTTAATTGAGTTTAAAAATTAAGATGAACATTTAACAATTTTCTTCCCAGTATACACCACTGGAGTTTTTTTAGTAGGATTTTATTTTGAAGTGCATTATAGCTGTACTGGGGGAAAACAAATTACGCATGTAACAATCCGCAGGTAATGGGCTATTTTGGTAAAGGCCTCATTTGCACAAGTAATCTTCATCTTAGAGACAGCACTTGCATTTTCAGTGGTCCTTACTCTTTTTTTCTGGGAATCGCCGATTGTGTTGACAACCTTCCTTTAATTGTACTTGTAATAAGCTATTTTCCCTTTTTTTTTTTTTTTATTTCTCCGCCACGCTTTCTCGCTTTGCACTGTGATTGCATGCCATCTGCCGGTTTAACCCATGACGATGGCTTGCTGCTCTTGATATTCACCATGCCAAAAATACCACTTCTCTTACCATAATGCTGCACCCTCCTGTTCATTGCTTCCATGGTTCCCCTCCTGAAAGTACCCATGATGCACAACGCTACGGCCGCCACTGTCTCTGCAGCAACAACTCCTGCAACAAGTGTTCCCTTCGCCGCAACAGCCACAGCAAATCAGGTTTGCTCCTTTTAAAGCTTTCTTTCACAAGATCCTGAACTCTAAATGAGTGCTGAGATTTTTATTTTATTTTTTTAACAAAAAAAATTCTCACAGAGAATTTTTTTTTAATTTCTGTGTTTACCCCATCAAATTTTACTTTTATTTTTAAGTCGTTTATAGCAAGTGTTTGTGGGACAGGTTGCACTTATTTAGAGTTAACATTTGTTGCAAATAATGATGTAGCTGTGTTTTGTGTTGCGATGTTTGTACCTAATTATTGTGTAATTAACCCAGCTGGAGTTAGAATCACCATAGCACTGGACTACTTACAAAAGTCTATTATTAACTCCTAAGTTCAAAAGGAAGATCAGGGCAGGTTTCAAACATTCAGGTGTGTTAAAGTAGCCTTCTCCATGAAGTGTGGAAGTGACTAATTTGTAAGCATGGAAGCTGTCAAAAAATCACAAGCAGGACAAGGCAGCTGGAAAAAAATTTGAATTTTTTCTGTAAATACTAGTGGTCGAAACAGCAATCAAGATATTTATGGCTATGCCTGCTTTATATTTGAAAGTGTATCTTTAACCTGGGAATTATATTTCCCTAAGGAAGAACATTGATAGAAAGCATCCCGAGGGTTATTATCTGAGATAGGCCAAGAAAGATGATACTTTCTCCTCCTCTTCTGCAGTTTATATTAAGCAGTCTTCATTTTGGCTGGGTTTCCCCTCCTCCTGTAGGACCTAATTCCCAGGGAAGACGTATCTACTGCAGCCCGGGGTGTGTAGCTTTGACTCCTCTGTTGGGGTGGTTCCCACCCTGATGTGCCGAGAGAGGAGTTTGCACAGCAGTTGGGTCACTCTGGCTTTTCTCTTGCTCTGGGACCATGCTCAGGCACTTCCACCTGAGATGTGTTCCCCTCAGGTTCTGAGAGGTCAGGTGGAAAAGCAAACAAGCAGATTTGCTCACCAGAAGAAACCAAAGGGCTGTGTCCCCATCATCTTTCCTTCTGTTGCTCCTGGACAGATGGACAAGCTGTTGCAGACCCAGTAGAAACACTGTCCTGTTGGTTCCTTCCCCTCCATTTACCAAGGACTTAGAAAGAAATCTGTGAAAATGTTTTGCTTAATAATGTTATACTAACAAGTTTATTTTTTTTTACTGGCATTCCCAAAACTATTGAGGTATCCCATGGAAAAATAGAAGTTGCTGCAAGAGTTTATTTTTAATAATTTAGGAAAAATATACTACCTCTGAAATACATCCTACTTTCTTAAAGAAATACAAACCAGTCAATTTTCTTTGGGTTTTTTTAAGGTTCATTTGCCAACATTATGATGTTTTTGCTTCTAGCCTTTTCATCAAAAGAGGATTGTTGTTTTGTGCTTACTTTTCTGAGAGCTAGCTTGTATAAAATGCTTGGGTTAAGGATTAAAGTGCAGCAGGCAAATGGTGCATTACACAGTCCTTCCCAGAAGAGTGTCTAAAGCAGAAAATTGTTTGGTGGTGTGCAGTGTAGTTTTGTGATCTCAAAGTGGTGACAGAGGGACTTGAAGATGCTAAGGTACTCAGAGAAAATGGGATGGTCTGGGAAGAGGTTGAGCCTGGGATTCTCTCCAGCACAGGAATACAGCTGGGGCAGCTCCACCACCTGCACTCCTGAGTGCCAGAGGGGCTGACTGTGGCTGAAGGTAGGATAAACACACGGATGCCTACAAAAGGACCAATAAGCAGTATTTTTTTTAAGTTAATGGGAACCCTTTCATGCAAGTAACTAATGCCACTGAGAAGACAAAGATGTACCTTAATGCTCTTCCTCATCTATCAGGATGGCAGGCAGAGCCCCTTCTTTCCCAGTGCAGATTTTGTTTGCATTGAAGGATTATAGCATTTTTAATTTAACAGGAATTGTAGAAGGTGTCTGTTTTTATCTAGTTGCATATATGTGTGTGTGTGTGTACATACAATTCCATGCTGAAATTATTGGATGGTTTAACAGGAGGATGGCTTTTCACTTGTTTAACTTCAGCCATTTGTAAATTTGGCATCTAGATCATCTGCTTTTCTGGAAGTCTGTGTTAGGGCAGGGTAAATTGCCCTGGAGGGTCTTTACTCTGTCCCTTGCCTGTAGAGTGAATGTAGGTGTGCTCTACCAAAGCTCTGCACCACTGCACATGGAGGAGATGAGTCCCACCTCAGGAGCTTGTTTGCTTCTGTGGCATGTGCCATCACAGTCTTCTTTCTCCTCACTCCTGTCTTTGTTTTAGTCATTGTAAGTCTTTAAAAGCCACTGTTAAAAAACATGTATTTCAAAGTAGGAAAAGCAGTAGTAGTTCATTCTTCTTTATAAGAGACAAAACTCTTAAGTTTTCTGTTTATTTACAACATCCTAAGATTGGAGACAAAGCTACAATGATAGGAAAGCCCCACGGTAACTCTGTGGCTAAATTCTCAGTATTTCTTTAACCCAAGAAACATAGCAGGAGCAGGTTATTAACTTGGTAATTAGCATGACTTTGTTCATGGTCATAGCATTCTTTGTGTCCTCTTGTATGGGTTTAAACTCTCCTGAGTATTTCAGAAAAGGACTTTTTTATTCCCAACCAGATAAAATTTCCTTTTCTAGTCTGCGCCACACTGCTTTACATATCTGCGAGGTACAGTTTCCTCTTTCCAGTGTCTCTACCATAGTTTTTTTTTTTTACAACCTGCAGCATTCAGCTTGTCCCATTTCAGTTCCCACGGCTTCTCCTCACAATTCTGAGCATGAAAAGAAAGTTTTAGCAGGACTTAATAATTTATCTCAATATCATTTGGTTTCGTATTCTGACCTGGGGAAAGATTGCAGGTCTCCCTGGGATTGAGTGTGATGATCCCAGTGTCTTTGAAGCACAAGTGGAAGGGAAAAGTGAACATCCCAAAAGTTATGGAATCTCAGTTGATGGCCAATAAAACATAGTAACTCCGTTGGGTCCAGTAAATTATTTAGTATGTGCTGTCAGTTTCTCTTTTGAAAAAAAAAAGTCACTATGTCTCATGTCTTCTGTATATCCTTTCTTTCAGAAAATAACATGAGTAAGAGCTCAAAATACACCTGCATTGGCACACGCTGTCAGTCCTGCTTGGCCAGCAGCTCTGGGCATTGTGTGTTCAATGTATGGCACGAGGCACATGAGAAGATTGTGTAGAATTAAAGGCTGTACTGTGCACATCTGTGCAGGGTGACACCAGTTAAGAACATATGGAAAATTTGGCATCCCTTGCTTTTCCTGACTTACAAAGGTTAGGTTTTAAAAATAATTTTCTTTCGGTGTATTTCAGAAGGGAAAAGAATTGCTTTGGTGCAATGCAATGTAAACAGGATGCAGCAAAATGCCCCACTTACTATAGCTGCCAGGCTGTGGTGAGAGAGAATGGAGGGGAAGGGATTTCAGCTTTCCAGTGAAAGGTAGCTGGAAAGGTACTTGTCCAGGAGCATGACTGGTCAGAGGTAAAAGGCCCTTCCCCTTTTCTCTCTTCACAATTGCTCCAGCCATTCCTGCCAGGATGGGGCTTGAAGCCTCAGCTGCTTAACCCCACTTCAGCAGCAGATGCTTGATGAACATTCAGTTCAGTTGCTTGAAGATGCTAACAGGGTTTTCTTGGAGCAAAGTTTGAAACCGTGTGAAATGATGGTGAGAAGCAGCGTTAGGACATGGATAGCTAGGGTTTGGTCCTAGCTCCCTCTAGTGCATGCATGTGGACAGAGGTACGTAGGCTGTCCTGCTTAAAATATTAATGTAGTCTTTGTGTGTAAGTATGTACTTCAGAGATCTTTAACAAAGCTTCTGTTACTCCTTCAGCTAGTGGATTAGCAATACTCAAGCAAGCAAGGAAACTGTTACCTGCTGAGCTTCACTGACAGGTAGAATCACATAATCACTTAGGCTGGAAAAAACCTCTAAGATCATCAAGTCCAATTGTTAACCCAGGACTGCCAAGTTCACCACTAAACATGCCCCTAGGTGCAGCAGCTGTACATCTTTTAAATACCTCCAGGGATGGTGACTGCTTTGGGCACTGTTTCGGGGCTTGACAACCCTTTCCATGAAGAAATGTTTCCTAATATCCAATCTAATTTTCTCTCATCCTATCACTTGTTACTTGGGAGAAGAGACCAATCCCCACCTTGGTACCCTCTCCTTTCAGGTGGTTGTAGAGGGAAAGAACAATATTTACTGACTGTTTTCTTAGGCTAAGAATGTACAGTGCTGCAGTTTCGGGATTATATAAAAATCATAGATCTTAAGGAAAATTATTTTGGAAGTTTTTTTTTTCTCTTCTTGTTTTGCTGTTTGCTTTATGAGCAAATACAGGAATAGAAACTTGGAGAAAGATTAGATAGAACCTATTTGGAGATAAGGATATTCCTGTTAATGGAAATGCAAAAAAATGTGACTTCCTCCACCCTTCACAGCAAAGGTAATTTAACAGAGGATGGTTTATCCTGACATTATTTGAGAGAGATGTTATTCTGAGTTTTGGGGCTGAAGTTCAGTTTTAAATAATGGCAAACACCTCCTTGTGGGGGCTTTAAATTTCTAAATTAGAAAGCCTCACTACTGTTCCATTTATATATATATATATATATATATATATATATATATCTTGGTGAGTCCTACAAGGATTAGAAGGTTACAACTCAGCCCAAAATTAAGACACTCAAGTGTTGGTGTCTAAGTATGGCTATCTACGTGCAAGATACAAGTTTAAGTACCCATTGTAGACTGTGAAGGTTATCAGCCCAGTCAGATGAAATCTGGAGAGTAGCCTGGCTTGTCCTTCAAAAGTCTCGCAGGGCTTGGTTTGGTTGCCTAAACATGTGTCTGGTGATGTTTGAGATTGTCCTAAGATAACCTTGGATGTCTGCATTACCCAAGACATTTTTACAAGCTTGGCAGATGTAATACAGGACCTACAGACAAATTTGCACACCTACTTCTGAGCTGGCAGCTGGATGACAGGCAAGAGACATTAGCCTTTAGCCCAAGTGGTACTAAAACCCTGGTGAGCACATGACCCAAGCCTGCAGCTGATGACCACATGAAGGGATCTCCAGGCTTTGTTTGGCTTACTGACTAGGTTGTGTCACCTCAGTGAGTGTGGCAGGGGGTTAAGACACCAGCATTTCTGTGTCCTAATCTGTGTTCTCAGGTTCAGTGAGTGTTTCCATAGTTCTTGGTAATTAGAGGACATATATGAAATGCCAAACAATTCCAGGCAATGGGAGTCTTGCTCACATTACATCAGTTCAGAACAGTTTGTGGCTTTTTTTTTTTTTTTTTTGTACCAATGAAAATGGGCAGAGACTGAAAGTATAAAAATAGCATAATAGAGAATGCTGCTTAAAGATGTTATTTAGTGACATTATTCTACAGGCTATGTGACCTTTTATCAAGAAGGAAATAGTAAAGAACATATCCAAAAGAAAAATCAAATACTTTGGGCCTATATCTAAAAAGAAATACAAGATCAACAGGCTGTCTCATGCTAAGGCTTGTGATTATCTGGCACAGATGCTTTAAATTATGCATCAGCATTTGCACTGAATTAGGTGGCAGTTATGCAGATACTAATTATGAAATCATTCAGTAGCCTTCAGTTCTGTCAAAATCTGTTAGAATACAATGAAGCAAAAATAAAAATAGTTGTATTTGAGAGTCACAAACAAAAGGACAATTAAAATATTTGCCCAAGAATTCAAAAACTAGTTATCATAGCGTAAAATACAAACATTTTATTGTATTTTGTACAATACATTTTATGTATTTGGGATTTGAGACACCATGTGTGGTGGCTTTGTCAGGAGGGAGCAGAGCCAGGACGTGCAGCAACAGAGCACGTCTCCTTGCCAAGGTGCCTGCAAAGGCAGCACCTCTCCCAAGGTGGTGTGGTTCATTCTTCTCAGACCAGAATGTCATGGGGCACTGACTCGAGGTGATTTCTCCTTCTGCACAAAGCAGACGTGCCAATTGCTCCTTTGTGCAAATATTCCCTGGTGTCCCCCAGGAGGGCTTCCTCTCCATTCCTCTGTAACTCCAGGAGGCTGTCTGGCACGGCAGAGAGCTGCCCATAGAGCTGCTGACAAGGCTTGTACTGTCTCACGTCCCCTTTCTTCCTCATGGAAACCTGCTGTACTTGTAAACAGGGAGAAAAGTAGCAATATGCTGAGAAAATGAATTTTAAAATCTGGTAAATAGTAGGAAATGGACTTTTTGTTGTTGTTGTTTAAAAGCAAGCTTTTGAGAAAGAAGGTGGGAAGTGGAAACAAATGTTATTTACATCCTTAGTGCCAGCATACAAGAACATTACAAATAAGAGCCTATGCAAAATTCATAGAAAACCTTTAATTGCAGTTTCTGAGGGAATGAGGGAGCAGGTAGGAAAGCACTTCTGGGAATAATGAGTATCTAAATATTTTAGTTTAGTTTTGTTTTTTTTTTTTCTGACTGAAAGATCTAAAAATTCCATAAAGTTCCAATTTAAGTGCTCCTGTAGAAAATTCTGTTCCAACAACAAAGTGATTTGAATCTGACTTGGAAAAGTCTAGAAAAGGAGACAGAGGAACAGGTTCCATCCTCAGACACATTATCAGAGGGAATACTTTCAGGGAGCCAGCTCAGAGCAGAACAGTGTTGGGCATCTAGCGAGCCCTCCTAAGGACTGACCATCTTGCTTTGTACCTGCACCAGGCTAGAAAAACAAACCTAAGTGACCCTTGATCATGAAGAATCATTTCTCTAGAAAAGCTATTTAAATAGCAATAGCTTGTCACAGTAGGAAGGTCAAACTTAAACTGCTTGCTGCTTCTTTCATGCTAGACACACAAGAATCACAAGCCTCATCTCACTCAAGTTATTTTGTCTGACACAGATAAGTAGCTGGGACTCAGATACTCAAGAAGTGACAGTTTCCAGTATTAAAACCCACAGCAAATCTTGAACAGTGTCAAGAAAACATCCATTGAATTGCCTTGAAACAACTGGTGGTACAAAATAAGTGGCAAAACTATTTTCTAAGGCACCAGAGAAACAAAACTAAAAGATTACCCTGGAAAATGTAATGCAACTTTCTTTTAGTTTCGTGCAAACTTTACCAAGTCTTTGTTTTAATAATTTTTTGGCCTCTTAACATAGCATGTTGTTTCTTTGTAGATGATAAAAAGTTCCAGCAGTCTTGTGTATGGAACTTTAGATTGCTTGTTCATATACAAGAAGCCAGTGGGGAAGAAATGGAAAAATCTCTGTTGTGTTTTGGGTTTTTTTTTAGAAATTCTCCCATCATACCCCTCTCCCCTGTATAGGACTAAAACCTGACTTCCTCTGGTATCCTGCTAGATGGCAGTGTCACACAACGTCAGCAGTAAGCAAAGGCTTCATTCTTTTATGTAACAAAAATCAAAACAGATTTCCCTTCCCTGTTATAGAAATTTAAAGTGTTGATGTTTGATATGATAACTTCTTTTTATGTTCTTGCTTTCAATTATTCAACAACGATATTTGACAAGTGGAGTAAAAGTCTTTTGGGGCATATATTTATTATTTAAATATAGGAAATTATTTCTGAGTTCCACTAATTTTGTAAGCATATGGGGGAAAATGAGTTTGTTTCATGGCTTATAAACACAGCTCCATGTGACTCCAGGTTCTTCCATCATACAGAGCAGTGTGAAGCTCCAGGTGTACTTGTCTGGGATCCTGTCCTTTAAAATAATTGCATCTGGACATCTCTAGGTGCTCCAAGTACTTTCCCTTGAATTAAACAAAGATCATATTTTTATCTTGGTGTGTGATTTATTGCCTACTAGAAATGCCAGTCTTTGGCTTTGAGTGTGCAGGAGGCTGCACTGGAAACATCTATATATTTATTTTTGTTGATTGTATCTGTTGTGACTTTCAGCTGGACGCAAAAATTTGCTAACTTGCCTGACTTCATTTTTGGTACAATATTACCTACCATGGCACACAGAGAAACAGTATGCATGTCTGTTTATGTGAGAGTAATCAGATAAGAAGAAAATAAAGGAAGTGGAAAGTAGTCAAAAGTCAGGAAGGTTAAGATTTCCTCAGAGAAGTTATGAGTATAGTGAGGTTTATAAAACTGACTCAAGGTCTTACGAGTAACCTTGATGATCATAAATTTGATACTTTTCTGTGTTCAAGTTTAGTTCTGGATGTTGTCTCCTGCTTTGAAGGGAGTCTGAACTGGTGTGCCAGGTTTTGGGAGAGGAGGGGTTTCAGAGTGGTGATAACTGCTGAGGAGTCTGCGGACGTGCCAGCTGTGCTCTGTTTGCAGTGGTGCCTTCGCCTAAAAAGGATCCTGTATCTATAGTGGCAGCCTCATGTTGCATGATGTGGGCATGTTTGGTGTCTAAAAGGAAAATGACAAGCAGGTTTTGTTAAAAAAAAAAAAGGCTAAGTGAGGATGTCAGGGTGGAGAAGTAACACCACTGCAAGAGAAATAGGGGCACTTCCATGGATAATGCACAACTTGGGCTCGGCTTTCACTCATTTGTGCTATCAGTTTCTCTGTGAAAGCCTATTCTGGTAGTTTCTAAAATTCAAGAAGAGGAGGAAAATGACCTAAAAGTAGGAAGTGAAAAATACAGATTATTGCAGTAGCTCAAACCTGCTGGGAGGTAAAACTGAGTGGCTATCCAAAGCAGTCACTGTATGGGTGCTCCTAAAATACTACAGCAGTGGTTTTCTCACTTCTATGTAGTGTCTCCTACCTCTGCAATGAGTTAAAAATAGATTTTGGTAGAATATATTAGAGTATGTTATGATCAATTTTTAGCACTGCATTATTTATTACTTTAAAGAAGAATAAATAAAGCCAGATTGCTTTCATTTTTAAACCAACTTATCCTCTGTTTCTCCAGAGTGAGTAAATACTTACTAAGTTGAGCTTAAATATTGTACATTATTACTTGAGTAAATACCTATTGAAGCTCATAAACAAGCTAAGGAGTTGGCAGCACAAGTAGCTTTGGTCTCTTCTTTCACGACCTTGTGACAATTAAATGGGAAGAATGATGCTGCTGAACCCCTGAACCCTTTGGGATCCCATAATACTGGGAACTTTTCTTTTTAGATCATCATGAAGAGCTGGATTCAGACAAAGTCTGTGTCAGCTTTATGACACTCTGATGG
Organism: Anomalospiza imberbis; assembly: GCF_031753505.1. Taxonomy (NCBI): domain Eukaryota; kingdom Metazoa; phylum Chordata; class Aves; order Passeriformes; family Viduidae; genus Anomalospiza; species Anomalospiza imberbis. The sequence goes on from NC_089682.1 coordinate 107,119,247, forward strand.
TAAACGGCTTGTGCCTGATGGAATGAAAATGTGTGAGCAGATGTGTCCACTTCAGCGTGGACATCTGACCCTCAGCCATTTCCAGAGGCATATTGTCAACATATGGGACAGGCAAAACTGGGCACACTCAGATTTAGGGAAGAAAAGAGAGGATGGCGCAGGGCACCAGAATTGCCATGTGAGGGAATGGGCTATGAGAAAGCCAAGAAAATAGAACCTCCAGCCCTCAGGAAACACCTGATGCCCCCATGTTAGACCCTGTATGGGCAGGCAGCCATCTGTGGCCCAGACATCTCACTCACTGTGTTCAAATCAGAGGTCATCCTATTGATGAGCAAAGTAGACAAATATATTGGGGTTGCACTGGATTAATGGAAAAGCAATAAGAGAAAATCCTCCTTCAGCCCTGGATTGAAGAGAGGGCCCTGGTTAGTGAATAAAACAAAGCACATGTCCATTAAATGATAATATGCTGGAAATGAGAACGAGGTTTCAGGGGAGCAGGAGTAGCAAAGGAAAAAGTCCAGGCTGCATTTAATGCAAGCAAGAGTTGGAGCTGGCTCAGCTGTCAGTGGTCAAGATGGGCAAAATCTATCCCATGGGACAGTTGGTGGGAGCCCTGGTGTGGGGAAGTAGAATGTTTGGGATGGTGCTCCATGGAGGTGCTGCTGCAGAATTTGTGGGAGAAAGGAGGTGAAAAAGTCCATCTGTAAGGCTATGTAAAATTATTAAGACCAGATATAACTGATACAATAGAGATTACTTTCAGTGAGTGCCTGAACATTTACTCATATTTTCCCACTACTAATTAAAAAAAAAAGAAAAAAAAGTTGTTTATTTTGAAGAAAAGGAACAAGGCACATACAACAAGAGAACATTCTAAGAGAAGATGAAAAATAAAGACATGGAGGCATTTCCCAAAGGCATGGGGAAATATAAATAGTCTTGGGTTCCTTGTCATAAGGAAGAAATACTTGGTGTTACTTTTATTTTTAGAAAGAGGGAGAAGTTATGAGACAGCCTGATATGAGCTGGCTGTCTGAAAATATCTGTCATTTTTAATGTATACCCCAGATATATCTGACCAGTCTGCTCCTCGTGTGAAAGACATGCAAACAGAAAATGTCACTGTGGAAGGGTTCATCTATCCTGATGCAGGTGTCCATAAGTTAAATACCTTGGTGCAAGCTGTTCACCACAGCCTCTTTCATTTGGTCGAGGGCAAAAAAGCATCATGAGTTGATAATCTGTCTCATGCTAAAATAAGTTGCCTGAGGTAGCCTAGGAAGATGTAAAATGGGTGACCGGCTGAGGCATTCATATCTGAAATGCTCTGAGATAAATCCTGTTTACAAGAAACTCCTATTACTACATTGCTTTCAAAATGGAAGGCTGAGCAGACCAGAATGTTTGCTATGTCTGAGTTAATTTTTGGAGGGGTAAGTGCTTTGTAATGTAGAGATCAAATACAGTCTTAATATCTTCTTAAAATATATTAGGGCTTATAAAGCACACTGTATTTTGGAGTAATAATTTCAAAACTTCTGAAAAAGAAACATGTCAGGGGTAGATGCAGAGTCATGTTTTACATCTGATCCGCTGTGACAGGTCTTTAGTTGAACAAGAGTTCATGTACACTGAATTCATACAGAATGGTAAATTTTTTGTATTCATCCTTGTATAATAAATCTGGAACTGGAAAATTAATTTAAATCAGAGATTATAAAGAAGCTTTGTTAATTGTAGCTTCAAAACAGAAAATCTCAAGCCAGTGTTCTTGTAATTCCTAGAATCTAGTCATGCTTCTCTGTAATTTGGTCAATTCCATGAACTGTATCAAGTAAAGCAGTAAACTGGGTGTCAGAAAAGAGCTCACAAAAATGTAATTTCTACTTTGATTTAAGAGACTTTCAATTTTACTTTTTAAGTCTTGAGACAATGACCGATCGCAGCCACCTTTGCCAGATCTGAGGAATTCCCAAATTGATTTATCTGCACTGGTAGTTGGTGATAAGCTGAAACCATTGGCAGCAACATTCCTCTTGGTTGTCATTCCCCTGGATGACACTGCAGAACTGTATCACCCTTATAAGAAACCCTGAATTTCAGGATGTTCTGTGTTGCATAAGGGGCTTAATGACCACTATGATCACTCAGAAGTCCTGAAGGTAAAGGTCTAAAAGAGGCATTCTCTGGTAGGAAAGAAAGGTGCTTTACATTTAGGTGCTGAAAATGTCACCTCTAAAGAGCTGGAAAATTTGAGGAGTGAATTTAGAAAGTAGTTTGTAGAAATTTAGGTTCACTCGTTGTGTTACTAGTTTCAGTGAGGTCTGTTAACTATCATTGGTACAGTGTGAATGATTTTAGTCTAAAGGGTAGACAGCTTTCTGCCACTTCAGACAGGTACGAAGCAAGAAGATGATGGAAACACTTTGTCTGTGATTACCACCCAAAAAAATGCCCTTTTCTGTTACTAAATCTTATGTGAGCTGCTACTCAAGACTCTAAGTGCCAGGCCATTCTGCTTATGCTGGAAAAAGTCTTCTTATTAGATCTTTTACTTGAGCAGCAGAAGGTATGTTTTCTGGCATGTCTGTATCCACACCTGTGGATCTTAACCATTCAGAGCATGAGAAAATGCATTCCTATGCTTGACCTGTCTTTGTATTATCTTGTTTTTCAGGGTTTTTTCTTATATATACTGTGGTAAAAGTGTCATGGCATTACATCCTGTTGCTGTGGACTATAATGTTATAATAGTATCAGAGCAAATACAGTAAGACATATATATGTGCATTTGAGATGTAATTCTTCAAAGAGTAGTGAACGTAGAGGTAGCTGGACCTATTTACAAGTAACAATGGAGTGCAGACTCTGTAGAAAGTGTTTGCAGGGATTGCAGTACAGCTTCTCCTTTTTCAGCATACAAGTGATGGAGTAATTAGCAGCGATGCAGACTTAGATAACCTCTGCCTTCCATCACAGTTTATTACTTCATTTGTAGATTAAACAGGAGAGGTTCACAGTGTGTTTTCCATGTAAAGTAGTTTAGCATTTTATGTTTCTCTGTCAGACACAGTGAAAAAAAAACAGTGGCAGAAGCTGATGCCTGTGTATGTAGCTGTGGCAGAGTTGTGATATCTTTTGAGAAATAGGGTGTGAACATGTAATTAAAGACTACGGGAGACATTTTACACTTTGTGGCTAAGGTTAAAAAGAAATGCAGCTCCTCAGTTCTGTGACTCTGCACTGGAGAAGCTCGTTCTGAAGGAGAGACTTGAGGGTTTTTTCCTCAGAGGACTCCTACATGTACTAGAAATAGCCGGCTGCAACGTGCCCTAGTTATGGCCCTTGTACAAGGGGCGGCACATTGAGGACGATGCAGTGGGAGCAAGCCAGCTCCACAGCCACTGGCAGCAGGAGAGGCATGGCAGTGAGAGCTCCAGCTGCTCCTCTGGCACCTGCAACCCATAAACAGGACATGCCTGCACAGAAAAGGAAAGTGTTCACATTGTCTTCGCTGTTTTCCTGAGTTCTGACAGGAGGAGAGAAAAGCCAGGAATAGGGACACGGCAGTGAAGTCCTTACCTTGGGCTTTGCCACTCACCAGGGCAGGGAAGAGAAGGGGTCCTGCTCTTTCACATTGTCCAGGACCCCTCTGTCCTGCCTGGCAAACAGCAGGATGAGTGGCACTTGGGTTGACCACAATGCCAGGAACAGTCCTACCATTTTCCTGAGAAACAGCCTGAGATTAGGCCCTCTGCCTTCTCTGTCACACATTTTGGGGAAACTGTGAACACTGGTCTTGTGGGACTGTTTGATCAAAGTAATCTTGGAACAAGGGGTAGTTACCTGTCTCCCTGTACTTGAGGAAAAAAAGCCATAGAAAATGCCAGTTTATCCTCTCTTGCATTATCCTCTCTTGTTTATCCTCAAAAGTTGGCAGATGATGTAGTCAGCTGCAGTGTCTGAAAGTCTGGGATTTTTCTAAGTAAAAAACCTACTGAGTAAGTTTCATGAGTATGTTCCATTAAGTGAGACCTTAGGATCCTTTAAATACACTTGTGTGATTATGGCTAACCCAGTGTAGCTAAAGCTGCTTTATTAATTACATTGACATGTTGGATTGTAACATGCTAAAAATAGCAGTGCTGAAAACCTTGGTCATTTCTTATTTTCAGCATGGCTGTGTTCTTTATACATATTGTCAAATCACTGTGCTGAAGCTGGACCAGGGTTATCACAGACAGGGCTTTATTATTTGAGCAAAGGTATTTCTTTGTTATTTCAAAAGGAAACAGAAGATAGGCGATAAGCTAACAAACTCACAATGGGTGGAAGTTCATTAAAAATATATGTCCTTGTTGTGTGCATGATGTATTTAGATGTTAAGTCCTTTGGAGCAGCAGGTGTTTCTACAGTGTCATTACAACAGGGCCTCATGTGTCACCAGATTTCCAGAGCTGATGGCAATCAAGGATGACTTTTTGGCTTGCTGGCAAGGTCCTTGGGTTCAGGGAGATGGTGCTTGTGTACAGAGAGCGAGGCAGTGCAGCCTTGAGGAGCAGTGGGGGTGATGGGCAGGGGACTGGGACAAGTGCCTGCCACACAGAGCCAAGCGTGTTTCTTTTTGGTGGTGTGTATGTCAGAGGTAGTATGTTGCTTAAGTTCCTTTCCAAAGACCTTTCCCCTCCCTCTTTTAATATAAATATTGCATTAAGCAGTGGTCTAGCCTCATAATACACAAGTAGGTCCAAGTGCTGCCATAACTGCAAATACAGCTTAAAAATATGCCAAATGAAACAGGGAGAGCAGGCAATACACTCTTAATTCCTTGACTCGTGCTTAAGTTTGGAGCACAGGATAGCAATGGCATGATAAAATATCACACCTCTGCCTTTTGATATCACTTTTACTGACAGCCATTTAAGGCAGGTGATAGAAATCTGAACCATTTTCCAATACTGTGAGCAGGTGGAGTTGGTTGCTGAGCACACTGTGCATTTAACCTTCGCAATATTGGAAGCACAAGTAAAATACACCTGTAAAATGATTGTTTCACCCTCCATTTGAGACACCATGAAGGTAAAGCAGCAAGGTTAGTGACTAGTTAGGTACACAGAGGTACCACCATGGTGATCCCCCTAGAATCCTTGCCATAAGGAAGCTTGAGAAAACCTCTCAAGTTCACTGATCTGCAGTTAATGTTTTTAGGGAATAAGCAGCTGCTAAAAGGGCATTGAAAAGACACGTTTGCTTCATGAAAATACCCAGCTCAGTACATCTTTTTGCTTGTTAGTGGCAAGGAGCCCTACCTCCACTGTTTCCCCTGATCATTCCTGACTTTCTGGGAGCACAGTGGGAGCTGGAGAATCACCCCAGGCACTGATGCACTTTGAGCTCTTCCAGGAGGTGCGGGGCTTCCACCTCCACTGATAGGCAGGGCACTGAGTGTGCGCACCCCACCTATGGCCCTGGATTCAGCACTGCCCTCCTGTATTTTGACACATAAAGTACCCCCTCTGTGTGTTCTCATGCACATGAGGACTTGTGTGCAGGGGAAGACAAGTAGGTGTGTGAGACACAAACGCCTCCCAGGCAGCCTGAGGACACGGGACGCTGGGGCACTGTCCCACACAGGATGCTGTCCCACATTGTCCCACATGGAGTACTGTCCCACAAGGGACGCTGTCCCACGCGGGGCACTGCGCCATGCAGAACGCTGTCCTGTGTGAGCTGTGCCTGAGCTCAGTTAGGCCAGCGCCGGCCGTCTGGGCTCGCTGCTGTCCCCGCGTCACCTAAAAGCGCGATCACGCTTTCCCTTTCTCTCAACAGATAATCCTGAAATAGCCAGCAGGAGCGGAACAGAGTGTCACGAAGCCTCCCTGCGGACGGCCAAGCACGGCTACTGTACATACTACCCCGTCTCCTCCTCTCTAGAGTTGCCACAAACTGCATGCTAAGTCAAGAATTTGTTCTTATGGACAAATCAAAAACTCAAAAAAGCTAGTGCTGCTATGTCATATATGAATATTAAATATGGTATGCTTACTATACTCCAACCTAAAATAGTTAACTACCTGATACCAGCTGTGATGTTTCAAGACATAAAGGATAACATTTAATTTTAAAGATTTTCTAAGCATAGTTTAATTATTGCAAATATTGTCGTTTCTCCATAACTACACCTAATGAAAATGGTCCAGATCAGTTAGTCTCGTGAGATTCTATGTTTATGAATCTTTCGAGCTCAGCAATAATTGAGTTGCATTGACTAAAAACTTTCCCCAGTTGCAGGTTTAATTTCCACCCAAATTATGATTCGGGGTTTTCTTCTCAGTTAAAAAAAAAAAAAAATCTTGGTTTTGCTCCCTTGGTGAGTTGATTCCAAGACAGAGGAGGTGAAATGCAGCCCGGTGTCCTGCACATCATCCTGCAAATCTGATATTTTTAGCCAGAAGTCCAAAGTAAAGCACAAAGTCTTTAGATGCACATGGTTGGTGTTTGACTTGTATGGAGAAGTTGCATTTGAATCATAGCAGAATAGCGGAAGAAAATTTTAAAAATTTTGCACAGTATGAACTTCATACCCCTTTCAATCCCCAAAAGAACAAAGTCTTGAGAATATTATTTTACGAGTATATTTATAATGTTTTTAAAATAGACTTTGCAGAAGTGCCTAAATTTTGTCACATCAGACTTGATGAAAGCGAGCCTGATGCCAACAGTCAAATCTCATCAGACGTGAATAATCTTTGAAACTCATAGTCAGGTTACCAAAAAGATCCAAGCTGTTAAGAAGTAATTTCTAGAAGTGTAAAATCAAACAAAACAAAAAAAAAATGAAGACCAAACTAACAAAAGAAAAGGCAAAAAAAAAAAGGCTGTAGATTAAGAGATTGTATGATACTCTAATTTAATTAAAATTCAGTTGAGTCACTGAAACTTCATAGGTGACTTTAATCTAGGCTATTAACTGAACACTAAGAATGTAGAATGAGATTCAGTTTAATAAATCATTACTGTATTTGCATTTTTTTAATTGGATTATAGGATTGTAACCAGATTAGAGTGGAGAAAAATAGTTCTTTTAATTGTTTTCATTTAAAAACATATTTTATGTCACAAAAGTATGAAGATATCTTTAATACAATTATATACATGTTATATATACATACATACATATATATGGATGAAGCAGATTTTAATGTTGTTTACTTTTTTAAATACTTTGTTGATTTACAAGGTAATTATATATGTATAATTAAAATTTCATTTGTTTGATTTGAGATTTGTTTCAAGCACTATTGTACCAAATATTTCATATTTCACATTTTATATGTTGCACATGTATCACATAAATGACATAGTTTTTAAATTATTGTTTAAAAAAACAAGACAGCTGTTGTAAGTGGATATTATGTATAATTGTTTGCAGCATAAGTTTTCTATGTGGACATTACTAGTGATTGCAGTATTTTAACTTAACCTCTTCAGATTGATTGTAAACTATTTTAAACTTTGGCAGCACTGCCTGTTCTGAACGACTGAAGGCACTAACCATATTATTATTTGTCTAGGAAATTATTTTCCAGGCTAAATCTTGTTTGTCCGATGTCTAATTACTATCTATTTATATATAAAGCTGGAGATTTGATCATCCGAAAGAAAAAAAATACTCACAATTTGGTTGTAAAATTAACATAGTGCTTGTAACGTTGCGTTAGTTTAATTTGTGGGAAAATAACGTATCTTAACTTGTTACTTTAGCAGTTAAGGTATCACCATTATATACTATTAAAACACTAATATTTGTAGACTTTCTCAGTCATTATACCTAGGTAGTTGACACTGCAACTTGCCTATATCTGTCAAAGTTGTTTTTATTTTTTTATAATAGTTAATTTAGGCATTTGGGTAGCTTATTGTATAATACTAAATGGTAAATTATCCATGTTTAAATATTTTATGTAGATAACGCTTCAAGACATCATTTTGTGTGAACTTTTTATGTTTCAAAATTACTGTTATTCTATGTTTTTTACAATTAATCCAATATTACTATTTTTTGCCCATGGATGACGAAGCTTCAGATACATCAGGTCTTTCATCCAGATAAACTGACAGACAAAAAGAGAAAATGTATTTTTAATAAGAGATCCACTTTCCGACTTTATGACTTTGTAATATTCCTGAAAACTGTACAAGTACAAACCTATGCTAACAGTAAGGAGGCAATTACAGAGATGTGCAAATACGTGTACAACAGATTCTGCATTTTATTTATTTATAAAGTAATTTTATAGACTATTTCAAAATTTGGGAAGATCTAAAACTATTTTTCTGTATAAATATTATTTGCCAAAACTTTGTTTATATTTAAAAAAAAAAAGTCTAATGAAAGTGATTAAATTTTAAATGCTTTGTTTAATTAAAAAAAATACAACAAGAAATATAACCCCCTAAAAGAACCATGAGATGGGCCAACATGGAGACAGTAAATACTGTAGCTGGGACATGGTTTCAAGTGACTTGAGATGTCTCAGTGCTTGTTTTCTTCAAAGGATACAGCACCTCACCAAAATACCTTTTTGTTTGCCTCTCTCATCCAGCATAATTGACGACACGTACAATGAATATTTCAGTAACAGTTAAAAGAAACCCCTCCATTCACTCTTTTACAGCATATATAATTACTAGTGGTCTGTTAAATAGCCATTCTATTTCTGTTGTGACGTTAAATTCATTCACCCAATGTACAACCACTGAAATAAAAAGAAGCATTTTAAAATGAGAGCAGAGTTGGGGCGATCCTTTATTGTAGCATGCTCTGGGAAGAGGGGCCTGAGGTAGCAAAAAATAGGAATCTTTAAAAGGTATGTATTTTTTTAATTTTATTTTTTCCTTGATGGCTTGTTCAGGTAACAAATCCTTAAGTGCAATCCCCGGGTGCTGGACATGCAGATGCTGTGTGAGGAAGCCCATGCCCTCCTTCTGCACCACACAGCTCCAACAGCCATCCCGAGCCCTTCCCGCCCACCCATGCATGCCAGGCTGCAGGCAGGCACTGGTTATCCCAGGGGTGTGGCTCACAATTGCCTGACCATTGTGGTGAATTTTTGGTGGCACATCCTTTGCATCTTCTTTTCTTTCCTACATCTTGAAGAGTGTTACACCAACAAATAATCCCTGTTATCTGCTAGTTCCTCTGGAGAGAGCAGTATCACAAAGGGGTTGTGTGCCCACAGGCAGAGATTGCATGGCAAGCTAGTGACAGAGGAGGGATTAAATTAAACACTCTGACTGGCAGCTCTGTGGTTACTTCACATTGACTTCTCTGATTGTTTTTTTTTTTTAATGCTTTTAAAGAAAGGAAATACAATTCCTGCAGAATCAGGAAGAGTTTGTGTCATAGTGTTGTCTACACTTCATCAGCACAGGGCTGGTTTGAAAGGAGCCCAAAGACATAAGTGATGTGGAAAACCACCGGGTCATCCCATCCATTTGGATGTATCACAGACGTACTGAGCCAGAATCCTGCTGAGAATGAGTATGTGGGATGGAGAGGAGAAATAGGATGACTTGCAGGGACAAGGAAGCCCTGGAGCATTAGAGGGCTGCAAGGGCATTGTAGAGCAGAAGCAGCAAATGATCAAAATTCAACTCCTAATGACTCAGGAGCGGGAAGCCTGTCTGTTGACACTTTCTTATGTTAAACCCCACCCTGGACAGTTGTCAGCTGCCAAGAAAGGTCAGGACATGTCACTTTTCTTGTCTAAAAGCTGCTTTGTTTCTTGTCAACTTTGACACTTTCTTGGCATTGGAGAAGTGCTCATGGAAGCCATGAGCTTTCAGGGGGCCACAGCAAACTCAAAGTGTCTGTACATGTCCACATGCAGAGCATCCCCCCTTCAGATAACATCAGAGTTTCCAAAATGGAGCAAGTTACTTCTAGAGAAGAGCTTCTAGAAACCTTTGGTTTTCTCCCTGCGCTGGGCCATGCACCTCCCATGGCCCCATGTGGGGAAGCCATGGCCATAAGACTTATTCTCTATGTTTTGCTTGGTTGTCAGTTCAAAAGTCTGAAGTAATCTGAACACTGGGGTGTTTTCGCAGTCCACTGGAATTAAAAGCATGAAACAAAAGGGGATGTGACATTTGAGGGATCAGAGACTGCTGGGATAGTTTTGCATGTTTGTATACAGCAAAAAGGAAGCCCAAACTGGTTGAACCTTGTTCATGCTGCACTTTGGGAGTGACTCTTGAGCAAGTTTCTAAAACAGCAACTGGGTTTTCTTTCCAAAAGAGTTGTTTCACTCCAGGAGACTCCAGGAACAACCCAACATTTCTGTACTGTGGGTGACAATAGATAAAATTACTTGTGAGCAAGGCTGTACAACAGCGTAGGCATTGCATCTCCTGCTACGGACATTTACTGCATGAATTCATGGGACCAAAAAAAATACCTCGCCTGGAATTGCTGAACACCTTCCTTGGCACCTGATCATGCAGTCATCTGAGCATACCATGTTCTTTATGCCTGCAATCAGTTCGCTAGCCAAGCCTTTTGTCCCATAGCCTGCCTTTTTAATGTCATATAATTGACAGTTCTGGAGGCTTTTTTACACAGGTCAAGATGATGTTTATTGCTGGAGCGGGTGTGTGTGAGAGTAAAACCACCTCAGCTGTTGCATTACTGCTGGTACATAATGTATTACCTGCATAAAGGTATGGAGTAGATAATTTGATTATCTGTGAATGGATAAATTATGGAAATGCATAAAGTGTTATTCTTCTAATTCCGTAATTACAGAAACCATAGAAATAGTAGAAAATAAATTACATATTTAATTACATGAAAATACATTCTGCTGTAACAGGGGGAAAAATGCAATACTAAGAAATGTGAAAGGAAGGTATTGGTGTGAACTGCTTATTTAATGCTGGGTTGCAGTTGCATTATTTCCATCAAGGTTTCTTGCAATGTGAGGAAGACACTTGGCTTTATGATTTAGGAAAATCACTACAGGAAAGACGCCCTGCTTCTCTCATCTTCAAAGGGCTGGATTTGGATACTACTTTAAAGGAAAACAAATTCTGGTGACTGTCTTCCTTAGCCTTAATTGTCACAAACCAGTCAAGGTGTGGCCTGTGTGGTTCCTCAGAGGGCCATCAGACCAAAGAGATGCCAGGATGTGGAGGTGGCAAGGGTGACCACAGTGGTGTGAGGTTCACGTTGTAGGAACAGCCCCCAGGGATGGTCATGCAGGTGCTGCCTATGCTAAACCTGAGCTATGTTTGCATTTGCCATGACTGCCTCTTGTTTTCACGCAGGGCTAGAAGGAAGAAGTTGGGTTATGGTTGGGTTCCTTGGGTTATGGTTGTAGCCACTGCACTGAATGTCAGTGGAGCACATCCAGAGATGCTGAAGTTGGTAGCTTACAGCACAGCTCAGGACTGCAAGTGGGCAAGTTTTTCACACTTGGAAAACTGCTGGAGCGGGATCCAGCTTTCTCTCTATAGCTGCAGAATCTCGAGTGGGACACTGCAAAGTACCCACTGGGCCTAAAGCTGCTGCTGTGGAGGAGCACAGGTCTGGGTGAGTGTGTTAAATTAAGTCTGCCAGCCCCATGCAGGTGTCTCAGATACTCTACAACACCTTAGATGAGTTTAGTCAGTGAATCCCAACTGTTTTCACAAAGGACAATGGTTTTGATGGCTTTTAAAGCACCCATCATGCACCAGAAATCACAAAATCATGAGATTGACTGAAATTGAGGTAAAAATCCTGATCTTCTCTGTAGGTATTTGGAGGATGTTCAGCTTACATATTTAAGCTTTTTCTCTCCTACTATGGTATCTAGAAATTTTTTTCATGTCACCTAACATGTTCCTGCGCTCACAAATGTAAAGCTAGAGCAGTTCACAAACTTCTTGAGAAACTCATGAAAACTTACAACAGGAATTCAAGAAGTTTTTATGTCTTACCATGTTGTAGGGAGGAGTCACAAAATATGGTAACCCTTTATGATGTGATATGATTTCTTCAGGCTTAACTTCCACATGGACTTTATTTAATTATTATGCCAATGAAGGTGTGATGTTATTAGTACAACATAGGCTGAGTGCGGTTGCAATGGGATGGAATGTCCCTGTATGCAAATACATTGTTCTGTTTAACATGAGAAATGACTGTACCCTACTGTATCCAAATTAGTGATGTTGCTTTAATTTCTCTAAGTCTTGATAACAAGCTGTCCTTAGACAGGTGCTGGTTCATTTCTAGGTTTAAGATAAATGATGATGAAAGGCAAGAGTCCTGTTTTGTGTCCTTCCTCAAGCCAGATGGGCTCAGAAGAAAAGCTGTATAAGCAAGTACAAGTGAAAGAGAACTTGCATGGGAAAAAGTGCTCAGCCTTAAGCAGATTTCACAGTGGACTTTCTAACTAGAATAGGACTTTCTAACATAGAATGGGATAGAAGGTGTTTTTCTTTTCTATTGACCTTAAAAGTGGCTACTTTATACCCATTTCAGAGGAAATAAATGAGGTTGAACTCATCTGAAAGAAAATCAATGCACTCCTCCATGAGTGTGAACTTTGCAGGAGCAGTCACTGGAGGAAGTCCCTGGGCCGATGGTATTGCCCATTCTTCCTGTTATCTCAGAATTCATGGTAAGTATTGCTTCTGGGCAGCAATAGAAGCGTGCTGGCAACTCCTGCTGGGGCAAGGGATTTCTCATTTTATTTCCTGTTAATTAGCTCATGGGAGAGGCTGGACTTCTTCAAGTCCAGTTTTGTCTGGAATTGCAGGTATGTACAGGAACTTTCATTTGGTGTTTTTCTCACCAGCTTGTTAGATTGATTGCTCTGGGGTCACCAACATTAGGAGGATGTGAACCTATTGGAGTCAGTCCAGGGAAGGGCCACGAAGATGATCAGAGGGCTTCGGCACCTCTCCTGAAGGTAGGCTGCAAGAGTTGGGGTGATTAATTGGAGAAGAGAATGCTCCAGGGAGACCTCCCAGTACATAAGGGAGGCCTATAAGAAAGATGGGGACAGACTTTTTAGTATGGCCTGTTGTGACAGGACAAGGGATAATGGTTTTAAACTAAAAGAGGGTAGATTTAGATTAGCTGTAAAACAGAATTCTGTTTTTTACAATGAGGATGACGAAAAACTCAAACAGGTTGCCCAGAGAAGTTGTGGATGCCCTGTCCCTGGAAACATTCAAGGCCAGGTTGGGTTGCACTCTGAGCAACTTGGCTGAGTTGATAACAAGCTGCCCATGGTAGGGGGTTGGCCTAGATGACATTGAAAGGTCCCTCCCAGCCCAAACCATTCTTTTACTCTATACAGAGAGCCTATAAAGCAAATGAAACCAAATTAAATCCAGTTGTCAGCCAGTTTGGCACTTTCTTACTTGCAGCCACTCTATTTGCCAGTTGTAACACAGTATGGATTGCCTGAACAGTGGCAATAGTTTCTTCCTGAGCATCCTTTTATGTGTGCAGGTAGAACAGAAACATGCTTTTTCCACACAAAATTCAGGCCTTTTGCATTCAGCCCAGGGTTCTTGTATAAGCAAATGGAGAGTGACTGAGGCTTTGCCAGAGGGCAACAACATTGAACTTCTAGGCAGAATTGCTTCTTCTGAAGCCTTTCCAGCCCTGCTGCCTACAGAGGAGCCTAGTGTGACCCCTCCTCCATCAAGCTGGGGTGCACAGCAGGGTGCTGTGCATTCTCAATCCTGTCTCCAGCTCCTTCTTGCTCTAGCTTTCACCTGAGCTTGTTTTCTAAGCATATAAACACCATGGGAACCCCATGCCACCTACTGGCTTCCATGCCTTTATTTTTGTCTGAGGGTGGTTGTTTTTTCAAACCATCTTGTTCCCCTTTTCTTCCTTTGACTCTAGAGATGATGTAGGCTTTTACAGCATCATGTGGTCGGGGAGCACGCTGTGGCCCTTGCACCAGTGCTGGACTGTATTGGGTGCAATGAACTGATTCATCTTGCCCCTGCAGATTGAGCACGCTGCCTGAAAGATGAGATGCTTTAAGTGATCTGTTCTACAGTAATCAAACACCTTTGCCCACCACTACACGTGCACATTAATATGAATCCTTTACTGTTTAGAGAAACTTCAGGGGGAAAATGTCCATTTGCTACTTAAGGAGAAGCATTGGCCAATCCTCTCTTAATTCATGCACAGAGGCTTTTAACTTCACCCACCTGATTCTGCTGGCCTTCCTTAGGAGATCCATGGATCCAAATTAAGGGCCATGCTCTTCTTGACCATACAGAAAAGTTCCTTGCAAGGTTATGGAAGACTTTGTGAGTCAGTTCCCATGGAACTGACCAAATGAACTTCATTTTCATAACTAAAGAAGGAAACCACAACAGTCTGAGCATTTAAAGCATCATTTAATAACAGATTTGTTTTACATGGAAGGTAAGGTGGTATAAGCCTTCCTAGAGAGGATCTGACTTCCGTGAAGGCAATGTCTCATCTGCTGCGTCCAGCATTCTGTGGTCAGTAAGAAGACAAATGAAGCAGGCTGACTGCAAATGAGTCTCCACCTCAGCAGCAGAAGCAACTCTCTGCGTACTATTATTTGGCCAGAGAAGTCTTCCAGTCTTTCCCAGTGAATGCTGTCCACAGGAAAGGTTTTGATGAGAGCTCCTTGGGTATGATGGAAACCCCATGGAAAGCAGAAGGTGCAAAGCAGTGAGGGGACATCACATGGTGAGAAGCCAGTTGGTGGAAGCCAAGTGCAGCATAATTATTCTCTTATTTGCTTTTCACCTCCATCTACATCAGATGTTCACTCTAAAAGGCATTCCACCTTCCATCTTGATGGACAGGACTTCCTTTTAGACCTGGCATTTGGGAGTTTTACATCCTTTCTTATTTGTTTCCTCTCCCTTTGTTTTAATTTTAGCCATTATGCAGATGATCCAGTGCAATATGAGATCAGCCTTTGGGCTTTGGTGAATGCAGCAGATTACTCCTGAAGGGGAAGGTATCAGAGGAACTGCTTTCAAATCCAAGATTCCTGTCCAATATAATTATTCCTATTTAAATAAAGGACTTACTCAGCAGCACCTCTCTATACAAAGTGAGGGCTGATCCCTCTTGCCACAGCTTTTTCTTCTCTTCTTAGAAAATAACTATTAAAACCAAAACTAGTCAATCAAAGTGCCTAAAATCAATGACCATTTTATATTCAATGGAATCCTTACTTTCTAAAAAATATCACAATGACACTGCTCTATTTTCCTTCCCCTTATTGTTACTATTATTACCTCATTAATGCTCCAGAGAGAAACAGCTGCAATTCCTTTAGTTTTCAGCTTCTAAGACTTAGCTGGATGTGGCTTCATGCTCTAGGAGTCAATAGATTCAAGCCAATTTGCAATAAAACTACTAAAGAAAATGGCCCTGATAAGATGTGGCATTTGTATAACTTGGATTTAGTTTGCTCAGCAATGCAAACATGTCCCAAGGTGAGTTTTGTCTAGAAATGCATGCTGCAGCATCATGGTGTCAGCAGCTCCCATTCACAGGGGCTGATACTCATTGAAACATCCAGAGTTTGTGGTGGGGTCCCTCAGAAGCAAGACCTGCAGCAGCTGGGCTTCACTGGGATTAAACACTTATTACTGGAGCTGGATGCAGAGTTGAAAGGAATAGACTTGGGCTGAGTTACTTGAGCAGGATATTAGAAGAAGGTAGTGTGTGGATTTATGGACACTGCCTGTGCTCTGCAGGAGCTGTGGGTAGCTGCTCAGCAGTGAAAAGTACCCTGTCTCACAGAAATGGAAGTACCTTATCTTTTTAAAAAATGTTTTTCTTTCAGGATCCCAAAATGTGTGTCTTTTTGTGGCAATCACTACAGAGATAATTAGATTGGCTGTCAACAAGCCACAGAAGGTCTTCTCAGGTGCCTGGTGCTTTGTCCAGCAGATTACTAGATTTACCACAGGAGCATCCTACGGCTTCTGGTAGAGCTGAAGGCAATGGGAAGGCCCAAAGGAGAGGATTCAGAGGCACGGCCTGGGGAATGCATCTTAATTCTGTCAACACATCCTGTGTCAGAATCCAAACAGCCTCACCAGCTATCCTGATCCTGCACATGAAAAACGGTATCATTGTAAATAAATAAAACCCAAAGTCTCCTAACCTGTGGCATCAGAAGTAGCAGGACCTCTCTGAGAAGTTAGTGAGTATGAAGAAGGAAAGTCTGTGGCCTCTACAGTAAGTCCTGTTGGCTTCTTCTTGCTGGGATTTCTTCTGCCAAACCTCTGCTGTATGCCACCACTGGCATCCCTGGTAGCCATCCCCTTGTGCCATGTTTCCTTCTGTCAAAACATGGAGGAATTGGAGCACATGCAAAGACAGAAATGTAAAAATGTCTTTTTCTACCACACTTGGAAAATATCCCTGTGGAGGACCTAAGGGAGCAGGTGAGTTTTACAAGGCCCATTCAACCAGCCAGGTTACAAGGGAGTTTCCTCAGCTGCAGCCCCTTAAGGAGCCTGAGGCTATTTTTAAATCAGTAAAATTAAGATGTCTGGGGGTTTGGGAAGCTGATTAGCTCCACAGGGCACCCACAGACCTCAGAGGCAGCTGAGGTGAGACAAAGCTTGCCTGCAATACACCTGCCTGTTTCTGCCCTTGAGCATCCCTTGGCCACTTGATGGTCTCTGCTCAGCCAAGGGGCTGCAAAAGCTCCTTCTCCTTCAGAAGAGAGACCTGGCTGGATTTGTGTGCCTTAGGCCCTCGACTCTGCAGCCATCCCATTAATTTAATGCTGGTGACACAGGCTCACATGCAGCTGTTCTCTCAGCTTCAACCCAGCCTCCCAGCGACTGCTCCTCAGCCTTTCCTGGTGTGTCTCCACACACCTTTACCCACACAGGCACAGGCCTTGGCTCACTGCATCTTTCTCATGTTAGAAAAAGCCCAAGACTCTTTTAGAGCATGTTATATCTGTTTAGAGGCAAACTGCATTTGTTTTGATGAAATGAAAATAGCTGGAGGTTTATGATGATAGCAGCCTGCAGCTATGCCTGCTAGTGCAGTAAACCTGCTGCAGGGAAGAATGGCTCTGTGCTCTGCTGTTCCTGCCAGAAGCATCCCTGGCACCTCCCAGACTGCTGCATTTTTCCTCTGGATAAAGCCTGGATTGGCAAAAAGTGCCAATGTTTTTAATCCCTGCCTTTTCTATCTCAGGGGAAAAAGAAAACAATTTTAAGAGCCTGTTCTTCAGGCATTTATATTCGTAACAATTTAGCCTGCCCAGCTCCATCCCCGAGTATCCATCCACCCACCCTTGCAGAGGGGCACGTTGCACAGGTTGAGCTGGTGGGGACCATTTAATTGACCATTTTGGACCATTTAATGGTCCAAAACCATTTAATTTGTTTTCTCCTGACACAAAGGAAGCATCTGGGTGGGCACAAGGGCAGAGCTGCAGCCCTGCAAAAGCATTTCTCCACCTCCTTTTGTGTCACTCCACAGGCAAGTGAGGGGCTTGGAGGAACAAAGCTTTCTTGTCACGTCAGATGTTCCTCAGAAAGGTTTGTCCCTTACTTAGTACTGCCACTGCCTCTTTTATCTACCAAAACCAAAGTGCATTTTTAGCGTCACAGTAAGGAGACAGCTTCTCTCCATCAATTTCCATCTGCAAGATGAAGATGGGAACAGCCTGGTAGGGGTTTTGCTGGGGACAGCTGCAGAGCTGCTGAAGGCTCCCTTATCCCTGCTCTGCTTCACACAATGTTGCGTAAATCAAGGAGTAAAATGTAAGCATGGAGCCAGGACTGTACCAAAAGCGTTATTTATTTTGACCCTGGCAAGTTGAAAGCTCTGGTATTTACACAGTGGTCCCACAAATCCCAGAGGCCCTCTTGGGTCACATCAACTAACATAGCTTTAAGATATTGGAGTTTATGCCAATTTATAGTAGCTGAGACACTGGCTGAAGGTTTTCAAGTCCATGGAAAACACTGCAGCAAAGACTTCTTTTTTTTAATCTCCTTTATGTCTTCTTAACTACAAATACATACATAGGTATTTAGACAACATATGCAAATTGAATTATCACTTTTTAAAACACTACACCAATTTTTCCAGCACCCTCTTAATAATTTTAAAACTTTGCTTATAAGAGTATTTTATGAAAAGCTAGTCCTTAACTAGAGAGGTGGTGGCTGATTTGTATGGTTTAAGAGAACATTACAGGGCCACAGCAACCACAAATTTTGCTGTTCATGTCTCCCTCCGCATAAAGAAAGCCATCATGTTAACTGATAAAAATACATTTTCTCTAAAATCAGCATGACACATGCCAGCATACAGATCTTCACCTAAATGATGATTTTTTTTCTTCCAGACCAGACACTAACCACCTTGAGAAGATTGTCATGGAGTAGTTCTAGCATTTTCATCAGTCATCTAATATGCTCAGTATGTTCATCCCAAACCCACAAGGAAATATTGTTGGAATCTGTCCCAGAAAAGCTATCCTGATAAAGTTCATCTCTGTGCAGTGGGACCAGATCTATATGAAAGTCCCAAAATAATTCTGGGAAAAAATCTAACATTATGGATTTGTTGGTGCCTTGTGGGTTGCTCCCAAATTATTTTGTAAGCATCTACCTGTAATTGTATTAGTGCTCACTGAAGGCCCAAGAGAAAATGCCGAGAGGGCTTGGAGCCAATTCTTTGTATTATTTTCCTCAAGCAAATGAGCTGCAGTTCTTAAAGTAGGATATGCAGATCTCCTGCTAGGCCTCCCACTGTAACACACCTCTGAAAGGCTGCTTGAAAACAGTAGTCACAGTGCTGCGTTCACGTACAGCACTGAAGACCTAAAGAAGAGTATGAGAGCTTTGTACATCTCACAAACTCAGCTCCTTTTAGTTTTTCCTTGCATGAATCTTTTCTTTAGCCTCAGAATGATTTTATCATAAATTTATGATGTTGGGTTGTCGCAAAGCATCAGCTACTGGCATCAAAAACATGAGATCCCTGGTTTCTGTTAGAAAAATCCAAACAATCTATCACAAAGCAGCAAAAAGAAGCAATAATAACTGAAGACCAAAAGGGAAACCCAATAGTCAGTGTTGGGAGACAATTATTTTCTGGCCCTTAATGTTTCTCTCTGAAGACCAGCAGTTAGTAGCTCATATGTTGATAAAGATCATATATAAACCACATGATCCTGAAGCATTCAGTTAAAACTTCCTGTTCCACTAATTAGAGGTTGGGCTCCACAAGCTCCTACAAGTAGAAACTCCAGACCTTCATGCAGAAAGAGACAATTACTGTACAGGTGAGAGCTGCCTCCCCACCCTTGTATCATTCCTGCATTAGCTCCTATCTGTGCATTCGTTGAGGGAGGCAGGGAGGGAGGGAGAGAGTCCATACCTGAGCTGGGCACGCTTGTCCACCTCCTCGTGTACACACAGAGGGTCAGCACTTGCTGGCAAACTGGCAGCTGGGTCTTTTCCAGGGGCTGTCACATCCCCCAGGCAGTGACCAGCCCCCTTCAAACTTACCTCTCCGTGCCTGCCCTTAAAACCTGCCTCTCCTCAGGGACCCTTCCGGGGCCTTTCCCACTGTGACTGCCATGCTTGGCACAGCAACCAACTCCACCAGGACAGATGATGTAAATCCAAACATTCAAAACAAACCCATCCCTTTGCATATGCACCAAAATGACCTATGCAGTTTTAGTTCATGTACTAAATTGAACTTACCTAAGTTATGATTGGATTATGTGAAATCAAGATTAAATGCTTCCCCTTTTTCTGTGAAAAGCATATAGGAAATTTTATTTTAATTTACAGTGTAACTCAGAGCAATTAAGACATCTTACAATTTCAGTTCTGAATATTTTGCAAAAAATAACCACATAAAAAGAAAATATTATTGTAACTGTAATATTTATTGATGCCTACAAATCTAATGTCACTGATGCTTATACAATGATTATTATAAAGAAGGACTTATTTTAAGTCTGACTCAGAAGAAAAAAAGGCAAAACTTTATCTTAATAAAAACAGACTATCATTGTCTTAACTTTCTCTTAAGTTTGGTGATTGAATTGATTTATTTTTAGACATCATAAGGAGAAAGAATGAGAGTCAAATAGAATAATAAATTACCTGGTTTTGGTTTATTTTGCTGTGTTTTTTATATCTTGAAACTGACTTCCCCTGTTTTTACATTTGAACAACAGCTATTCAACTTAACTTTATTAGTGATGAGTATTTCTTACAAAACTTAAATATGCAGTGGAAGTTTTAATTAAAATTAATTGCACCATCAAGATTTCTCATTTGCTTTATGGGAAGCAAGGAAAACTTTGTTGTGAAATGCCATAATACATCAGCAAAAGTCTACCAAAACCACTGAAAACAGTAAAAATCAGGACACAAGCTAATTCATACTATTTTCACTTTGATTTCCTGGCATTTTGGGGAATGGTTTATCAAATTTTCACTATTAGTAAAAAGAGGGGCCAGGAGCAATTACTCTTTTTTAATTTAACCACCATCTTCAGTTAAACACAATGACCTTAATACATGACAGGGATGGCCAACTGACTGCATAAAATAGTTAAAATATCATCATTCCTACCCCTCAATAAGTGATCCCCTTCCTTTAACAGTTAACCTGCAGTGTAAGGAAAGATCAATAGTGAGAAAGCTGTGGGGATCTGTGGACCTATTGAATTTTGAAATAACCATGGGACTGAAGCTACCTTAATGCTACTTTCTGGTTAGAAAATTAAATTATGACTGAGAGAAGACTTTGGTATGTCTACTCCTATTGTCTCCATCTCTTTCAAACTGTAAAAAACCAGAAGAACCCAAACCCTGGGGACTGGATCACACAATTGAACGTGGCAGGTACAGCAATTTAATGAGTATCTATTGGTGGAGCCACAGTAATTGTGTTCACACTGGTTGTCCTCTCTAGTTGTAAGGTAAAACACATTAATTGAATCTTGTTCTGCTGGAATGTAATCTCATTTGTTTTCCCTCACAACACACAAGAGTCTCTTGGGAATCAATAGGTGGAGGGTTAAACTGTTTTAAGTTGAAGATGTTAACTCAAGACTGTGAGAGTTAACAGAGTTAACTCTGTTCTTCTTTCATGGCTGAGCCCCTGGCAGCTAGGAATTATAAACCAATTTGTATTTATAGTCTGGGTCACTTTCTACAAATTCAGTGAGCTGAAATGGCCCAGCACGGGTGTCAGAGGGAGAAAGGCAGTGTGGGCTTGGGCAGAGTTGAGGAGCCAACAGAGCCAGCTTCTGGGGTCTGCTTTCACCCCTATGGATCACAGGAAGTACAAGAGACCACTTCAGATTTTGGCTCTCTGACTCTAAATGTGCTTAAGTGAAGGATATAAGCAATTAAAACTGTGCAGAAAAGAGTTGCCCAAAGAACATTTCCGATCAGCTGGTTTAAAATCTCCCCACTCGGCATGCTTGACTGCTGGGAATCCAAGTGCTAAAGTCTCAGTTTTGCCAAGAATTTTCTAGAGCTTACCACAGCTTTGTGAACTGTCTTCCCCAAAACCAGGTACCAGAACTAAAGCATAGCAATACTGATGACCATCACACTTGTTACACTGGACAGATCAGCCTAATTTACCAGCTTAGGGTACTGAGCCCAGGATGGCACACAGGAATGAATCCCTGCACATAGGGAACTGTTAGCCCCAGCCAATGCAGACATGTAATGATGACTGTAGTTCATTTTGACTCTGCCTTACAGGGAGGTCTGTGGAGAGCTCCTATCTCATCTTGGCATAGAGCACCCCTGACTTCAGTGAGGCTAGACACAGAGACAAAAGTCATCTCAGAGCTCACACAAGGCTTCATCACTACAAAACTAAAGCACGCTCACCATACCATCCAAAACAAGGGCTTAGATTTGCTCAAGGACAAAACAAAAAAATCCAAGCAGAGAAGTTAATGAACCTTGCTTCTGTAACATGGTCTTCCAGTGTGGTAAATTAAATCCCAAATCCTAGTCCCTCCAGCAGGCTGGAGATGATGGTGGCTATCACTGATGGGCTCTTGGGTGACCCAAGCTGCCACCCAACTGCTGCCAGACATGATGGAGGAGGTCCAGCCTCCTTCACCTTTACAGGTACACTCAGATAGCTCCTGCTCTCACCTAGATAGCATGAACAAAGGTGTCAAACATTTATCATTTTGCACTTGGTAAGTGTGGGACAACTTTACTACCAGTGTGAAAGGGAAATTACCAGTGTGATCACCTGGTAAGGTGCTAAAATGCTAAGGACAGGGTAAGCCAGGTCAGCCCCCTTTCACTGCAGCTAGCTGCATCCTCCATTTGGTAACAACTTTATGGGCAGTACTAACAAGACAATTTATCTAGCAAGAAATATTAAAGACTAAACAAAATCTTAGTCCTTAACACTGCCTAAATACTGCAATGACACACGGTTAGGAAAAATCCATGTGATGATGGAACTGCATTGACAGCCTGAATGTAAAGACATGATGGTAAGCAAGGACAGGAAATCATGTTCTTCTAATAATAAGCACTCAAAAGAACACTTGACCATGGAAAACAAATGTACACCAGAACAGTTTGTAGCACAGACAGCTTTATCTCACACATTTTCTTGTGCTTCAGGGTCAGAAGACCATCATCAGCTCTCAGAGGGAGGGAAGTACGGATTCTCCCATCTTTCATGCTGTGCATCTTGCGACTGATACTGTTAGCAGTGAAGAATTGGCAAAACCTGGTTTTAGAACAGAAATAGATACTAGAGACCATTTTCCTCTTTTAAATACATACCCTAATGCATAGTCAGAGGCTACAATAGCTAGCAAAAAAATTACAAACCAGTGTGTTGGTTGCTGCGCAAGATAAAAATTCAATATTTATTGAGAAACTCCAGGCTACCACAAAACAGTGCGGTAAGCCACAGGCCACTGAAGCTTGAAGTAAGACAGCTCGATAGACGACATAAAAAGACTTGAGAAGTGAGCAATAAAACTGAAGTTTCTAAATCCTAGGAAGCCAGCAAAAGCCCAGCTGTACAGCACAGGGGGACTAGATCACTCTCAAGTCTCCTGTGAGAAGCTAAAAAGGAAGTCATGCTGAGAAAGCCTGCTGAGGGCTGAGATACTTGCCTGGCAAGCCTTGCCCAATTCAATCTTTTATGGCAGTAAGTTTCTCTTTCCCTGCAACTTACTACCTTATTTTTTTTCTCCTGTTCTTCAGTAAAGAATAACAAGTATAAGCAACATGCAATAAAAAAAGACTGGCAGTACCTAAATGACCCCATGTTCTCCACCTCACTAAAAATAACTCCACATAACTGATACTGTATTTGTTTTTAGGGCTGAGCCTCCAGCACTTATTAGGTGAATTTTCAGTGTTGTTGCTGTTGTCAGAGCAGAAAAATGGGGCAATGACCAGATGTTCAGCCTCGAAACAGCTATGGTGAGATCCTTGGAAAGAGTCATCCATTCACAGCATCCAGCACTTTCTCCAGTTGACCATCCTACCTGGACCACCATCCAGCTGACCTTTCTTTTACATCCTCCATACGCTATATACATCATCCCTCTGTATTTCCAGTTTCTCCATTTCTTAGGTCCCTGCATAGACTATTAAGTAAAATAATATTTTGCTGCCCATCAAATCTAAGAGACTGGTGCAAATCTCCTTAGTGAGAGTATTCCTGTTACCTCTTTCTGAACTGTGGCCTGCCCACCCTCCCCAACATGAACCAGCAGTTGACAGCTTTTTTTCTGCTGAACATCAGGGGGTTGCTTTGGTCTCAGGATGAGACAGGGAGGCCCAAAACTCCTCCCTCCAACACTGATCACTTAAATCTGTTTTGTATAATTACATATAATCTTCCTATTCTGATGCACAATAAATTTTAAAGCCTGTTAGATAAGTCCATTTTCACTGCTCTTCATGGAAGACAAAACCCTCACTGCACTGAGACAGGGCTTAGTTTTCTATCTAGGTTATAATCAGTTTAGATCCATGCTCTTCCATCAGTGTTGCTCATTAGGTTAAATGCCTACTCGCTTGAGCTTGACTCCACCCTGCCTTACTGGTTACTCATAACCCTCCCCTGCATTTGCTTTTCCTAGGTTAATCAAACAAATATTCCCAGTGTACTCTTGTAGATAAGCTTTGCTTACATCTCCAGTAACCCTCCCGGAAGTATTTTTGTACAAACCCCTCTTTCCTGGACGTGATTTATCAGAACTGGATACAGCAATGTCTCACCAGTCACTTCTGTACAAACCCCTCTTTCCTGGACATGATTTATCAGAACTGGATACAGTAATGTCTCACCAGTCACCCAGAAGCTTGGCTGTGTGTACACCACTGTCACACTCCATTTTTTCACAACCACATTAAATTGGCAGCCTGCTTTCATTGTTGACTAATAAATCCAGGTATTTTCCCATTACTCTGCTGGAGGGTTCCTGGAGTCACACTACTAATAGTTATTAGTCTGTACACTAGTTACAGTTAATTAATCTCTTACTGCTAATTAATTAGTTATTTAATCTGTACAATAGTTATTAATCTGTACAGTATCTTGTATTTTGTGATATTACACGTTCTTGTAGGCTCATTTCTAACACTTGAATGTCTCAAGTCACCAACAGAAATTAGGTCATTCGCTGAAACTATTACTCAGCTCTGACCAGGCTCTGCAATATTTACAAATTAATTCTGACAGTCCTGTAAAAAACTGTCTACCTCTTTCATACTGATATATTTAAATCATTCAAATACGTGTGGTTTCTGGTATACTTTGGCAGCTTTGAACATGGGAACTGCAAGAAGCTGGCAGATAATCTTTCTCCTTGAAGCACCAAAGCTATCACCATCCTACTACGAAAAATCTGTTTTGAAGCCTTGCAATTAAGAAAAAGAATCAAAAACACACAGAAGAAAAGCCAAACAGAATACTCAAGCAAAACACTGGAAAGTTTAAAATACTGCACTTGGGAAGCATTTAACTGAAAGACTTGGACAGGAACAAATGTGCTCCAAAAAGCCCTTAATACGTCTGCCACTGTTAGGTTTGGAAACATGAAAACAAGCCCAAAAGGAAGCAGAACGGGACTTGCCCAGAAAGCAGGCCGACACCTTGGGCCTTACTTCAGATGAAGAAATGACAATGCAGTGGGAACAACAGCACAAGAAACACAGCACCAGGACTGGGCTCATTTCCGACAGCCAGAAAGCATTTTCAGAAAGCATCGGAACAGCAGACTAAGGGCTCTGGCTGACCTTCAACCCGCTAACGGAAACAAAGTCTTTACTCCCTGTATCAAATAATTCTAACCAATTATGACTGAGAAAAAAAAAGAAGGAAAAAAAAAAAAGCGTTAAGGAGTCTGTCTCATAGCAGACAGGCAAGCATAGAAGTGAGCATCTTTCCGGAATTATACCAGTTCCTGGGAGGAACTGTGAATTCCATCCCATCAATCATCTTCATTTTGTATATTGTTTTGATGGAGCGCTTTTCCCAAGCTGGACCACCACGTTTTCTGGCCCCTTCTCTCTGTCAGAAGGGGACGAGAACGCAGGAACCCGCGGCCAACAAACGCCTCCGGCCGCCCCCTTGCAGGCACAGCCCAGACCGCAGTGCGTCCAAAGGGATCCAACGCGCGCCGGATCACTGCCACGGATGTGATGAATCCCGCTGACTTTTACATCCAGCAGCGTGATTCGCAGCCGGAAAGCCGCCAGGTCTGGAGCGGCCCGAACTTACCGCGCCGGAGCCGCCTCCCGCAGCCCGGGAAGCGGAACCGCGGGAGCCCGGCCCGCGCTCTCATTGGCTCGGCCCGCCCCCGCCCGCCGGCCCTGCCCGCTCGGAGCCGGCCCGGGCAGCGGGGCCGGGGGACGCTGTGTCCCCAGGGCGACGGCGCTGGGCGAGCGACGGGACGGGAGGAGACAGGGGAAGGGGAAGGGGAAGGGACAGCGGCGACAGCGGGGACAGCAGGGACAGCGCCGCCACCGCCCGCCGGCATCACGTGAGGCCGCCGCGCCCGGGGGCAGGAAGGCGGGCGCGCCACGTGACGGGGCGGTGCCCGCCCTCTTCTTCTTCCTCCACCTCCTCCTCCTCCTCCCCGCTCTTTCTTCCCCCGTCCCGCCCCGTTGGCTGTTGCCGTGGCGACACGGGAAGGAGGAGGCGGGGCCGCCGCCCCACCCCGGCCGCGCCGCAGCCCGTGAGCGCGGCCCCGCCGCCGGCAGCGCCGCCCAGGAGCCGCCGCGGCGGCCCGGAGCATCCGCCGGGCGGGGAGCGGAGCGGAGGCGGCTGCGGCGGCGGGCACAGGGCGGGGCGGCCGATGGCGGGGGGGTGAGGAGGGGCCGTCGGCAGGTGCGGGTCGGGCGGGCGGTCCGCGCTGGCGGGAGGATGCGCGAGTACAAGGTGGTGGTGCTGGGCTCGGGCGGGGTGGGGAAGTCGGCGCTCACGGTGCAGTTCGTGACCGGCACCTTCATCGAGAAGTACGACCCCACCATCGAGGACTTCTACCGCAAGGAGATCGAGGTGGACGCCTCCCCCTCCGTCCTGGAGATCCTGGACACGGCGGGCACTGAGCAGTTCGCCTCGATGCGGGACCTCTACATCAAGAACGGGCAGGGCTTCATCCTCGTCTACAGCCTGGTCAACCAGCAGAGCTTCCAGGACATCCGACCCATGCGCGACCAGATCATCCGCGTCAAGAGGTGACTTGCCCGGCGGCCGCTCCTCCGGCGGCCGCGCCCGACGCCCACCTGCGGCCCGGCCCGCCCCGCCGGGGCCTGCGGGCCTCCCGCCCCCCCACCCCGTGCCCTCCCCCCCGCCCCGGTGCCCGGATCTCCGGCCCGGGGGCTGCCCACGCCCGCTCAGGTGCCTGCCCCGCGGCTCCCTTCCCTCGCCCGCCTCCCTCCGCCCTCCCCCGGGCGGCGGGGCATTGCCCCCAGCCCGCCGCCCCCTCCGGAGCCGCGCCCGCAGCCCCGGGCTCCCCGTGGGCGGGTGCCGGCCGGGGGTGGCGGAGCGGGGGCAGAGGCCGGGGGCAGAGGCCGGGGGCTCCAGTGGTTTCCGCCGCTCGCCTTCCCCCCAGTCGCGTGTGCGGGGAGTTTGGGGTGCTCCCGTGTGGAATACGGTGGAGAAGCTGGCCAGAGGCTGGAACCGTGGGGGCGGAAAAGCAGTTCCCCCAGTGGAGTATCGGGTCAGCCAGCCCTCGAGTGCACTTTCTTGGTGCACGTGCTATGGCCGATGTGCAGGGGGAGCACCTGGATGCTTTCGTGCGGCAGACGAGAGATCTGCCTGTTCAGATACCTGCATAGGTATTTCCATGAACTTCCTACTCTTAAAAGTGCAGAACGCCAGCCTCTCTCGGTGGGAGTGATGGCTGTGAGTGTTAGGCCTCATGTGTGCTGGTGTTTCTCTTAAATTTCCCACGGTCTCGTTGCCAGCCGCTCTGTTAGGAGCGAGCCCACGGTGGTGAAACACCGGTGCCTACTGCCAGTTTGTTTTTATAATCGCTGCGTTGTTTAGATGTGCATCAATCAGTCAGATGTCGGCGGCTGAACTGCCGCCTGTCGCGCTAAAATAAGGGTAGGTGCACCATTTGAAATCATAGCAACCGTTTGAACCGGAGCGTGGATGAGAAAATGCCGCTGGCCAGACCGTGGCAGACAGAGAGAGGTCTGTTACTGCCCGTGGAGAGAGGCTGTAATTATATCGCAGAACTGGTTGTAGCTTTGGCTTGGACATCTGAAAGGGAAACCCTTGTAAATAACTTAGCTGGACCACATCTGTTGGATTTGCGTCTTAATGTAGAGTAGAGCATAAAAGGTGATGATGATAATAATAATAATGGCTAATCATATGGTCGGGTATGGTCTGTTCACAGAAACTGCCATTCCAGACCAAGGCCTGGGGAAGATGTATTTTGAAATTGGGGAGGAGGGTGAGTAGGGGAAAGGGGAGGGAGGAGGCAAAGCGCTGCTATTTTTAAAGACTTGCAACTTTTTCATAGTGGGTGTTTCTTAATGTGTGTCCTGACTCTTTCAGTGGAGATTTCTAAAGACCAATGTAATGGAGTTACTTTGAATTTATTATGAAAAGTGCATTTTCAGTATCCTTCCATTCTTATCGTTTGCACATACCTTACAGAAGAACATTTTTTCTTTAAGTAGTTCTGGTAGACTTTATTCATTTTTAAATGCTTTTAGTTTTCTTGTATTTAGTTGTCACTATAAATTCATTTAGCTTCTGAATTTATATCTGTGGCTTTTGCAGATTGCTTTGTACCTTGCACTGGAGCATCTGCATTCAGACCCCAGCTGACCAGCTGTAGATAGGTGAAGCAGAATAGAGAGCAACTTGTACTTCCATAGTTACATTGACTCAGCACTGCTGAGAGTGGGTCTAAATGCTCCTCTCGTTTTTCATCTGCCAGCTCTTTTACTGCAAGACTTCAGCTTTTGGATTTTGGTTAGATATTTTGTGAGACATATGAGCAACATTGTAATCCTGAATTTCATTTATGCAAAGTAATCTAAATGCAGCTGAAATCCTGAAAATTTTAGCAAGTCCAGATAATTTTAATTGAGTTGTAGTTGAAAGGAATATGATGCATTAAAAGGATGTAGCTTCAGCAAGGGTACCAGTTTTTTACTTGTTAACTTGCCTGATTTACATATGTGGGTTGTGGTGGGGGAGTTATGTTTTGGAACTTAGGTTTGCAGGCAGTGTAAGACCTAATATGCTGTAGACTTAAGGTTGCATGTTTCTTACCAGTTGAACCTGAAAAATGCATATTTACAGATACAATATGCATCTGTACAAGGACTTCTAAAGTATCATTTACAGAAAGGCATTTGCAGAAAGGCATTTAATCCATGATGAGAAACAAATAATCGTAGTACTATTTTCTTGGGGGTTTTGGATGACAACTATACGCTTATATCGATACAGAGCCACATTCTGAAAATCTCTGAATTTTAGTTGTACCCAAAAACCAATTGGCCAGGTCTCTAAGTCGTAGGTATCTGTGCATTTCACATATTGTCCTTGCTATTTTATTTTATTTTCAGATGAAAGAATCCCTGTGTTATACCATAATTAGACAGTAATTTTAATTACTCTCCCAAGAAGTAGAAAAGCCAGTTGAAGTTCCCTCTCTGGGTTAAGAGATGCACACTTGAGTCTTCTGCTTCCCTGGTCTAACCACCACATACCAGGCCAGCTAAGCTAAGCGAGTCCTTTGCCCCACCTGATGAATCTGAGTGACCTTAGAGGAGTGAATGACATGTTCATGAATGAAAGAGAGGAAACAAGTGGACCTTCACTTAACTCTGAAGCTTAGTGGTTAGCAGAGATTGAGATCGCTCTTGCCACTCTAGTTTCTGTTCTCTTTAAATGGCTATTGAATATTAGTGCATAAATAGGCTTAGTCTGAAATCCAGCTCTGCCAGCTTGCAGAACTCCCTAATGGCAAAACTGTGAAGTTGGGCTTCCTTGTGTAGTGTGTGTCGGCCTTGCATCCCTTTCAATCATGGTGCACAGCTTTATCAAGAGTGGAGGACATCTCCATGGCTTTTAAACAGGTAATTAAAATTCTTTCCTGGGAAAAGTTTTAAATGTAAACAGGATTCCTCTTTTCAACGTAAAAAAAAAAGAAAAAATTGTTTAGCCCTTTCTAAGAGAGAGTCTATGTGCTTTACCTTGAGAAGGGAGCCCTGCCAGTTCTGGGTGGATAGGTGCACCCCCAGCAGCTCTGCCTAGACAGAGGATGAGGAGGAGGAAGAGGTTTCAGAAGTGCTCACTGTACTCTGGGCTCGAGTTTCCTATAGTGCAGGGTGCTGCCACCGTTGGATGAAGGATCACGGTGGTACAAAATCACAGCTGCCGTTCTTCCTCCAGATACTTTATCTGAAATGCCTTGATCCAGTCCCAGTTTGGGCACCTAGAACTGATTTCTGGACCCTGCTTGTGCCAAATAGGTCCATTAAGCTTCATTTCTTGATTCTTGCATGTGCTGAAGGTTTGTACTGCTAGGAAGATGGAGCGTATATAAGGTAGCTTTGAAGACTACTTATTTTCTATATTCAAGAAGGATAAAGAGAATCAGCTACTGCTTTACTGCCTCCTGTTGAGGTAATACACAAAGTATGTTACCTGTGCATTGGTAGGTGCTGCAGCTTGGGGGCCTTCTTCCTTAGATGTACAGGCTTGGCAGCCAAGAATTTACTTGTTTATGCTGCAGACAGAACTTGCCATCATTTCAGAATGAGCTGTTTACTGGAGAAACCTTCTATTTGTGAGAGCAGGGCTAAATTGGATGAGTGGGCCCATGCCAACAAAGGTCTGCAGTGAAGGAAGAACAGAAGCTGTCAAAAGAACAGATTGGAAGTGGTATACCCCAGTTAGATGTCAAGATTTAGAAGTAATTAGTGAGTGTGAAGATTAGGTAGTGCAAATTTTATTTTTTTGGAAAAAGCATTTGGATATCTTCTAACACTTTTGTGTTTGTCTGTTGTGTGATTAGAACGCTCTCTAAAGAGAATCTGCTAGTATTTGCCAAATACTGAATTGCAATTTTTAATATGACTGCCAATGTTTTTCTATTATGAAGGTATGTTTAAAACTCACTGGGTGTCCATTCTAGGTGCTTGCTTAGCCTTCAATAGTATAATTTCTCAATCTGTTCTACAGGTGTTTTTATAGTGTTTTTTTTCAGTTGAACCCCATGAAATAGGAAAGTAGTATTATTTCTATTCAAGCAGAAGACTAGACCCTAGAAGTAAAAGCAAACTCAAAGTTATTTCAGAGTTCTTCACTTGTAGTTATTCCTCTAGTTGTCTGACCTGTGCTTTAAGTACAGGACTGTTACGTTCATATTTTAGGGACTAACAGAGCCTATTTAAAGTATTTCTCAAAAGTGCTATTTTACTCCAAGCAGTGACAAAAAAAAAAAACAAAACTTTTCATTAATCTAATGCTTTTTCTCTAGAAGAAAAAGACCAGAAAATTTATTTTATGGAGTGCTATGTTACTCCAAGCAGTGACAAAAAAAACCTTTTCATTAATCTAATGCTTTTTCTCTAGAAGAAAAAGACCAGAAAATTTATTTTATTTAGATTGGCTGAAAATGTAAACTAAATTATATAAGTATATTGCTATGAAATATCACAAAAATCTGTCTTTGAGTTGACAATGTTCTTTGTAGTCTGTGTGGTTTATGATCAGGATGAAAATCTGCCTCCCACTCTAGGGATTCTATGTAGTATTAAAACATACAAGAGATGTAATTATTGAAATTTATTAATTGTGAAATCAGCATCTTCAGTCAATGATAATTGATGTATTTAGTGACTTAATGGTGATTAAGTCTGGAAAACTATATTTGAAATTACAAATTGCTCAAAAGTTTAGTTGAAAATATTGCTTTCCAAATACTTTGAAACTGAAGTATGATTTTTATTCAAAGAACATAAGACCTCTTTAAACAAGGTCAAAATTTTCAGTTTTCTGAAGTTCTGTGAGTTGCATCCTTATTTTCAGAAAGTATTTTTTCTACTTTGGAGAAGTAGTTAGAGGATTCTTTGTGAACACTGGTATAACACCTTCAACCACAAACATGGCTTCAACCTTTCAGGAAGAAACACTGAAGTGTTTGGTGGAAGTATAGAAAATCCTGTTTCTTCTGAAGTGTACTGTATGCAAAGCTTGACAAATGTCTAGGGATTTTCATAGGTGCTAGCTGTGTAGAGATGGCAGAAATAAGCACACACTGAAATCCTTAAGTCTTTTTTAGGGAGAGATCTTTTTCTTGCAATCATCTTAATGTAAAGGATTGTTTTGAGTACTCATCTTTAGGTAAAAAAAGGCAGAGTGGCTAAAAAGCCCCTATTCTCTCCTTGGCCAAGCTGCCAGCCACTCTTGTGCACCCATGAGATGAAATTTAGGACTTCATTGGAAGAACAGATTAACAGATCCTAAATCTCAGCAAACTTTTGAACATATTTAAGTACAATAGAAGAACCCTGCTGGTCTCCCTTTTCCTTTTTTTATAGTTGAGGGACACGTATGGATAGTTGCTTATCAGGTGGGAACCTCATCCATTTATAAGAACAAAATGTAAACACTTTAAGCATCTGTAGAGCTATAAAGGAGTGGTAGACAGAAGTAGTCAGTCATACCTAAAATTGACTCTGTATATAATATCAGAACTTCAGCTGTCTGGCCATCTCTTGTGTTCTGCTGGGGAACTGATACATAGACTGTCCTCTAGAAAGGGTCTGTAATAGAAAGAGTATAACTCAGATTTGTGCTCTCGTGTTTTTAAAGTAACTTTAGAGATCAAAAGAAGTATTGTATAAAGCTTAGATTAATTTTTTGTGTGTGTGAATCTACCTTTGTTTTAATTTGAAATTAATGAACTAATTCTATCAGATAAAATTATAGGTTCCTACAAGTCATATGCAGACAATCCTCTAAAAAATGTCTCTGACAATGTGCAATTTTAAGCTATAGAAGACTATTTTAAAGTTGTTTGGCTTAGTCCTAAAATCAGCTATTTCAGGGTGCTTGTGCCTCTTCAGAATATATAACCTTTCATGTTTTCCTGTAGTAACTTTTGAATTTGATTACATATTTGCAGAGTTCTCTTGACTCTTAGGCCTCACACTTTCCCACTCTCACATTCTTGATAATCTGAAATATTCATACTACTTTGAATTTCTTTCAGTGGAAAATATGAAAATTGGAGACAATGCTTATAACCAGAGTGTTCTAATGTGTTGGGGTTTGTTTGGCTGTTTCCCTGCTCCCTACCATCCCGCAGCCTAGTCTAGATAATTTTATAGGTATTCCTTCCTAAGTTTTACTTATTTTTCTCTGTAAGGTAAAGTGACATGATAGTTTTCATATACGAACACTGAATATAAATATTTTTTATCCCCTCCTGCTTTTTAGGTGTTCTTTGGACTTTTATTGAAAAAGCCAGGTAGGCAAGCTCCTTTTGTATGCGTGTTTAGTTTAGATTGTGCTAGTTTAGAGTATAGTGCTTTTTTGTTGGTTTTTTTGGTTTGTTTTTTTTTTTTTAATGATGCCTGTATTCCTTAGCATCATCTTCTGGGTTTGGGTCTTAATTGCTGCTGTAGCTTATGTTGTTGTAGAGATGTGTGGATAATTTTTGGATAGCTACAATTATCGAATAGTAGAACAGTATGTGGCAAGACTTCTTAAATTTGTTTTTGGTCATGCAATATTGCTTAATTGTGTCTGTGTTGTAAAATGTCATTTAATGTGTTAAAGACCAAATATAACCATGACTTTAATTGCTTTCATAACTTAGTTCAGTAATATAACATTAATGCTTGGGGTTGAATGTTTTCTATCTTGCTCTTTATTAGGCTGTTTTGACAAAGATTTTTGAATATTTGGAAAATTTTATTAAAAAAAAATCATTGCTCATTAGAATTTCTAGTTTTGCCTTTGAATTTCTGTTTTGCTGAGAGGACAGTAATCCTTTAAATACTGTTTTTTATAGCCAACACATTTGGCAGTAAGTTTAATATCTTCTTTCAAAATAATTCTTTGGTTGGATAGTGTGTGGATAGAAATAAGTTTCATTCTTTGGGCAAACATAAAGCATTCTGGGTATCATTATGTTTTGTTAAAGCTCTTATGTTATTGGGCATACTTTTTAGACTAAAATTTCAAAAATAGGCATTCTTTGCCTGTTGGAAGCTTTTGAATGAAAATATGAAATGTCTGAGTGGGTGGAGCTCCCAAAAAAAAAAAAAAATCATCAAATCCTTCTATTAAATTTCTTTTCCAGTTTTCTTCTTAATAAGTGAATGTCAGATTTTTCTTTCTTGTACCTAAGAAAAAACCTGGGGTTACTGGTTATTTAATTTCTGGAGCATTACAAGTGTTGCTCAAACAATTTTTTTCCTCCTTGTAAATTGTGTAGGTGGTATGTGATGATAACGTTTTGAGAGAGAATAGGGAAGCAATCAGGACTGCAGTGCTAAATTATCCTGGCACGCAGTGACTTGTATAAAGATGTATGTATAAAGATTTTAAGGTAACAAGAACTGTAGCTATCTGCTTCTATGGGCTCTCTTATTCATTAGCTTGCTTCTGCCCTTTTGGGGGGTTTGGATTTGTTTTGTTCTGTTCTGGGTTTGTTTTCCAGAGGTTTCCAATACAGGACTAGTATTCAATTTTTGCTGCACCAAAGCAAACACTATAGTCTAGGTGCAGTTTACAATGATGAGTGCAACTTGAACACTTTCTTTGTCAATGGGTTGGATGCCTTTTGGCAGCTGTGTTGTCTTAAATCCTAGTCTAGACAAGAGAATTAAAGGTGTGTTATGAGCATGTTATCCTTTCTCAACATTAATGTCATAGGACTCGCTCAGTACTGTGGGGCGCTGTGCTCTTCAAAAATGCAATGGTGACAGTATTTTAATTCTTGTCTTGGTTAGCCCTAGACTGGGTGAAAGATCAGGTGAAGGACAAACAAAAGGAATGTTTTTTACGGTTGATTAGTTTGTTTTGAAATATCACTTGTGTCTTGTAGATAGAGCTTTAACAATTTTTAAAATACTATCTTCTGCAAAAGTCATAGTAATGAGGAAATTAAAGCATTTGTAAAAATATTAGGATGTAATAGTGTAGTGTAGTGGTCTGTGGTAAAATAAAATACAGTTCTTATTTTAAAGAATGGTTTGAAGAATGGAAGAATTTCCATTATTGTTCTGGTTAACAGGTAGCCACCTTAACTAAAAGATTAATAGTGTTTGAGATTCCCATGTGAGTTTCAACTCATCTACAATTTAATTTGAACTGGAAATGAATTGGATAAGGCACTGAACTTAAGTGCTCTGAATGTGAAGAAGAGCTTTGATCCTGGATTTCTGATTAATTGCAAGAAAGGATGCTTTCAAGAAATAGCCAAATAGGTCACTGCTAGCCTATGTGCATGTCTGCTGAATTATGAGCAAGTTTTCACAGGAGAATGTTTGAATTATTTGCCCTCTTACTCCTAATATATTTTACAGTAAAGAGGGTAAGCCAGGACTGATCAACCTACTATATCTGATTAGATCTGGTTGCAGTTTCCAGCACTGCTGTAACATCTTTTAAAATGCTGTACAAAATCCTACTTGAAATGTTTTATAAAATAATTGGAATCCTTCTGTCTTTTCAAAAAGCTGTGAGCTTTATAAGACTAGTATAGAAATGCATAAATTCTTTTCTTTTGAAATGTCCTTACTATGTTTTTAATTTAATTTATAAATTTTAGAAACTCCTTGGTTTTGTTAGAACTAAACAATGAATACAAAATGTTGGGGGTTTATACCATTTTCCCCAGAATTTATAAATGAGTGGGAGAAAAAATCTGGTGTTCTTTTTTTTTCACTCACCTCTGTATTTAATGATGCAGAATGCTGAACAAGTGTGTTTTTTTGAACTATGACATCAGTCCTAATTTGTATACTGCTGCTTGTAAATACATGTTTTTGGGAAGGTATGTTTTCAGTCTGTATATTACTTTCTACTGCCAGAAGAACTTGATGTGTTAATAGGTTTTCCTAGTAGTCATCTTCTATCTCCAGGTCCAGAATTTGCCCCTCTTCTGCTGAAACAATTCTGATGAAGGCCTGTCTCACAGTGGTGTTTTGTGGTTTAGTTGTGGGGTGTTTTTGTAGCTTCAGGAATTCAGGTTGGATTTTTTTTAATAATTTGGAGGGCAGAAGATGATCATGTTGAACTATTTCTTCTGGAGGATTTTATCAGATGCTTTTCATATCCCTCTAGCCCGACAAAGCAAAAAATCTTAGCTGGTCTGAGTGTTCTTCAGTCTCCAGCTGAATCCAGGCTCTCCATCTCAGTGCTTAAAGAAGGCATCTGCTCTGTTATAACAGTCCCAGATGCAGTTAGATTCTTGGTAGCTGACATGCATGTCACTCCCTACAATGCCTGGAAGAGAGAAGAATGAGTCACCTTCTGCTGGGTTAAGGCTTCTGCAGTCCACTGTCAAAGTCCAAGTGATAATGTGGAGTGAGTTCTCCCATTGCGTTCTTCCATTTGGGTGTGGTTTTAGGTTTGGAGGGAGGGGAGTGGTGGTTGTCAGTGTGGTACCAGTTAAATCTGTCCAATCTGCTTGGATTCCTTAACAGATGAGCTCCTCAAGATGCATGGAGGCTTTGGAGGTAGGAGAGGTTGGTTTTGTTGTTGTACCAAATGTGCAGGATGCAAGCAGGCACTCCTGGCATCAATCTTCTGAACATGCAGTGCTCTGGAACAGATGCCTTTTAAAATATATTTTTCCACAATGCCAACCTTCTCTTTTTATGCATTTCATTTAGAAATAAATGAGACCTGGGCCTTACAGGAAAAAAAAACACTAAGCTATTTTGGGTAATTTCCTTAGGAATCTGCTTTGTTCTAAGGTGTATGATACTGTTGCAGCAAACCACTCAAACTACCAAGTCATATATGCAGAATCTTTTCTTTTGAGAAATGGGCTTGGCCATGGGTCAAAACACTTAAAAAGAACAGGAGAGGAATGGAAGTCAGTATGTCATCATGAAGCAACAGCTGACTTTTCCTGAAATATTATGGTCACCTGGATGAGGGGAGTCTTCTGATGATCATTAACTATATGGGATATCAATTTTGCATTTTTGCAGTGACTTCCTAATCTAAAGAGAATAAACAGTTCTGAGAAATCACTGAATATCAGTCCTGATACCTTTCTTTATCTTCTACATACAATCTGTTTCTGTTGTTCCCTTGGGATTTGTGAATTTGCCTTCTTGTGTTTGTACTTACCTTCACAGCGGTACATCTTCAACAAAAAGATTGAAGAATATTTTCTAAACCTCTCTTGCAGCTGAGTGGTTAGAATAGTCTTCTGGGAAAAGCAGTTGTGAAACTCCTATGACTAAAGGGGGTGTGTGGTGCAGGTCTGTCACCTCATTGATCAGGCTTATAATCGCTGTACTATGTTAAATGTGAGAAACAGCATTGACACCATTTGCTTTTATTCCCAGGGCTTTCTGTGGAAGTGATATCTGTTGTGGATTAGTTGAATATCTTACTGTTGTTGTGTTGGTAGACTCAGTAAGCAATGTTTAGTGAATGAGGCCCCTTGAGGGACTTGGCTGCTTGCATGAGTCTGCAGAGACCATAGGTGTGTGGCACTGTTTTGGTTCCAGCATGTGGCTCACTTGGGCTTGCACAGCTCTAGGCCTTCAGACAGATACCTTGTTTTGACAAAAAGTTTTCAAGAAATTTAATGGGGAGGGAGAAATTTTATGGAGCAGTCTCCTGGTCATGGGCCTCTAAATGCTTCTGGAGTCCCAGTATATTATCTACCTCAGTTTTGCCCTCAGACCCAGAAATATTTGCCATCAGAATGAGTAAATCTCTCTACCTCCTTTTTCACATCAGTTTCATTCTGCATGTTTTGAGCAGTGAGTTTCTGAATGCCTTTGTAAGACTTTTTTAGTATAGAATATGGAGTGGGCCACAAACTTGATGATCAAATCATCCACAGCATAGACTTAACAATCCTTGTACTTCAGATGCCTTCCTTCTCTAGAAGGAGTTCTATGCACAGCTTATATTATATTGCTGATTGTAAAATTTTATTTGGAGTAGAATCTGCTTAGATGTCTATCCATATACAAATAGTTGTCTGAGGGATGGTAGACTCTTTCCTAGAAAGACACTGGAGAAAAAGATGATATCAGGATAGCCTGTCAAGAATCCGTAGAGTTTTAATGTTAAGTGTCAAAAGGAAGAAATTTGATTATTTTGCCTTCATTAGGTATCTCTTCTGTCTGTCTCTTAGTTTGGTTGTCTGCAGCCTCACTTAACATTAGAAACTGCAGATGCTCAGCAGTCTCTTTTCATGCCACCTGTTTTCCCAGTAGTTGGTATAGGTTGGCCATGTGAGAGAATCAATAGCCTTGTGCTCCTTGGTCCTTGATGTTCTAGAAAATTTAGGCATGATGACACATTCTAGAATTTCACTCAATCTGGATATTCACAAAATTCATTATAACTGGGGAGAAGCCTGGCTGCCTGCTGTGTGTGGCTATTGTTTTGATGGGAGTGGGGTTCAAGAGTCCTCTGCTGCCTTTAAAGATAAAATAATGGATCAGCTGATAATTTTGCCTAGACTGGTCTCTAATAGTCTTACCTTTAGTCTGGCACCATACACGATGTAGTTGTTCCCTCTGGGATTTTGTAACCTCTGTTACTTAGCAAAGTATTATGATGTAGTTGTTGCAAATTTCTGAGTCTGTTCGACTATCTAGCAGTTTGTAGTCAAACTTCTTGTAACTCTTTTTTATTTCTAAGGCTGCCTTGTAACCAGATCTCTTAGCAACCAAAATCAGATAGTT
Organism: Anomalospiza imberbis; assembly: GCF_031753505.1. Classification (NCBI taxonomy): domain Eukaryota; kingdom Metazoa; phylum Chordata; class Aves; order Passeriformes; family Viduidae; genus Anomalospiza; species Anomalospiza imberbis. The sequence goes on from NC_089682.1 coordinate 107,157,710, forward strand.
GCTACCCATCAGATGAGTCTGTTAACAGCTGTTGGCAAGGAATGCTGTTCCTATTACCAGTCCGAGTTCCAGATTTTACATTGTGGGAATGGTCCTGCTCCCACAAGGCCTTTTGCCCCAGATTCTGCACTGACCATGTAATTGGAAGACCTGCTCCTCATCTGGGTGAAGGTGATTGTCAGGACCCATAATGAGCAGATGCAGACCTTGGACAACCTCCTGATGCACTGGAACTACTGTTCCTTTCATCTTTTTGATTTACACTGTTGGTTACACCTGTAATTGCCAAGAGCTCAGCTACTGCAGTGATTTTTGCAGATAGGACATGGGAACATTTAACAGGAAGCAAGGTCCTTTCTCAAGGGGAGGAAGTGATGGGCACTTGCAGACAATATGAACCCTCCATCACAAGACTAAAATGTATCAGGCATGTTCAAAGGGCCCATATCTCTAAAAATTATATCACAAGAAGCTGAAGATAAGCATCATGGTAGCTTGATGGTGGAAAGGTGGCTTATCCAGACTGCTTCATCTTAGGTCCTTTAATAACTCTTTGAACAAATCCATGCAATTCAGGTTTTACCTACCAGAGTTCACAATGTAACTGTTATGAACAGGAAAGCAAAATATATGGAAATCTATTATCAGAGTACTTGAACTTAAAATGCCCAAATTGCTCTGGAACATAAGGAAGTGGGAAGGATGGTGCTGTGAGTTGCAGGGTTTACTAATATGTCCCTAGGCTTGATAGGAACACATTGGAGAAAAAGAAACAACCCTGTGTTTACAAAATTTTCACCTCTGGAAAGAATTGCTGCATTGTAGACTTTACAGAGGAAAGAAGTATGATTTTTGAAAAAAGAAAATATTTTCTTTCCATGGCAACTCAAGAACTTGGTCATTCAATATAATGACTGCTGCAATTTATTGCAGGATATCGCCTTTTCTATTTTTTTCTCACGAACTATATTCGGAAAAAAATACACATACAAAAAAAAGAGAAAAGCTTTTTTTTTTTTTTTTTATGGGATGAGTCTATTCAAGAAAGAAAACAAATAACCTAAAGGTATGAAAGCACATAACTTGGTGAATGTTGAATTTTCCTCCAGATGGTTTTTAGTCAGAAGTAGTGACTGCAATCATGGTAGCTTCATCTGCCAGAGAGGGACAATGGTAAGCTCAGCCTTGGATGAAAGCTGAGAAGGAACACCTTGAAAAGTCCATCATTACTCTAAAATTAAGCAATTGTATTGCCTTCCTAGCTGGGATAATTAGTCTGGTAATTGAAGTTTACGTTCTTTTCCAAGAAATGATCAAAACGCTTGCTTTGAAAGACTTTGTCTGTCAGCAAGAAATGTGGTTAGATTAAAAGGACTGGGAACAGTCTAGGCTTCACACCTCCGCACACACCTTCAGATTAATTGAAATGGCCTTTCTGAATAGGACAACTTAATGTGGAAAATATAATAATGAACTATTTTCAGGAAATTCCAGTTACCAATTAGTGATTCAATGAAGAAGGTGTAATGGACACTGGGGTGCATGTACAGTACCTCTAAACATAATCTCTTTCTTAAAAGAAAACCTTATTTTTCAAATATTTTCTTACTGTTACTTTGGAGGGTTAAGTATACAAATTACCATCCTTTCTGTACCTAAAATGTGACAAATAGACTTGTAAATATTGGGGTAATATTTTGTTTCTTAGAATAAAATTAAGTACATGTGTTTTTTGGTTTTTTTAAATTAAGTTTGCTCAGAAAGAGAGACAGTTAAAATATATGTACAACATACACACAAATATATGTATATATGTACACAAGAGGTTTTCAGTCTTTTAGCCACCTGGGGTCAGGACTCAGGATAAAAGGAAAAAATAATGAATCAATTCTATCAGGTTCTGCAGTCATCTTCTGTTTAAAAAAAATTAAAATAGGCTTTGTCTACATGTGAAAGTTTTTTCACCAAATTGCTTCTGAGCAAATTTGTTTAAACCAGTGTAAAGCCACATTGTTTGTCTCATACCTAATTTGAGCAATATGAAAATTGGTATCCATGTGGGAATTTGCAGCATTTTAAAGAAGTTTCTTAGGTTGACCTGGCTTGTTTGTGTTTTCTCCCTCTGAAAAAAAAAAATTATGTCAGTAAGAGTTGTAGGCACTGATTTTGTTCTTTTTCCCTCTCTCACACACTTGTGCACGGGTTGCTTTTTCTGTCGGCAAGCGAGGCCCATTCTCCCCATCTCTGGGTGACACCGGCCATCGGCTGGCACACGGCCACCGGCAGAACGCCAGTGCAGAGCCGCTCCGCTGCCCGAGGGATGCTGACAGCCGGAGCCCTGGGCTCTGACCCCGGCACTGCTGACACAGCTTTGGCATGGCCAAGGTGCCCACATCCCCAGAGATGAGCACCGTGGTGGTGGTGAAGTCCCAGGGGCCAGCCTTGCTGGTAGGGTTAACAGGTACAAGATAAAACAGTCTGCAGGCTTGACTGGCTGCCACAGAGCATCTTCGTGAGCAATAAAATGGCCATCAGACAGGTTAGTAAAACTCTTCTGGGAAAGAGGAGCTTTTTATAACCTAGAATAGACCCGAGGAAATTAACATTTATACAATAGTTAAAATATAAATAGCTCGACATCTGAGATGATGAGTATATCAGTTCCTCATTCTAGATGGCTTCATTTTGATAGGTAATCAAATATTAGATTTGACATATTCATACACGCATCTATGTATGTGAGAAAAAGTGAAATATTTAGATTTCACTGTTTTACTAGGTACCCTGTTCTTAATGTCATATTATAAACAAGTTCTTACTAAGAAATGTCTGGATATTCAAATGGATTATACTCACAACACTGATTCAGAATGAAGTAGTTGGTTGTTTTTCTTTAATTGGTACCCATCTTGTTGTAGAAAGAATGAAAAAATCTCCTAAGAAAATTATTTCTGAAGCTTATGCTCAAGATAGAAGGGAGGTTATCAAGTAATTGTTCTCTATATTTATCTTTATTCCACTTAAAGGTAGTATGTTGGGAGGCAGTATTTTGTATTTGAAGATGAACCAGAATTTATTAAAATAAGAACAAACAAGTAACAAACAATCAAAAAATCCTGACAATTCTGAAGCTCTTATTTTGGTCTGTTCATCTTTAGATATGGAAACAGTTTCTCTTAACAGGATTATATACACTTTTTGAATACAATTTCTGGGGATAGAAATTTGAGGTGTTGAAGATGGAGCTGACTTCTTAAACATGTGGAGAATAAAATCTTACGGGTGCTCTGTTTATTCTAACATTCCAATTATTTTGAGTAGGTGTATGGTAATTAGATAAATTGTTCTGTAAGATAAGGGCCACCGACTTTCTGAAGCCATGGCAGAATGGTTTTGCTTACCAAGCTGAAAATAAAATGTTCTGGTAGAAACTTAGCAGGAGTGAAGAGGCTTTCAGAGCATCTGCTCATGAAAGTAGTCAAGGCCTTGGATTTTTACTTTGTTGGTAGAGGAGGGTTTGACTATGGTTGAAAGGAACTGAAATAAGAATGCTATTTCTGCAGTAAAAGCGAAAATGCATTTGTACTGTTTTGTCCCGAATTGGTTCACTGTATCCATGTGGTCACTTGCTTAGAGTTTCTGTAAAGTAGTCCATCGCTTGAAAAATATCCAGAGTTGCACCCTAATTGTGCCATTGTAAAGAAGATCTGTCTCAACAGAGCATTTTTTGCAAAGTTTTTTTATGTGCATTGTAGGATGTTTTTATTAGCTTCAAGGACATTAAGCTGTATTCTTCTTTAGTTTCTAGGGCAACAAAAGTCTCTGCGTTGAACACAAATTCTTTTCAGGCTATGCAGTATCATAAAAACTGTGGTATCTACCTGCCTTAGCTTCTACTTAGAGGCAGATGAAAGAGCAGAAGTTCAGGCCAGGTTATTTGCCAATTAGCCCTGTTATTTTTGTTTTAATTTTCTTAAGTTTTAGTGACCTGCAGCTAGGTTCATTGCAAGCAGTCAAATTCTTTAAAAAGCAAATAAATAAAAGCCTCTGTGGAACTGCAGTTTGTATCAGTATGTAATGCTCGATTCTGCAGACTAGATTGTGGCAGTCAAATTATCAGAAGTCAGTTTTGTGACCAAGGGTTGCATTTCAGGGGCCAGATCTGGGTGGTGCCAAAAGTCAGGAGCACAGACTTTTTGGAATAAAAGGTTCTTACCTCGAAATGGAAGAGAAACTGTTTCTTTCCCTGTGGTTCTGACTGGACAGGACAACATGATTGTTCCTGAATTCTAATCCTTTGGAAGTGGGTGATGCTGCTAAGAAGGTTTTGAAATAATTGTTAGGCCTATTCTTGAAGACTGTAAAAGTGTCATTTTAATGACCTAGAGAAAATCCTATTAGAATAGTTTAAACAAGTTTTGCAGTGGAATTTTTATCAGTGATTATAAATTGGTTAAAGTAATATAAGAGTGTGTTGGCTTTGAAGAGTAAACTAATACTTTAAAGAACTATAGTCTTCTGGCTCTTTTAAAATACACATGAATTTCACTATTTTTACTTTATGTATCCATGAAAAAGTTTCAATTTTATAGTTTAAATAAACAAGGATAAAAAGTTTGAAGTTGTCATTAACTTAGGCTTGAGCTTTAGTTAATTCTGCAAAATCTAGTTAGTTCATTTTGCTTTCAAAATTCTAAGATATATGTCTATCTCGAGGCCTGTAAATATGATTATCACTTCCTCTACATAAATGAATAGCTATAAATAATTATATAACTTTGTCATTTGTTTCTCAGCCCATTTTCTATATAAACAAGCATTATGCAACTCAGTTGTCCGCTGGTCTCATCTTCCTCCATTACCTGCCAGTAAGTTTTGAATTCTACAGCACAGTTAAGCTAAATTAAACATTAGGACAAATTCCCAAAGAGATCATGGAAGGCCTGTCCTTGGAAGTTTTCAAGACTGAGCTGTGCATAGCCCTGAGGAAGCTGGTTGAGATTTCCTGGCTGACCTTGCTCTGAGCAGGGGGTTGGACTGGAGACTTCCCAAGGTCCCTTCCTGTCCAGATCAACATCTGGAACAAATTAGAAATCTAAATAATGATTAAGTTCTGTCAGAACTGTTGGTGGGAAAGACACACTGTCGCTGCTACAGTTATGGAAGAAACTGGCACATGCTTAATGCTATTTATGGACTGGAGAATGGTGAGGGGAAGAGTTGTAGGCAGAAAGAAAAACTAGAGCTTTAGATAGCAGCATTGATAGACTCTGTAAGAAACGAGACCTACCATTGTACTCATAAATTACTTTGCAGATTCTGCGCTTTAAACAAAGTCTGATGCTGTTTCAGCTTTTCCAGGAGGATTGTTAACAGTATTTTATTGCAAAGATATTTTTTTTAAGCTGAGCTACTGGCATAAACTTTGATATATCTGAATTGGTACTAATCTCTTCGGTCTCTTTCTTTCTCCTCCCTCACCTTTGTCCCTGCATGCTTGTACAGGAAGTTTACAGTATATCTTAAAATATTACAGTAGTTTATCTAAACATTTGCACATCAAGATATGCTTCTGAGAGAAATTTCTTGTGACAAAGCATGTGTTGATAGATAAATAGTAAATGCATTTTAGGGTCGCTGTTGTTTGAACACAGCAACAGAAACTATAAAACAATTGGAATCCATAGATTTGTGTGATGTGCAAGAGGCTCACATTGCTTTTAACAGATATCTGCATTTTTCATTGCCTTTGTAAAGGCACCTATTCAGTCCCACATCACCAGAATGGGCAGGTTTTATGACTTTGTAGAGTTTTGTACAGAGAAGCAAGGAAGAGGAGAAATCCCTCAACGTCAGCATGTCTTTTAAGGTATTGTGAGCCTTTGCTATTTCTGCTCAAGTCGGTGGTGTTGAAGTGAGGTAACAACCTTGACTTTGACCCCAAAGCTGGTGTTCTTCCTTCAAGGCACACCTAATCCACCAGCTTTACTCTTTTTGCTGACAGATTTGATGCTGGCACAGAATCTGCCCTAACGTTCCTTATACTTGTAAAGAAATCCCAAAATTTTGTGATGTTACGTAACTTACTGCTGAGAATAGCTGGGATGCAGGGTGCTTTTTCAGTTGAAGAGCAAGCATAACTGCTACTGCATGCTTCAAGATGTTCAGATTGCCTCCATGACTAAGGATGAAACACCTCACAAGTGTTTGTGCCATAGGCAATAGAGGTTAAAGCTGACAACTCTTTTCTTCAGATGGAGAGCAGAGGTACAGAGTTCAAGGGACTTGCTAGAAATTGCACAGGTGGTCTGTAACAGGGTGTGAAACTGAACCCGCATCTCTTAGATCACATGTCAGCATTTGTCTTGCTTGGTGCTTAATGTTTTGGCTCTAAGACATTGAGGATAAAATTCAATTATAAGTGGTTATGTCTGAAAAAAGTTGTCATTTAAAAGAAAGTTCTTTTTTTTTGAGACATCAATATACAAATAAAAGATAGATGGTAGTCTCTTTAATTTTAGAATCTTCTATATGTTGCACATTTGGTAGGTACTGAAAGCCTTGGCATATCCAGTCATGCTCATTATATTGGAATAAACATTAGTATATTAGCATGGATATGGCTTAAAAATATTCAAGGTAAGAAAACTAATGTGGGTATTAAGAGTAATTTTCAATTATGGATGCAAAGCTTAAATATTGAAATGTGAGACCTAATTTTTAGGATGTTGAGCTATTCCTACAGCTAGTAGCAGTAATTTTAAAAAAAAATTAGGTGCTCGGCTTTAATGTCTGGAAATTTTTTGAGCAAGAACTTTTTTTGTATTTAAGCAACTATAGCATGCCTCATAATCTGTTAGTAGTTTTCTTGACAAGTAGACTTCTTTCAGTATGAACTGAGTAGAGAGACAGGAGCTAGATGAAATTGGTGCAGCTGTGAGAATCTCAGATTGGTAGGACATCCTGATTTTCTTGTTGCTTTTAGAAACAAGGGAATTAGTCACAATGGAAACAGTCAGGTAAAACATTTGCCTTTATTTACTTGTGGTTATTGCTTCTTAAGCTAAACCAAGGAACAGAAAATTCCCATTTGAAAATTCCAGTGTTTCTGAGTTGCTAAGTGTGCCAAGCATTTCAGGATTTCAACAAGATGATGTTGATGCTCAGTTATGTGAGTTGAGGATTTTGATTGGCATAGAGAGGGAACTCGAGGATTAAAATCTTGTTTGGATATGCTCCCAGCAAACCTGCTGCTAAGAAGGTAGATTTTATATATCCCTTAGAGTCTTCCGTCTTGATAATAGACTTCAGTGTTAGATATGAATTTTAATGATAGATACTAGGCAGAAGTGTCCTTTTTAAGGTGAAAAATAACCTGTATGTGAAGACTTTTGAGCATCTGAAATGGCAGTAGATGAGAACTGAAGCTACTTGTGTGATTGGCTCCTTGTCATCCCCAGCACTCAGAAAGCTGTTTTCCTTCACCTGTGCCAGAGCATTACTTTGAAGGGAACAGACAGTGTCATGGGACATAGTTTGAACATTCATGGAGTTTTGCAAGCTTAATGAGACTATATCTCCCTAACATCTTAATGATCAGGGATTTTTTTTAGGACTTACTTTAGTGACTTGCGAACCTTTAAGACATGTTGCTAAACCTTTGAATGTTCAGATGCTTTTGACATTTTATCTTAAAAAGCTGTAGGGAGAGCCAAAAGTAAACTCTATCTGCAGTGACTTGCAGAAGCGGGCTGAAAACGTGGAAGGAGTTTATTGTTATTCTGGTTCTCCTATGAAATCTTAGTGGCAGAAAATCCTCTGTAGATAAGCATTTTCCTCTGAAGTGAATGGAAATGACCTGTAAAGATCTTTGGTGTCCTTTATACAGAGATGATGTGGATCATCCTGTTACATCTGTGGCAGCAGGGGAATGTAGGTTTACTGCATGGCCTTTGAGTATGTGTGTTGGGTTGGACCATCCGTGGTTCTTGTCCCTTGGAAGGTCTCAGCTGTAAGCTGCCTGGGAATAATGTGTGCAAGTGCTTTGCCTGAAAAGTGCTTATTGTGAGAGCTGGGAAGCAGATATTTATAGTGCTTCTGTATACTGTGGTTGGTTGTTGTTTCTTGGGCTTTTGCTTGGAATGATTTCCTCTAATTTCATACAAGCACAGCACCAATGGTGAGCCAAACTGGCAAGTGAAGCCAGCTCTAACATCCACAGAACTGAATTGGCTTTAAGGTGTTTTATTTAAGCTGAGGGGATTATTTCCAGAAAGTTTCATGTACAAGAACAAAGTTTCTGAAGCCTCCTCAAAAATGATATGGTGTGTTGTTATTTATTATTCTAATGTTATCCTCCCAAGCTGTTTTGCAATTATTATTTAATTTGCTGTCCTATGAGTAAGTACAATTATCATGACTTTATATACCTCAATCTATCCGTCTGAAGAGTTTGTTTTCCCAAAGGCTATGTAAGGAGTTCATGTCAAAGCCTAGAATAAAATGTTAGATCCCAGTCCTGCAATTAGGCCATACGCTGTTCTTTATAGCAAACTGATTCATGACTCAGCCACCTAATTGCAGTGGGACTTCCAATAAACTCTTTAACATCTACTCATTTATAAAAATTATTTTAAGACTATTTTTAAAGTTGGGAGTTATTGCTTAAGAAATAAAATCACTACACAATATAACTTACAAAACTGAATATTAAATGCAATTAATTAGTAAACTGGAATGACTTGTTTGCAGCAGAATCGTGGGAGTTTTACAGCTGTTCTGTGTGGTTTTGCCTGAGAAGCTGTAATAATTTCCATTAGAGGGAAAAGTGCTCAAACTTTGCAGAAAACTACCTTTGTTTAGATTTGAGTACCTCTCTGACACATTTTTACATGTATACAGGTATTGACACGTCTTTATTGCTGTCTATTTGCAGGAGTCCATGGAAACATAATTCTGTACAATAACCCCCTAATAGATGCAGTTTTTAAAGCTACCAAAATACAAAGAATAGGGATTTGGTAAAAGTGAGATATCTCCTCTGTCTGTGTCTTAAGATAGTAATAGATGTGTGTGTGGTTTTGTGTGTTTTGTTTTGTTTTGTTTTTCTTACGGCTGCTTTGGTTCAAAAACTGGTAGCTTCAAGAAAGGGTTAAGATGGTTTTCTCCTTGAAAATTCTGTGGATTTTGCTTCCTCTCATCCTGGTGTTTGAGAGGCTCAGAGTTGGGCTAGGGAACACTTGGTGCCTTTTCTTACCCTCCATAGCTGATGTGAGTTTTAACTATGAAGGATTCTGCATTAAATATCCAAGTAATTACATGAAATGGATTACAAAAATTCTAGATAGTTACACTGGAATATGTTCTTCCTCTAGATGAGGAAATGGCTTGTTCAAGTTAAGACAGATTTTACTGAAGGCAATCAAAGTTTGCAAGTTACATTAGAAAAGGATATTTAGTTATATTTAGTGTGGATTTGTAAATAACCTAATAGATTTAACTGTCACTTCTGGTACTTTATCTCATATTACCCATAATTCTTTTGCTGCATATTTTGGCAGGATTCATACCACAAATTTTTTGTAAGTCTAAAAGGAAGAACAATTATTATTGACTTTTTGATATTATTTGCATCATTTTCAACACTAATGTCTTTATCCCTTAAATTAATTTCCTTTTTGAAATACTACCAAAAATGACAGAAATGCATTTTAAAAAAAAGGGAAAGATGCCCTGTGTGTAGAAGGTAATAAAGGAGATTTAGTACTGGAGACTCCTTTTGATTATTAGTAATAGTTATCCCATATAGATACCTTTTGTATTTCAGTGGTCCCAGTTTTTATTATATAAAGCTGTAATCATGCATCTTTCCAAAAACTTCAACAGGACTAAAACTTGTTATAAAAAATAGTCTTTAAGAATGCATGTTATTATCTTGGTTTGGTTTTATTACACAGAATAATTTGGTTGAAAATATTTGCATCTAATATGAAGCTCAGGAAAAAAATCTTTTAAAAGAAACACCACTTCCAGAATATGAATTAGAAAACAGGAACCTGTTTGTACTTTTTTCTCTACTGAATACTACAACTCACACACGCACACAAAGTGTAGGGGTACTGGGCAATCTCTACCACTGTTTAAAGGAATCAGGTCCGTATATTAGCCTTGGTGTATATTTGGGATTTTTGTTTTTAAATTCTTGCTGTTTCAGTCTTCATTTTTATTATAATTTCTCTGCACATCATCTTTGGTTTTATCTTTATCCAATGACAGTTCTAACCAGAAATCCGTGAAGTACCTTGTAAAAGAAGTCAGGTACTGCCCATGTTTTTTTGGGTGTGATTGGAGGTGGAGAAGCTGTGAGGAAAAAGTCTCTGAAGATCATTCTCATACCATTCACCTTGAAGCTTTCTAAATGTTCTAAGCTGTTATTCAAAGTGTACATGGTCATCTAAACAGAAATGTGGATGATGTGTGTGCTGTGTGAGGTAAGATAAAATATAGAAATATTTATTGCTGTGTGACACATAAGGCTGTGTGGCCAGTGGTGTATAACTGGGCCCCATAAAACATTTGATGTTTGTGTATTTATTGATTTCATGTGGCTATGGTGTCCATTCTCAGGAAAATTGAGAGATTTACTGTGGGCTATTGGTCCCAGGTGTTCAATAAAGATGGGTAACAGGGTGAGTTTTAGCACTGACTTTATCTAGAACTGGGAGGTCATTTTGATGGTCTTTTATGGGGCAATGACTGTACCTTGCCAGTAGTGGAGACCCTAGATATGATGGCATTTGAATCTGTACTGGTGTCTTTCATAGGGCTATAAATGACTGCAGTCGGGCTACCTCTTCAAGAGTGGCTGGTGCTCACTATCTGTCATACGGGAGCTAAAGAAAATGAGATCATTTAAACAGAGTGAAGTGCCTTTTTCTTCAATCGCATTCTGCAAACACGTGTAATTGGTCTTGCAAAAATTTGTTCCTGAAGAGGTCTTAAAAAGTCAAGCTTTCCCCTGCTACATTTGAGAGGGTTTCTTACAGGCTCTGCTATATTTGCCCCAGAATACATACTGTGCTGATTTGATACTGGCAAAAGTAGCAGCAGTTCTTATTTTCGGATGGTCCTCATGCTTTCATCAGTGCTGCTCAAAGCTTTTCGTCATACTGAGAAAATTGGATTTTCCTGCTCCAGAAATGAGCAGAACTGTGCCACTTTACCATTGCTAAGGGAACAGGCAGGGGCAGTTGGGCTGCAAAAAAAGGCAAAACTTCTGCCCAGCTCCCACTGTGGGCTGAGCTGCTCTCTCACAGATCCTGTGATGGAAGCAGCAGCCTGAATTCAGGACTTCAGTATAGGTGGTGGGGATCTAGCCTCATTTGCTCTACTAGAAGTATTCGTGAATAAGTTAGACCCTGCTAGAGGAAGGATTTATGAATTCCTGTGTTTGATTTTTGTGGTTGTATGGAAGGGTTCTGCGTTGCTGCTTGGACCTTGCAAGGTGGCTCTCTTTTTTTTGTTTGTTTATTTATTTTTTCCTTTGTAAACAACCTATTTTTCTCTTGGGCCACTGAAATTCAACAAAGTGAAAAGCCTGTGAGGAAAAGATTTTCTTCTTCCCTTCAAATTTCATTAGAATCAAGTAATTCCCCCACATCTGAGAAACTGCCCTTCCCTTGGTGGGCCTGTGCTACTGCACACCACCTGAGTGGTGGGTGTCCAACATCTGGCTGGTCAAAGCTCTGAGTATGAAGTGGAGTCTCCAGACGCAGGCAGAAGTTACCTCCAGCGAGATCAGCAGCTGTAGTAAGGAAAGTATTGAGCCAGGGATCTCCCCATACTCATCAGAAAAGAAATTGCCCAGGATACCAAGCAAGGCAGGGAATTCTGGCAGTGTTGAGAGGTGTAGGGTGTAGAGCTAGCTTGAACTTCAGAGCTTGCAGAGTTTGATTTAGTCAAGAGCTAGATTTTCCACAAAGTGTTACCAGAACTCAAAACTGGAAAGTGTGAAGGCCCTTAGGACTCTGAATGAAGACACACAGTTGATCATCCTCTTGGTACTTGAGGAATAGGATACACAGAAGTCTGGTCTGACTCGCTCTACTCAGCGTGGGTCGGGCAGGACTGATACTGAGCTGGAGCACTTAAGTCCAGCTCATACAAGAGCCAGTCTTCTGCTCAGTACCCATGGACTGTTTTTCCATTATTTGCTGTATTCTAGATAGTAGACACTGACTTTGCTACGTAGAAAGATAAATTGTATGTATTTATTATAGACAGGCATAAGTATATATAAAAATCTAAAATATATGTCACACAGAATATGTATATATATAAAATGTATTTTCTCTGTAAAATTAACTACTCAAAATCTAGGTAGTACAGAGATTTATTCTGCAAGAGCAACTTTCTTTTTGGTAAGAAGACAGAATGAGAGCTTTGCAGAAACACTTTCTTACACATTTCAGTATTGTAATGTTATTGGGTGAATCTGAATTATTTGGTGAATAAGTCTATTGACTGTAGGATCTCATTTTAGGTGATGAAGGTAGGTAGTGAATCAGGTAAATGCAACAGGAAAAGCAATACAGAAAATTGCTTCTACGAGTTCCACCTAATAGTTCCTAGATGGTCCTGTGCAAATAAATTATATTAGGCTTTTCATATCTTTTCTGTCAGCTCATCAGTTCTTTCTGTTCTTCAGTATGAAACATCAGGGTTTCCACTGCTCCATTTCCCAGGTGCTGAGTACTCACTGCATACAGAATCTCAGATATTTAGTTGTCCGGCTTTTCTAGGGTTACTAAACCTTTTAAGCACTTGAATTTTTCAGTGGAACTGACTATAAGTCTGCAACAAGTGTGTATGTGTTTCCTTATATGTTTCTTAACAAATTGGAGTGATCTCACAAACCTCACAGAAGGGGTCTTGTGTTTTAATTCTGGCTCATCTGTTTCTTCACTGGGCATTTCTCAAGCACGTGCTTTGAATTTCTCAGTTTTACCAGAAGGCAAGCCAGTGGAGAGTGAGAGGAAGTTCAGGGCCCTCAGAAATCAAGAAATGCAGGGAAGGGGTACCTGATTCCATTTCCACTGAAGGATTTTTTTAATGCTCTCTAGCAAATACAATAGGACACATGCATCTGAACAATAAAGATAAGACAGCAATTCAGTATTTCTTTTTATCTGTTGAATGCTATCCATCTTATGTAATTAAAAACTATTCTATCTTGTGTTTAAATGCAGGAGGACAGATTTCAAGATGTTTGTGTGTATTTTGGTACTTAATCAATGGCAGCTTAGCTCTTGCAAGAGTTCCAGAGATATCATTGTGCTAAACACTTATCCACAGAGTAAGAAATGGATTGTATCTCTTCAGATGGTAAATATAGGCAGGAAAAATGGTAAAAGTGAGGGGAATTCTCTGCAATTATTGATGACAGGCCTGGACTATGACATTCCCTTAGTAAGCAAAGAAGCATAACAAAGTTTTGAATTTCAGCTACATCTTATGACATAGTTGGACAAATTTTTGATGCTTGTCTGGGGATGTAAGAGTTGCTGATGTGGTTTGAGACATTATTGGTCTTTTATCCTTTTGGACTCTGGGGTAGCCCACTGTCCCTGCAGCAGAGGCAGCAGGAACACACAGGGTACCTGTTCCAGTGCAGAGCGGTGACAGACAGGGAAACAGGGTGTTTCCCTCAACCAGATGAGGCAGATGCACCAGCACTGCTCTGCTGCCTTGCCTAGCAGGCAGGGGGGATGGATGGGTGGGAGGGATGAAGAAGGTGGCTTTAGGAGGGTGTCATCTTCAGCTGCTGCAGGTGTCAGCTGCATCTTTTGTCCACAGTTCAGTCTTACTCTAGTGATTTGACTCAAAGCAATACTACTAAGAAAATATGAAGAAGCAAATCAGGTTTAAGTTAAGAAGGTACCCTCTTGCTTCTTTTAGGTCTGGTTTGAGTGCTAAAAAGTCATAACTGGTTTTCCTCTCAGTCCTAGTTGCTTTCATGAGAAAACCTGTGTAAGAGTATTTTGGAAATAGGCCCAGTGTTTTCTTCTCTCTTTTCTTTTCTGTGGCAAATATGTAAATTTGAAACCTGATGGAACACTTAGTTTCATGTCTGAAGAAAGGTTTATGAATGTGAGGATGGAAAAAAAAAAAGGGCAGGCATTTCAATTTTGTAAAAAATTTGGCAAGGATCCCTTCACGAGGAGGTGCAAAGTAATTAATTCCTTCATAGCTACATGATCTGTTGTGCTGTCCAAGTTGATTATGAAGCAGAGCTGTGATGGTATTGCCTGGAACTTGTGATTTTTTTATTTGTCTCTTCGACTTGTTTAACTGGCATAATGATGTGAATGCTGCAAGGGAGAGATACACATTCTGTATTATCTAATACGTATTTTTTATGTAACAGTACTTATGTGTGTATGCAGTACTTGAAGTGGACTACATTTCCTGAAATTTGGAATTAATCTACTGGCTGTTGGGTTGTGTCCCATTTATTGCTATTCAGAGAGTTCTGTGTATATTGACCAAAGGTAAATATACTCTTGAAAGGGAGAGCGTTGCAGCATTATTCCAAGCAGGAGATGCAAGATACCTGTTCAGGCAGAAGGAGGGTGTAATGTTGAAGGGAAGATTTGATGTCCATCCTGTTCTTACACATGGAGATTGCAAACAGAGAAAATAGTATTATAATCCTCATTTTTGTAGTGTGAAAGTACTCCTGGCATATTTCCTGGAGGGAAGGAAAATTCAGAGGAGGAAGATTTTTGTAGAACTCTGAAAGCTCTGAGGGGAACAAGATGTGCAACCAATTGCTAGAATGTGAAATACACATTTTTTCAAATGTAAAATTTTAAGATCATGTAAATGTCTCTTTCCTGTTGGGTCTGTACTGTTTGCAAATAGATTTTTTTTTTTTTTTTTTGCTTTAAGAATGTTGCCATTTTAAAAATTTAATTATTGCTGTTGTTTTTGTTTTTAAACTGTAGGTATGAGAAGGTGCCAGTAATTCTGGTTGGTAATAAAGTGGACCTGGAAAGTGAGAGAGAAGTATCATTGAGTGAAGGCAGAGCCTTAGCTGAAGAATGGGGCTGCCCCTTTATGGAGACTTCTGCTAAAAGTAAAACAATGGTGGATGAGCTCTTTGCAGAAATTGTTAGACAAATGAACTATGCAGCACAGCCAGACAAAGATGATCCATGCTGTTCTGCATGTAATATACAATAGCATTAAAAATGACCTAACCTGGACTTAATTTGCAGAAATTTTGTAAGGTGGTAAAACTGTCTACTTCACTTCCTGGTTTGTGGGTCACTTGAAATACATCTGTAGTGAAGTAGCAACATTAACTCAGAGCTGAGCATTGAAAGTCAATCACTGACTCTGAATATAATTGGGTTAAATGACCACATCTCATCCGTTTTTCCCCTTTGAGCACCTGCAATTTTATGGCACAGTCAGTTGATCTACAGGGTTGTTCCAGTTGAACGTGCGTGTGTTGTCATGTCAGACAGCAACAACAGCAACTATTTCCGAAGAGGACAGAATCCTTTTGGAAACGGAGACGAAAGCAGTGGAGAGGATATCTCTGAATACCTTTCACAACAAGTGTAAGCATGAAGAGGAGAGCCAAATCTTTTGGTGTCTGATTACCACGCTTCAGAATGGACACTATCACATGTGACTGAGTTCGTTCAGTCAGTTATGTTGATTTCACCAGAACTTCTGACAGTGTTGGAGGAAAAGGCTACCAGAGACCCATATAGTTTGGATTCTTTTCAAAATCAATGCTATTATTTCTACACTTTATCCCACATCTTGAAATAGAAAACATTGTATCAGTGTGTGAAATGAGAGGCAAGATCTGGAAACAAGTGATGGGTGAAGAAACAGTCTGGCATTGGAATGTTTTAAATCTTTCATTTTGCTGCTCAAAAATGGAGGATCGCTTCAGGTTTTGGTCTACAAAAAGCCAAACAAACCCTCTGTTTACAAAGCAGGAAGCATCTTTATTTTCACTTTACTGAACCAGGAGGAAGCAACTGTGATGAAAAAAAAAATTGCTGAGCCTTACTAACAAGGAACACTTTAATAGATTAACTAGTACCATCTTGTAAGGAAAATTAAGCCATGTTTCATCCATATGTTCCCTTCTGCAGAAACCTCGTGGGACAGTATGAACATTCTGCATTTTTAAGTTTGTTAAAGACAACAGTTTTTCTTGCCTTTAAGGGCTACATTCTCTGGTGTGATCCCAAACTAACATTTGAAAATACAGTTTGCTATTTGATAGCTTTAATGTTGAATACACAAATTGAATAACCATGTGAAATCATTTGGTTCAGAGGTGAAATAGTTAAGGCTGTAATTCCTTAGGTGAGTGTGGAAATGGCTCTTTAATTGCCTGACACACTATTCAAAGGTTGCCCCAATTACTGGAGTGTTTAATGGTGGGAGCAAATATTTTATTTGGAAGGGATGCTCGAGCTCTGACTTGCTAGTTTCATAGCAGTGAAGTATTTATCATTTGCATGACTAATGGCACAGAAATACCTATTTCAAAGTCTTACAATCAAAGTATAGAACAGTTTTCAATCGCAATGTTTAGATTTTAAATGCTGGAGAGATTGTCTTGAGCTGGATCTTTTATAGGTAAAATTGGCCATAAAAATACAGTCACTGAGCCTGTGGTCTAAATAACACCATGCGTTTATTAGTTTTTAAATCTTGTGCAGTAACAGTGTAGTTCCTTGTGTTTAAATGAGTGAAAATAGGGGTGCTGGGCTGTGTGTGTGTGTGTGTTGAGTGTGTATGTGTGTGTGTATATGGCCCTTAGAAATGCTGTAATTGGAGTTAGGTTCGAGAGTTTTGCCTCCATCTGCAGAACTTCCTAAAAGCGCTCTCATCTGCCACAAAGGACGCTGGAGTAGAAAACACTTCGCAGATTTCCATACATAAATATCCTTAACATTTGAATTATAGTTCACTGGATGATAACTAAAGAAAATCATATTCACGGAAGAGAACTGGCCAACTCTGCCCTTAATCTTTCAAGACCTTTCCACAACCAGTGTGACAAAGGGCATTAGATGTCACAGAGCATTAAGCCTTACTAGAACATAAATGTAGCCCATTTCCCATCTACTTTGCAGAGCTTTTGTTACTGTACTTTGTTCTCTTAGGGAGATAGGCACACCGTTTATTTCTGGCATCTGAATGCCCATTTTGGGTGCTCTGAATTGCCCTCCTAGAGGCACCTACCTCTTTCCATTGTCTGTATAGCAAACTTAGGCTTTTAACTTTAGTCCTCCAAGTCACAGAACTCACATGCCTAAACTAGATGGTATGAATGTTCTCTTACCACCCCCTGCCTGCCCATTGTGTCAGCTGCCATGCTTAAACAAGATGTGAGATGTTGGATTGATGGTATTTCAGGGTTTCAAATATCACGATTGGGAAACAGTTAATCAAGCAGCACAATCCATCCATAGAACAGCTTGTCAGTGTGAGATTCACTGCATAAGCACTCGAAAAAGAAAAAACACAAAAAAACAGACTAAAACCAAATTTCAAACTGAGTTGGAAGTGCAGGTTATTTAGAGAGATGTTAAAAATCTTACCTGACAGATTGTTCATCAGCCAAGAAAATGGCATGAAGTAGAGTATGAACAGCCTAACATGAAGTTCATGATATAAAGCAGATGGGCTTTAAATATAGGAAGAATTGCACAGTAAATTTGTAACAAATATTAAAGAAAATATCTCCCGTTTTTTTTTCTTCATTACATTCTTACATTTTTCAAAAGCATAGGCCATATGTAAGCTACCATGCAACTTGGCTGGGGGAGCAAAGCAAGTGTTGTTTTTTGTTGTATAGTTCTGAGGAAGTAGTTATGCACTATTTGTATTTCCACTAATGTGAAGATAGTGGAGCTTGAATCAATGACAGTTGCACTCGACAGATTTTTCAACTTATAGGGGTAGCAGAAAGGGAGGTAGGTGAGCCACACAGCAGCTGCATGGCCACCCTGCAGGAATCACTGGTCTTGGGTTACTGTTTCATTTGTACCCTGATAGGATTACCAATTATAGTATTTGAAAGTTTCTTATAACATGCCTTAAAATATTATGATTTGTTCCAAAGACCCACTTTTCCTTTGGCTGTTCTTGTAGAGCTTTGTACTTCTCTACAAAGACAGCATTTCTCCAGTTTTGGTTTGTTTTTTTTTTTATAAAGTTGCAACTTTTATTCTTTTAAGCTATGATAGTGAGCGCAACTGTTTCCTCTTTCCCTTAAAAATGCACACAAAAATGATTCAAAGCAAACAAACCAGAATCAGATAAAGAGTATTGAATATAATTTGCATTGGATTTTGTTTGAGTTTCTTCTCTTGTGCCCATCCCCCTGCCCACCCCTTCAGAGCATCAAGAAAAGAAATTTGGTGACATTTTCTGTTCTGATTCTAGCCTCTCCCTAACCCCAGTGCTACAGTTGCCATTACTTTTCTATGGGAAAACTACTGGTATTTGCTTTCCTGTATAGAATGTTACCTAAAGATGTCAGCCATTTGGTTGGGGGGTTTTGTGCATGTTTGTTTTTAATTTTATTTTATTTTTTTACCAGTGTGCCATCAAAGCACTGGTTAGGCTTTAATTGTGAAACTCCGCAACAAAAGCAAATGTTTGACAACTGCAGGAGGCTTTTATCTGCATTGTTGTGCATCTGTTAATTCTTGATCAGGGTTTGAAGAAAGACTGAAGTGGGTTCTGGAGTCAGACTTAACGCTGTTGATTTGGAGTTTCCTAGGGGTGAATTAATGTATTTCACAGTTAATTGTTGAGCTCTAATACAACTGGCAACTTAAAATGGGGCAACAGTTTGTTTTGTAACAATGTCAGTTGTTTAAACCTTGATGTTTCAAATAAAACAAGAATTGTACATAGAACTCAATGCAAACTCAGCAGTTGTATTTGGAGTTAAATTATTTTAACAAATAAATTTATTTAATGAAATCTTCCTTGCATTTTCTGTATTGTCCATTTTGATTTGATTAAAAACTTCATCCAGAGCTGATGAGGGTGCCCAGTAATTCGAAACAATATTGTCAATTATATTCAGTTCAGGAAAATATTTCCTGCCAAAATGCTCTTCTTATACAAATTAGTAGCAATAAGTAAAAATCAAATATAATTTATTTTGGATTGATGGATGTTGTGATCTAAGTTATGAGCTTGATAAAGAACAATAGCAATGGAGGGGGGTTTTCTGTTCACTTTTCTTAGTGGGATACACAGTGACAACAATCAGTAATACTCAGTATTTGATAAGATACAGCCCTTGCTATGGCAAGAGAGAGAATGGTGCTTATTGCAAATATATAATAAAATGTTCCATATAC
Organism: Anomalospiza imberbis; assembly: GCF_031753505.1. Taxonomy (NCBI): domain Eukaryota; kingdom Metazoa; phylum Chordata; class Aves; order Passeriformes; family Viduidae; genus Anomalospiza; species Anomalospiza imberbis. The sequence goes on from NC_089682.1 coordinate 107,177,125, forward strand.
AAAAAATAAAATGACCACATGAAAACTTGTTCAATATATGAGATAGTTAATATGCAGAGCTACTTTTATAGCTCTGAGACTGCAAAGGGTTAAAGAAGGATTGTTTGTTATATCAGCTGTTCAATTGATGAGTGTTTTGAAGGCTTTCAGCACCACACAAAAGGAGTTAGTGTTAAAAGAACTTCAAATACAATTAGTGTTGCAGAGATTTGTAAATGAACAGTTGAGCTAATGCTAACAAGATTATTCTAGCTAATTGGCACTGATCAGCAGTTATATTTTAGTCGTGCTAGTATCACTAAAATACCCTATTTTCAGTAATGATGGGTGCTTGGTAGTCTCTTGTTTTCATGTAATGCATGCCTTAAGGATCAAGAAGCCTGAGGCTGGCACATCTTAAATGCTTTTAGTTCTATGGATCATATAGAAGGCTGACACATGCTGCTAATTGCATGTTTTTGATTTGCCCATTCATTCTGTAAATCAGTTCCAAGGGAACTTTTGCTGATGGGTTCTTCCAGTCCCATTAGCTCAGTAGTATCTTTTTGTTTTGGCCAAGAAGATACCTATAGAGAGACAACATTAATTCTTTGGGCTGTTCTGAGCAGTTAAAAAAATGCCAGTGTGACATGCTCTTTTCAAATAACTGAACAGCTAGAAAACTTTGAAATTTTCACTCCTAGCAAATGCTTTCTCTGTCTCTCTGCACCCTTCCCCCCTCTGTTTTTTTTTTTTTTTTTTTTTCTTTCTAGCTACTGCAGGAAGTTTTTTACTCTGTAAAATATTTTGGTTGGATATAATATTTTGTTGTCAGTCTTCCACAGGTATCAGTCTAACTGGATCACCAGCCTTTGGTCAATATTTCTGTTGCTTGACCAGGGAATCACTGGACTACATCTTCTATCCCAAGTTACGTCCAGTAGTATTGTGTCCTTGCTGTTTACCTTGTGCTTTATTCTCTATCAAACGTCATCTATTTATATGAGTACAGGAAGAATGATTCTGAAATTGCTGGAAACTGTGCTTATTGCTCTGTCTGGCCCATAGCAGTGTAGTCATCTCTTCCTTTGGCAGGCACCATCTTGGTCATTCTCATTTAAGAAAGAAATTTCCAGGTTCCAATAACTGTTTGAATGCACTAGTGTCCTACTGAGTTGTCTTAAACATAATTCCTGTTTTGCCATAAAACCTGCAGAAAGAACTTTTGTGTTTTTTTTTGCTAATTGCAGTCAGACATTTAGAACTGCAGGTTTCTTTTCTTCATAGGGAGGTTAGTTAATACATCTGGATTTTGACTCCAGTTGTTTAGGGTTTCAGTTGTCTGATGGTCAACACGTTTTTCTTCTCACATTGGAAGTAAAAAGTACTGAGTTAAGAGTCATAGGTTCATAGAATGATTCATATAGAAAGGGATGTTTAAAGTTCATCTAGCTCCAATCCCCGTGCTTTGGGCAGGGATGCATTCCACTAGACCAGATTGCTCAAAGCTTGGCCTTGAACAGTTCCAGAGATAGGGCATCCTGTGCAGCCCGTTCCAGTGCCTCACCACTCTCACAGTGAAAATATTTCTTCCTTAGACTCTAAACCTCCCCTCTTTCAGTATGAAGCCATTCCCCCTTCTCCTGTCACTACAGGCTCTTGTCAAAGGTCCCTCTCCAGCTCTCTTGCAAACCCCTTTTAGGTACTGGAAGACTGCCAGAAGGCTCCCTGGAGCCTTCTCTTCTCCAGGCTGTGGGTTGCATTTACAGGCTGGATTGCAAGTGGGAGGAAGAAAACGCCGTGTTGATGTGAGCCAGGCACTGTGTGATACTGGATCTGCTAACGGCACATCTTCATTCCATTCTGCTGGAACAGTTTTTCTGTGTACTTTCAAGCACATGCTTTGTGATCTGACTGGAATATGAAATAGTCTGTGGGGCGCTGAGAATTTATTTCAAGCTCTTCACGGTGCAGTGACCACGTACGTAGACAACCAGACAGCCACGTAGGAGTCTCACTGAAGAATGGAACAGTGAGATGGTTAGCTGGCAGAAGTGGAGGAGAATGGGGGTAGATCTAGATTAAAGAGGTAAGTTTATAAACCTGAAAGACTGATGAAGAAAAATATGTAGGACTGAGTGTTACGTTGAATGGTAGAAATACAAGTATTAAGATTAAGGATATTCTTTCACAAAAGAAAGAATTCACCTTATTAGGTAGATCAGAGAACTGGATCTGAAGTGTAGTCTTCTACAAGACATTTCATTGAAATAAGTATAAAGCTGCTTCTTGAGATGTTGTATGGAAAGATTCTGATTTTTTTTTCTTGCTTTACAATCCTTGTACAGTTTAATAACCAAAAGACATTAACTTCAAACGTCATCCCCAAATACTTGAGACATGGCACCTTAGCTTTCTAGTTGTACAACACAGCTTAGGAAAACAAAACATGCTTTCATCCTACAGCCAAGAATATACGCTAGATCACAGCTCTTTTGGTTATTACATAGGCTTTTTGCTATTCACCCTTTGTTCCTGCAGATGGAATAATCAAACTGAATAGAGGTTGCCTGGCACTTTCCAGTATGACACAAGGTGATCTTTTTTATTTTTGCTTTCCAAACTAATTAGTAGAGCTCCAGTTTTTTCAGGATGATCTCTCTGTCCCAGATTTGGGGATAGTTGTTTGTTCTCTATTTTTCAATGGTTCAGCTGTTTCTAAGCTTAAAACAATGGAAGATGCACCATTCTGCATGTGCTAAATGCTTGAAAATTTTTGGTCAACACCTGGCACCATTCTGGTTTGAACCACTGGGAAATGGCCCAAAACACCACAATATTGGTACCTGGGTCTAAACTTGGCCAAATTATAAGCCTCTGAAAAAATGGTTTGCCTAGTATAAGGAGGGATAAATGTCTACATCCAGACTCTTCAACTGGATTGGATATGCTTTTTGCTCTTTGTATTTCATATATAGTAACTGCTGGGTGCAAGGCACAGTCCTTGTCTGTACACACTGGCTTAGAGCTGAGAAATAGAGTGGGAAAGAGTAGGATGAGACTTCAGCAGGGAGGATTTCCAACTGTAGATCTTAATGTTTCTAGTTTAAGGAATAGAAATCAGCTTTGCTGGCAGTGAAGTCATCTAGGAGCAGGTTCAGAGGCAGACTTCATTAACACCAGTAGTGGAGGACTGGTTTGAACACAGGATCCTCATATCCTGCCTGATGGCATGTCACCAACACAGAGACACAAGAAAAACTTTCCAAAAGTGCTAGTGTGATTTTGCCTAGAAGTCTTTGCCTAAATAAGGCAAAAATAAGTTAACCTTTATAATATTTGTGGTGTGGGATTTTAAATACAGGAACACAAATAATTGATTAATGCAAAGAAGATAAGATTCCACACACTAACATAAATGATACATAAGTGTCCTATTGATAGAGAGTAAATGGATGAGGTCCCTCAATGCTATGTGAATTAAAATTCTCAAATTCTCCATGAAGCCTCAAGACTTGTAAGAGATGCTGCTCTAACTGGGCTTGATTCCTTCTAGGCCTTTGTATTTCTCTAACTGGTTTTTAGGTAGAGTTTATTTTTTTCCTGTGTGGTTCTGTTGAAAAAATTTTTGGGGGAAGACAACACTTAAATGCAGTATTGATGTAACATTTACCTTTGTGTTTTAAGATGGAGGGAGAACACCAAAGACTCTTCTGGTTCTGCCTAATTTTTCAGGAAAAGATACACTGTGAAGATTCGAGAAGTATTCATAAGCGTTGGCACCTCTTTATTAGGGGAACTCACTCAACCTTTCTTGATGAAGGTGCTGTTTGTGGTTATTTCTAGGAATGTGCTTATTCAAGCAGTCAGAGATCATGAAGAGTGGGTGGGCATTTACAGCATGTTGTCTACTTGTTCCCCTTTTCTAACGGGGAATGCTGTGCTTGACATGCATGATAGTTAATAATGCAGAGAGAATTCCTAATCTTTGCATTTTAAGTTAACCCATCAGGTGGATATCCTGAATCCAGCAAGTCAACAGCCACCTGCAAATAAGCTCCCTGTTATGGCTGTGGGGAGGGGACTCTCATCTCTGAATCAGATCTAAAGCAAAATGCTCATTTTTCATGGCTAGAGGAAATCTAAAGAGCAGTAAACATTGCTTTCTTCCCATTAGGTGATGTATCACCAGTTTCACAGCTCTTTGATTTGTCCAGAAGCATACACTGGTAAAAAACTTTATATTTGTCAGTATGGAGGAAGGATATTGACAGGGAAGTTACACTGCTCATAAATGCTCTTCACTCCAGGGAAGTCACCTCTGCCGTTGGGTGAACATCATGTTCTCATGTTCATCTTTTTTCTATGTGGAAAACAATTTGGTTCATGTAAGACAAGAGAGATTCTTCCTCCTTTATTCCCTTTTTTTTTTTGTCTGTTTTTTTTTTTTTTCCTAATCTTGTATAGGTTTGGCACAAAGCAACCACTGTATGCTCTTGAATCAATAGTTCATGGCAGAAGCTGCGTTTCCCCTGCTCTCCGGAGACATTCTGACTCAGAAATGTACACAGCCTATGCATCACTGAAGCTATAAACCTACTTTGCTTGTTTATGAGTGGTAGAGTTTTCCGATTAATTATGAAAACCACACTTTCAAAAAGTTCACAATGCTGCTCCTTTTTAAACTTTTTCATTTGTTCCAGATTTTGGCATGTTTGTCAAAAATTTTAAAGCACACCAATGAAAAAAACACCAGTAAAAGCCAAGCAAAACAAGATAAAAAACAGTACAAACCAAATTCAGATTTCCTCATCTTGCTATCTCAAACAAAAAAAGAAGTTTCAGCTACTATTTGTCACCCTTATGTGTCCAGAAATGTATAAATGCAAATTAAAAGGAGGGAAAAGGAAAGACTTGGGGATGGGAAGAATTCTTACAGTTCACTGAGCTCGGATGGCAATATCAAAATAATCCATAAAGTTCCCTGATCAAGTATAAAAAGGAGATGGTGGAAACAGGTGGTCGCTTGGGACTCAATGGCAGTAATGACAAAAAAAGTTCTAGAAAAAAGAGAGTTCCCTGTTCTTTACCCATACAAGTCTCCCTGTAAGGAAGTGCTTGAATGAAGTGTCTGCCACACCGTGTGGGCACTGGGTGATGAGCAGCCTGCTCCTGCACTGGTGCTGTGAGTGCTGAGAAAGCTGGATTAGCATTGCAGCAGCTGCTACTGCTACCTTCTTTAGCAAAGCTTCCCTGCAGACCACAGCTGGGACTTAGTGCATTTAGAGACATGCAGCTTCTTTAACTGATCATGTAATTGCTCCTAAACCTGCATTTTCCTTGAAAACCACCTTCAGGCGGTGTCCATCACAGAGGAAGGGTAGGGGGGCCATCTTTCTGTTCAATGTGTTAGTCAGGAACTGCAGGACCAGATCATGCTGAACACTCGTTCTGCCTTGAGGGGCCACCCCAGAGGATGTTTCCAGATAAGCTGGGCTAATCAGGCCAGCAAGTTTTCAGAGACTGCTGCTCTGGCACCCTGTGAGAGGGGTATGGCCTATGCTTCCCCCTGACCAGCTGTGTGTCAGTGTGGCCCCAGCTACCTCTGCTTCTGGATTTCTGGATCAAAAGTCTTAACCAGTTGTCTACCACATCACCCAGTATGGGCAGTAATTGACTGACCCAAAGATCATTTGGTAGCTCTTTCTGCTCTGTGTGAGAAATAATCTTTGACATCAGCCCTCTTAGACTAATTAAGCAGAGATCCCCTCTAATCCCCTTAGAGCAGGCCTCCCATTGCCTTGGCTTTGTGTGGACAGACTCCAGAAAAGCTCTGGCTGCTGCCTGATTGCTGAAGCAAACACAGCTGTCTGAGACAAACATTCTGCCAAAGGTGTGTCGGGGGGCAATTCAGCATCCTTGCTGTCAGCATGCTTGGATGCATACATTTCTCTGTGTGGCACCAAGAGCAAAGCAGCTCAACGTCCCAGGTGCTTGTGTGGGTTTCCAGCACTGTGAAATGCCCGCTGTGCTGCACTGTGGCTGCATTGCTACCCCAGTTTCTCCAGGATGTGCCTCCTGCACATCCCCTGATAACATCCTTAACAAAACCCCTGTGCTGCTGCCTGCGTTGGGCTGCAGACACCACGCACAGGGTGGCTGGCCCTAGCCCTGGGTGTGCCAGCTCTGCCCCCAAGCCAGAGCTGAAGTGCCTGGGGCTGCAAATATTATGTCACAGCCCCAGGGGAACCCGCCCAGAGGGACTCACCAAGTGAGATGCAGGACTCAGTTCTCTACCCAGAGATTTTCAGGGTGTGCAGAGAGGATCTGGCCACCTGCAAGTCACCGAAGGTGAGGGAGGTGATAGGAATCCTTGTGTCAGGACACAAAGGATGTTTTCCCTTTCACTCCCTACACACCCGAGGTTTTTCAAGGGTTGGGATATTTCTCACCTGTCCATTTACCCATCCAATTCTCAGTGAGCACAGCTTACTGTCACTGGCAAAACACTCAGTAGTGGCTCTTCATACTAGTACTGACCAAAGGAACAACCTGAGAGCACAGGAGTGTTTCCTGTAGTTAACTAAGTAGTCACGGAAACTGGAAAGCTGGAGGCTCCTACAGAAAAGCTAAATTAAAATCAAATTAAACTTGGCAAGGCTTCTTACCTAGGGATTAGAGTACAATAGCATTTGAAATATTCTGCTAGAACTAGTCCAACAGTGGTGGTAAAGCTGATTTTTGAAGGCCTATCTTAAAAGTCAGTAAAAACTAAAATACCCTGGAATGTCTGTTGAATGCTTTGGAAGAGGTAACCATTGATATTGAATTAAAGCAAAGTTTCCAGCTAAGACTTATTTTTCCAACTTCTGTTTTCTGCACAACTATTTTAAAATACTTTGGAAAAGATGAGCAGTTGCATTTTCCTCAGCTGAGTGGCTCAAGGATGAATTAGATTCAGGAACCCAGAGTCAGAGGATTTCAAATGACCTGTCCTTCCCAGCTTTTTCCTATTGAGGCAAGGAGATACCTTTGCACATGTGCCATGTGAAAGTCTGGGAATAAGGAATCCTTTCCTCTGCTGATACTTAACAGACCCTTTACTAGTAATTTATCCAAATATGCGTGTAAGCTTTATCATCAGGTTTTAATGGTCTAACAATCTCTTGCAGTGAAATAACAGATTTTTTTGCCTTCTCTTTGTGGAGTTTATCATCTACATTTATATCATGCTCTCAGGCAATGAGCTTTAAACTCTTGAGTGAAATGTCTGCATTATATCCTCATTTCATGATTGTGGAAAGAAAGTTGTAGAGACAGATATTCATCCAAAGGAGTGTTGCATGGCACAGCAGATCCCCAAACTCACCTCACTGAGTTATTCTGTTAGTAAAAATAACTGACAAAAAGAATTAAACCCTGAAACTAAATAAACTTGAAAGACCATTGGTTTTGAAACCACCCTGCTTCTAAGTGCATCAGCATATACGGAATGTAAAGCAACAAGGGAGGAAATGAAGTTGGCACTATTTCTGTTTGTTAAAAAAACTTGGAGCTTCAGTCTTTCTCCTTCCTGTGTTTAAAAATCCTGATGCAGTAAGAAGTGGCTCTGTAGATCTTGATGTACTTATAAAAGTAGTCTGAGTAAACATAAACTCTACTCTAGTCCTTTTAGTGCCAAAGAGCATGTGGCCAAAGAGACAAAAAGCATTTCAAGCGCTCAAATCGGGAATCTCCTGGAAAGGGACAGCCTGAATAGAGCTGGCCTTTGTGATGTCGGGGAAACATGAGGTCAGGCTTAGTAAATTGGCAGGAATTATTTAAAAGAGCCGTTTCAAATGTAGAAGGGTACATTTTTGTGCATTAGCATGTTTCTGCTCACAATTTTAATGGTCAGAGGGAATAAAAGATGCTTTTTGGGGTTCTCTGTGCATTCTGGCTGGGTGGATGGAAGAGAGGGAAGCAAGGATGGTACTACTCTCTTGCACACATCTTGGTTGTAGATGCTGAATTCTTTTCCTAATCTTTAAGTTGTGGGGGAGAAGAAAAAGCCAGACCGATGCTTTATGAACCTGATGTCACAGACTGCCTGTATAAAAAAGATCACCAGTCTGTTTGGCAGTGTGTGGTGAATAATGAGCTTTCTGGGGACTCTCCAGCCCCTACCAAGGGAGGCAGATCTTCCCACAGCCAGTATTTAAGCAACCGCTGTGGTGCACTCCAGCTTATGAGTGCATGGGATACCCTGAATGGACCTAGGAAAGAGTGATTCCACAGACAGACTCCTGTTGTCATGCAAATCCCAGGAGAAATCAGGAGAGAAGTTTGTACTAATAGTAACTGCTTTTACTGATAGAGAAATTTGCAGGGGGACAGGGAGCAATGTAAAAACAGCTACAGGAGACAAGTCAGTATGCAAAAGTACCCCACATAAATAATGCCAATCCAATTACATCCATTAAAAAAAAAGCTAAGTAGCCATTATTTTCTAAAGAGGAAAGCAAAAGTGATAGCAGAAATGCCTGTTCTCACTATCAAAATTGCCTGTGTCTGAGAGCTGCTCTGAAGGGCCCTTGTGAGGTGATTTGATCTGGCAGTCTCTGCTGGCATGTACCTACTGGGAAATGCTTTCTTAGAGCTGATAAAAACAATTTTTAAACCCGCCCCATATTTTCAGGCCGAGGACAGCTGATATCTCCCAGTAAATTAATTTGCCTAAAATGGCCTCCAAGGGAGGAAAACAAAAGGAAATTCAATCTTGTTTCAGACTTGCACACCTTAGAGTTGGGCAAGGAGGAGGAATGCAGACACCAAAGTGTCTTTCCACATGAACCTGTCAGATATTTCAGCACTGTTGAGTCAGGGCTGGTGTTGATGCCTCAGGTTTTAGCTTTTATATTTTTCAGATTCTGAACTGCTTTAGTGTATGGGTCTGTGCTTCATATTAGGGCATAGTAAGCTCTCTTCACAGAGTATGTAGACAAAACAATTCCTTCTCTAGCTAGAGACCAAGGACAAATGATACAAATCTCAGGCCCAAGAGCATAAACAATGGTGGGCTGAAGAGAGAAAAACAAGATGGATGGGACTTCATGGGCTAAAGCTGTAATTGGACAATTAACTCCAATATGCAATTGTGTCCGGGCTCACCCCCAGACTGGGGTGACCCAGAAAGGTGGAAAAGTCTCTCCTCCAACCCGTGTCTCCAAAGAAAGACTCAGTAGTCTTCAGTCGTCCAGTCTCAAGGTAGTTTACTGTATGTTATCTAAAAGATTTTCTTCCTGAACTGCTGCGGTCCGTTCAGCAGTCAGACAAAGGCACACTCCAACACCCAGGGGGCTGGTGCCTTCTTTTATATCATACATTGCGTGTTAAATGTTTATGGTTTTTCCCCAATGCCTATCACCTATATTGAACAGTGACTTTCTACTCTAAACCAATCTGTGAGTGCCAACATCACCAAGAACATGGAGGTTAGGAAGAAGAAGGAAAGAGGACAGGGCACACCCAAGTCCCTCCATCTTAGAACTTCTGACCCCCATGTACAAAACTCAGAGCCCTCTGTACAAGGCCTAAAACCCCCCTGTACAGCACTCAAAAAAATCTTCCTTTCACTTTGTGACTACTTCTACTATAATATCTAAACTTTTGTGATTTCTTGTTCTTCCTGCAAAGTTGGTAAATTGTTCCATGGATCAGGTTCAAAGCCACAGGGGTCTGTGGCTGCATGCCAGGGTCTCAAATGCTTCTGACCTGGGCCCAGAACATCCAAGAGTGTCCAAGGGACATTCTGGGTTCCGACATAAATGGACCAAAACTTATAAAAGTGTGAGACCCCGTGACCATTTTGGGTTCCATTTTGTGACCATTTTGGATTCACCTGGGCTATAGCCCTGGCTGGGCTCTTGTGCTGCCCAAGGTGGCTCCATTGAGGCCTCCTAATAAATACCTACCTTATTCATTAGCTCTGTCTACTCTGTTCCAGGTCAGCCTTCACAAGGCATCAGTGTGAGGTGGCTGACACTCCTGAGGAAGGGTTTGGTCCTGGCCTGAGTGGACAAGATGCAGAGATAAAGCAAACACCCAAGGGATTGCAAGATCCCAGCTGGGGAGTTTGGGCCAGCACCACAGCAGAGCCAGTGCCCCTGTGGGGGCTGCTGGCCACCTCTGCTGGCAACAGATGCATCATGGACCAGAGCCCTGGGCTCAGGGCCTCCTCCCCAGGACTGGCTGTTTGCTGAGCTGCAACCACAGGCACTCGTCCCTGCTAAGGGAAAAATGCTGACAACCAGTCTTCTGCCCGCTGTCCACACCAGCGCTCGGTTCCTTGTGGAACGCACACTAGAACATTCCCTTGGGACAAAAGCCTCGGCTGCCAAGGGTACTTTTGTTTGTAACCTGTCAAATGAAGGCTGTGGTCAGGGAGGCTCTTGTACCTGCATCACAGGTCGCGCATTCATTTTGCAAAGCGTGCCTGTGTGTCCTTGCCTTCTTCGTCTTCAGCACTGAAGAGAGATCTTTTCTCTTTGAGGGAGAAAATGGGTACAAGCTCCTCCGAGACCACATGCAAAACCTACGCTTGCCACCTGCCATGCAGGCAATAATTATTAGAAACTGCAAACAGCAAAGCATGGCCCCCTGCCTGACCTCCCTCAAACACAATCAGTGAGGGCAGCCTTACATGGGTGGCAGTAGCTGGGCTTTATACTTAACTGCGCTCTTTTTCTCCTCATGTTTTTGGGCTAAAAGCAGTTTTAGTCAAAGCCCTCACAGCCTCTGTCACCATCCCTTTAGTAGACAGGTGATAAGTTTTAGTGACAACATGCTTTCCTTTCTCCACCCAGTAGCTTTTGAATACGCTCTTCTAGCCCAGAAGATGGTCGTTTAATGTTAGCTGTGAGCATTGCCAGTGCTAGTTGAGATTCTCGGCACTCACATCGTGTTGATGGGATGCAGGGTCACGGGGGTGTATCTATTCCCTGATTGAGCATGGCTTTTGGAAGAAACTTCCTCTTCCCAGTGCTTGACATGAATTCTAAATTCACTTCCAGTGCCTGTTCTGCACGCATTTGAAATTCACTGTTTTGCAAATTCTCCAGCTAAGGTTGGTTTCTGGGTAGCAAATGTGATAAAAGCATTTGCAGGCTGCCCTCCTCTCTGTGAGCCACTTCTATGGCCATGGGAAGGGTAGTTATTGAGCCTCTGCCTCCTGGACATTCTTGAACTCAGATCAATTGATTGCCACATCTTCAAGGCTGGCTGTTGACTGTTTGCCCAGCTGCAATCATAGGAAATTGTACTGCTAGAGCCAAAAGGGGGGTACACTCAAGTGCTTCCATGCAATTTCACCCTACTCACACCACAGGAACTTACTAAGTTTATCTTCCCACAACTGCCTTCTCTGCTCAAAGCTGGGTGCTGTGTCCTGTTGGGGTCCTCTTCAGTCCGAGCAATTCTGCAACTGGATCAGCAAAAAACGACCTGTCAGAAGAGCTCGCTGGCACTGTCAAACCTGTCATTCCTACTCACTTAGTAAAGGCCCTGAAATGGCAAGAGGGGGCAAAAAATGCTTCTGAATATTAACTGAAACAGGCAGGAGACAAAGGAGGAAGGAGAAAGTATTCATTTTAATGCAATAAGAGGTGAGGAATTGGGTATGCCCTCCTTCCAAGCTGGCAGCAATGATTAATAGAGCTGTTAAGGACCTGGAACAGCAGTGTGGGTGCAGAACCGGCTGGTAGCAAAATATACAGCTACTTTCATGAATACCAGGGAAGACTGGGAGGTTATGGTCCTAACTGGGAAAACTGGATGCGTAGCACAGCAGTGGGTGGAAATCCTTTCCAAGCTGCTTGTGGAAAGGGATGATTTGAAAGTTTTCATTACATACAGACCATATGTCCTAGAGTAACTCAAGTCACCTTGATCCAGGCATCATTGCACTTCATTGTGTTCAATAACCTAGACTCAAAATAGACACCAAATCTGAAAACTGACAAAAATGTGGAATTTCTTTATAAAATTATTGTACTCCCACTTGAAATATTGTAGAGCATTATTAGCATGCCACTTCACATCATACGTCAGCAACAGCAAAGTGAGCCAGAGACAAGAATGAAAAGGATTAGCGATACGCAAAACTTCTGCAGTCAGCAGTGGAAAAAAGAGATGTGCTCAAGACAGAGATGAGTCTAATATCATGAGACTAAGAGGTGAAGATGTGACAACTGGTGAGCAACACAGTGCATGCAGATCCAGCAGAGTCCATACACCAGTTGTCTCATACAAATCCAAAAGAGAAAACATCTGAAGACAGCACAAATACAAGGCAGTGGAGTTTATTGCATGAGATAACCACAGTCAAGGAATTGATAGTGCTGAAACTGATACAACACTTAAATGCATAGTGATGGGAGGGAACAAAAGCACAGCAGCAGCCTTAATGCTCCAGAGCTACCCAAACCAATGTCTTGAATTTTCAGTAGCCGCTGCTGGACACAGAGGAAAAGACAAAGTGCCTCAAATGTTCTGCCTTGGGAGGGATGCTCCAGCAGAGTCAGTGAAATATTCTTTATATGTTCATGCCAGGAGTAGCATCTGCTCTTTCTGGTGACCTCCTCACTCAGTGGCACTGATAGTGCAGGTATGGTACAAATGTGATGAACACAACCTGAAGGAGAGCAAAGGCCTTTCCAGGAGCACCATCCATGCTGGTTCTGGATCCTTTATGAAAAAGCAAAAGGCAGTAAAGCTGAAAACCCTGGCTCATTCTGGAAACACTTTTGATACCTTGCATTAATCTTGCCATTATTAATGACTGAAATACTCTGGCAGCTGGTGGGTATCTGGCAACCTGCATGTCTGAGTCAGATCTCCATGGAGCACCCGCACCAAGCTGGCTCCAGCACCGAAGCACTCTCCTTGTTGGAAACCTCCATGGAAGAACCAGCCAGAGGACAGACTGCAGGTCCGCTGGCTAAGAGAGAAGTTTCTTGCAAGCAGGTTGGCACAGTGCTGGCCATGTGTGCTGTGCCTGTCCTCACACAGCCCTCACAGCCCATCAGCACCCTCAGCAATGCTCATGTGGGGATCCACAGGCAGTGGCAGCTGAGACAGAGGGTAGAGGTTTCCTGGGGCCCTGGCACAAATGCCTCAGTCATGTGGAAGTCCTGTATGATGGTGCATTGTGAGTGCCTGGGACCCTTATGCTGAGATCCGGCAGCTTCATCTCTGAGTGTCTCTCCTGCCATGTTTCCCTGGGTTCAGAGTCAGAGAATGGGGCAGCAAAGCACACACCTATACAAAAAAAAAAAAAAAAAAAACACAGAAAAAATAATGTCAGACCCTTAAATTACAGAGATCTTCAGAGTTTGAGGATCTGCAGGTCTGGCTTGTTCAATAAAAGGCATATTTTACACTATAAGAAACTACCTTCATAACCACCAGCTTCATAACATTAACTTCGTACAGGCAGAAGGGAGGGGGAACGGGGTGTTCAACATCACGAAAATCAGGGTTTTTTGGAGTACATACCCTGCATCTTGTCCTATTAAAGCTGATGGGACATTGGTGACCATCTCCTGTGTGCAGCAACAAGTCTTAGAGCAATAAAAAGGTATAATAATGTATTCTTAAAACTCATCCAAAAGTATTCAAGTATTTGCACATATGAACCTTCATATCTCCCTGCCAGTCAATTCTGTAAGCTGATCTCTGACAAGAACAACAAAATACATCTAATTCTGAAATGTCTTGGTTAATTCTGAAGCTTCTTGGTTAAGGGATGCTTTGTGGGGCTGGGACTTATCTTAATACATGCCAATGTCATATGCAAAAGGCAACGCTGACCTTGCATGCCAAAGGAGGCTCATTTGAGCCTTGCATTACAGTGCTGTGCTTACAGGCAAATAAAGATAATTTCTCTAGATTGTTACTATTTACTTTACCAGCTGTCTCTCAGAGCGCTGGAGCAGATAATCTGAATGGCCTGGCAGCCACTCTGTTGCAAAATCATTGCCACCCAGTTGGTTGCGATTACCAGCAAGCAAAGATCAGCTTTGCTGGATGAAGGTGAGCTGACCGCCATCTCAAACGTCCCCCAGCGTGGCTGTCTGTGGCTGCACAAGGGAGAAGGGCCTTCTGGTGGGAATGCAAACTGATGTAAGGAGCACGTGTCTCTCCAGGGAAAGAGGTTGGCAGCACCTGGCCTGTTCCCAGTGGTCCCACCAGTGCCAAATGGTGAGCAAATACAGGCAGGTGCAGCCCTCTGCAGGCTGAGGGGCTCTGTGATGAATTTCTCATATGAGTAATTTAGGCACTTCTAACCTAAGCAGTGCTGTAGGAGGACCCTGGCTAGGATGGCAGCTGATGCCAGCTGTCTGCTCAGGGCAAGAATGCCCAGAGAAGCCCTTCAGCCCAAATGGTGACCCAGAGGCTGATGCTGCCTCAGTTTTCCCTGTGTGCCTGAGTCCTTCAGAGTGTTGTGCTGGCAGAGGATCAGCAGGTGGCCAAGGAAGGTACCCTGACCCAGCTTCAGCACAGCCCTGAGAGAACCGTGAATGTTCTGCCTGTGAGCTGTGCTTCCCCTGCAGCACTCGGTGGCATTTGGAGCTCCGGGGAGAGGACTGGACATACCCAGCACCATATGGCCTCATAACAGACAGAACTGAGAGGGCGGCCTGGTGGTGCCTTCGTGAAGAAGCAGCACTTTTTTAACTTGAGTTCCCACCATGCTCCACTCAAGGATGTATGAGCTGCTGCATTAAAAATAGCACCATGTACAGAACCAGGCAGAACAGCAGGGTTAGCCACACACATTGCTTCTGCTGCTGTGAGAACAGGACTGTCATGTCCAATGCACTAGTAGGAAAAGGTGGGTCTGGCATAACCACCCAGACCTCCTCCCTTTGGACCTATTCTGTCTCCTTCCATTCCCATCCCCAAAATACTTTAAAAAGATGCTAAGTGCATTTTCAAGAAGAGACAATTAATACTGAAAGAAAAGAAGCACACTATTGCTTCTGCTCTTCAGGCACAACAGGGTGACCCAACTACTGTTCCAGAAACTTGTATAGTTAAAGCAAAACCTAATTATTTCCCTCTAACTCTAGCTCCAGCTTCATATCTTACAGTTAGCATAGGCAAAATGAGCTGTTTGTCAGGAGAGGACTTAGTACCACTGGAAAAATGTACCTGGCATTCTCCCCAAAATCCTCATAATTTTTAATACAGCTTTCATGTTTGTTTTCACTTTCCCCTTTGTTAAACACTTTAGGCAACTCAAATGAAGCCCTTGCCATCAAACCAGCCTTTTAGCAGTAATGACATAAATTACATTGTTCTCCTGAGCTTGCAGTACCCAGCTATTAAATCTAACCATGGGAGTTTGGCAAATCATTTCATTCGTGAGGCAGCTGTTTCCTTTCTCCCCTGCTTCCACCCTCCACCCCTTTTTTTGCCTTGCATGAGCACGATGTGCACTCTGAGGGACGCACTGTACCCAAACCCCTTTGCCTAAGGTGCTCTGCACAGAGTCACAGGGCTCCCTGAAATGCCCCCTGAAATACTCCCTGCCCTTAGAGGAATGCAGACCCACTCTTGGTCCCAACCTGTCACAATTCTCCAGAAGCGCAATCTCAGGTGTCCAGAGTGGTTTCATGGTACAGAGCTGGCAGAAGCACCATGACTTGGAAAGTCAACTGTATCACCCAGGGGCAAATCCTGGCTCCTGCTATTGGAACACTCCGACTCAATGCAGCACAACTTGGAGATTTATCATACTGGTGCTTGGGACATGCTTCCAAGAGTCTGTGCTCGGTCAAACAGTCCTGACAGCTTCTTTGTTTACTTTGGGGCTCTTCTGGAAGCATTTTGACTTGTGTTTTCTCAGTGTAGTTATCTGCCCAGGCTGGGCTACCATGGAAAAACCATCACCTTGCAGAAGCTGTAACTGTGCATATCCTGCTTCAAGGGGAACTTAATATTCAAATTGCCCTGCCATCAATGGTCTTTTCATGCTGTGCAGAGTTATTCAATGGCAATACTCTAATGCAGGCTAAAAGATGGTTAATTTGCAATCAGTGCTGCTTTACACATCAAATGGTAACATGTCAGTCATGTGCTGCCTCTCGGGATAGCTGTCTCTCATGGGAATGCATGACATGTGGCCTTGGTTGGTACCCTGTGCAGCAGCATGGGCTGGCTGCTGCACAGGCCACTCCTGGTTATCCTTGTCCCCATGTGGTCTCAGGACAACCTGCCAGGTGCATCAGTGTGCCTGGGGACACCGACCTGTTCCCCATTGCCATCCTTTCCCGGTTCTGCTGCTACACCACTGCCAGGTGGTCAAGAAATGGATGGGGAGCCCTGTGCTCCCAGACAGCATCTCCCAGAGGGCATCAGCTGCAGACTCACTGAAGGAATTGAGGAGCCCTCTAATTGGTTTGGGCCTCTCTGCAAGGGAAAAAAATGAAACTCAAACCCAAGCCTATTTTTCTTCAGTATGCGCTGGCATGAGCAGAGAGGCTTTTCTCCTGATGAACTTTCTTTTTCTGTACAACAGCAACCAAAATAAAAAGAACAGCACTTAAATGGGGTTTGTTAGTAGACAAACAAGGTTAAACAGGTTAAGCAGTGGAAATAAAAGTCTCAGTGTTCCTATCTTAGAGCAAATAGATGCCTGAATGTTCCTGTGAGACATATTTGCTGGTACTGCAGTGCAGAAAGACAGGCACTGCAACCCTTCGCCTCAGCAAGCAAAACATATCTGTGCTGAGAAGGGAGGGAAATGTTTTTCCTCCTGAGTTTCAGAAAGCTGGTTTTGAAACAGAGATTAGAGGTATCAGAAATGGCAAAGAAAATGCACCCCCCTTGCAGTTCCACTGCACAAAAGGAGGAACATCACTAAGCCATTCTGCCCTGACCAACAGAGCAGGGGATGGGGCCACACGCTGGCATAGATGCCATCCCCAATCCAACACATGCTCCTTCCCCAGACACTGAGCAGCATGAGTAATAGAAAGGAAGAAGTGACTATTTCTCCACCCCTGTGTCTGCCACTCAACAGCTGTGCTGACCCACCCCCTCTGTGGCACAACATGTGGGGCAGTAGAGCAGCAGTCGCTGCTCTTCCTCCAGCTCTGGCACAAGAGGCATGAGGTGGGGATTGGAGTAGTTTCTCCAACCCAAGGATTAATGGAGAAAGTGTGTAATCAGGGGATAACCATTAGCTTTGGCTGAGTCTATGACTGACCTTGCAGAAAAGCCACCAACTTGTTTACTTAGTGCTGGGTTTATGACTGTAGAGATTTAGAAAACCTTTGGAGAAGATGAAGGTTTTATCGGCCATCAAAGACAGGATTTAGGTTCATTTGGTGGACTCCTAAATTTATTCCTCTCACCTTCCAGTGTATACCTAAATCTGAGTGTATACCTAAATCTGTGAGCACCCTTGAGGCTCCATTAACTGCAGTGGGGTGTAGGTATCTGATTTGCCTTTACTTTTAGCTGCGCATACTTGGGTGAAGTCCCACCCCAGGTGATCATTATTTGCCCTTGATGGGCAGGCACACAGGCAGCCCTTTGAGGGATTGTGTGAGTGCTCCAGCTCCCTTTCAGTGTGAGGTCCCCAGGGATTTTAGCAGAATGAAGGGCTGCCACAGTGGTATGGAGAGTCTTCATACAGCTCTGATGGGGCCCTGCTCTCATGGTGATAAGCCCAGCTAGTGGGGGGTACAGTCAGCTACCAAGGGACATGATGGCTATTCAAACAGCTCAGTCTATGTCTGCAAAAGCCTTTTGGCCTGAAGGCTTGTTTTCACATCATCACACCAATGGGTTTGCTACTGCTCTCCTTGGATCTCTTCTTTCCTGCCAGGTTATGTCTGACTGACCCAGGAGGTGCAACCTTCCATGTGATCCCAACAAAAGCCAGTGGCACTGCTACCTCAACATTTCCAGCCACAGCCAGGGGCCAGGGCAGATGAGTCAAGATGCTGTGTCTTGTACATCAACACCTGCCTTGATAACCTTAAAAGATAAAAGCTACGGGCACTTACAGAGGCAGGTAGACATAAAGGTTTGTTCACAAGATGAAGTAAGCAATCTCCAAGTTCACCAAATAACTGCTGAAGAAGTAAACTCCAGAAAAAGCTAGAAGTGAATTAATGCAGTTAATCTACTTTTCAGCTTGATTAACTTCCACCAAATAATCAGCAAATTCTTATAAGTTTTTGATAATAATGTTGAAAAGTACTCAGGGGTGCAGGACAAAGAAAACTCATGTGACATCCCTCATGGCAGCACAGCATGAACACAACATTCATCACACTCTTGCTGCAATAATAGGCATTTCCAGGAATGGGACTTCTCTTGGCAAGGGAATTTCACCTGCATGCCTAATCTACCAGTCTGATGGGATAATGCTGACAAGCCTAGAAATAGAAGAGTTTTCAAAAAAAAAATAAGAGGAGGAGATTATCTGAGACTCAGTAAAGCCATTTGCTTGATTTTATCACAGAGAAAGAGAAAAGCAATTTAAAAGCAGAAATATCCATGGACATGTTAGGGAGCTGGTCAGAGTGAACATATATAGACAATGCTGGAGCAAAAGCAATGACCATGACAGTAGATAGAAGATAATAGCTAGATAGCTAGACAGACAAACACATAAGCAGAAGGAACAGCGACCAATCTATGAGCCGTTAAGGAAACAGAGAAACCAATGCAAATGGAAACAAGGGATGTTATCAGCTGATTTTGGAAGAGACGATTGGGGAACTAGGGACTGTGAAACAGACTCTGTGTGCTCTGCCACACACTCCGAGTGTGAAGCAGCTTTTGAAGTGGGAGAATGCTTTGCAGTTTCAGCAGAAATAGACACTCTTGAGAATTGTATCATTGAAAAGTCCTGAAGTTCAGAGTTGCTACCTGGAAAATAGTTGTGCTAATAGCAGAAGCCCCAGGTATTCTTGGATGCAGCAGTTCACTTGGTTCACTTCATCCTTGAACCAAGCAAGGATGACATTACCTCAACCTAATTTGTCATCCATTGGACTGGTTATAGAAAATCTCGCTGCAGAAGATGACCTTGGACCAAATGGGCATGAGCAGATTTGAAGTTAACAGAAAGATAAAAAAGTAAGTTATAACGATATGCTAATGAGAAAAAGTTCCCAAAGATGAACAAAATGTTGCATGCTTAGGACAGGAGGCATTGCAGTTGACTGCTGGCAGGGTATGGTGGCCACAGTGACAGTACCCCCAGCTCTGTGGGAAATCCTGCCTGGTCTTGGCTGCTCCAGCACCATCTATATGGGCTTGGGACAGGCAGCTGGGAACTCACTAGAGCATTTTGTTCTGGTCTTTGCACCTCCATGAAAGCAAACCATCAAAACTTCTTCAGAGCCACTCAATTCCTCCTGTTGATTTACCTTCCCAAATGAAAAGATCTGTGAGATCCTGACATTCAGCTTCCTGCTCAGGTTAAAAGGAGTAACAATTTATTCAGGTCTCTAAACATAAGAGACTAGCTTGGCGCTGCAATTCAATAAGAATAATTATCTAGACTGCAGGGTCAGAGCCAGGATGACTAACAGAAATGTTCAGAGAAATGGAAATTACCCTACTACAGATGGAAGCTAAACTCCGAGTTTAATATATTCCAGCTAAAAAGACCAGATAATCTCTATCCCCAGAGCTGAGGGAACTGGCCCATGAAATTGGCAGTCTGATAGCAAGGATTTCTGATCTATCAAATCAGAGACAGATACTATAACACAGGAATTCAGTTAGTGCAAGAAATGGGAAGGAGGGTATGATCCAAGCTGTTTACACACTCATTAATCCAACCTCATTGGTTTGCAACCCTATAAAACAAATTTTGAGCGAACAAATAATTGAAGACATGGCAGAAAGTGAAGCTAAAATGTACCATAGGCCAACCAAAGGTCAGTGAGATGGTAAGCTTACTGGCTCAGGATGCACAGACCTGAGGGATAGCTGCAGCTTACTTGTTGCAAATCCAGGACTGAACTTGTTGCTCGTTCTTGGACTCCTAAGCCTTGGTGGCAAGGCAGGAGGGTGGTGGTAGCACACACCTTGCTTCAAGGAGGCAGCCTGGCATGTCTGGACACTGGTGACTGAGGCCACTTTAGTCACCTTTACTGTGTTGCAGGTATGTCACATTGTCAAAACAAGCAGCGCCCTTACACCAGTAATGCTGGAAAAAACAGTATCCCCAAAAAGCGAAGCAATTTGATGAGAAAGCCCATAGGTATCTTGAGCTAGTGGATGAATGCCCAATCATTGCTTCAAACTCTGTAAAAACACCCATCTAAAAGGTAATTTCTGTTTTCAAAGAGCAAAGGCACTTGGAACCTGGACCTGCATTTGCAGCAAGTAGGCAACTGTAGAGTCTCAAGCTCTCAGAGGAAGGGCTGGGCCCTGCTCTACAGTCAGGGACCTTTCTTTATTTGTGGTGCTCAGCAGCTCAATTTCTAACAGCTTTGTTGATATACCCAGTCCTCATGTTTGCCAGCATGACAATTCGATGGATTTTGTATGCAAGCCTAGCATAAATTTTCGCAACTCTTTCCTTCTTCTCATTCTAAAGAGTGATTTTTCCTTTTTCTTTTAGAGGCTGCTGGCAGACAGCCTATGAGACTGTTTTAACATGGAAATTTTGCTTAACTTAGATTTGTAGCTGTGGTGGGTTGACCTTGGCTGGATGCCAGGTCCCCACCAAGCTGCTCTATCACTCCTTCTCCCAGCTGGACAGGGGAAAGAAAATAAGATGGAAAATGACTCACAAGTTGAGATAAGGCAATTTACTAAAGCAAAAGAGAAAGTTTGCATGCACACAAGCAAGGAAAAAAACCCATGGCTTTACTCTCTATTTCCTATCAGTAAGCAAAGCCCAGCCACTTCCTGGAAAATAGGACTTCATCATACTTAGCATTGGCTCCGGAGGGCAAATATTGCAAATAACAATGAACACCTCCCTTCCTCCTCCTCTCCTGAGCTTTATGTCTGAGTTGACATCACATGGTGTGGAATAACCCTTTGGTCAATTTGGGTCAGTTGTGTCCCCTTCAAGGATCCACCCACAGACTACTGATGGCACAAGCACTGTCACTGATGGGCTTGGCTCTGGCCAGCAGTGGATGCATCCTGGATTGGGCACTGGCTCTGCTGGACATGGAGGAAGCTTCTGGCAGCTTCTCACAGAAGATATCTCTGTAGACCCCTGCTACCCAGATCTAGCTATGCAAACTCAGTACAGGAGCTTTATAAATGATTTTCCAATGGGACCAGTCACTGCAAGGCCATATAGACATTGATGTTGGGACATGGAAGACAGGAGGACTGGATGGATGTAGGACGTGAAATACTGACAAACTGCACTGTCCCTGCAACGTGTCCACTGCCCAGACCCTCAGACCCCAAATCCCACCAATGCCGCACAGAGTGGCAGGAGGAATTTTCAGGGTATTTTCTTGCCATTGCCCAAGTCAGTCTCAGTCTGAACAAAAATTTACCAAGTCTTATAATTATTCACAAGAAAGCCTTGGCTGAAAATGGTATTTACAGACTGACATAGATGTACAGAGAATATAGGTATGTGCCAGCACTGCTGTGGGGTTGCTCTGCCCAAGTGTCCCACATTAAATTGCATGTTAGTGCTGCAGTTTTGGCTCCTGTTCAACAAAGTACAGATCAAAATGAGCTGTGCAATCTTCTGCTGCTACATTAGTCAATTATCCCTGAGCTCCATGACTCAGTGCTTGCCCGGCCATAATGCCCCCATGGACAGCAGTACTGTGGCCAGTTGGAATGTAGAGG
This sequence comes from Anomalospiza imberbis, assembly GCF_031753505.1. Taxonomy (NCBI): domain Eukaryota; kingdom Metazoa; phylum Chordata; class Aves; order Passeriformes; family Viduidae; genus Anomalospiza; species Anomalospiza imberbis. The sequence continues at coordinate 107,198,944 of NC_089682.1, forward strand.
ATTAAGGGTTTAGTCCTGCATTAATTATACTAATAAAGACAAGTTAGAATAAGATCAAGGAAAGAAGAAGTAGGAAAAAGCTATAAGATACTGCTGTGGTTGTTTTACTAATTCCTCTTTGTTCTGCACTGACCCATGAACCCAGAACTCAGGAAAAAAGCAAGATGATGCAGACATTTGCAGGTCCATAAACACAAGATCTCGACAGGACTACTCAGAAGAAGGTTCTCAGAGGAATTGCTTTCCTGTATCTCCTCACTTCCTTCCCTTGCTCTAGACACAGCTTTTATCAGACTTGCTGCCCCAATTCTTCAATGCTTTTTTGTGCTTTTGCTACTTTAATTTAACAGTAGAGCCCCTGTTACACTGGAGCTCAAGGAGCTTGAAGAAGTACACAGGAGCTTTCCTGAACTGCTTGTCAAAGCTGATTGTCGAGGTGCCTGTGTTATAAGAACAGTTCTATTAACTTCTGACCTGTAAAAATTGACTCCCAGCTCCATGCCTGGCCAGCTCCAGCATCCCAGAGAGTAGCAAGGCCAGCATTTACTTCTGTTGCAGCTACAAGAGAAGCCATGGCTTGAGCTGGGACTTGGATGCTCCACAGCTTCCTGCTGTGCCTGGAGCTGCAGGAGGAGGTAGCTCTGGCTGCCACAGGAATGAACAGAGTGTCCCATGGGAGAAAGGACCAAGCTCCTAGGGAGGACTCAAGAAGCCAAAACCAAGTACAGGTCATTCTGGTTGGGTATTTTATGCCCAGAAGCATTTTGATAAATCCAAAATATCCTCTTGAACCATATGGGGAGTGGGGGGAGTTGTTTGAGTTGTTTGTTTGTTTCTAAATGTGGGAAGAAAAGAAAACCCTAAACATTTGGAGCAGATTAAGATCTTTCCTCCTAATATATTTTCTTTTACTATAGGGATGTCTATAGAAACAGGCTCTTTCTGATATGTGGTTCTAAATAAATGTTCCAAAATCTTTTTCTTATGAAACATATCCCAGTTCTAAGTTAAAATTCATTTTTTTCTGACCCAGAAGTGATTATTTTTTCCACTAGGAACATGGTCCATGGGGAAACTTCAATCTGGAACACAAACAATGTCAAAAATCTTGACTCTGTAGCAATCTGGAAATTTGGAAACCCACTAGAGAAGTTTGGAGGCTTCTGTTCCTTGTGAGCAGGCTGGGAAAGGAGGGCTGCTCTGCCCTACAGCAGATTCCTGCAGTGTATGAGGTGGAAAACCAGACCCCAGAATAGGTTTTGGGGGAGCATTGCCCACCATCACCTCCTCATACCAGGACCCAGGGCATCATATTTCCTTTGGGATAATAATCACAAATTAGCCATAGCTAAGAGCTTTCCCTAACATGCTGGATGCTCTCACCAAGACTTCTGAATTGACTGAGGAGTGAGTGTGGCTGAAACAGGTGCTCTCAGTACTGGGTCTCCTGTTCAAGCTCATTAGAGCATCCTCCTTTATGCATTTTTTACTTATACTTTTTACACAGGGAAATCAGAAATTTTCTTAATTCAGCAGATATGCGCACACAGGAAAAGATCTAACCAACAGTTAACCTACTCACAGCACCAGCAGCCAGTGACTGTGCATTTGAAAGTGAGCTATAATCCATTTGGCCTGAGTGCCATCAAAATCTAACTACATATGTATTTATTTTAGCTTCATATGTATTTTTCATGTAAATACAGATTTAAAGACTTTTTATGTGAGTGTATACACACACACACACATGCACATATACATGTATTTATCTATACATGGTACAATGCATGGTACCTATAGTTTTAAGCAAAGTCACACCCTGAGAAAGGGCTGTATCAGGAATGGTCAGGGTGAGTCATAGACGTCTAAGCGTGTGAATATGCGTGTGCTTTACCTGACCTCATTAGGATTATCATTCGGGATATGATTTTACAAAGGATGGTGATAAGGTAAAGACAGCATCTCCCTTACAGTGCTAAACAGAAATGCAGGCATTTGAATGAAACCAGAGCGAGAATAAGAGCATGGAAAAACAGATGAAACTCAATGAGTGTTACACGCCAGTGAAAAATAGCCCAAAATTTGATATTTCATATATGTATGGTGTATGGTGTATGGCAGACTCTGACTTCCCTAGAGTGATGACCAGCCCCCTCCAAACAGTGTCCTCAACACTCAGCTAACCAAGATGGCAAAGTCATCCCTTGAACACGCAGTCCCGATGGAAACCACCTACGAACCACCTTTACCTTCCCCTCACTGGCTAACACTCCTCCCTCGGGCGATGGCTTGGCATCAGTGCCATGCAGGGAGCCGACTCGCAGGTGTGGCTCTGTGATTCCCGCAGCCAGGTGCCCAAAGGCACAGCTGTGCAGATGTTTGATGTGCCCAGGGGTGAGCCAGGCTCTCAGCCTCGATGGGGATGTTAAAATACTTGTCTGTCATCTGAAAGTGCCTCTTCTCCTGTGAAGGGGCAGCAGCACATGCTGTGCATTCAGAGACCAGCACACAGTTTTTGGGCACTTTTCTTCCATTCCTGGATGACATCTGAGCAGCAGGAAAACAATTTAGTGACTAGGCGAGCAGCTTACAGGAGGAGGAGAAGGAAGAGGTCATTAAAATCCTGTTATTTTTTAAGCTCTTATGAGTCTGATGCAAGATTCTGCCACAGATTTGCCACCTCTTTGACCTTAAAGCAGTATGTTTATAATGTATTTAGTGCTGGAAGCACCGAGAGTGCGCCAGTGTATGGCATCTTTTTGCACACTGCAACGTTTCCTGAAGAAGCCTCCAGGATGGGTTTTTCAGATAAATTCAAAGAAAAATATTTCTTGGCTTTTAACCTCTTATTCTCTTTGTATTTGCTAAACAGCTCAGGGAGCTCTTTTGGCCATAAGCATGCCGTGTTTTGAGGCACCCTTGCTGTTTTAGGTCCGCCAGACAGATGACAGCAAAAAATGCCAAACAGTTTGGAGTGAGGCAGCATGGGGCTATTTTAGGTTGCATGATCCCGTTTCAGACCAGTGGCAGTTTGTTTCACCCTCCTCAGGGATACCATTAATGGGGTGGAAGTCTAGATCCATAAATTATCGTAAGTTTTCAGATATTGTAATTTCTTTTTTGTTCTCAAGCCTGCAAACATACACAATCACATTTAGCTGAGTGCAGAGAAATCCCTCTGTCTTCAGTGAAAATAATGACAATGCCAGCTAGTTGACAGTCATGACAGGCAGTGCATCAGAGTGGGTTTAGCCTCTCTTTGTGAGGAAAGGTGGAAAGAAACAATATAAATTAAGCCCAAACAATGACAATGCTGATAATCAACAGAGGGATTTTTGTTCTCAGAAAGTCAGGTTTGGGTCTCTATGAAGAGAAATGACCTCATCTATTAAAAGCAGAGCTGGAAAACGGTTTCCAAGATGATGAACTAGTAATAAATTAATTTCAGGAGGGAAGGGTCTTCTGTAGCTGGTTGGAGACACATATTCCAGAAGAAAATATGGATATAATGAGCAAAGAGAGGAGCAGAGTAAAACACAGGGAAGATGCTCTGGGAAAACCATTAAATACCACAATAGGGATTTTAAAGCTCTTTAAAATTGTCAGCTGACTTCATGCAGCAGAAAGGAAAAATTGTGAGCTCTAAAGGAAAACAGAAACTCAAATGGAGAGACAGAGGAGTGTTTCTGTAAGCCCAGCAAAGGCAATTTTACTGAGTCTGGGCAGAAAAATAGATCTGCTTTTCTCCATTGTCTCTCCCAAAAGCTATTTCAAAGTTGAGCAGCCGTCCCAGAAATTTCTGTGCACATGGGCTGTTATACATCCTCCTCAGGAGCCAGGCCCTGGGGGAAAAGGCAGCCAAAGCCCCACAGCCACTCTGCCATGACCTGGGACCTGCAGACAGACCCACCCTCTTCTCAATCTTCCCACAGCCCAGAGGAGAAAGAGAATGAGTGGAAGGCCATGTTCCTCCAAGGCCTGGTGGTATTGGCATGGGTCTGGCTCAAGAAGCACAGTCAGGCTCCGAAAGTCTTCGCTCCAGCTTCCCCATCATCCTCACTCAGCTCGTGAGTCCCTCTGCTGTGAGCTCAGCAGCACGGCTCATGAGGAACATGCCCTTCTCTTCCTTCAAACCTGTGCTGGTAAGACATGAGAGGAGGAGGCTGGACAGTGTAACTATGGAAAAAGCCCATCGGTAGAGTTGATGAGATTGGTTTCTTTGCTGTGGTTGTGTCACTAGTGAGGACAGGGGACGGGATGAACCTTGTCTGTTCATCAAAGCTTGAGGGCCAGAGAAGGAAGAAACATCAAGTGTGTTTTTGGAGAGCCTCTCCAGACCTGCAGGTTCTCGGGTCACAACTGGGGATGCTGGTCCACCCATGGTGTCTTGTGCCTGGGACCTTAATTAATCCACCTACAAAGCACAGCTTTGTTTTCTTACCCAAATACAAGCTCCAGGCCTGAGGGCCATGTTTTGTGAAGAAAAGTAGGAGAGTGATGTCCTGGTTTGTGTGGATATAGGTACAAATTTGGGATAGGCTCTCAGGCCAGCTCTGTTCACCCTTACCTTCTCCCAGGTAAGGGTGTTTTTTCTATTAAAATGCTGGCATTAGCAACAGGTAAAACAAGGAGTTCAGCTGGTGACCCTGTTGGGTTGGTTAGCCGCTGTGCTAGCATTCACACCAGCGCTGAGCCCCAGGGCATCTCCTGGACTGAAAGAGCTGCCAATTACAGAAACTCCCATGCTCCATCTGTTTTTTGTTGGAGGGGAACTGGGCACCCATTGCAAGCATGTTTAAGTGTATTCCTCTGCTGCAGGCTGGGGAGCACCCACTGAGCTCCCCAGCCTTGACACACAGGTCTTGGAGGACAGAACTTTCCTTGCCCTAAACCTGCCAGGCTTTAACCATGGAACCATCAATACTACCCTGCTGACTGTTCCTGCAGGAGCTGAGGAAACAGGTTCACTAGGAAGCACTCTCAAAGCCACCAACCTTTCTGCTCTTAGCAGCTACAAGAAGACAGCAAAATTATATGTGTATTTTATACATATGTATTTATGTATATTATTATCAGCAAGGTGCTGATGACATTAAGGATGGGGAGTTTTGCTGCATGGACAGGAGCCAGGCAGTCCCTGGGGACAGGAGTTGATCCTCTCCTTCCTTTAACTACTGTGTTTACAGAGACAGGCAAGTATCAGTCTCACAGGCTAAAAGAGGAGCATAACGACCAGCAAATGTAAGGACCTGGCAAATATGGACAGTTTGGGAAAGAGTAGGTCATCTTCCACAAAATCACAGAGTACTTCTTTCTTTGCTTCAGTCTCATTTCTCTAAGTGAACTTCAGAAGCGTCCAGGTTATCATTTTGCCCCGTGTTCACTGTGGCTGGCCAGCAGCTGTTTTGGTAGCAAGGAACAGAACAAGCTGCGTGCTCTCCTCCACACCCTTGCACAGGCGTGCTGGGATCTGCGTGGCTGAGACATTTCCTCCCGGGGCTCAGTGGGGAGGTTACCAAGTCATTTGGGCTGAGAGGCATGAGGGCAGGGCAGGACAGACCTGACCAGACTTGCCCTCTTCCTTTTGCACTGCACTCACAGAGGACTGTAAGAGAAAGGAAGATGTTTTTGTAATCAAAACTGGAAGAAAACACCTCCCTGAACTTACCAATATTAATTTTTATGATCTCTAGCATCGCTGTAGCCTTCCGCACCTCTAAATTAACATTTGCAAATCATGTGGAGATGCTCATAGATGACTTGTTTGATTTCTGGTTTCCAGTAGTTTAATTTTATTGTTAAACATGTGGCATACCGCTTTATTTTTGACCAAAACATATAGCTGCAAAGGAGAGAATTTCTCACCAGAAGGGATGAGGTGCCTTATACCAGGCTGCAGTAAAGCTTCACCCGTGCCACCACCCTGCCAAAGTCACAGGTGGCTGGGCAGGTGTGACAGGGCTGCCTCCACACTGGGGAAGAAGCACCTCATGCCCCAGCTTTGTCTTCCATCAGCCTCTTTGGCAAGGAAAGGATTTTTCCTTTGCTTGGATTCATGCCAAAGAAATAAAAGATTTCTCCCAACAGAGCCCAGGAGATACAGAGACTTTGAGGACAGGCAGTTCTGCCTCACTGAGGACCAGCAGTCTCTGTTACCGCACTTGATTTTATGCTGTTTTTAAAATGTTTGCAATGTTTTATGCATTTGTCTGTCTTTCCTTAACCAGAATATAGAAGTGTGCAAATAGAAAAGGAGAAGCACAGAGACTTCATCAAAGACCTTGTACAACTGATGCCATAGCAGCAGCTGTGTGGGCTAATGTGAATTGGTGTATAGGGAGGTGTTTTGTTTTCATCATAGTTTGGTTTTTTGGTGGTTTTGGTTTTTTGGTGGGTTTTTTTTTTTGGAGGGGGGTTTGTTGTTTTTGTGGGGTTTTTTTCTTTCTTTTAATGGCTAATACATTTGTTGCGGAAGGTTTATTTTTAGCTAGAAGAGAAATCATTGTTATGCCATGGCAACCAGAACTGGGAGGTAAGCTAGAGCAAAGTGGTCTGACTAAAATATATCTGAAAGCATCCAAGTTGATTAAATATCCTAAAAATAAAGATGATAGTTGTTAGGATAACACAATGCTGATGTTTGTGATTTAGAAACACAAACAATTTCTGTCCTGGCATATTTTTTTTCCTCCTAGTTACTGGCTGTGATGGGAGGCCTGGAAAATCATTACTGATAGTTATAAATGACTAATACTGCCAAAGGATTTGCAAAACGGGTGGGATGTTCTGCTGGAGATGTGGGGAAATTAGTCTTTCTCTTTTAAGATGCAATAAAATTCTCCTGCAACCCATGCTTGAGGATCCAGCTGCAGTGCTAAGCTGATCAGCTGGTGGGAGGCAAAGGACCTTGTGGGTAGGTTTTTCCCCTTCCTCGCAGGGACTTGTTTAATGTGTGCTGAGCCAAGTCCTGGCTGCAGAGATCCTGGTGCTTATTGGGATGTTGGTGGTCATCCCTCACATGTACCAGGCAGCACAACACCTCTGGGTCCAGATGCTCATCATGCCTCATGGTTTTCCAGCAGTGTCAAAGAGAAGAAGAGCTGCACAGAGCCTAACCAGAGCCCCAGACAGCCCCATCCCTGGCAGCCACCTTGGGATGCTGAGAAGATAGAAGTGTGCAGTGGTCCCCAAATATCCTCTTGGTGACTGACTATTTTAGGCACCTCTGGACCATGGATGTGTCATTGAGTTCACATGCCAGCATGTGAAGACATTGTCCTTTTGAGCTGAGAAAGATGGAGGGCTTTGAATACCTGGACATCATGGGTGATCCCCAGCTGGTGTCTGCTGTGTGGGCCCCTCCATGCCAATAGATCCTAGGGTGGACCCCAGCAGTGCAGGTGCTGGACCATGAAAACAAACCAAGGTAAAATGGAGCAAAGTCAGAACCACAATGAGGGGCCCTGAGCCCAAGGGCTGGGTTCTCCATCCAAGGGAGGTGGCTTCCTGAGAGGGGGAGGTACCAACACAGCCCTGTCAGCCTCTCCTCTGCTTTTGTCTTTCTCTTGGAGGCTCTTCCCCATCAGTGGTAGGAGGGAAATGGTTTCCATGAGCACCACTTAGGTTATGGGTCTGACCTAAATGGGTAAGGCCCATTTTAGGCAGGGGAACAAGAGCAATGGAGCACACAGGTCCTACAGATGGGCACATCATGCTCCTATTGCCATGCACAGATCCTGATTTGGTGAGGGATGAAGTTCCCTTGCCCTGGTCCCCAGCTCTGGGCTGTTCCGAGGCAGTCAGACTTGGCAAACTCCAAACAGGCATTGTCAGGTGTTTGGGACTGGAGGTTTTGCTGTGAAGTCACTTCACCTTAGGCTGTGGTAGACCCATTCACTCTGAAGTGCCAAGTCACTCAGACAGGAAGGGTTGTCAGATCTCAGATCCAACTTATGGCTCAGAATTAGGTCAGCAATGGCTTCATACCATGTTACTTTGTCCTATTGGATGGTGGAAGCTTTCATTTACAGACACTGCACAACTTGTCAGGGCAACCTGTCCCACTGTTCAATCATCCTTGTATTATGTTTTTGTTTCTTACACCTAGTCAGTCCCAGCTCCAGGTTCTTTCATCCAAAACATTCTCCAATGGCAAATGCATTTAAACTCCTCCTCTTTATATCCTCTTTCAATCTGTTAATTGAGCTCTGAAAGTTCTCCTTTCTTACTGGCCATGACCCTAGCAGAAGAATTCAACCAAAATTACAGTACCGGCCCTGGAATTAAGACTTCTTCCCCAGCACCTCATAATTTAGTACTGCGTAATTTTTGCCACTCAGATGCTACTTGGTTAAATCAAAAGCAAAAACACTTGGGGGTGGAAAATGTACATGGTCCAGAAAACACTTTAGGCCATAGTGGTTTTCTTCTACTTGTGGCAAACTGTCAAGTATGAAATTTTGACAAACAATGTCAATATTTGTGAATAATTTACTATTTTCAAAGAGCTGTGCTGTAGTATGTTTTAAATTATATGCACAACAGAATTATTATATTTAGATTTGTGAAAATAATTTATCCTTAGTTCTGGTTAACAAATAATCAGTAAGGTCTGTGGGTTTTCTTAATTTTGAAATATATACCCAAAATTATATATGAATTTTTTTCAAAAGATGCTCCATAATTAGACTCCTCTTGACCTGTTTTTACAGATTTTTTTTCATCTTTTAGGCACAATGGTTGGATTGACCCTCTATTCTGGTATCTATTTAGAGTTGTTTGACACCATGGGAAATACTCTTAATGAATACATTAGTAATTATGCACACATTTAGAAAATCAAGCCTGAGCACAAAGGTGAACACCAAGTCTGAGCAAAAAAAATTCACATTAATGTTTCAGAGGGCTGGCATAATTTCCTCCTGTTGCAAAGGCTGCAGGAACATGAAGCATTTTAGAAAAAGAGACCATCTTTGGTCTACAAGAGGCTACAAAGAAAGGTCTTGATCTTGCAAGTGGCTTTGAGCAGATTTCTGAACCAGTTTGCATCTGTTCATGGCTGCATGAACAAAGGGCCCAATCTCAGCTCTGTGTCTCAAAATTTTCCTTTTCTGAGGGCTGCAAATCTAGACATGTTTGAGGGGAGTCATGCTCTTCCTTGTTCCAGGTGGGTATCCTTTCCCCTCTGATCCCCCTGGACACTCTGGTGTCCACACATTGCTCATTACAGTTCAGGAAATACTAGCAGCCACTGCAAGAGACAATGGTGGTTCTCCCTGGCCCAAGCTTAGTCATGTCCCTGTCCCATTCCCCAAGCAGCAGAAAGGGAGTTTTCTGCCAGTTTAGCTCCTTGAAGGAGTACAAGGACATTAGTAGGAGGTCGAGGGACTAGTGGGAATGGCTTTTTGTGGGCAGTAGTCATTAGCTGGGAGTTGATGTGTGCTACCCCACACTTCTGTCACATCCAGGATAGGAACCATAGCAGGCACTGGACCCAGGCTAGATGTCTATGTGCTGAGTGCACAGGTGTGACTTCAAAAGGTAAATATGGACCCAAATAAAAATGGCCTGAGCTTATGATGAGCCATTATCTTCAGGGTTTTGCTGCATGAAGTCTCGAAGATGTTTTCCCCAAGGCTGTGAAAAAACACATCATTTTTTCAGAGTGGCAGAACCAGGAAGGGAAGCATCTGTGGGGTCTCCTTCCCCGAGAACAAATACCAGGTGGGGCCAGGTCAGCATCACAACAAGGCAGACATCAAAACCCAGGGATTTCAGCATCCCCATCCTACCAAGGTGTCCACTTTGTATTTCCTTCTACTATACATCCCCTCCTTTCCTTGGGATGAGTGTCTGGTATGGTCATGGGGGCACAACCCCTCCCTCACCCAGGGCCTGTTGATGTGGCTGGTTTTGCTCCCCATTTGTAAAGTTTTCTCCAACACCTGGATTCTCAGGCATCGTGATAATGAAAATAAGTTGAAATAGCACTTGGTTCATTTGGTGACACTAAAATTGATTTTTAATTTTTAATAGGTTGACTCACCACTCGTGGGCATTGCAGACAGTACTTAAAAACTACTTTGCACTGGAGTCGGAAAGTCAGAACTAATTAAAGAATATGTCCACAAAAGCACAGCTAATAGACTGAAGGGAAGACCTTAATTAGAAATTTGGGAGATAGTAACCCTCGTGTTAATAATGCTTAAATGACATTTGGGAGCCATGCAAAATAAGTAAACAGCTTCCCTCTGCATAACTACAGTTGAAGACAGGAGACCAGAAGAACAACATAAATAGGGTCTGGATGCTGCCACTCCAGAGCTGCAACAACCTCCTCCTGAAAGCAGTCTTCAGGCTTGCTCTCTACCTAGTAACAAACAGCACTGCAGCACTTAAAAAAGTCTGTAGAGTAAGGCAGCAAGGTGACTCCAAGGACTGCAAGGCATGAGCAATAGTATGCAGAAGCTAGAACACCTCAGCCCACACAATATGACTTACCTCGGCTCCTACAGCAAAGCTCCAGGCGCACCCTCAGTTATCTGGCAGACACAGCCAGCCAGGGCTCGGGAGAAATGTAACTGAAGCAAGATAAGTATTTCAGGCATGTCGACGGTGATGCAGTGATTTGGGAATGACCCATGCTGAAAAAATAACCAGGCTAGGAGAATAAAATGTTTTACAACATTTCATTTCTATTCAGAAGAAAAATAAAATAATAATCTGGTTGTAATATGCCCCTCAACACAAGCCTGAAACTCTCTATATTAGCAAACCCGGACAGTACTGCAAATCAAAAGGCATGCTTTCATTTACCTGCTGTGACAGACCCCAGTGTAATCTGCTCTAGCAACCATCCCAAACTCCATCCATGCCCCTGCTCCAGCCAGTTCCTGCAGCAGCAGCAGGAACTGTGTGGCTGGCACAGCTTGGGGGGAGCCACAGGGATCCGCGGGTGACCTGAGACCGGCTGCCGCAGCACCCTCACCTCCATCAGCACCCTCACCTCCATCAGCACCCCCTCCCCTGGCACCTGGAGCCAGGGTAGGGAGAGTGGGTGCTGAGCATGCTGCAGGAGCTGTCTTTTGACAAGAGCTGTCTTGGAGCTGAGATATTAAAAATAACAATCGACGTGTTCAGGCACGACAGCTCTCATACAAAAGAAGTTCTGTGAATTTCACCATACCTTCTGTGTTGTGGCTGCCAGTACAGAAACCTACCTAAATTATCACATTGTTTGGGGGGAAAATAATCACACAGATTTAAAGTGTGATAAAATAATGCAAAGGAAAGGTTTCCACTAATTTTTAGCACATTACCGGAGGACCAAGAGTTATCCCCTTTCTCTTCTAATCCACAAAACAGGAGTAGTCTGAAGTTTGAGGTGTTTCATGATCTCTGAATGTTGTTAGCTACATAAGTCGAAAATATCAAAATGTTGAGTTATCTGTTTGCTGATGCCTGGCAGTTTCATAGCATCCTTTCCTAGGCACTCCTTGCAAAAAAAGCATAAATATACTGTACCAGAAATATTTAAAACCTGAAAATTTTATCAAGGTCACAGTTCTCGCATGTTTCTGATTCGCAAGCCAATTTTATTTAAATTTTGGGGAACTTTCAACAAGTCATTTAAAAAATACTAAATATGGGTAATTACATGGAGAACACTTTAACAGCAGGCTTATCAGAAGTTTCAGCCAGGAGCATCCTTGGGTGCTCTGCATGTTCAGCAACTATATCTTCCACCCCCACAAAGCAGCTACCACGGCGGGGGAAAGATGAGAACCTAGTTACAGTCTGGAAGCTGCATCTGAAGCATTTAGGGGTGTTCAACCTCTTTCACTTCCTGTCCTTACTGGTGAAGTCTTGTCTTGGGGGCCGACAGGAGACTGGGTTGTGTTCAAGTCATTTTTCTCATGAAATCCTTTGTTACACATTTTGATGTCCCTATCTTTAAAGTCTAAAAAAAATAACTCTTAGCACAAGCTATTACTGGCCTTGAACAGCCATCAAAAACCTGCAAGATGTGATATTAAAGTAACTTTTTATCATCTTCCACCTTCTTTTTGTAGTGGAAGGCCTGTGGTTACCCTACATTTTCTTATACCTTTTAAATAATGGGAAACCTCACAGTAGAGCACTACCTGCTGCATCCCTGTTATTGAAGAGTGAATGGTCAAAATTTTGCCTAAGTCACAGGTAGGAGAGCCCATTTTGATCTGCTGCTTGATACAACTATTTTCAATCTGCATTGTTGTAAAAAATAAGGTTGTTCATTTCTGTTAAAACAAGGTTGTTGTGCCCAAACTTCCCGCAGCAAAAATACGATAGACATCAACGGGGGAGCTGGCATCTCACCACCAAGAAAAGCTGGGGATAATCAGTGCGTGTGCCCTTGCTTCACTTCACAAAGGCCTTCAAGAGAAGAAATAACAGGCAACATAGCAGGCTGGTATTAAGCAGCCTCAGCCATTCAGATTCTTAGCTGAATTATCAACTTCGTCTGAAAAGAATTCAAACCAGACCATTGATGGTAATTATCAACTGCATTTTGTGGGCTTTCAGTCTAATGAATACACAAATGAAAAATCAATGGAGGAGGCTTCCAAAAATGAACATGGCAACAATCTTGATCTTAGAATTGGCTCAATTCTCCCAAACCAGCTCAACGGCTATGTTCCTACTGTACATTTCTGTTATTTCATTGCAGAGCCTTCCCTCTGAGAAACTCATTAGTCCTTTTATTCATAAAATAAATGCAAGTTTAATTTTCAAATTAAAAAAGCATTAAAATAATTACATCTCCAAATCCCCAGTTAAAAATGATAAGAGATCAAATCTGTCAAAGGCTATAAATTATTCCCCATCTTCTGAGGGTCAGTTGAAAAATTTACTCAGAATGAAGCAGCCACACTGAATAAAACTTTAAATAAAGAGGATTAAGCTCTGCAAACCACCAAACTCGGCTGAACTTGCAATTCAACATTATAAATTGCCAACTTCATCTCTTTTTAGCTGGAGAAATACAATATACATTTGTCTTTGTTACAAAGAGGTTCTGCAGCTCTGAGATGAATACACTATAGGACTAACAATGGCTAATCATGTCTAAAGGCGGGGGAAGGCACGAATCCTGTCCCTCTGGGGTCATTTTGCAGGCTCTATTACCTCTGTATGGCACAGTCAGGCAGACTTCTGCTACATACCTGGTATCAATTCTGAATTATGTCTTGACTGGAAAAAGATCTTGGCAGGGAAAAAATCTGTTTCAGCCAGACTTAATTATCTGTGAATTCTAAGGAATACTCACTGCTTGAGAGAAAACTTGAGAAAATTTGTGCAACTACCAGTCAGAAAACCACACAGCATGGGGAGGCGCTCCCAGCAGTCAGGACATGATTCTGAGGTGTGACGTCACTTAGATTTCCTTCTTTCCTTTATCTTTTGCCCCAGGTCAGAACACTGGTCTATCTGCATCCTCCTCCTATTTCCACCACACTGCTGAGTAGAACATTCCATGACCCCACTGCTAGTGTGCACAAGACCAACCCCTTGCACAGATGAAAAGAAAGCATTTAAAAAACATTTGGGGGTTGAATATAATATTTAAATTGATTCAGGAAATCGTTTATGTTTGTCCAGAATTCAGAAATAGTTTGATTTGGGATGTATCCAAAATGAAATGTTGTATTTGGTGTAATCACAATATTGTAAAAGCAGTGATTCCCACAGCTTCTTCCTCCTGACAGCAATTGAAGCTGATCTCACATGACACATTTTGTGCTGCTGCTGCCTTCGTTGATTAAATTTTTCTTCAACCAAGTAGTTGCATCCATATACAAGTAAGAGAGAAACTCAGAGTGATCTTTTAAGGAACTTCGGGTCAAGTCATAATTTGGCTGCCAATAGCTCAGAGGCAAACACATCTGCCATTATCCACCTAGCAGCAGTTTATCTGTATCAGCTTTCCAGCCATAGAAAAAAAAAATTGGTAATTAGGAGGCCTTGGGACAGAGAGAAATGGTTGGATACAGACTCAGTCAAGCATTCCTAAAAAAACTTGCTCTTAATTCCCAGTATCTAATACCTGGTCTTCACCACACTCAAAAGTGAGTGAAGAGCAGAAGCAGCAAACTTCTCGCAGCGCCCCCACAGGTGCAGAGCAGCTCTGTTTGGACAATTATAGTTTCTTCCTCATAATTTTAAACCTGTCTCAAGATCCTGCTTCTAATTTTGTGTAATGTTATTGCCACAGGAACATCTTGTATGGTTGGTTAATCACTGCAGCCAACAGAGGACTACTTACGCATTTCCTCGTGTTCTGTCTCTTCTGGTGCTCGCTGGTTTGTTTCTCGAACTGTGGTGTGATCAGCACTGAGACATGTTGAGGAAGCCAAGATCACTATTTCCCTGGCTGCAGGCCACAAGAGCCTGAGGATGCTTCACCCACATGGGGTACGATGTCCAGATGACTGTGGTAAGACCATAGGGACTGGTTTTCTGCCACTGCCTGTCAGGGGTGATAATAAGCACTGCTGACTTTCATCTCTGAGGGCTGGACCACTTTTTCGAGTGGTCATTGAAAACTGGAAAATCTAGGCACATGGAAGAGCAAAGGCAAAGGAAAGCAAAGTTTACACAGCGCCTATTTCATTTTGACTTCACTACTCTGAGAAGTTTGCACCTTTGAAGAGGCAAGCCTACTGAAAGAGATGAACTCTCTCCATGTGGGAAGTAGCTTGTTGGATGCTTGCATTAGTCTTGGCCCTCACCTGAAGCAGGTAGCTCAGACCAGCCAAATGAGAAGCACATGAAAGCTGGTGAGCCCACATCAGTGCCTCCCCAACTGGGAGAGCTTCTCAATTCCCATTTCTATGAAGTGGAGCAGTTAAGTATAGCTTATCCAGATAAAAGGGCTTTCCTTCTGAGAACATGAATTAACAAGCAAGTTATAACTGGTGCCTGATTTTAAGCCTATGTGTCTAGCATATCATTAGCTGGGTTTCTCCTTCTTTTGGGTTTTTAAAGCCATGAAACCTACCACCCTGATGAGATCTATTTGCCAATCCCAGCTGGAAAGTGTTGTGCCCCCACAGCACCCACCTGTGTCCCAGCATTCGAGCCTCTTTTCAAGCAAAATGTAGAAACAAGACCCACAGCAATGCAACCCTCATCTTTGGGAAAAGATGGGCAGAGAGATACTAAAAAAATATAAAAATATAATAAGCCCTTGCTCTTGGAGACACATATAAAAGAAGTTTCATGGACTCGTGCTCTGAGAAGAGGAGTTGCAATAGTAAAAGCTTGTTAGACTCGGGAAGTTTCAGAGCAGTTGAAGAATGAGATCACTGTTCTTCAAACAGCCAGTAAGGCATGGTAAGGTAGAAAGGTGCCGCTTCCCACCTGTTTGGGCGTGGTAAGGTAGGAATGCACAGGTATTTCCAGCCTTTGGTCAGCTGCCCCTGAGCCCACTGACCCCTCCATGGTGGTACACACACTGGAGCCAGAGCAGCCTGGCTCTTCACTGTTGACAGTGAAAGAAATGTGTTTTTCTCTGTAACCATCTGCATGTAAATTGTAGTAAAAAGTCTTTTGGAGAGAAGTTGTACTTAAGATCATTTCAGACCAAATATTTCTCCAACAGCTGTGCAGCACACTTTGAAACTGAGCTTGATCCTTGCTTCTGTCACAAAGATCCACAGAGTAGCTCTAGAGGTGCAAAACTCTTGTGCACCAGCTTTTGCCTACCTCCCATATATCACTGCCAAGAATGCACAGTTTAAAAGTAAAGGGAATAAATCTCTGGATGAAATAAAAACACCAGTTAAAGGGACCTCTTACAGGGTCACCAGAGGGCAATTAGTCTTCTCATGTCTGGTCACCTGAGCAAGATGAGGTCATCACCCTCTCTGGAGTCTTAGGAGGAGCCAGTGCAACTAACTTTGAGGAGAAGACAACTAAGTCTAGAGGTAACATGAAAGTGCAATGGGAGTGACATGGCAAAGTCCACTGTAAAGCCTGGAGCTGATCCTAGGTGTTCCCAGACTGCCTTTAGTGCCTTTATTGTGGAATCAATACAGATGAATAAGGTCTTAGATTAGCTTTATTTGGAATGATATTTGAGTATTATAAAGCAGAATGGTGCACAGGTTATTGCAGCAGCATTAGTGTGTAATGACTTTGAATTGACCTATTCAACTGTATAGAAATTTCACTTGAAGGAATTCACTCCTTGAGAGATTGGTTTCTGACAAAATGTAGCCGTGGCATGAGTGTTTATGGTTTCTATCTACATCTCCAAAAATAAGCTGATAAGTTAACATCTCACCCCAAATTCTGTGTGGCTGAACAGTAACCTGGGAAGGTTATGTTGAACACCAAGTTGGGCAGTGCTGAGCATCCAGATCAGCCTCAGCCAAGCTGAGCAGCAGGAAGGGTTGCAGCCATCTGCCACACAGTTGGTTGACCCGCCTGGGATTAATCTGTTCTCAAGAAGACGTACAAGGAAAAAGGTGTCAGTGTCCTCCAGCCTACCACTACTAATTAACTGGCATTGTTGCTGATATTAATTTATATTCTTGCTGCTGCGGGAGAGAAGCCAGAAAGCAAGCAGGGATGTCTGTCTCCTCTTTCTGAAAGTGAGCTTCCAGCAACATGGGCTGAGATGTGTTATCCAAAAGGTGAGAAGAAGCTGTGCACAGCCGCTGCCCAGATGGCACCTGCTGTATGGTGGCATGGAGGCTGCCAGTCCCACAGGGGATGCCAGCCTCATAGAGGACATGAGTCACACAGAGCAGGCTTGGAAAAGCCTTGCCCTCTGGCTACCAAAGCAAGGTAACCATGCCACAACGCCACAGTAGATGCATGGAAGAGTCAGAAAACTGGTACCTTTTGCAGACAGCTGTTGTTATTTCAAAACCATGTAAAATGAAGACATTTGATCCATCTGACTTCATAGCCACTGTTAAACATCACTGCTGTAGCTGCCTGTCCATCCAAGTACCCCATTTTTTACAAATCAGAGATTGGCTTTAGGACATGTTTACTCTGGCCCAACTTGTTCAATTTTTCAAGAACATCTGAGTAAAAAGAATAATTGCCTTATTACTTATAAACTACAAAAGTGATAATGATACTAAGGAAGCCTGACACAAAAAACAGGACACTGCTCCTCTTGGGACACTGTGATGGCTGATGCAATACTCCCCAAAACAATCAAGCAACTTTCTGTGTGAGAAGATATTAGAGAATGGTGACATTGACCAGTGTTTGTCCTACAGGTGTGAGCACCTCTTCCGTGCATGCTCCTGCCTCTTCCTTGGCTTATGTGAGCTGGGTTGGTGCAACCATCTGGAAGCAGGCAAACACAGAGCCCTCCTGAAGTCCCTGAAGATGTGCTTGTGCCACCCCCTTTGCTGACAGAAGTGTGAGGGGGAGGTGGTCACTTCCCTTGAAGAAGTCATGGCATTTAGCTGGAGTCAGCATGGTTTTCCATCAGCTGTTCAGTTTGCAAAGCGAACGCCTGGCTACAAGCAAGTCACACAGAGCGGCCAAAACAAGACGGGAAAACGACAGACAGAGCTTGGTGGGGCGAGCCTTGCCCTTTGAGCTGCCTTCCTGGTGCCTGCCCTCCTGCAGATATTCTTTCTTTGCAGCCTCCTCCTGTTCCCTGGCTCCAAGAGCCTGCAGAAGTCCAGCCTACATTCACCACATGCTGTGGAAAAATGAGTCAGTAATTAAGGCTTTTAACAATGACGGAAGCACAACTGACACACGTGTGTCTAGTGCGTGGGATAGGAGCAGCAGAAAAACGTTGTACGAGTGACTGATGTGCCAAATTTCATTTCACTTGCTGCAAAGAGAAATTGTGTCCATTATCGTTGAGCAGTCGGCAATTTTTAATATTTTTTTTTGTTAGCTGCAATTTTATAGTAACCTGTTCCACAAATGAACCAGTCTGTGGTCTTACAGGAGAAAAAAAATATTTTTTTAGAAAGACTAAGATAAATGAGGCATGTTTAGGTATTCTGGTTCATGGATTTGATTTCTCTGTCTTTTAGGAAAGATGGACATTTGATAGGAAACTTTGGTCATTTTTTCCCTCAGATTTGTAGGGGATGAATTTGCCTCTTATGCAATTATTCCCATGTGCCAAAGTTAGTGGCTGCTGGTCTTACAATTACAGAATGAAGATAGATGATCTTGAGTGTGATTTGGGTGAGGAAGGAAAGGCCTGCTCATCTTTCAACCAACTAGATCTAGGTGCTGAATTTTGCATTCTATGGGGTTTGCCTGTATTTTGTTTGCTTGTTTTCAAGAAGTTTACAGTGCCTCTGTATCCTTTATTCTCAGTGAAGATCTGGGGTTTTTCTGGTATGTAAACATTCATGGATTATTATGCTTTGAGGTATGAATTATTCTCATAAATGATACCTAGACTATCTCAGCCTAAGAGAGACATCTTCCACTCACTTCGGAGTTGCTCTGTTAAGTGCAGGACCCTCAGGCTGGGTTTGCAGCCCTACCTGCTGCTTTCATCTGTTTGTGTCATCTCCCACCAGAAAAAAATTGCTCATTTTAGCAGATAGAGACCCAGTCACAATATATATGGACCTAAAAGTGTGAGAACCATAGGGATTTTTTTCATGCCACTTTCCCCTTGTCCCTGGTTGTGATTGTGGCTAACCCAGTGATGCCTTGAAGGATCTCAACTGACAGCTCTAAAAACAACCATTATAGAGCTACCTTCTCATTGTGCTGGGAAAGGAAGACCTGTGGGGTACCCAGGGCATCACCTGCTGCCCCAGCCAGAGCCCTGCCCAGAAAGCTCTCCCCTTGCCCCTCCCTCACTGCTGATTTGCATAGAAGGAGGTATCCCTGTGGGCTGTTCATGCATTACCTCAAATCCAAGGGAGGCTTTGGGAAGTATATAGCATACAATTCCCTGTAATAGTTCTCTGCCATCCAGGAAAGGATGGTTTCTGGAGTGCATCCTGGTTGCTTACAGAGAGCAGAGAATTTGTAGCTGGAATTGCTCAGGGCATACAAAGGCTCTGGCAGACTGAAAGCAAAACCTCTCTGCAGGAAACATTTGGCACCTCTTCTCCCCAGAAGCCCATATACCAGTGCACAAGGGGGCTTTGCAAATATCCCCAGCATATTCACCAGGAGCAGTCTGTAGCTGTTTGCACTACTTCTAACTAAGGCATCTTTTTGTCATTCTTCTTTGTCTTGTATCACAGGAAAGCACATAAAGAGTTAAAATATAAGAATAGATTCCACAGCAGGGAACATTTTATGGGACCTCTGACTTAAAACACTGGCAACACATCACTGCAGAAGTCTGCCTTTCCTTTTCAAAAAACCATGGAAATATCAAGCTGGAACAGCCTGAGATGGTCAGCCAGCTGCCTGCTATTTGAATCCCATGAAAACTCAAATGCAGCTGCAGGTTCAACTTTATTCTGGTCAAATATGGCAGTCCTGGAACGTGCTCCTTTACACTGGGGCATGAATAGTGTCAAAATTGATGCTATTCTCTTAGCAGTATGGATTAAAAGCTCTTTGACAGCTCCCTAAAGACATGAGTGAATGGGGAATTATTCAGGAGTGGATTTCCCTCTAAGGAGGTTCTACAAAGATAAATTACTGACTCTTTTTTTTCTACTGAATGTTTTAATCAGTGATTTGGGAAGAGAAACAAAAAAAAAAAAATCACAAATAAGAAACTTGCAGGTGGCAAAAAAATAATGCACTACTTTGAACAGAAGAAACCCAAGGGCATTTTAACACACCCAAATATGAAATTGAAAACCTGTAACTGCAGAGTATAGGTTGCATTTACAGAACTCTATCTTGCAGGTATATTGAGATCCCCTGGAAAAGACCTGAGCATTTAAAACATGCCCACTGCTATTCAATAGCTCATGCTGCACCAGCAGGTCTAAACAAGCCTTGATCAGAGGCTGTAGAACCAGGACAGCCTCCAGGAGGAGGAGCAGAAGGAGGAGGCTGCATCCATCATACCTGCATCAAATGTGATTATTGCCACAGTGGACTATCTGTTACCTGTTCCCTGGTCAAGCAGGACATTAAGAATAAGAGAAGTGTTCAGGAAAAAAGCAAAAAGACAAGGAATGTGATCATAAAAATATGCTAAATAATTAAATAATCCAGAAATTACATCAGTTTTACTTAAGAAGGAAGAAATACGATCACAGTCTCCAACTACTAATGTAAGGAACAGAAGTTTGAAGGTTCTTTGTTCTGTAAAGAAAAGTGTAACAGCAGGCAATGCCCAGGTGTTGAAAACAGAGAACTTCGGATGAGAAACATGGCACAAATCATTAAGTATATTAGTTCTCTGAGTTAGCTTAGCTTACTGGTTTCTAGAGTACTGAAAATTTTAAAATGAATTGAATGTCCTCTGGAACAGATGCTCTTGCTCCAATTAATTTGAATAAAGCTTATCATCTGCCATATGCAGACAGAGAAATGGTCACTCAAGTTCCCCCTGGACTTCTAATTTCTGAGAATAAACCCCAAATTATTACAAATGCTTGATACTTATTTGATGCAGCACAGAGCTCTGTCACCTGTATGTTGAGAGCTGATACAACCATGTCCTGGCTTGCTTGTTTGCTTGAACTGAGACACATAAATTCTGCTTACAGCCTATTTTGGGCACCAGTTACATGGACAGCATCCTCAGCGAGGGGGCTCAGGCTTCTTGTGCTCCCCCTCCTGCTGTCTGGGAGCTAGAGCAGGGCTGGCTGGCTGTGGCTGCTTGTGTCTGCTTGCCAGGGACCAGAGAGACACCCCACGCTTCATATGATCCTACCAGGATTTGTGAATAATAAAGGCTCACTCTGTAGAGAACGGCCTCGATGTTCTCCCAAACGCGGGAATTAATTCTAGCACCATCCATGCGTCTCTTAGCAAAGAGAACAAAAGGTCTTGGAAAAGCTCCTGAGCTAGTTCAGTGCAAAAAACAACACATTAAGGTACAAGAAAGGATGAGGCAGGAAATTTCTGTGGTTAAATCAGTTGGTAACATCGACATCCTGCATGAACAGCATTGTTGGGTTTTTTTTTGTGCTCCCTTTCTTTTTTGGGAATCCCGTGTCCTTGGTCAGAAGGAAATGCCATCCTGGGGTGAGAATACTGGAAGCAGAAAATGGGTTTTATTCATACTGAGAATCCCAAACCATGCCAGTGCTAACAAACTGGGGAAAAAAAAAAGAAATGAGGAAGCTGGTATATGTGTAAGGCATGCTGTGAATGACACACTGCTAATAAAACTAATTCCCGCTCTGAACGACAGCGGATCTCACAAAAGCCTCTCTCCTTTGAACAGGAAAGCCTGAATGAACGAAGATATTGTGCCTCTCATATAACCTTTGTGTGCGAATGAATCATAGTTCTGGTACAGAAAGTTAAAAAGAGATCTTTTAAAAAAACTTATAGTGAGTTAACCATAAAATTTCCACTTAAATAATGCAATAAGTTCTTTTTATTAATCTTTATCTTGCAAATTGACCAGTACTATTCCCTCCTGTTTTGGTCTCATTTTATTTCCTGTGTCAAGCCAAAAAGCTGGAATTCAAGGGTTTCTTTTATGTATGCTGTGTGTTGATATTTGCATAACAGTAGCTTTCAGGAAGGCTCTTATTTTCCACAAACTGCTCAGCTTCCTCACATGGTATGAAAACCTTGATTGGATTTATGTGCCATTAAAAATTCTGTCCCTTAGTCACACAACTCTGCAGATAGATCAGCAAACCTTCATTTTCATTAACAGCCCCATTGAGGTAAGCACAGCAACCAAAGGGTGTTGGGTGTAAGCACACACAAACCCAGGCTCTCGTGTGTGATTATCCATTCATAGCTCAGACAGATGAAGGATGGGGGCTAGAACGATGGGGATGCCCCATGACAGCTGTCTGCCACAGCTCTCCGCTGTGAACCTAGGCTCTGTTTGAGATATGACCCTGTGAATGGTCCAACAATGCTCAAAATGGTCTCTAATGTCATATTTGACCTGCACAGCATGCAAAACTTGGGTATATTCATTGTGGACAAAACCGGTTTTCCCCAAACATTAATATTCTTCACTAGTTAGTTTTGACAGTAAGTGATAACTAATAGATAGTGCTAATCTATTACTGAGAAATTCTTCTGCATTTCATGTTGATTAAATTATAGGTCTTTCAGAAATATATATAACATTATATAATATTATTATATATAATATATAAGTTATTAATAAATCTAACTGAGAAAAATCATTAAATTATCATGACATTCTTATCACAGGTCCAAAATACAGACTTCACTGAAATCTAAAGAGAAATTATTATCAACATAGGGAAAATTACCAATGAAGTTAGAGCATGGTTCATTGCTTCTGTTAACTGAAGAGTTTAAGGCAGATAATTGACTTCACAATTGACATATTAGGTTGTTCAAGCTAAGCCATTGCTCAGTGTTATACCATTTTTGTTCACAGACAACTGTACAAGAAATGTTTAATCTCCTGAAGTTAACAGCAAAACTCTCACTGAAATACCTTCAAACGATGTGCGGAGTTTCCAAACCTATTTGCGTTTTGGAACTGGAAAATCATGTTTGCATCAAACCCTCTCCCAGTGCAGAGGCACCACCAGCAGCACTCTGGGTCAGTTCCCACTTTTCCATGAACAAGACAACTTGCTTTTGTCCTGCCAGCAGCTTGTGACAATCATCATAATTTTCTCAAGCGTGGTGCGCCAAGGTCCATTTCCCTTCCCCACACCGCAGATCAAGTGTGCTGGCCATGTGGCAGCAGCTCTCTGGCTACAGGGAGTGGCACACAACTTTCCCAGGCATCGTCCTGGAAAAGGCTGTGAGAAGATCAGAGAAAAGAATGATAAACAATACTTATCTTCACTTGCTGCACCTGTTGTTGTGAACATGTGGAATGCGTTAGGGAGATTTGTTTACCAGAGGGTGGTTTCTTGACTGGCCAATGATGATGGTGTTTGAATTGAAGGACCAATTGGGTCCACCTGTATCATGGCTGTCTGTAAGGGTGATGGGTTTCTTAATAAGCATAGTATAATAAAGTGGTTGATCAGCCTTCTGAGAAGCATGGAGTCAATGCTAATTATTACCTGGCCAGGGCCCCACTGCTGGGACGACACTGGTCGTGCTCTGCAGAAACCACAGATGCAAACTCTCTGGGAAGAAGGATACCCTGTCACCCTGCCAGCTCTAACGTGCCTCTCTGTGACGCACTGAGTGTGTACCACAAGCTCTTTGAAGTCTGCCTGTGTGCCGACTTTGGCCATCTTCCCTCAGTCTTTTGGTATAAAATATACAGTGCAATATCTTGAATCTTCTTCTGTGCCCGTTCCTCATTAGGCAAACCACATATTATCATAGCAAGCAACCCTCCCAGCCATAATTATTCCAGCCATTAGGTCTTTTTCAGCCTTCATTACTCAGTCACACAGACTTGCCTTATGACTACATTTGTTACTCTTATTTTGACACATAAAGACATGCAGTATGTGATGATGACTCAGACATCATTATCCCCAAAATGATTGTCTTTAAATACATGGAGTCTTTCAGCATCCATATACAGTCCTCACTCTGCAATTCACTTCCTGCAATAATTTTTGCTTGTCTTTCCATTTCACATATATAAATTTCTTGTATTAAATCTCAGCAAAGTTAATAACCCTGAAAATGTTCAAAATCAAAAAGCATTATAGTTTTAAAGAAGTAAAAATGTTAAATAACCCTTTTGAAAATGTGTATTAATCTCTATTTGCATAGCCTCTGAACTTCAACACTCCTTTATTTTCATTAGAGCAAAATTGGCTCCTGACCATAAACCCAACAATAAGTTGAATATATAATGTACCTAAAGACTCCCAGCCTTTAAATGAGTTGGGCTACCATAGCTTTTTTCTCACAATTTAGGCAGGTTTGCTTCTATGCCCATGCCCATCTCATCTCACATTAATGCAGCAGCATTCAGAGGGAAGGAGAAGGTGGGACTGAAAGGCAGGTGCCTGTCCTGTCCCACACCCTGCTCAAACACAGAATCCAGGGGGACCTGTCCCAAAACTTTTCAGGTCAAAAGGGCAGGAGAGGGAGAGTGAAGGAGCAGAGGCTCAGAGGAGCCGCAGCAGCTCCTCTGACATGCTGAGCAGCCCAGTGCTGTGGTCAGGTTTAAGTTGCCTTGTTCCCTTCTACTCCAGTGCAAACCAGGCTTGATTTCACTAAGATTCATCCTATGAAGCTCCTAGTTCAGGGCAGAGTGGAAATTATGGTATCTTTGGCTTAGACTGCTGGGGGTTTTGCTTCTTCATGGTCTTGTCATTCTTGCTCTTCTTTTTCTGTTCTAATGACAGCAAGTGTTCTCCCCTTTCCTTTCTCCTTGTTTGTGTGCATTTCTTTTCCTCTCATTTAACACCGCAAAAAAAAAAAAAAAAAAAAAAAAAAAAAAAAAAAAAAGACAAGAAGCTTTTCCTATTTAAATTGCAAGAAAGGCTTCTGAACAATTATTTGTACAAGGAAGTCAGTTCTCCTTTTCATCTCCCTGTGAGTTTCACCATGTTCCTGGACACCTGATGAAGTCCTTTTTTTCATGGTGTTCATTGGCATCCCTCATGAGGCAACCTGCTGCCGTTCTGACCACATCCCTGAGTTGTGCCTGCCCTTGCAATCATGAGCTTCTCCTATCAGCTCTGTTGTCACCCTGTGCTGTCCCAGAACTCAGATGTCCTTTTCATCTTTTTTTTAACAACTCTGACTTCAGTGAGCTACAGTTGGAAAGGGATGGTCTGTTGCCCAGGAGCAATATAACAGCATTTGAGCAGGAGCTTAGCAAAGGTCCTACCCAGCAAGGTTACTCTCATATTCTGTCTCAGGTAGATGGAAAGTAGAAGGCTGAACATTTCCTGGGCTCATGCCTTCCCACCTACTCTCCTTACTTAGATCAGAGCTGCTACCAGAAGCCTCTCAGTTTTCCAAAACCTTTTTACTCTTCCTCTGTGTGTCCACCTTTTGAAGGTCTGCAGTCTGCTTTTAAGAATCAAAACTAATGTTTAAATTTGTGTTAATGATGTCTCTTATTATGCTTCCAGCACTAATACTTCATACTTTACCCTCTTTACCATCTTCATTACCCACTGTCCCATACTGAGTAGTCACTGTTCTGATTTTTAGGAGAGGAAACATTTTAAGTATGTGGAGCACTTTGTCTTTCCTTTATGACATTGCAAAGTGCCATGGTCACAGATATTTAGATATGAAAAGACTCAATTTATATTAAGCAAATGACACTACTGGGCTGTCCCTGCTTTTACTCCTACTAATTTTAGTTCAAAGTATCTTCCAAACCGTACAGATACACCTCTGCAAAATAAAAGGGCTCCACGTGGTGACTGGCACTTAGGGGAGGAAAGAGAAAAATGGCAGCAAACCTTGTCCTTCAGACAGCTTTAAAAGCTGTCACAATTATTTCCATGTCTCTGTACTCCTGAAAATTACTATTTTAAACTAAAACTTAGCAGTATGACGAGAGAAATGAAGTATTTGCCTTGGGATCCATTCTGGAAGTGGAGAAGAGGCATTTCAGATCTGTTTCTCAGCCCATAGTGCGATAGCACAGCCCAAGGAATGGGAGTCAGTTTTGCCCATAGATGGCTATTCCCAGATGGAAGTGCCCTTTTATATGTGTTTCAGCTCATCCAGGATGGTGAGCTGGCCAGCTGGCACAGGCACTTTTAATGTTGGTACCTCCAAAACCAGTTCTCTTGAAGGAAGGGTCTCTTTAGGTACGTGCATTACCACCACTGCAATCAAATCACCCTTAATGGTGTACCTAAACAGGCATCCAGAAAATCCAATCTGTGCATTTGATTTAGCCAATGCTCTTTCTCTATAACTTTGTGTGCTTAAAGGAAAACGTCATTGAAAAAAAAAAAAAAAAAAAAGTCTGTAATACTTCAAGAAACTCACAGCCCTTAAAATTAGATTTGCCTGAATAGACAGCAGTCAGAAGAAACCTCCCTTGCCTCCTCTTTTGTCCTTGCCTGGCCTCTTCCATCTTCTCCGCTCTTTTTGTCTGGGCCCTTCCTGAAGCTTTTCTGAATCATGTGTTATTGCATTTGACATTTTTGGTCTTGGGCTGCGTCACTGATCACACAGAGAGGAATTCAACAGCCTGGCTTCCAGGCTAGGCTGCAGTTACCTGAGGTGACTGCTGTACTCTGAATCAAGCACTTGTCTATTTTTTCCTGTGTTTGAACTACAGTCCCAAACAGGAACCTTGAACACATCATTTATCATCATACAACCAGCAATATGCTTCAGCATCTCATCTGCATTTGTACTTTGGCCCTGTAGTTCACTTCTAGGTGCTTTCAAGATGTTCTTGCATATTTCTGTGGTGTGCAGGAGTGTTTGAAGATTTATGGTTTCTCAGCGGAATTTTCACAAAATGATTGCTAAAAATTAGGTGTTGGCATTTCTATTGCAATAAAAACTCAGGCAAGTTATTCTTGCATATGGAATGATTTATTTCCCTTTCTCTTTTGAAACCCTGATTTACAGTTAAAGTGGGGATCACATCAGAAGGTGGTTAGCCAGAAGCAAGCCTCATGTAGATTTTTTTTTCCTTATTTCTAGCTCTGTTACAGCCACTATGGTCTTTATAAACAACCTGGCTACAGACAGCTTTAATATTCTGACAGCTCAGTGTGTATCTCAAGCAGCAAGGAAAATGCCTTTTGTGGTTTTGGTTGTAATATTTATTTGGGGGTATATTGATTAGAAAAACTATGCTTAAAGTCTGTAGGGATTTCCTGTGGTTTGACATTGGAATGTCATCTTAGATTTCCTGAGAAATCTATAGTATTTATTTAGTGGCTTGATGCTATTTATCCTGCAAAGAATTTAGTACGAAGTGTCCTAAGAGCAAAGACAATTGTCATTCTATTTGGCTTCAAGTTTGCAGCGTTACAGTCTAGGAATAATATATTTTCTATAATTTTCTTGACAGTCTTTTGAACTCAGCATGGATATTTTTTTCTGACATAAAATCCTAAAACTGAGCTTTCAAAGAATGCATCAGTTTAATGCTATTCTTCAACATATAATGAGTGTTGCAAGGAACATCGACATCAGAAAATTTGCTGTACTTATTTCAACATGCTAACAGTTGGGATTTTGCTAACTGCCAGAATTAGACTTTTGTTTGTCTTGTGCATCTACAGGTGCGAAGGATTTACAAAGAAGGGGGAATTGTCAGACCAGTGAATCAATCTGAGTCATACAGAAGAGCAATCTTTCAGTGTCACCAACAAATTCAGCTGCTCACTCCATGAAGCTGAAATTCATGACATAGTTCATTTTTCAGCTGTTGAGCACATTCACATAATGTAGCTCATTCACTGTGTGTTGCCTACTTCACGTATGAATGTGCATTCACTTGAACAGCCCATGAATACCCTTAGGTTTACAACACAGATATTGTAGTGTGGTACATTCAGCTTTTCTGCATAGCTCTAGGACTCATGTGGCAGCATGAATTAATCAGAAATAGAATGGTTTCCAACTTGAAAAGATACCAAAATGCTGTTAAGAAGATTTAGTCAGTTTTAGTCACACAAAAAGAAAGAAAAAAAAAGGAATCAGAATTATTGGATGCAGTAGCATATTTCCTCCAAACCAAAGCTGGAGAAAAACCTTCATTTTCCCCATCTAGAAAATAAACAGAAAAGAAATCCTAAAAAACTGTGTAAACAAATCTATTACTATATTAGTGATGTTCTTGTAGCAGCAATTGTGTGACAATATGGGTAAAGCAAGGCTGGCAGGTAGAATGGATACTTATAAAGTATTACTTATTAAGCATACACTGGTATAAAGTATGCCATCTACCTGCAAAAGGTTACTTTGATATTCTTTTCTGCTTTTCTTCATCACCAACTTTAACACATACTTATCTCTAGAGTGAAAAGGTACATGTCTTCTGAAAGGAAAGCTTGCCATTTTCTAGTTAAAATGCAAGAACACTGTAATACCATCACTGTTTTGCAACTAGATAGGCCTACTGTATTTCCTCAAATGTGTCTTCATGCCAAAATGATCCTTAATCAACATATAAAGTGTTGTGAGGGCAGAGTTAGCACTTGGCTGTCTTCACAATTGGTAGAGAGAAGAAGCCCTTGCATATTCAGTTACTGAATCCTCTGTTTTTGCAGCAGTAGTCCAGAGCAGATCAGTTTCAGATACAGAAAAATCATTCTGATCTGGCCTCTGGCCAGCTCAGGGCCTGTTCTAAAGCCAAAAAAAAAAAAAAAAAACCAAAAAAAAAACCAACAAACCAAACCAAACCAAAAAAAAAAAAAAAAAACCAAAACCCACACACACAAACCCAAGCAAACAAACAAACAAACAAACCAAAACAAAAAAAAAAAAACACTTTTTATGGCACTATAGATCTATAGACTTTACTATTTTTTCCACATCCCACTATTTCTTCAGCCCTCCTGACTGGCTCTTCTTCCTCCACACCCAAAAGAGAAGGGCCAGTGCAAATACACATCAACACCCCTGCCAACAGGCTGAGAGAGACCCTGCTTTCCTTGTGAAGGGAGGAGGATGTGCTATCACAGCTTAACACAAGAGTTCTGGTAGAGCAGACCCTCAGTCTTTGGACCAGAATACATATTTGTCAAAACTTGACAGCTTTTTGGTAAGTAGTATATAGTTTTGCTTCTACAAACCTTGATACTGTTCTGATATGGCCAAAAGGAACATGCACAGACCTCTGTAGAAATCCAAGACAAAAACAAATTGCAAAAACAAAGGCAACAACAAAACAAATAAATTAATTTAAAAATGGATTATAAGGAGGCACAGTTAGGTACATTTCAGGACTTCTATTTTGTCATTCCCTTATGCTGTGTGGGTGGGAGATAAATGTGTGTGACTCTGAGCATTCCAGTGGTAAAAAGCACAGGAGTCTGGGCAGTTGCTTCTCAGTAAGGGAGCACATAAACCTATTGCAGCACAACTGTGTGGAAGCATCACAAACCGTCCATATTCCCTGTAACATCCTGAAAGATCCTGAGAGATCTCTCAATTGACAGGAATAGTCACTTCAGGGCTTACAAAAAACCACCCACATCATCTGAAGAACAAGGTAAAAATTCATTTTCTTTGTTAGTAGAAAAATATTTTGCAAATTCTAATATTTGTATGCCTACGCCCCATCTGAACAGAGGTATGGCAGCTTCTGAACAGAGGTGTAAACATGGGGAAAACACAACTTATCTGAGAAGAGATGAGGCCCATTAAGAATCCTGCCTAGGGCAATCTGACTGACTCTGTGGAGAAATTTGGCTCTTTATCTGTGAGCTGGGGTATTTCTATCAGAAAAACAAACACATCTGACTCAGTGCAAGATTATCAAGACATCGAAAGTATGGGAAAACAGGAGTTAGTGACCTCTCCAGGAAAGTGATGTGGAGGGCCAGGAACCCAAGTCCCACAGAGGGAATTGACTGGGGGGATTCTGATGATATCTGTTCAGCTGCAGTGGGAGACAATGAGCTGTTGTCACCATGCACAAACTCAGTGACCCTTCTTAATGTACCTTCAATAGGAAGGTTGATAAAAATCCAGGAGGCAGAAGAGTGCCACCAATTAAAGTGAGTGCTGCAACAAGAACAAGGAAAGAAAAATGCTCAGTCAGTGGTCAGGTCAAAAATGCTCAGAAAAATGCTCAGTCAGTGCTCAGGTCAAAAATGCTCAGAAAAATGCTCAGTCAATGCTCAGGTCAAAAAGGACAGAGCACCTGGGCTAAAGTCCATCATCCACAAAGAATACGGATGTACAGCAGCAGGGCCAGTAGCAAGGATCTTCAGTAATTTTTCCCATCTCAGAGATGGTGTTATTGGAATAGAGAGTAACAAGTGGGGCCTTTCATGATGTAGTTTCCAAGAAAATGGGAAGGTAATCTGTGCTGTGGTGGATCATCATTCTGGTCTCAGCAACTCTGGTGGATAAGTGTCATGATCTCTGACAGATGAGGGCTTTAAAACAGAATTTAAAGGTAAGAAATATCAAAAATATGGAAAAGAATGAAAAATACTATTAAAAAACACACTGGTTTATCAAAGGTGCATTATATGTGGTACCTTTTTTTTGATGGGATTGGTTTTTCAGACAAAGGAGATACATCTATTGATTCTATAAAGCTTATGGTATTTTGTTGCATTGGAAACCATTAGTACAAATCAGCACAGGGATGGGAAATGTAAGGGAGAAGAGGGCAGATGAACAGAAGACCAGGCTAGTGAAAAGAGGGCTGCTGCCTGAAGGGAGGTTATGACCGAAGTTTTTCAAAATTTTGTCTTAGGGCTGACCTTATTTAATGTTTGTACCAATAAATTTGATGCAAAATGAGTGTGCTATTAAAATGTGCTAAAGACGGTTAGCTACAAGGGTTTGAATACCTTGAGTGAAAAAATTGATGATTTTGCCAACTCACATAATTGAAATGAAATTACATGCAAAAGCTTGAAAGGCAGGAATAATGTACATCCAGACAATTCACAAGATTTTCTGCTATAAACCAGGGAGATTATGCAAAAGGACAAAGGAAGAAGAGTATTAGTTATCATCTTGATTATGATAGGTTACCAGTCTGATGAGGCTGTGAAAAGTGCAAATGTAATCCTTAAACATTAGTTTGTTTAGCAGAAATGGAGAAATATTAATAACATTGCATTAGGCAGCAATGAGATATCATCTGTACTGCTGTGTACAGTAGGAGTTATAAGTTAAAGAAAAATAAATGTGAGCTGAAAGAGCAAAAGACTACTGGGAATGTTATGTCTAAAGAATATATTAAGAATATATTAAAAAAAAGAATATAAGTGGAGTAGTTAGCACCATGCTTTTCTCTGTCTAAAGAAGACAAAGCTGAGGAATATAATATAATGTAATACTGTCTGTGCATTAGTAAAGAGTTGAGTCAGAGAGAGTAGAAAAATAATGTTGCTGCAATAACAGCAACAAATAAAGCAACAATAAACAGCCACAATACAGTAGCAAGGAAAAGCATGATGATTTTGGAATTCCCTTTGACCTATGCACTGCAGGTTGTATTTACTTTAGTCTATTATGCCAGCGAATTGCCTACGTTCTCTGCCATTGTGCTGCTTCTTCTGGTTCATAAGCAATCAAATCTGTTCTTTCACACTAGAAAAAGAAAAAAGAGTAGACATCACAAAACCAAGGAAGAACAGCATTAGGGAATGCAGTCCACTGAAATGTCAGTTCTAGGGGATACGTGAAGAAATGGATGTGACTGGTCTCTGCTGAGGAGCCATACAAGCGATGCCTGTAGGTGAGATGAGGTGAGCTGACATGGGGTACCAGCCAGGAGATGCTGAGCAGATCTCAAGGGATCTTGAGTTTTGATATCACCAGTGATCCAGTACAATCATAAGCAGACGTCCCCCCGTTAAAGAGCTATGGAGAGCAAATTTCACTGGCTGATGTCACCACAGAACTTATGAGTGGTCTCTGCTGACAGATGAAAGGCCAGGATAGGCATGGCAAAGCAGGACAAGGCAGGAAAATCCAGCTCTCTCATGTTTGCTCATCCATGACAGATGATGTTTTCTGTATATGTGTTGTCTACAGTCTGATAATTTTAATGCTAAGAATATATATACGGCTCTTACTTTAAAGCATCAGAAAAAATACTCTTTTATCTTAGGACATCTGTTGGGTAATCATTATTATCACAGATATGAGTAATATTATTCCTGTTAATATGCAAATAACTAGATACAGGAAGAACTATTTGGATGAATCAAACGAAAGTGGAGGCCGTAGAGGTTTTGTGCAATCACCCTGAAAAGGAAGCTGCCTGTCAGCCCTCCTCCTTCCTCATATCAGCATTTCCCTGCATGCTGATTATGTCATGAGTATTTTGACATATTGCTTTTTTCCTCCATCCTGTATGTGTAAAGCAGACTCCAAAAACTTCCCAGAGGTTTTAGCTTCCAGGGCTAAAGAGGGCTGAAATATATCCAAACTCACTTGGGATCTCACCGGCACTGACAGCTGCCAGGGAAGGAAACCAAAACTCTGTGACTTATGGGATCCCAGTTTGTTCTGCATCCAAGGTTGTTCTTGAATACTGCTCCTCTTTGGGTCATATCCCAGGTGTGTTTGCATCTTCCTTTCATTTTTACATGCTACACACAGAATTGGTGCCTAGAGAGCAATCTTTAGATTGCTCTAATAGAACAAGACCATGCTGCTTCCTTCTCTGGGGAGAAGGGAAGGTGTGAGTTTGCAGTAGAGAATAAAAAATGGTGGGGGAAATTCTGGATGTTTGTAGTGTTTGCCTGTCACTAAACAGTTGAAGAAATGGAGAATTATAAGTTACATGCAGCAGGTGACCTGGGACAAAAGGCAGCCTACAATTTTCACGTTTTAAGAAACAGACAAAAGGAAAAATATACAAAGAAGTCAGAATCACAGCAGAAGGAATGATTCCCCGTTGTTTCATAGATTGCATTTGTCAGCTCTTCCCAACACTGGTCTGATTCTGTACTTTCAGAATTGTTGGGAAAACCCCTGCTGACTTCACAAAGCCCAGAGTTTGTCTGGTGTTGAGTACAGCTGAACACTCACACTCTGATTGCTCATCCCATTCTCATCCACTGCAGCTTCTCAGCAAATGATATTGCATTTCCCCGGGCTCTACGGGCAGCTTCTGGTGTGTGGAAAACAGCTAATCTGGCAAGTAAGCAAAACACTGAATCTCTGAACATAAACTATGAGAATCAATCAGCTGGGGGAAAGTCAAGCCGAGTGGGAGGAAAGGGCAGGAAAAAGCATCTGGAGTGTATTTAAAATTCGAAACACTTTAATGTATAGAATCATGGCATGTAATACACACGGGACAAATCTTGCAGTGGTCTTTCAGGGGATGTTCCCACATGCCCTGTGCCTGTAAATCATGAAGGCTGTTGCCTTCTCAGAGTTCCCAGGTTTTATATTTCTATTCTATATATACCCATATATGTAGGATGATACTTCCCAGGAGAGAGCATCTAGAGGTGGTGGGAAAGTTTATGTATTTCAGTGACCTCAAGAGTTATGCCAGAGTGGGGTTGACTCTTGACAGGGCCAGCTCAAGCCTCACATAGGGAGCTAAATTACAGAAAGACAGGAAAGACGGCCCTCCTTGAAACCAGCTGATAAGTAGAGTGGACAGAGAACTCATTCACAAAGCAAGACTCTGGCAGTTGTACAGGAAAGAGCTTCTGTTAGAATTAAAAACACAGAACAAGAGATAATATTTCACTTTTCTAGATAATGAACATTAGCATCTTCATCAAACCTGGACCATATCCTACTTTTCTCTCCACCCATACTGCACAATAAAGACTGGAACATCTCGTGGCTTCTGTTTTCTTTCCTTCTGGTAATACCCATTTTTTCTCTATATACATTGGATTTAAAACCTACACACACACATCTATGTACATTGTCTTTAATTTTGTGTAAATTCTCCAGTTGTTAATTACAACCAGAGACATACTATTATTTGTTACACTGTTGCATAGCTCTGGGTTTGTAACTTTTCTGTTTCCAAGCTTACTGCATCGTGAGCATGTACAAAAATACGGAAGATGGATGGATGTATGTGGGAAGTCACTAGGAAAGCTTGATTGATGTCCCTTGAGGATTTTCATATTCAAAAGTGAACAGATGAGTGCATCCTGCCATCATGTCAGAGTCATTCAGGATGAATTTGCACCCTAAGTTAAACAGCAAAGTGTTAAGACAAGAAAGCAATTTTGGGGTAAACAGTGTTCTCACTGTATTTTAGAATTCACTCCATGAGTTCTGTATACCTTGACCATATAACTGTACAAATACACAAACATATGCTCAAAAGAATATATATATATATATATATGTGTGTGTGTATATATATGTATGTGTGTATATATGTATATCTGCATATATAAAGTGTGAGGTCATGAGCAGCCCAGTGGCAGGGGGTGGTTATCAGACATTCTTTGAACCCTCAGGCAGGGCTGCCTGTGAAGTCCCTCAGTTTGGCACCCGAGGCCAGGGACATGCTGCTGCATGAGTGACTGCCCAGCATGTGCCTTTGAGACCAGCAGGTGGGAAATCAGTTAAATAAATGGTGTGGGAGTTTTCCACAGTCTTGCTGGGGAGCTCCAGGGAGAAGCCCTGACAAAAAGAACAAAATTGAAAAGTCAGCTGGTGGGGAGAAAAGCTCCCCAGTGTTTTGTATATTTCTGTGGAAGGGTAAGGATTTTGAGACCCAGGAAATCAGGGACAAAATGTGAGCAGGCTGCCAGGCTGAGCCTTTGAAAGGGCTGGCCACAGCAGTCACACAGACAATTTCATCCGAGTGCTGCCTCTGCCATGCCCCACATGGGATGTCCCTCAGGAGCAGGAGATGCCTTCCTCATATTGTTACCCTGTCAGCCCAGGAAAACTGGCATCCAGGACAGCTCCTGCAGCCAGCAACAGCCACATCCTTTTGGATCCCAGTCCAAACCCCTGCTCTCTTCCACCCACAGAAGCAATTTGATACAAATGTGCGTAAATGAAGCATCTATGGATTTGGTTTGGGGATGTTCCAATTTGCTACAGATTCAGAAGCTGGGACTATCACTGTGTCTCTCGCAGATATTCTCTGGCGGGATGTGGCCAGTAGGGATGTAAGACAGATTGTCTCAGTAGGGTCTGCAGGATGTGGCTCCCTGTCATCATGCCCATATCAGTATAAATTACTGTCATATCCTCAGGACAAGGTGACAAATCCTTTACACTGGCTGAGTCATCCTGAAGGTCTCCAAGGATTCCAGATTAATTTTCAGTATACAATCCTTATTGTAACAGTATTGTTTAAAAAAATGTATGAAAGAATTCTGTATGTTTGTATAATTATTGACCCATGGGAATTCAACCTTTGAGGATGCATCATTTTAATATCATTGTGTTTCTGCATTTAGTGAGGTGGCTGTCACACTGAAGACAATTAAACTGAAGTGCGTGTTCACTCAAGACTCAAGTCAGCCAGCTGGGTAGATAATCTCCTGGTGCTCCACACTTTCAGGGGAAATCCTTTAGTGCAAAGGGTTTGGCTGCAAAGCCTGCACTGTCTCAAAATACTTGTGCAACCTCAGCTACTTCAATCAGTCTGGCTCCATTAAAGTATATTTCTATTGCCCAGGCTAATTTACTTCTCTGTACACTTCACAATTATCTCCCATTCCAAGCTCTTAATCAAACTTGGGAAATCAGGCCTTGCAGCAAAAGAGAAGAAAATTTTGAATCTGAATTTTACAGGTGGGAAAATAAAGGTCATTTTTCTCAAAAGTCAAAATTGTTGCAGAGTCTCCTTATCAAATCACAGGTTATAATTTCTTCTCTGCT
This sequence comes from Anomalospiza imberbis, assembly GCF_031753505.1. NCBI lineage: Eukaryota > Metazoa > Chordata > Aves > Passeriformes > Viduidae > Anomalospiza > Anomalospiza imberbis. The sequence continues at coordinate 107,234,449 of NC_089682.1, forward strand.
TTTAAAAACAGAAATGAAATCCTATAGGCACATGAAATATGAGGAGGAACAGTTTAGACAGAGGATAAATAGATCTATTTCAGAAGGCAGACTTCTAGGTAAATAGTATGAGATTGCTACTGCCACAATAGCAAGAGAAAAAAGATGGAAAAACCAGCTTGCCAAACTTTGAGTACCAAAGCAAACCAAAAGCAAATTTGTTACTAAAAAGCACAAGATACAATAGTACTTTGGACTAAGACATGCAACGCTTAAGCTTGGGCGCATGACTGTATATGTACATGTAGTGTCTTCCCAATCCATAAAACATGAGCCATCTGCTTAATGTCTTAGAAAATAAGAGCAGATTCTCCTCCCCCGGTGTCGTGTAGCTGATGGAAGTGGCTTGTGAGGTCTTTTGAATAACAAATAATGATGATTATGAGGTTGCTGGTTCTAGCGTGTGTTAAACACAGGCAATGACAAGCTCTGTGAATTCCTGTATGATTTTGCTTGCTTAGCTTCTGCATTCCCTCCGTTGTGTGTGATTGTACTACAGTACAAAGCAAGCTCCTGTGTCATACAATAAATGTAGAAAAATGACATCCACTAACAGTCCCCACTCAGACAATGAGATAAAGAAATAATTGAACCTTGTTTGCAAAAAGAAAGGCACTATTAATAGAAACAGGGTGTATATCAGGACTTGTTTACTTGATTGTTGATAATTTGTGGGGCTCTTGAGTGTGGCAAGCCCCTGCTGGGGCCAAGCAAGCAGCATTCCCAAACCTGTGCACAGAGGTGTGCTACTTTCTAAAACAAGTCCTGGATTAAAGTCAGTTCTCCATTCCTACAAAGCCTAAATCCCCAGTCAACCTTCCTCTTCCAAGTGAGTCTGGGGCTTCACCATGCTCCTCACGCAGACTCCATGGAGCCTATCCCGCCTCCTTTTCTGTTCCTGTGGTAGACATCCATCCATGCTGCTCCTTGGCCATGAGTGTACAGCCAGTAAAACACTCATAAACTTGTCCTGTTTACAAGCCTCTATTTTTTTGCCATTCCTTCCTGTTTAACGTTTTCAGCTGCCAGACATTCCTGGTTTTTGGCTACTCATCTGCTTTCCAGGATTACTGCTCTACCTCATAGTGCTGTGGCATCATATCCTGTAGGAAGACTGGTGCAGGCCTGTTTCCCATTTGAGCAATTCTGTTGTCCAAGCAGGAAGGATGATTCCCTGCTGCCATCCCTAAAGGCTCTTCGCTGATGACAAACCAAGAGTTTTATAGTATTTGTTACAATGATGAATTTTCAAGCAGAGACCATCAAATAACGTAAATCAATATGGCTTTGCTGGCTTCAGAAGAACAATTCTGATTTACTTCAACTAATGATGCATCTTTGTCTATCTGCCACAAGAGAACACTTCTCTCAGAAGCAAATTAAATACAGTAGGATTTCAGATGGTCGGGTGGCTCCTTGGATTCGACCTTTTTTCTCTCTTCCTATTATTTTTGTCATTATCCTTGCATTCCCCATAAGGTTTTCTGCCTGACAATGCAGTTACGATTTAGACTTGGTGAAAACCATTGTAGCTTTGACACGTAACACATATCATATCTTTGACTTCTGCACTTCTATTAGTCAGGCCGAAATATTAGCTTTGGAGCCGGTGTTTTCCAACTGCCTATCTCTGAGGAGTCTGGAGATAAGACTTCCTCTCCAGTTCCACCCACTGGGAAGTCATTAGCACAGCTCCCTTGCAGACATGAAGTCCCTATAACATGCTGTTCCCAGGCATATACTCTCTATCTCTCTCTCTTTCTGGCTTGCCTTAGTATCATGGAAATGCAATTTTTTATTTTTCCATTGGTACTTCATTCTCAACAAGCTTATACTTTGCTGTGGTATGCTAGAATAACACATCCTAGTCCTGAACATAATCGGATCCATATCAAGCCTGTGAGTTTTTAAGGTTTTCTCAACACTTTACACCATACAGTGCCATCACTTCTCCCATCTGGTGACACGACTCTGAGAAATATCAAAGAGCTGAGAGACCTATTTGTCCTTAAGCTGCTGTTTCCTTTTTTGAACACTGGCAAAAAAAGTCCAGTCAAGTGCCAGAGATAGTCTATTGTTAATTTTCAATTCAATTAAGCACTTAAGAAAAAGGATTTTTGCTTGGCAGTTGTTGCCTGAAGGTCCTGGTTAAAATAACCACCCATAGGAGCCATTCAGGTAAGCAAAGGACAGAAATTTGGCTGTCTAAAACTTCCCTTGTTTGCTCTCCTCTCTGTCGGCTTTTTATTCCTCCAGCTGTCCCCTGGCTCCTTCTGCTAAACATGTTCCCACAATTTTCAACCTTGGTGGGGATTTCAGCAGCGTCTCCCAGGAAAGCCATCCTCACCCTCTCAATCTCCTCACTACAGGGGACAGCTCAGTCTGAATATTTCATCTTGGGTTAAGTATTCAAAAAGGAGCTGGACAGAAAAACTTGTCAAGCCGTTGTAAGAGGCTGAGTTTTGTTTACAGCCAGGGTGCAGGCAGTGACCTGTTCCTTGACCTGGAAGGAGAAGTGAGGGTGAAGATTTTGGGGGGTTCCAGGTCTGTGTAGACCAGCTAAAATTATATCCCATCCAAATTTCAGTGCTTAAATATGTTATTCACACATACCTACAGCTCTAAACAGATTAATAATAAATTGGCATTAGATAGGCAATGACAATCCACAGAAAGCTTTGCAGAGATATTTGTCATAAGAAAAAAAACAAAGGTTTTCTTCATCCCATAAAAGTTCTCCAGCCTGTAGAAGCCATTACAAAGAGACTGTCTTTAAGAATGGTGAAGGTCAAGAAAGACCATGAGGCACTGTAGGAGTGATTCCCACAGGCAGCCTATACATCTCCTGCAACATCTGACATACATAACTGTCCACTCAACCTGTATCTGCAGTTTAAGGCTTCCTGCTGCATAGCTCATTCTTGCTGCAGTGCACCCTCCCAGTCTCTTCTCTGCAGCAGGACAGGAACCACTGTGCCCTCTGGACAAACCCCACTTTTGTGGAAGTTCTGCAGGAATCTCACATCACCATGTGGGAATCCAAGAGGAAAATTTTACATTGGTAACACTTAAACAGCAAAAAATAACTCTCAAAACAAGCAAACACGCCCACAAAAATCCCAAGAGATCAAGATCAAGGGCAAAGGGACTTTTACAAGGAATATATAATTAGGATACCTCTTGCTTCAGACAAAGGGATATAAACTATTTGGAAGTCTCTTGTCTCTTCCCTCTACTGCCAGATGTAAGACTCACTCAACTACTTTTGTTTCTAACAAGACTTCCCTATCTGGCATGCAGCTGTGGAAGTACAGACAATGAATTTACATGAGGAGAGATCCTAGCAGCAGCTTCCACACTTCTCTGGCAGATTTGTACAAACTGGATGACATTAGCAGCAGCCAACCACATCCTGCTCCAATAAACACTGTTATTTATTGTTGAACTAAAGGGGACCAGCTCAGCAAGGGGTAGAGGACTGAGCACTGCTGGCTAGTGTGTGAAGTCAAATGTGCAGGTTTTACCCAGATCTGGGCAGCAACAGTGATAAATAAGAGGCAGAAAAATACACAAAAACCAGTTCCACCTTCAGTACAGAAAGCTGCAATTTGGGAAATCCATCTCAGAAGCATAGCGACTCTCATCATCCATCTTACACTTGGACTAACCCTACATTTCACTTATGCTTTACAAGCTTTTCCATATTATTCCCCATTTCCTCACAGAGAAACCACCATGCCTATGCCTGATGTGGAAGTTCAGACAATGGAGATGGCTGAGAGAAAGGTTTCTCTCATAAGAAAACAGCCTCAAGTTATGCCGGAGGAGGTTTAAATTAGACATTAAGAAAAACCTTTTCATGGACAGGGTTATAAAGCATTGGAACTGACTGCCCATGCAAGTGGTGGAGTCATGATCCCTGGAAGTGTTCAAAAAACACTTGTGTGTTGGACATGGCATTTGAAGCCATGGTTTAGTGGTGAGCATGGTGGCGGTGTGAGGTTGATGGTAGGACATGATGAACTTAAAGGTCTTTTCCAACCTTAACAATTCTATGACTGCTTGGAACCTGCTAAGGCAGGACAGTCCCCCTGTCCTTACCAACTGGTATGAATTTCCTGGAGCAGCCTTTGTCTAGCTGTGTGTTATTCACAAGGTTTTTCTTTTTGCAAGGGAAGCCATTGAAAATATGCAGTAGCACCATTATTTCTAGTCCTTACCTTCCCCTAGAAATATCATAATTCCTTCCACATTCTCACCCTTGGCTCTACTAGGCCATGTGAAAAGACATTTTTTACTCCATCCCTATGAAATCTCAAGACTTTTGTCCAAAGATTTAGCTCACATCTGCTTTTCTGTGCAGTGGATATTGATGTGCCTGACAGGCAGCAGTTTTATCACATAAGCAATCTCTCTATAAATACAATTTTCAACAGTGGCAGGAGAGAGGATTCAGAGAGGAAGTTGCTAGCAAACTGGGAAGCTGTGACACATGGCTCTAAACCTTGTTCTGAATTTTAGTTTTCCATGAATATTAGGAGGGCGGACTTCAATTCTGAGGCAGGAAAGCAAGTTGAAAATGTAAACTGGCAAAGAAGGATTGAGCAACTCAAGTGAACCACAGGGTTCCTCAGATCATGTTTCTAGCTGAGACTCTACTCTCCTTTCACATTCATGCCCCATAGAGCCACATTCCAATAAACTTACCCAACAGAAACCTTCCCTTCTGACATATCTTTTTTTTTTTTTTTTTGCCTATCAACAATATTGTCTAATTATCTCCTGCTCTTTTTCCAAGAAAAAGTCCAAGTGACTTAGCATATATATATTTGCAGGGACATATTTATATAGATATAGATAGATATAGATATAGATGCTATAGATATAGATGATATAGATATATATATATGCAGCCTGAAATGTTCATTTGGACAGGGAATGTCTACAAAGGGAAGGAGGTTCTGAGGTAGTGCTGTTTGTGTAGGGGAGGTAGTTCAGATGGCCAAAAATACCCATTGTCACAGCAAACTATTTGTATCTATTCTCAAGGCAATGCATTTTTGTACATTTCTTTGCTACATACTTTTTCCAGAACTGAGTTTTCTAGCTTCCATATGAGGATGCCAAGTGTGATAGTTCCACCAAAGTCAAGAAATGACAGGTACAGATCCTCTCCAATCAGCCAAACCTGTCAGAACACATTAGATTGTTTTCACATGAATTGGTCTTGACAATTTTGTCTCCATTGTAACTTCCAGGTGCCCAACAACAGCTTTAGTAATTCCTCCAGTCAATTTTAGGAATTGAGGGTAAGCTGACTGGTTCCATCTTTTTCTTTTGGAAATTATGTACAAAATTTTCCCATTCCTGATTTTCTAGGGCCTCAGTCTTTTTGCAGAAGCTCTTAACTATGCCACCAACAACCCCTGAATTGCTGGTGGTCTGTAAATACAATATGATGAATTTTATCAGATACCAGGAACTTGAAACCATCTATCTCATGTGCACATTCTCTGTCCCCTTGCTGTTATCACTCCTATCTTCAGAAAGGGCAAAAAGGAGAACCCAGGAAATTACAGGCCAATGGACCTTATCTCAGTCCCTAGTAAGGTGATGGAACAATTCATGCTGGAAATCATTTCTAGGCACATGAAGGACAAGGAGGAAATCAGGAGTAGTTAGCATGAATTCATAAAGGCAGGTCCCACATGGCAACTGGACAAACATCTATGATGAAATGACCATCTTGTAGATGAGGGGAGAACAGCGAATATTTTCTTCCTTGTTCAGTAAGGCTCTTGGAACTGCCTCTGAAAACCTCCTCATTGACAAGCTGTTGAAGTATGGACTGAGCAGTCAACTCTAGGTGGCCCTGCCTGAGCAGTAGGGTTGGACCAGATGACCTCAGCCATGCTGTGATTATCTTAATACATTTTTATTTGAATTTAGGGCAAAGAACTCAAGATTTAACAATAAGCACCTTGGACTTGGACTCCTGACAAACAGCACACTTCACAGGACACTCAGCTGGGTCATAAGATTCTCAAAGTGAGGACACCCAAACATTTTCACTGTTCATATTCTGCTAAGAGTGTTTGTAGTGCTTGATTGCAAGGGAACAGAACACCCTGCATTGGATGTAGTAGAGCCCATCAGGCAGGTGGCTCTTACGGGGTAGAGGTTTCTCCAATGCTGATGGTGCTGCAGCCCCTTGAAATTGTTGTCTTTATTTGTCCTTGGATATCTCTACTGACAAAATCTGATGAACGTGAAAGTTTCTTAGCCTAATCTACAGCTGGAGGGATGGATGCATCCAGTGCCTTTACTCTTGCACTTTTTTCCCCACCAATTCCATGAGCTCAGGAAGGGAAATTTGCAGTAATTATGTGCTACTAGCTTTATAGGTCTCTTTGCTGCCCTTCCAATAGATTTTTCCCAAAGAATTTCCTGCAAAGAGTCTGGTAAAGCATTTATTGCTCATCTCCCAGGAGATTCTCTTAAAATACTCCATCAGTGTTAAGCAGAGTGTCAGATTCTGTTATTGTAACAGTTGTCTCATGACTTGAAAACATTTGCATTATTTAGGAAAGAATCCAGAAATATCAACAAACAAAGCTCATACAGCATATTTTAAAAGCATGTTAATTGTACAGGCATAACGTATTCCGTTGTACTTTGGAAGGCTAAAGTATTCCTGGGACTTCTTTCATAAGTGCATCAGGACAAGAGTGGGGCATGAATCTGAGGCCAGGCATAAAAATAACCATAGCCTAATTCAACTCTGAAAACCCTAGAAATTTAATGTTTAAACAGAGAAATGCAGGGAGACAATAATAGTCCAGTCCTGTCTAGTTTGTGTCTTTTAGCTTCAGGGATACCCAGCAGGTGGAACTTGTGGGTACAGCTCCAGGCTGTTGAGATGCACAGTCTCCTGCTCTCAATTACTCTCATTTGCACCTGCACATGGTAGAAATGTGGAAATGTCCAGCTGTATGCAAAAATGGACCATGATGCAAATACACACAGAAGAGTTTAACACAACCATGTCATTTTAAATGATGCCTGCTTGGCAATATGGCCATCTTCAAATAAAGGCAAGGAGAGGATCCTGACTGGAAGGAATGCTCAAATGCCCAGCACCAGCCTGTCTCCTTCATTTGTTTTATTTCAGTAGCCAGGAGTATAGCCAGGAGCTTCAAGAGACAAGAGATCACCAAGTTTCCGCTGAGACATATATTGAAAAGTGATTCTCCCAAAATATGAGGGCGAGAAATATTAAGTGGAGCAGGAGATTCTTATAAAATTGCAGTCAGCCCCTACCCCTCTAGAAACGTTTGAAATTTGCAATTGCCCTAGTCAGATATTTACTACAAGAACTTTTTTCTCTTACTTCTCCTTTCCTACCTAAATATCCTCAGGCTCTTGAGTGATTGAAACCCACTAAGAAAGACAGATGGCCTTTTGATAATATCTAATGGAATGTGTAATCTGGAATTCCCTCCCATGCTGAACTCTGTGACCCAGAATGAATATGTGCAAATTTCAGAATTCTAGTTGAATAATTAAATGGAAATATAATACAGCAATTGAGCTGTTGCATTGCAAACTTACCCAAAAAGAGACTAGTATTGGAGTAAAATTGAGGATTTTACATGGGCAATTAGTTCAGTACAGAATCATACATAGAGTACATGAGAAATATATTCTAATTTTTAAGACAAAACTACATGTAAGGTAGTCTCCTTTCCAAAATAGTTAACTAATTGCATAGATTAGCAGGGTCATTGCAATACTCAAATGCATTATGGTCTATTCTTTCAAATGCAATTAGGAGCATTCAATTTAAGGACCAGTCTAAATGGGCTCATTTTACTCCATTATTTCAATCTAGCTAAGAGTAAATCAGTGAATAAATCAACATTTCACCATTATCTGATTGTTATGGGATTAACAGGAAGCTGATATTACCAAGCAGTTCTTTATAGACTGGCACTCCACTGTAATAAGCCATATTCTGATTAAGCACCTAGAGTGCTTCTGTACTATTTTATATTTCTGCATCGTGTTATGCACTCCTAAAAAGTGACAGTGACTGAAGAGGTTATTGTACATAGCCCAGATAAAGTCTATAATGTTTTGGCTGTTCCACAGAGCATATTTGTTGTTTTCTTCAAGATCCCCTTCAGAGTGTTTCTCCTTGGCATGACAAATCAGGTTTACTGGCTGTGTTTGCAAGCCTTACAAGCCTTTCAGTCCTCAAAATATGACTAGGAGGAATTAATGACAACAAAAGCTTATAGCCCCAAACACTGACTTCCTGAGCTAGAAAAATGGTTGCTTTGTCTGCTAGGTATAAAAACACTTTTCCCTTTAGGTAGATCAGGTCGTCAAGGGAGTCACGAAACAATTACCAGCGCGTTCCACAGGTGTAAGCATCTGACAGTGCTGTAGGCAGGCTCCAACCTGTCACGTACAGTACTGCAAGGATTCAAATACAGTCACCAGAATTGTTATGGAGGTCTTAATACCTACTCAATAATGTCAAGGTGTTTGTCATTTCAGCAAAGAGGCTTCTTGCACAGCAGTGAATGGAGTTAACAAGAATTAGAGGAGCAGAGACCATTATCTGGATGTCTGTAGAACATTTTGCCCCAACTTCCTCTCAAAGGATACTGCCCCCATATAACGTGTTTCCATCAAAATGATACCAGGTTATGTAAAAAGGCAAAGGGAAATCTCTAGTGAAACTACAAGATGAGCTGCCTAAAATTATTTGAATGCACAGCAAGTGAACAAGAAGACATAATGAACAGGCTAACATGTGCCTGAAATTTCAGTCAGAGATGGCCATATTTACCCCATAAATAGACCAGAAGACAGCTGAAAGTTTTTTACAAGATTATACTGTGTCTGCAATATTAGCAAGGCAAAGGACAAGTGGACTTAAATTTTCTGGATGGAGCAATATCAGACCGGTGCAGTAAGGGTAAACCCCTCCAATGTGATGTCGGATACACCAGTAAATAAAGGTCTTTTCATGTGTGCATCTCAGAACAAAACCTTTGTCACAGAAAGTCCCTGAGAACCATGTCAGTGAAAGCAGCCAACCCCTGCAACCCAGACTGAATTCACATACAGAAGAACAGCACTACCTAGTTGCCAATAGCAGTGCTTCACAAAATAATCTTGCCATCTTCAACCCCTTCATTTTTACTAGTAAGGACTATCTTCAAAACCATATCAAAAATCAGCTCCAGAAACTACTATTTCTCACTGACTATTAAAAGTCATAAATTCAAGCAGAATACTTGTTTTGCAACACATCAGACTCTGTGGATGCTCCTTCCTCAGAAGTTTGCTGACAGGATTATTCCTAATTTCCACTGAAGTCTTGTTGGATGCAGATGGGCATCACACCATGGCTCCTGATCTGAACAGAGACCAGCCACCTGACCGGCAGTTTCTGCAGAGCTGGATTCCAGAGTGAGCAACTGGGCTGGGACCAGGAGTCATCTGTGGATTGACAAGGAAAGCTGAATTACGGATCTCTTTCAGGTTCAGGAGTGAGACAGGTATCAAGTAGATGAGCTCTTTCTAATGGTGGGCAGATACAGACACAGAAGCAAGCTTAGGAGGCCTTGGGAAGTTCAGAAGAAAAGAAACCCCAAAGTTCCCATGGGATTTAGGCATCTTCCAGGCTCACTGGTGTCCAGCTCCAAGAGTGAAGGCACACTTACACCCAGGGCATGGAGATAGTTATTGAGCTGCGTCCAGAACTGCCCAGCCTTGCAGATGCACTATGTGAAAGCTGATCACAACAGTACCACAAAAAACCTGGCAAATAATGTAGACATATCCTAGAGGAAGATCTTATCCATATGGAGTCGTCCAAGCCTCAGACAACATCTGAAAATCCTTCACCCCTATCTTCTTCAACAAGGTGACTATTTCATATAGCTCTTTGTCTCCTGCATTACACTGTCTTGTATCACTTTAGGATGCAAGGACACTGAATTGTCAGTTCTTTATCCAAGTTTCTGTGCTGTACAATGGAAAGAAAATGGAGAGGGCTCTTTCAACAACATAACAAAGTGTTCTAAAAGTGGATACCTTCAGAATAGAAACTATTTTGAGGAAAGGTTTGCAAATTATAGTTTAGAAAGCACTTAGAATATTAGTGTTGACAGTAGAAAGATCAATAAATAGCACAGAAATATAAAAGAGAAATTAAATTTTTAAAAATAGCATAAAATACTGAAATAATAGAAATGAGAATATGCTGATAGGTAAGTATTGCTTTTACAGAGCAGAGTACTAGTTCTCCCAGATCATAACCTAATTCTCGCCTACTTGAAACAATATAAAGAAATAAATCACAACAACCTAGAAACAGATGCTATCTTTAAATCAGGACAGTACTAATACAGAAGTGAAACCTTGCCTATGTTAACAAAAATCAGCAAAAGTAAATGGTGTTGTGACTGAAGCATACTGGGGAGATTTGTTGGAGCCAAACTGACCAAGTACACTGCCTTTCCTGTTCTGTTCTGCATAATTAACCATCTTATTAACTAGACAATTGATTCACTGCTTTATTGATTGATTGTTGCATTCATTCTCTCTTTCTGCTTTTTGTTTTGCTGCCAACTTTATCAGTTTAATTGCACAACTTTCTCCCTAAGCGATTCATTCCCTAAACAACTCTCTCATTCATTGCTGAGCCTGTTTCTCACCCAGTTCACTGCTCAGCTGAATCCCAAGCCTTCACCTGCCTGATCTTCTTGACATTTGTGACAAGTTGTGGAGCCCCTCAGGGTTCACACGATGGGTTCTGTTTGATGCTTTGGACATTAGGACATTTGATATTTATTCTACATGTGCCCAAAGAAAACTGCCTTGTACATCGACAGTGATGGGGGTTTGGTGTTCTGATAGAGAACTGGAGCTATGAAAAGTCGCGGTAAAGGGTCTGTAAAAAAACAGTGTTTCTTTGGTTACATGGATGCCTCTTTTAGACAGCACACTTGACTACATGACAGCTGACTGCTATCATACTGCCCGAGGTAAAACTGCTTTTCGAATCTCAATCACAGAAGACAGGCAAGTATGCTTATTGCAGGTCTCGGGGAGGATTTGCAGCTTTGACCTCCTGACTAGCCTGGCCAGCTGACCAGCAGAAAAGGTCAGCAAAAGCCACTTAAAAGTTAAATCGGGTTCCCTAGGACTTTGTCTCTTTCAAGTATTTAACACCTCCATGGAGAGAGGATCTGCCACTGCTCTGTGCAGCCTGTTTCCATGCTGAGCTACCCTTTTCGGAAGAATTTTCCCTTTGTCTCCAGACAGCATTTCCTCTGGTGCAGCTCGTTACTGTTTCCTGTTAATGTTTTGCTGTGCATCTTTCATAGAAGGTGGGTTCCATTTTCTCCATATTTCCCCTTCCAGCAGCAGATTGCAGCATTTAGATCCCACTCCTGTATGCCACAAGCTCCAGCAATATGACAATATGACAGCAAAATGAGAAACTGTCCGCTACTGAGAGCAATGGAAGGAAAAAAAATGGCTGGACAACTCCAGCCTGGGGCTAAACTAATGAAACAACCCAAGGTACTGACAGGTATCACACATAGGGAAAGGGAAGTATTGGGAACTCTTCTTGGATGGATGAATGTCAGAGGACAGTGGGAATAGAGAAGATTCCCAGACTTAACAAGGTTACTGATAAAGACCAGAATTACTAAAATCACCAAATCTAGGGGTGGTGGGGAAAGAGTAAACAAGAGTTTATTTTGGAGGAGGCGAAGGGAAAGGGTAAACCAAATGTTATGACTGGGAAGCTCATAGCTCATCCATCAAAGCAGCCTTGCCCAGAGGGTGACAACTACCCTGTTTCCCTGCCTATATCACATCCACAACTTGCCTCTGTGTTCACGGAGACCTTGCAGATTTATTTGAATTTCAACAAGAGGAAGGCCCAGAGGGAAAGGAGGATTGACCAAGCCTCTCCAGCGTACTCCTCTCAAGGTGCAGGATTTTTCCTTTTGCCTTTACGATTTGTTACCACCAACACTGAATCCTTTCAGCTGTCCCTAATCCCTTCCACCACATCTTCAGTCCTTCAATTTTACTGATTTTCCACCTAACAACCCCTACTTTCCCTCCTCTTTCTAGGTAAATTCAATGGCAGCACAAGCTATAACATGTGACCCTTTTCCATCCTCTCGTCTACTACACTTAATACTCCCTGTCAGCTTCCTTTTTTGAGAAAGTGAGTTTTAGACAGTCACATTATATGTCTGCCAGTTTCCCCTAACACTTCTTGAACCAATTTGGCTTTTCAACTGAATGTACAGCAGCTGAGGACAACTGAGTTCCTACAGGTTCTCATGGCCAGGCAACAAAGGAACCTAAGCACTGACAGAAAAGCAGACCAAATTCACACATTATTTATCACCTGGCAGCAGCTGGAAACCCAAGCTGCAGGAACACCACTCCTGGCTGGAGACAGTGTTTGCTTGTGCTTACCAAGCAGAAGCACCGTAGGAGACATGAGGGACAGTTGGAATATTGCAGAGGGATAGCTTAAACAAAATGAGACACAAATCTGTAGGAAGTTCCACTCAGGGTGATCCATGCCTTTTAAATTCATGAGAAGCTGCCCAAAATAAAAATCACATGAAAAATTTCCACTCAGGGTTTGACAAATGACTAACTGGAACCATTTATTTAAAATCAGATTTGTGATTAATATGAAACTCAAACTGTTTCTAATTTGTAATAGAGATTTTTTTTAATTGAAAATTAAATCTAAAATAATTTAAACCAGTACTATTGTTAATTAGGTTTTTTGTCTTAATAGGAGAAAAAAACTACAGGCAATATAGCACATTTTGTAAAATATGCATCCTTTTACCTGGAAAAATCATGGCCTCTGAGTTTAGTGAAACTGCATTTGGAATTAAACATGTGATTTTATTTATAAAACAGAGACTGTTTTATTTTGGAACAACTTGTAGTGGCAGAAACTCATCATGAATACAGCTTCATTGTAAAGTGCCAGGAAATAAAACCTGCTTACGCTGATTTCAACATACCTAATGAATGCAGATCATTTTATTTCAAAAAGGCAGCCAAGATCCAAACCAAGCTGCTGTCCTACATTCATATCTGGGCATCCTAAGGAAGGAGTTTCAAAGCTATCTCAATGATTTCAGTGCTCAAGCCCCACAGCCCCAGCCACAGATACTAGAGTAGCCCCAGCAGTGCTGGCCTTAATTCCTCAGCTTTCTGAAGTGAAGGAGATGCAGCACACTTCTAACTCACCCTTTTTGCAAGCACTTGCCTTGCAGCATTTTGCACAAACGCGAGGCTTTCTAACAGCAAGAATGTCAGTGAAACCCTGACAGGGTCCCATGCTGTTTCTTTCCACAGCACAAGTAAACATTTCAAATAGGAGATTTCTGAGAGAAGAGTTATTTCTCTGAGAAATGTGAAATTTTAGGAGGTGTTAGGAAATAAACTGAAAAGGCGGCCACAGGTCTAACACATTTGAAGTTTAAGATGATACAGTGTGAACATTTATAAACATTTCAACTTACAAATGGCTTAATCAGCAAATCAAATTTAAACCTTTTACATATCTTTCTTCATCTGTTTCACTATATTCACATCTTAACCTCCCAGGCTCTTCTGAGTTCTCCACCATCACTTCCCTGCCTACCCTCAGTAAAACACTCCACACCATCTCCCTCAAGCTTTCTCTGAGCATGCTGCTTCATCTTTAGCAACTTCAATTTTGGAAATTCAGTAAAATAAATATTTTGGAATTAAAACATTGAAGACCACATAGCTGCAACACTGTCTGTGAAGTGTCTGTGACACTTGCTGTTCACCACCACCTCCTCTGTTCTCCAGGTACACAGGTTTGGCTCTGGATATGTGTTGTGTCCAAAAATATTAACAAAAATATAATTTTCACAAATTGCAAGACGCGGGAAGTTCAGCATAAAAATCAATCAGCAAACACCATGAAAGCCATGATCAAAGCCTGAGATAGAACACAACTGATCTTGTCTTCTGCACAGTAATGACTAAGCCTCAGTCTTCCATTTAGTAGTTATATGAGGAACATTTTCAGATCCTGGAGAAGGAACTAAGGTCCAGCCACCTCCACATGATTTCCTTCCAGTGGGGATTTGTCAAAATTCCCCCTGTGCAGGAGAAGCACATCCATCACAGACTTGGCACAGGAGGACCTTCCCAGCTTAGCAGGTCCCAGCCCTCATGCAACCATGGTTTTAGGACAATACGTAGAAACTTAAGGTGAGTCCCAGATTTTGGTTGTTAATAGAAAAAGAAGTAAGTAACCAGTCATTTTAAAGACCTTTCTCTCTTGCTTTTCTATGTCTTTTGTGAAAAACAAATCACCCACTGGACAAGATGTTTACAAGCAACCCTTGCTCAGCCTGTGCAACTTTCATGGAAAAACTGAACAAATACATATGTAACTAATCCTTTGTCTTCTATGGGATTTGCTGATTACTGAAACAAGTGGGTAGGGTAGGGGGTGGGAAGAAATAATAATTTCAGGACCAAGCAGTTTTATTTGGTATATGCTGTTTTCCAAACAGACAAAGTATTGTTTCTCTAAAATTAAGGACAGATTGAATGTTGTGTGAGGTCTAAACCAGGATGCATGTTCAATCATTTGAGGTTAGGGAAAAAGAGCAATGTGCTGTCTCTGATTTAGGTGTACCAGGCTTTTTATTTTTTTCTTTTTTTTTTTTTTTTAATCTCCAGCCTTTCACAAAGCACTCTTGTGTTCAAAACGAGATGTTTTTATGAGCAAGCTTTTGTGTACAGCAGAGCTTCAGCTGTATTTCAGAAATTAAGAGTCATCCATCTGAGATTCACTTTAATGACTAATTTCCCTACCATAGAGTTTAAAGTACAAAGAACAGCCACTGACTGGCAGAGCCAAGCTTTCAGTTGCCATGCAACACCCCTGTCGCAGGTTTCCCTTCATCTTCTAGTGCTTTTACTCCGGCTCTGTTCTTCATGGATGAAAGTTATGCAATGCTTTCTAGATACTTAACAGCAGATGTATTAAATTTCTAATCTGATATAAACCAGACTGCAATTTTCTACTGAAAAAGTCACATCAATGAATTTAATAATGTTTTAAATTATAGTCTTTGATAGCAGAGTATCTAGTTTTCAAGTTTACATTATATGGATTTTCCTAACATGTGAATCAGAGACAACTCCCTTTGTCTGTGTCTTCTTTTAAGTGCCTGTGGGATTTGGACAATATTTTGTGGGGAGAAAAAAACCCATCCAAAGCTTTGCAAAGCCACCTGTCCAAATGCTAGCTGGTGGCAAACACAGAGCACTTGTGGAGGCAGAGATTGACACTGTGGCTCCTGTGATGATAACTAGCTGCTAGTCACCCCATCCCCTTCGTGCTGACCAGTCTGGAGCCACAGGCTGAAACCTCTCCATCTGTGCTTCCAATGTAATCAAGGTCAAGGGGTTTTGCTATCAACTTCAATCAGATTTGAAGCAAAGTAGACATAAATGACTAGATATTTTCCAATGAGACTCTGAGTCAGAGTTGTCTATGCTGCTGTCTGTTCAAATAATATCTTGCTATTTTGCAAAAGAGCAATTTAGTATTATCAGTGGACTGTAACCAAAATTTAGAGCAATCTAGACATATTAATGGAACTATGCATGCATGCAGGGCTCCAGAGTAGCTCTGAATTGGCATAGGCAACCATTTCTAAGCACAACAGGCACCAGCCATCCAGAAAACAGTGCTGTCACATACATAAAGATGATTTTCCTTTCTCTTTCCTACATGGATGAATGCACTAGTTCTCTTGTGGTGTTTCTGAAATCTGTTTCAAAAATGTAAGAGCCTAATTCTATAAATTAGTGGAACAGTTACATAGGCTAAAATGGGTTGTAAATTTTGTCTTTTTGCCATGCTAATGAATATTTATAACTTTTGTTCTGCTGTTTGAGTAATAGAATTATATACTAGTGGGTTTTACAGTAAAATGCATTTTTGAAAATAGACTACTTACAGTATCTAAATTATGTTCAAAAATAGTATAGAAAGATGCTGTGTGTCTACTTAGTTTCTTCAGTTTTTGACCTGAGATTTATAACAAATATTACCATGTGATGCATTTGTATGGATTCAATGAGTCTTTCAATAAAAACGTTAGACTTTATAAGGCATAAAGCTTAAGAGGTGAAAGCCTTTTCTAAAGGCAACAGTGCTTTTAAATGGTTGTCATTTTATAAACTGGATTTTGCTTTTTCTCACTGAAAGCTTCCCTGTGCTGCCGAGGAAAGTGCAGATGAGTCAAGAAAACAGGATAATTTTCATTGCATTCAGAGTTTTTGAGTGAAAGATAATGTGTACCCTGGTTCTGAGAAACCTTATGTGAATCTTCTCCTGTGTAGGTTTCTATATGAGTCGTTCTGGTTTTCAACAAGCAGCTTCTCCTCCTTCTTCCTGATGTTTGCTGGCTCAGACTGGATCAGTCCCAAAGGTTTTGATGGGATCTTCTTATGACCATCAGTCTTGCACATTTTCCCTGCTTTCAGCCCCAAAGGTTTTGATGGGAGCTTCTTATGACCATCAGTCTCACACATTCTCCCTGCTTGTCCTTAGGTTCCTGTGGATAAGAAATGCCTGGGGGTCAGAAAAGGGCCCTGTTCATCCCTCACATGCCTCCACATCCAGCCCTGACTTCAGACCCAGCCTTTGCTGATTAAAAGATCGCGGACTACTTTCAAAGCAATCCAAATCAAGGTGGTTTTCTTAGCATTTTTTGTCCTTTTTTTTTTCCTCACAGCTATTACTAGGGGGTTTTGGTGTCCTTCTTGTCATAACAAGGATTCTTATCTTAAAAGATAGTGGTCTTTATCCTGAATGCAGGAGAGTTTTTATCTGTGTTGATATGCCATTGATGTCCTGCCTGATTGTTCAGCAACTTCATGAATTATATAACCTTTATGTAAGTCTGGAGAATCCTGAAATCAGTGAATGGCTTGGTTTTGAAGGCACCTTAAAGATCACCTAGTTCCAACCCTCCTGCCATGGACAGGGACACCATTCACTAGACCAGGTTGCCCAAAACCCCATCCAGCCTGGCCTTGAACACTTCCAGGGATGGGACATACACAATTTCTCTGGTCAATCAGTTCCAGAGCCTCAACACCCTCTCAGTAAAGAATTTCTTCTTAATATCTAATTTAAACCTACTCTCATTCAGCTGAAAGCCAGTCCCTCTTGTTCTGCCACATGCTTTTGTGGCAGAACAAAAAGTTCCTGTGCAGCCTTCTTTCAGGCCCCCTTTAGGTATTGAAAGGCTGTTTTAAAGTCTTCACGTAGCATTCTCTTCTCCAGGCTGAACAACCCCAGCTCCCTCAGCCTGTCTGCATAGGAGAGGTGCTCCAGATTCCTGATAGTTCTTGTGACCCTCCTTTTCACTCATTTCACACATTGCAACAGGTCCATGCCTTTCTTGTGTTGGAGACCCCAGTGCTGGATGCAGACGAGAGAAAAGGGGCAGAATCGCATTCTCCAACCTGCTGGTCACACACGGCTTTTCAGGAAGCCCAGGAGATGTTTGGCTTTCTGGGCTGCAAGCTCATAATGCCAAGACGTTGAACTTCTCATCAACCACGAGTCCCAACTCTCTCTCTTCAGGGCTGCTCTTGGTCTGGATTCCCCAGCCTGTGTTTGTGCTCGGGATTGCCCCAACCCAGGTGCAGAACCTTGCACTTGGCCTTGTGGAACCTCATGAAGCTCCTGAAGACCACCTCCCAAGACTGTAGAGGTCCCTCTGGATGGCATTTCTTACCTCCAGTGTGGCAACTGCACCACACAGCTTGGTGGTCTTGACAAACCTGCACTTGTGCAATCAGTGTTCAGGCAATAGAGTCAGTAAGTCTGAATATAAAATTTCCAGAACCCCTGCCACCAGTTTGGGTTGACAAAACTGAACAGTTAAGTGCATTTGATAAGACAGGCTGACTATTTTACACAGGAGAGAGTATAATATATAGGCTTCTCCTAAGGCTCATTTAATTTGACAAGGATCACTACCTGCAGATATTTTTTTCTTGCTCTGAATAAAACCACAATTTAAAATCTTTACTTTATGCAATTTCTCAAACTTGGGATTCACTTTTACAACAGACAGCCTACTAGGTAGCTCTTATGGCTCTCCATCTCTCTGAGGGTCATACTGGAGATGTTAATCCAACACCTCATAAAAAAGAGCTTTACAGTTCTGCCATTTCCACCATTTGGTTAGCCTGTGGCTTTCCAGACTTGGGGAACAGAGGGATACCTATGCACAAACCAAGTCTGCATCCCTCCTGCACAAGAAGAATCAGGGCAGATGTTTCCATCACAGCACTGACCCCTATCACAGACCTGGTGGAAGATCCCCTTCAGGAACAGGGAGGGGATGCACACATTGCACTCATGTCCTGACCTGGGCCCCAGTCTGCCCTGTTCAGTGATGTCAGCAGAGCCTGAGCGCATACTGCCAGCTTTGCACAGAGCTACTGGGTTCAGAAGCATGCAGCTGCCAATGTTTGCTGTTTCCAGGATGCTAATCTTGACTTGAGAGCTGGCTGCATTCCAGCAATGCACAACATCTTTCCTTTCTATGTAACAATGGGATGAACCATTTGGTTTTACTGTGTAAAATGTGCCACTTCACACTGTTATGTCTATGTGAGTTGCCCCATGTCCAACCTCAAAAACTGTAGCAAAATGAAGCAAATCACAGAAGACTACTATGCCAAAAATACGTGCACCAACCTGGCAGTCACAGTGTGCTTCCCATTTGTTTGTGATGCATAAGCTGTATTGCAGTAGGCTGTGTGAGGGAGATTTGGGCATCAGCATCTATGTGTATGGAAACACCCACCTGTGTACATGCCCATGTGCTCAAGGACAAATTATTTTGGTGGGCACTTTTGCTCATAGACTTACAACTCCTTCCTCTGTCATGCAAATAACACACCATTTTAAAATCTTGTGGTTTAGCTTCCTTTATGCCCCTTCTTTCACAGGGAACTTTAGAAAGAAAAAAAACTTCTTGCTCTCTGCTTAACCTTTACCTAAGACTGGTAAACAATCATTAATGTTTATACTGAAAATCCTGGAAAGGAGAATCCCCTAAGTGTCATTTAAAATAACTATGTCAATTTAAACAATTATAGCAAGAAATCAGTTCACAGATGTCTCTTACAATGGTAAAACAAATATTTAACACTGGTTAATATTCTATCAATCAGGTGAGAATTGATTCTGAGTGGACAAGAAAGTCCATATTTACTGTGAATGAGAAACCAATTACATGAGGAGAATTAAATATGTAGCTTGTGAGACACTAGTGTACATGATGAAGGACAAAACAGAAATGATATGAGGGTATAATGAAGAAGAATATACAATACTTAACAGTACAGAGACACATGCAAATTACATGATTTTGCAAATGAAGATGTGTAAATTAGGAAATCATTTTCTTAGTTTGCAGTTATGAGACCAGATGCATTGGCAAAAAATATTGTGGTTGGAACATCATCAAAAGTATCCTCAAACCATAGGAGGCTGAAAAACATATTTCCTTGAAATCTTGTTCAAAGCATCAGTTTTTAATTTTGTTCCAATTAATAGCAAAAGTTGAGAAGAAAGCAAGATTGAAGAGGCTAGAATTCTATTCTTCTAAATATAGAGCAGAAAGATTTGATTTTCTACCTTGGGCACCAAGTTAACACTTCAATTATGCTATGGTAATGGTGGTAATCCTGTTACACAGACCTTTTAAATTTTTGCAGGTGATGCTTTTATATGGACTACCTTAATGGTGACACTGTAACTGAGACACAACAAATATTTTAGTAATATATTTAATACAGGGAGTAATAATGGACAGAAAAAAAAATTACTGTTCTAGAATGGCTAATGGTACCAGAAACACAAGTCTAAACATATTTTACTTTTATTTAAGTATTTCTCTTTTTCAGTGACTGCCCTTAACTTGTAAACATCAAGTCCCAAAATGCCCTACATGTCATTCAAACTATTGTTTCCATAATTTGCATAAATAAATGTAACAAATTGTTGTTGAAATTATACTTACATATATAGCTTAGCATAAGGGTAACATTTAGAATGATGGCAGCAACCCAACCCAGAGCAAAGAGAGAAGAGAAACTGAGCATGGGACTGTGGAACTGCAACAGAGGGAGTTGGTTTGACATGTCCCTTTTTGCAGAGATGCTACTGTCCACCCTCCCAGCAATGCTGCACTGCACTGGGGAAAACACAGTACCAGGAGTTTCCTGACAAACTGCAGAAATCTCATAAATCCACAAATATGATTGGGATTTTTTTTCCCTAGCTTGTGTATTCTTCTACAGATAAGATATTAACAACACTCTAGATGGAGTATTGCCTCTTAATATTAGGCTAAACTTTCAAAACTTCTCTCTTGGCAGGAGATCTTTAGTAGAGAGAGTTTTTGTAGGAGAGTTTTTACCTTGCTAAGCTTAGTCCCTGAAGGTCCTGGTTGCCAGCGACACCTTTACTAGTGATTCGCTTGTCAAGTTGACTTAATTTCTGTGGGTCCAAATATGAATTGTGCATTGGTGGCCAGACTTCCTCTCTTTACGAATGTTATTTTGAAGAAGGAAGTCACAAAAACTATTTATTATTATTAATTTATTATTTAAAATGTATCAAAAGCAAAGTCTTGGCTATTTCATGTTTTAGACTGAAAAGTCATTTCCAAAAATAGGATCAGATCCTTCACTGCCTTTAATCACAGTGACAGCCAGGCTGTCCTGGTTTGGGCTGTAGATACTGTGTTGGCTTTTTTGACTTGTCTGGTGCCAGAATTGAAAAATTAAAATGCTGCCTAGGGTGTTCAAAATGATGAAGCAGCAAGTGTCTCCTCAACATCAGCAAGATCCATTAAAGATTTGCACTGTGAACTTAACGTGAGAACAGTTCCTCCCACTCCAGGAAAATGTGCATAGAATCAGAGGATTTTTTTATGTTGAAAAAGATCATAAGATCATAAACCATAAACTCAGCACTGCCAAGTCCACCAATAAACCATGTCCCTAAGTGACACGTCTGCATGTCATTTAAATACCTTCAGGGACTGGGCCTCAACCACTTACTTTTCTGGGCAGCCTATCCTGGTGCTTAACTACCCTTTCCACAAAGGAATTTTTCCTAATAGCCAATCCAAACCTCCCCCAGCACAACTCGAAGCCATTTCTTCTCATCCTACCACTTGCTGCTTGTGGGAAGAATTCGACGCCTACTGCTGAGGCAGAAGCTCCTGTCAGGCAGTCGTGTGAAGGTCTCGGACCCTGCAGGAGCGGCTGCTTGTGGTACTCTTTTCCCATAAAAGCACAAAGCCCTGTTGCAGGCCCAGCAGTGGGAGCAGCCTTTGGAGGGGCTGAGGCACAGGAGCTGAGCTCAGTCCTCCTGTGTAGCGTGGCCATCCAGCAAAAAGCACTGCATTAGCACCTTCTGACATAGCAACTGATACTGCTTATCAGCACAATGTGGGCTTGACTGTTTCTGCCACAGGAGTGGCCAAGGACCTTAATTTCCTGGGTATCAAGGCCAGTTTCAGACAAAGACAATTTGAACCCAACCATTCATCCTGGGACAGTAATGTGTCCTCCACAGGGGTTGTATTCATGCTGACTCTTCCAGAAGCATAACAAAAAGCCAGTGTCTCCTCAGTAAATAGCACAGTGGGCAGAAACTACATCAGCCTGCTGTTAATGCTGTGTGGTCTAAATGCCAGTAAATTCCAGGATTGTTTTATAGATGCCAGTCACCTATAGAAGAGAATTACTCTAAGAGTTTTTAAATGTGCTCAACTTTCTTTAGCACGACTCGCAAAAAAAGAAACCCAAACTGGGTCTCCTAACAAGGTCAGCTGGTTTAGCCCTCCAGAGGCTTTGCCATCATGTTTTGTCTACCTTGGCATACCCCCTGGCCCTTGGTGCGTTTGGATCTGCTGGGATTTCTGAGAATTACACTTGTTTTTATTTGAAAAGCATCTCACGAGGTTGGGGTGGATATTGGCTTCATAAGAACTGCTGGTTGGATAATT
The DNA here is from genome assembly GCF_031753505.1 of Anomalospiza imberbis. Classification (NCBI taxonomy): domain Eukaryota; kingdom Metazoa; phylum Chordata; class Aves; order Passeriformes; family Viduidae; genus Anomalospiza; species Anomalospiza imberbis. Next base: position 107,256,663 of record NC_089682.1, read on the forward strand.
CTCTGTGCTTATGTCACATCTGCACCAGTATTTATCACTCTCTGAATAGAGGAGGTCAGAAATTGGAGGGATGGAGTTGTTGGAGTTGTAAGGCCACCTGGATTATTCAAGGACATGATGGGCAAACACTTTGAAGTGTGGGTGATATTTTGCTTGGTAAATAGCTTTTGAGACCATAGCAAAGCACCCATGAATAGAACATTTTTCAAGACCCCTCTGTCCTCCAAGGCCTAGTATATTTAAAAACCCATGCCCCCACATGCTTAGGGGCTCACCGTGGAAACATCTTCGAGAATTGCCAGCCTAAACTTGGGGCCAAGAATGCCCCTCTTTACCACTTTGTTTTTTCAGAGGTGTTTTTCCTGTCTGACCAAAAGTAAATTTTTTTCACCCTACTTATAGCCTAAAAATAGCAGACTAAGACATTTAAAAGAAGATGCTCTGATTAGCACTCAGTGGCATGGTCTGATGATAAGCAGCCTCAAGGGTTTTTTGCAGTGCAATCCAGACTTATCCTTGCTCCCCAGATATGTGTGAAGAATGATAAATTTCCAGCAGCCACAGGTCTTGTCCACCATGGCCTTACCAGCATGCAAGGAGCAACCAGCCCAGGGCTGCAGCTTCTTCGTGGCCTCCCTGTGAGTCACCCTGAGCAGTTCCTGCATGGTCTTCACTGGTTTTGAGTCGATGCAATAGAAGGGCAGTCACAAGCTTTTTGGTTGCAGCTGCGCTCCAAACACTGCCCAGCAGTGATTTTAATCTAGTCTTACAGATGTTTTTGCTGACAACAAATGGGCCAAAATGCCCTCATCTACAAGCACATCACTTCAAAAAAATGTGGGGGCAAAGGAAGAAACAAATGAGTGCGCACTCTTCCAGAATATCGGTCCTCCTTGTCTACACTGCATCTCTGCTAGTCCAGGTGAGTTCAGGAATGTATCTGTCAGGTTTCCCAGATGTTTAAGCATGTCTGCTCAGACAAGCTGCTTGATGACCGTGCAAAAATTGTCCCCACTGTCCTATGTCTCCTCTATGGAAGCAGTTACCCTTGGGCTTTCAACCTTTGTCTGGGAAAGACATAGGGATTCACTGACAGAACATCGGCAACAGCTCAAGGGGGGCACGGGCTGAGGTGTCGGTGGGATTTATTAGCACCAATAGCTGGGGTGGGGTCTCACAGGCATTGAAATTAGAACATTAAGCTGTTGCTGATCCAGTCTTGGACTTTGTTCCCCAAGTCAGAGGCATCTGATCTGCTGATGCACAGCTACTGAGCTGCCGTAATTTCAGTCCACAGATAAGTTTAGCTGCTTTGTTTTTATCCAATCATCTCTCCAGAGTAGAGGTGCTCCCCTGCCGGAATTTTCCTTCTTCCTCATACTTGATAATTGGTGGTTTCTAAGTTAAAAAGTTTTCTTGACAAAATTATTTGGGAGAATCAGCCAAGACTGTTGGTTGTCTGTCCTCCTATTCCTAATCTTTTACCAGTTCTTGAGTTATCTAAGTTAAATTAGCTTTAGTACTTCTGCACTCTATGACTATACCAGCCACATACCCTGACCAACTAGTTCGGGAGCACCTTATCTGAGCAGGAAGCTCAAGACTGAATTCATTTTTGGAAATGGTGGTTCTCAGAACAAGCTTCTTCTCTTCTGTTTGCAATGAAGTGAAGTGGTGCTTTGCTCCAAAAGGCTGAGCAGCCCTCTCAGATTAGGTGCTTATGTTCATATGTTGCATACTTCTCTTGTTCCTATTTAGTCTTATTTATAACAAATTTAAGAGGCTGCATCACTTTATTTCTAAATTCCCCCCAAAATCTGCAGTACTAATTAGAGGATAGTTATCCCAGCTGGTAACCTTTTATCTTTGCTGGATACTTCCATTTACCAGCAAGGCAAAAAAATAGATTACTGCCGTCACTACCATTACAGCAATCAAATGTTGCAGACTGCTAAACACAATTCCTCCCCCCTGCCCTCAATAAAAATCTTTTCTTTCAACGGGAGTAAACCTTTCCAAAGCACCTTTTCTTTCTGATGTGAATAAGTGGTTTGAAACAGAAGCATACACATGCCTATGTGACGTCTTTTTTAACATCAGATTTCTGGGCTCCAAGGAAACCAGGCATGCACACAATATACAGAGTGACAGAGGACAAGGTGGGGGGGTGTTTTTATTGCACTACAGTGACACTCTTTTATCTATTCTAGGCTCATGGATACCATTTTGAGATGTCTACTGGTGGCAATATCTTCACATTGGTCTAATGTTAGGAAAATCATTACACTGCTTTCTGAGGTACTTCACAGGAGGCATCTCCTCCTGTTTGCCACAGGCCATCATAAGAGGAGGTTCAGAGAGGAAAAGCAGTGTGGACCTTAGGACTTCAGGAAGAATGGTGAGCACTGCAGCAGTCAGCACCCCCATCTTCAACAAAGAAATTTGTGCTGCTTAAACACTCAGAAAAAAAATGAAATTATAAATCCTGTTTCCAAAATGCTTCCTAAGCAGGCATTCCACCATGTCACAGTCCCAGGACCAACCGGCAGAGGGGATCCCAGGGCACAGGGCTCATGGTGCAAATGGTCCCCTCTTCCCCAGGACCCAGTGGAAGACCTCCATCTCCAGAGTCTCATCAGCTGTATTCAGTAAGTGCACTGTGAGTGCATTTTATTTGAGCAAGAACAATACAATGGCTGTGTCTGGGCACAGAGTAGTACAGTATTCACATCTGAGAAAGCTTTTCTGTTGTTTTGTTGCTCTATTTTCTGACTGGGGTGAAGAACAATTCTGAGCTCCTTGAAGATGCTTTCAGAGCCAAAGCTTTTTTCCCTATGGTTCCACCCGTACGAAAATGGAGGAGTTTTTTAACCAAGCAATGAGCACAGGCAGGTCAGCTGCTCAAAACTCCTCCTGCCAGGAGGCAGCTGCCCAGGTTCCGACAAAAGCCTCCTTGCAACTAACACTTGGAGTGATAGAGAACAGAATGAGAATATAAAACAGGGGTTTTAAAATGAGGAGCCACACTTGAGCTTGGCCCTACAGTACCCCTGCTAAAGGACAGAAATTCGTTAATGTGCAGTGCATATATCTACCCAGAGGTTGCCTTTAACCATGAGCTTGAAGGAAAAAGCTGTAGTGGAAATGGAGAAGGGGAAAAAGCAATACATCTAGAATGTGCAGCATCAGGTTTAAGTATGCCAGGGTAAAGAGAGACAAAAAAACACTGTCCGAAAGAGTGAAGGGAAATAAAAAGGGCATTTATAAGTATCAAGAAAAATAGACTGAGGACTCTGAAATGCAAATATTAATTTATATATTGGATTTGCTTTCATCAAAAAAAGAGAGAGTTTTAATGCCTTGGCTTAAATGATTTATGATGAGTAAATGAATATAAAAATAATGTACAATCATTCATTCATTCCTTTGAAATAATGAATAAAAATATTGATGAAGAGAAAAACAGTCTGATCTAGTCTGATTTCCCATATAACACAGTCTGTTTATCCAGGCCATTAGCTTGTGGACTGAGATGTCCATTTCCTAAATGTCCCACAATGCACATTTGGAAAAAAACCCTTTCCCTTTCTTGAGACCTAGTAGCTGGAAGCAGACTAGACAAAGCTTTTTCTACATTTTCCCAAGAAATCCGGTCCAGAGAGTGCTTGCTCCGTGAATCACATTGTTTTCTGAATCCAAATAACGTTTGTACAACCCCTGTACTTCAGTGCTGGTTCAAAAGCAGGATGGTGTCCTCTAGTCTCAAAAAATTCTCAGAAGCTCCCTGGGACTCTTCCCCATGTCCAAAGGAGAATGGCAGGAGCTGGGCGAGACAACATCTCCCTCTACCACACACTCCTACTTCCAGAAATAAACAAACTTGTGTAATCCCAAAGAACAACAAATTTCCAGAAGGCTCCAGTCCTTTGACACCAATCAATACCAGAATGAGCATGGCACTCAGACGCTGTTGGTGTGTTTTGCTGTGTTTGGCACCTGCATTTCTAACTACCTTTCTCCTTGATTTTAGGTACTTCCACACTAAGAGTGTTTTGAGACTGAAAAAAGGCACATGCAGATTTACTTTTATAACATGGTGAGTTACAAAGGACAAACTGTAATTTATTTAACACAGACAGTAGTACCTGTTTGAGGCTTACTTTTTTTAATTGCTTATTGTAGGAAAAATGTTGATTAATTTGGTATTTCAAGGAAATAGGCGGGCCTTGAGGAAGCCCTCATATTTGTCTGACACTAGAAGCCAACATTTGTCATCAGCAGCAATCACAAATACAACCTTATAGTAGAGTTTCTTGTGTGTATTAAGTGGATTGTGTTTAATCCCTTGATGACATGCAAAATGACATTAGTCACTATCACTTATATAATGAATCACAACACATCACTATAGTCAGCCTCCATGAACATAGACTCTGGCTATAAAGAACATGTTCTTTCAAATAAAGAGACACTGGCTACTCTGATAGGTGTGACGGGGAAGATAGAAAAGTTTTGCCCTCTATTTTATTATACTGCCCATAGAAGAGTTTTACCAAGACAATTAGCAGTCCCCAAGAGCTTCTGCCCTTAAAACCTACTGGAAGAAGTTTTGTTTAAAAGCAGATTGTGCCTGTAACCTGTTACATGTGTCCCCTCTACATCATAATTGTTCTGCTGGTGGCAGAGGGCACATAGGAACAAGAGGTGCAAAGCACTGCCTCAGAAATAATAATCAGTAAATCATAGAATGGCTTGCTTTGGAAGGGACCTTCCTCATCCTCTGGTTTCAGGTCTCCTGCCTGGGCAGGGACACCTTCCACTAGACCAGGTTGCTCATAGCCCCAACCAACCTGCCCTTGAACACTTCCAGGAACAGGGCATCCACCGCTTCTCTGGGTAAACTATTTCAGTGTCTCACCTAAACCAGTACAAGCAAGCTCTGTTGGCATTGGCATGGGATTTAAGATTCTGGTTTGGAGGAGCTCAGGAGGGCTCTTTCATATCTCTTAGTGGCCTGCCTGTATCAGCAACCCTTCATTTCTCTCTGGAGCCCTGCAGGAGTATAACTGTAACTAACTTTCTTACAGCTCCTCAAAAGTTTGGGGTTTAAGAGGTCCAGATTTTTGTCTTAAAAGAGTTCCTGCCCCAGTGTTCCCCACCGACTTTATCCTTATCTATGAAAAAATGAGAGAAAATGAAAGAAAATAACCTTCAGAGAAACAGGCACATCCACTGTCTGACTACCAGCAGCACAGCAACCTCAATTTCACAAATACAGATGAACATAGACAACTCCCACATTCTTGTCCAGTGCTCATTACCTTTCTGACTCACCAGAACAACTCAGAAATAATTTAGGGATTCAATGAACTCATTAAGTACTTCTATTTACAATTTAGGATGCTATAATCTGGTCTTGATTATTTGCACAAATTGAATCCTTCTGACTCATATCATACCTCTTTCTTTCAACCTGGGTCTTTACTTAGGGGATTTACATTACTTTCTAATTGTACATGCTCAAGTTTTCTTATTCAAGACCAGTTTTTGTTAAAGTACCACAATAATTTTAAAGATATGATTAATGGCTTGCCCTTTCACACTATTTGGTCAATGTCTCATTCTTTTCTATTTCTAAGACAATTTTAAAGCAGGATGAAAAGTGCTTTCATTGCCTTTAGTTAAAGCTTTTGCTGCTGTTGCATTTGCACTGTTGTGAACCTTTAGTAGCTCTGTGCAAGGCACTTTCAAGAGAACATGATCTCTGCTCTGAAAGGTTCAAACCTAAGGGCAGACAAAGAAATAAACTGAAGTTTAAATGAGGGAGACAAAAATACAGTCAACACACAAAGCAATTTGTTTCTTTGTAGCTGGAGGCTGTTATGAAAAAGTGTCAGAAAAAATTTCTGACAAAATTTCTTCATACCCAACAAAATTCTCAAACACAGGATGTAGTGTAGTGTAGAACAGGACTTCTACTGAATAAGAATGAACTTGAACTCATGAGTGTCCTACTTACTGAGTTTGTACCATCCTGATTGAAGTCAGTGGGAGAACTTAAATGAAATGTGCAGGATACAGTACCCCGGGACTTTAGATAAAGAATATTCAAGTCGTGAAACTTGAGATTTGAGGTCCTCATGAGACAGGTGAACACTCATTACCTTTAAAAAAATGGGCCAATGAACTGTCTTGTGATGATGGATAAAAGTAGAAAGTTTTCTATCAAAGGCAAGCACGAACATGACTGCAGCAGGCTTATATACCCTGAGCTAGCAGTACAGACATTGTCCATAACACTTGGAAACCAAAAAGTAAGCAACCTAAATGCATTCTTTCAAGGTTCTTGGGATTTTTAAGTTGCTTTCAAGATTTGGAAGGTTCGAATCAAGAAGAGAGCTTATCTGTGATGGATTGTCCAGGAGGATGAAGTAGGCATAGGCATGGCAGATATGCACCTTAGAAGACCAAGCTCTTCTGTCAGTCCTGGGGACAGCCATTGCCAGGCCACAGCACAATGGGCCCTGTCATGCTGCTTTCTCAGTCACATTCCAGGCTATAAATGCTCAGCAAATAAATCCCCCCAGGAAAAGCAGGCTGCAGGCCACAGGGGCTTTTTTCTTGTCTCTTTAAGCTCTAGGCAGAGGGTGTGCTCCAAACCCACACAGAGTCAGAGACCCCTTCTTCTTTGTGCTGTACCTTTTGAGACAGCTCAAGGGTCCATCACATGTCCCCACAACCTTTCCAGCTCTTGGCTGAATGAGACCATTTCATGTTTTCTGAAATCCTGGCTATGCCTCTTTGTCTCCCCTGCACTACCTACACTGGGTCCTTCTGAAGGATATCCTTCTAGATGCACAGTTCCCAGAGATCCCATATATCCCATATACCTATGGCCTTTCCAGTCCTGAGGAGAGGATTATTTCACACATCTTGCAGACTATGCTCCTTTTAAGATACTTGGGTAGGATATTCACCATTTAGCAGTAGTACATTTTCACCCGATGTCGAGCTGTTATCTCCAACAGACCCAAAGCTTTTCCTCTTGGGCCGTTAACCACTATTACCTGCTCACTTGACCTTTCACTGCTGAAATCCTGATGATAAGTTATACATGGAGCACCCTGTCTTATCTGATTTTATTTCCTCATTCTATTAAAATATAAGCTTATATAAAACTTGAGGTTTCAAGAAATAATTTCATGTTTTCTTGCATAATCTTTCCTTTTGCGTTCTTTTTCATCCTTCTGAATTTGAATCCAGAAGTATAAATTTGGTATATAAAAAGCCATTCCTGTCATAAGGAACAAACACAGTCCCCATAAAGGAAATTGAAAGAAGGTACTGGATTTATTATTTACTTTTCAGTTCAAATTATTTTTCCCATGCTAGAGAAACAACAAATTAGTGTAAAGGTGGGCTTGCTGTTACAATGAACCCAGAAAGCAAAACCATGTTTTGTTACCAGAACTACATGAAATATTTTGTCTTCTCTCATCATTTTTCATGCTGAATTTCTCCACTTGCACTCAAGGTAGAACCAAGTTATTAAATGGAGCCTTACATAAGAAGCACATGACAGAGCATTTTAACAGCTCCTGTAAGGTCGTTAAAAGGGGTGAGTCTCTATATGAGTAAAACAATCTGACTGGAAGACCAAATAGAAAGACAAAGATGAGATTTCAGATGCCTCCTCCTGTGTGTGCTCATAATGTGTTTATTTCTTGAAATGGGGGTTACCAGCAGTGTCAGCCACACATAGACTGAGGGCAGATCAGTTCCAGTGTAAGAGATTAGCATACTTTTTCTGAGGTTGGTGTGTTCAACTAAAAATAAAATGAAAAAAGCAACAAGAATTTGAAGTGTGTCATGAATAAATCTTTTGTACTCTCTAGCCCTCAAGCAAATAATTGAAAAGCAACTCTAGTTATGAGTCATGATATTTCTTTAACAATGAGAAGTTATTCTTGACGTCTGCAATGATATTATTTAGTTAGATATTGCAGACTCCTCATCTACATCCTTTTTGTAAAGTTATAGAAATGCACCAAAGGGTATTTAAATTCCTTTGCAATCCATCCATAAGCCCACTTAAGGTACACTGCATTAGGTATTCTAACAAAAGGAGTTTTCAGGTGCTGTATCAAGTTGTCAGTGCAGTGTTGCTTTCTATACAGATTTTTAGCTAAGCTGAGAGTCTGAAGCTCAGTAAAGCTGAGTGGCTCACTCTTGATTACATTGCACCTTGAAATCCATGGTTCAGCTGGTTTTAATTTTTTTCCCAGCACCAGTCGCAATAACATGAAGGTGCTTTAAGGCAGAACATGGAAACTCTTGATGGCTCTGCACAATATGACTGAAGAAGGATGAAACAGGACCTGTACATCTGACCCTTGGACAGCCCTTGGCAGCTCTGGGTGAGCTGGTTCACAGCAGATTAATAGTGAGGACTCCAAAAGAGTCTTTGTTGTAAACACGTAGATATTGGAAGAGTTGAAATGTGTTTGAAAAAAATAAGGAAGTTTTGTTGCTGGTGGAGGGCACTTTAATGTTTGTGACATCTCTTATGTTGATCTAAGGCGGATGCCTCTTGCCTACGCTGCCCAGCATTGGGTAGCCAGAGAACTTGCCAAGCAGTTCACACTGTTTATCACAGAAAACCCCTTTGGTAAAAAGAAGTCCATGCTGGGCTGGAATGGAATGGAATGGAATGGAATGGAATGGAATATTTCAGTTGGAAGGGACCTATGATGACCATCTAGTCCAACTGCCTGACCAGGTAAGGGATGAACAAGAGTTAAAGCATGTTGTCAAGGCCTTGTTCAGATGTTTGATATGGCTGTGCCATAACAATCCCAAATCAGCTGTTTGCTTATCACAGTACCTGTGAGTGCCCAAGTAACAGGGACTTCAAAATGCCAGCACTTGGTGAAAGCATAACCGTTGAGAGCTCACATGTCACTGGAGCTTTTAGGATCTTATGATTTTGATGGTGACAATAGTATGGCTCCATGTACCCTACTATATAGTAATCTCTTCAGAAATACCCCCAGGATTACATTGGCCCACAGCTTTACTAATTTTTCTGTGATTGGGAAAGAAAAATATTGCATGGTAGTGGTTTTGATCAAGCTGGGTTATAGCAGGAAAGAGCTAAAGTGACAAAGGCCTGAAGCTCTTGCAATGTGGTGCAGTAGTTACTGCTCAGACAGTCATTGCATGCTCTGCCAGGGCAGGAAAAGGTTTCTCTTTTTGACTTGTAGGTATGGGCTGCCATCTGTGGGGATAGTGACTGCCTGCAAGACTGGCTGAGCAGAGGCATGTAGTCACTTAAGACACAAGAGTGCCATGTGTGTAGAACCAGATAGAGCCAGCTGCCTACACAGTATGAGAAGACTTCTGTAGTGTCCTGGAAAGCCAGTTTATCTTGCAGCCTCTTGCAGGGAGATTGGGATGGGATGAAGATCCCCCTTAACCAAACCTACAGCATCTATCACCTCCACCTCCTCTATGCCTTTTCCAGGAGTGGCAAGTCAGTCTGTCTGTCACAGCTCACCTCATTCCCTATGTTTTCCAGAAAAAATAAAGCTGCAGACTGATGTCAGCTCCTTAGTTCAGGGTAAATAAGACTCACATATTGCTATGCAGCCAATACACTCTGAGTTGACAGAGCTACAGGTTTAGAATCGGGGAGGCATTCACAGAAGAGTGGTGACCTTTCAATATAAAGCTCCATGCACATTCATGCATGGTCTTTAAAAGAAGGCTTCTTGGTGTCTCTTATAACTTTTGTAGATGGTAGATCCTCTTTTGAAGAAGCAGAAAACTGGCTGTAAAAGGCCCTATCCACATATGATTTGGGCCACCTTTATTTCAGCTTTTATCACCCAGGAGAATGTGCTGGTCTATGCCTGTTCTGTGATCCTCAGCTACTCTCCTGTCAACTGCTCTTATCACTTAACTGTAGTGTAATCAGTTGTCACGTAGTTATGTGTTTATGGCATGTACATTATACCTCCTCAGAGATAAGAAATGATTACTGACACACACACCTTCATTAACTCACTGACAGGGGAGTAGTAGTGACTACAACTGTCAAGGTAAAATGACAGAATATATCAGCATTAGGGCGATCAAACAATGCAGGCAAATACTCTCTATAAACATAAACCTGTTACAACAGCAGTACTTTATGACTTTTGGCAGCCTCAAAGTCATCAATAAGATCCTAAAAGCTCCAGTGACATGTGAACTCATTCTCAATAGATATGTTGTCAGAGCAATTTAATTTGCTTTGTGGTGGTGTCACTCTTTGTTGGAGAAGGACCTTTCTCATCCTCAGAGCTCATTAATGGCAGTGTCAAAAACAGCCTTATTGCCATGACAACATTGAAGAAAGTTGAACGGAGGCTACTGGATAGCAGAAAACAGATATGCACGTGGCTCTACTTGGCAGGCATGTTCATACCAAGCAAAATGCTGTTCTTTCCAAAATGTATTAAGGTGCATTCAGTGTGCACCAACAGCTTCTGAATCTTTGGATGTGTCTTTCTGGGATTATATTTTTTGAACACACACTAATCTCTTAACATTTTTTTTACCAGAAAAATAAGAAAAACTACTCCATGATTTATGCCTTAAAATCTGCTCAGATTTATCACTTATAGATGAAAGTATCTCTTGGACCATTTTCACCCATCTCATGTTTTCTTTCATAGCAACGATGACCTTATTTATATTATAGGGCAGTGGTTATAGAGGCTCTTTTACCCTGCAATTTAGTCACACAATCAACATTTGATAGAGTATTAATGGTAAACACAACTCCGGGTTAATGATTTTTACGGTCTAATTATTTTTTCTGTGGCAATGAGATTCCCTCCTATCACTTTGCAATTTTCTCTCTGAGAGACTCAATGACTGAAAAAGTGGGTAAGCCCAGATATTTGGCGTTCCAGGTTGGAGCAGCAAAACCCAGATACATACTGAATTAGAATTGAACTAATTCTAATTAACAGTATTTCCTTTGTCTAAGCCATTGATTTTCCCTTATTCTTGAGGTCCCAAACTCACTTCCCCAGATCATCTGCCATTATATATGTTGCTATCGTGCTCTCACTTTTCCTTGTGTCAAAGGCAGATGATCTCAATCTTTTAAAACATTGTTTCTGCTGAATATTTTAACACATTCCCAATCATTCCCATCATCCGGTGCTGAAGGTGACATAGATCTGCTTCATAGATTGTCTCTTGAGACTTTGAGCACCCAGTCCTGCACTTTGTTCCCCACAGAGTCACACTGCCAACCACAAAAAAGCACTGCCTTCTTTTTCCATGCCTTCACTATCTATGAACTTGTTTTATTCTTTGGACTGTGGCTATACACATCTGTCCACCACCAGATCCAAGTCCCCTCCCTAACCTGACATGGGCAGAATGGTGTAAGGTTAATGAGTAAATCATGTTTCCCTTTCCAATTAATAGTATTTTGCATCTGTTAGACACTGAGCTCCACCTGTCATTTTGCTCCCTATTGTTCAGTTCTCTGGAGCTCCAAACAACCTTGCCCCTTCATGATAGGTTCCAAGAATATTATTCAAGAGATCAGTATTTGAGTACTTTAAATCTTTTGCTTTGTTGGAAATGGATTAATCTGATTCTTTATTTTCTATTTCTTGGCTTTTGCTCCCCGTCAATACATTGCTTCTCCAAAGAGAAAAAAGACATGTTTTTACACCTTCTTTTTACTCACCTTATGAAAATTAAAATTAATTGATGTTTAATTTTTTTACACTGCTTTGCAGTTTTACATTGCATTACTTACACATTCAAGAATTCTAATAGATTAGTGAGACACAATTTGCCATTGCAGAAATTGGTGAATTGCATTTTTCCATTAATACCTCCCTTTTAATAACTTTTTCTTAATGTTTCCCCATTTAGAGGCATGAGACATGATTACAAAAACTACTTTTATAATTTTCAACAGCAGAAGCCTGAGAGTATTAGGAAAAGAAGAAGCAATTCCAGGCCAGCCTTTGATATGTCAGTGAGATACTATCCTGGTGCTCTTAGCAGGGTTCATCTAATGACTGCATGTTGATTAATCAAATTCTTAGAATATTAAACTGCAATGCAACCCAATTCTGCTAATTTATCATCTACTCGAAACACATATTTTAATTCCTCACACAGGTACAACATCATTTCAACACAAAATGCAACATGAGAAGCAAGAGGAGAAATAGGGAACAGGAGAGACACATCACCATTGAAATCAGGGTCATGAGAAAGCTCACAGAACCCAAAGACCAGACTGAACATTGCAGTTACATTCACATCCACCATCTTCCTTCTCAGGGGTAAATTCTCTACTCATGTTTCACCATTTTTATTTCATCATTCTCTGTACCAAAGAAAAGGGAAACAGGTATGTAAGACACTGCACCTTGTCTTGTTGGAGACAGACATCTCATTGATACCACCTTTGCTACGCCAATGTCCTGCAGGACACCTTGGGTCTTGGTCTCTTCAGACTGGAGACCTATCAAGGTGTGCTACAGAGCTCTGAACTTAAAGGCTTGTCTTAATATCTCCCACAAGTAACTTCTCATCCATGCAAGTATCAAGAATGATCAGCCTTTTCCTCCTGACCTGTTGTTTAAGCATCTGTAAGAGACATGTGGTCCTTGCCAGCCACAGGCATTCATTCCGTGACAATATTCTGCCTTTCAAACTCAGGAGTATGATTTTCACTAAATATTAATCAGCCTGGCTAGTGAGGTCCTGACAACACAATCAATTATTTACCAAGTTTTCAGCCACATTTACTTACTATGGAGACGATGCCAAGTGAGCTGTGCATCAAGCGCTTTGGTTCAAATGGCTCAGGAATCAAGGGCTTGCTCGGTGTGTCTGCAGAGCAGAGCAGGTGAGGGGGCTGTGGCCAAGGGATGTTTCTGCCTGATGGAAAAAGCCATATCCTGGGCTGCATCCAAAGCAGTATGGCCAGCAGATTGAGGGAGGCAATTCTATCCCTCTGCTCTCATGAGACCTGCTCTGGAGTGCTGCATCCAACTCTGGGGCCCCCCAACATGAGAAGGACGTGGATGTGTCAGAATGAGTCCACAGGAGGGTCACAAAGATGGTCAGATGCCTGGAGAATATCTCCTATGAAGGCAGGCTGGGAGAGCTGGGGTTGATCTACCTGGAGAAAAGAAGTCTTCGGGGAGACCTTATACCACCTTTCAGTGCCTAACAGAGGATAACAAGAGAGATGGAGAGGGACCTTTGAAAGAGCATGTAGTGACAGGACAAGGCAGGGGTGGCTTCAAGTTGAAAGAGGACAGATTTAGATTAGATATTAGGAAGAAGTTCTTTGCTGTGAGGGTGATGAGTTTCTGGAACAGGTTGCCCAGAGAAGCTGTAGATGCCCGTGGAGGTGTTCAAGGCCAGGCTGCATGGGCCTGTGCCACTTTTATCATACAACCTTTTTTTCCCTGAAAAATACCATCTTATTTGATAAAGGTAATGCTGTAGATTTATTTTATTTATATTTAATGCATGTCAGGTGGAGATTGTAGAAGTGAGTAGAGGACTTGCAAGAGCTCTAAAAGGAGACTGAATGGATTTTTTTGACAAAGCAAGTTTGAATTATTTTTACACTGCTTCTAATTAAATCCTCCTTTCAGGTCTTCTACTACTTGCTTGCAGTGGTCAGGAGGGTGATTTTTTTCTCTTGTTAATGTATAGCTTGACTTAGTATTTTTCCTCCTCCCTTGAAAGTATGAGACATGATCTAGCTTCAGAAACAGTGTGACAGTCAGAGTATACTGACAGTACCAAAAATCTCTAGATTTATATGTCCTGATGACTGGCTGAGGCTTGTACAGATACACTGGGTTTGCATGACCAAACTCTGGGGGCATGGTGAGGGGCAACAGGGGTGGCTTCTGTAAGAAGTTGCCAGAAACTTCCCCCATGTCCAGCAGAGCCAGCCCTTGGCAGCTCCAAAGATGGATGTGCCACGGGTCAAGTCTGGGCCAATTAGAAATTGTGTTAAGGCTTCTGTGGTAATATGCTTAAGAAGAAGGGGCGGGGAAAGTTATTGTGCAGATGTAATTGTGGCCAGAGAAGAGCAGAGTGAGAACATGTGAAAGGAACAACTCTGCAGACACCAAGCTCAGTGCAGAAGGAAGGGCAGGTGGTGCTGCCAGCACCAGAGCTGAGATTCCCTGCAGTCCATGGTGAGGAAGCTGTGATTCTGCAGCCCTTGGAGGTCCATGGGGATACAGAGATCCACCTGCAGCCCATGGAAGACACCCACACCAGAGCAGGTGGGTGCCTGGGAGGAGGCTGCGACCCTGTGGGATGCCTGTGCTGGAGCAGGGTCCTGACAGGGACCTACAGACCCATGGAGAGAAGAGCCCACTCTGGAGCAACTGCAGAAACTCTGGAGTTTCCTGGCAGGGCTTGTGACCCTGTGAAGGAACCCATGTTGGAGAAGACTGTGCCTGAAGGACTGCAGCCTGTGGAAGAGTGATCCATGCTGCAGCAGTTTGTGGAGAACTGATGCCCTTGGGATAGACTCACACTGGAGAGGTTCTCAGAGAACTGTCTCCCATGGGAGCGACTCCTAGCCTGAAGCAGGGGAAGGACTCCTCTTCCTGAGCAGTGGGAGAAACAATGCATGATGAACTGACCATGACCCCCATTCCCTGTCTCCCTGCATTGCTGGAGGAGTAGGTAGATCTGGGAAGGAGGGAGGGGTAGAGGTGAAGGTGTTTTTAAGGTTTTACTTTACTTCTCATTATCCTGCTCTGACTTTGTTAGCAGTCAATTCAATTAATATCTCTAATTTGAGTCTGTTTTGTCCCAATAGGTTTTGATGAGTGATCTTTCCCAGTCCCTAGCTCAACTCACAGACCCTTTGTTATATTTTCTCTCTCCTCTCCAGCTGTAGAGGTGAGTGATAGAGAGGCTTTGTCGGGTTCTTGGCATTCAGCCAGCTTCAACCCACTATGACAGGTCACAAAATCCAGGGGTAGAAAGGAATTTCCTTCCAAGCTAAAGTGACAGTACCACTGGGAGAGATGGTCACTGACACAGTTCAATCCCCAGCACCCTCTGGGCTTTTATTCCTTACAAATCAGCTCCTGCTCTAACAGAACATTGGCTCTAGCCCTAGATCTTTCCTTGCTCTTTTCTGAGACCTTTCATTTAATTTCTCGTACTTCCACTTTTGTATTAAAGTTAAGGTTTACTTGCAATGACAAAGTAGATGTTTTTTAGCTTTGTGTTATCTGATCTGTGGGATACAAGGATTCTGCAAATCTTTCTGGATTAAACATTGATCACATGAGGGCTTTTGATGTCAGGGCACAAAACTGATGATTTAGGCAGTCCTAGTGGTCTGTGCCTGAGATGTCTTGCAGAACAGCGCAGTCATAATCCCCCTGCTTGTGGATTATGAGAATGAGGGGTTCACCATGATAAACACAGAGCAGAAATTGCAAAATTAGCTCAGGGCAGATTTTTCCCAAACTATTCAGTGGAATTCTTTCTAAAAGATACATGCTTGTAGAAACTTGTTAAGGGGAACAGTCAGAGATTTCTCACCCCTGAATTAAGAAAAAATTGCATTGACATGGACTAAATTTTCTTCCTATGAGGATGCCATTGCAGTGTTATATTTATGTTCATTTGTGTCACTGGCAAATGAAACAGTGATCACTGGCTAGTTCCTCATGACCTCTTGCTGGAATCCTCAGCCTATCCATTCCTTCAAGGAGCAGTGGCTAGACTTTATGTGGGATCCTTTATGGCATCCTAAATGACACCCGATGTCTGATGAAGCAGTTACAGACTCACATGTCCATACACTCCACATTCACACTGGGGTAAGTTATACCCCATGGGCCTAAGTCCCACCCCTAGCTGCCTGTATCATGCCCAGCTTTCCTGAAAATCCTTTCCTTAAAATGCATCAAGAAAACAACCATTCCCAGCCTGCTGTTTAACTAAATTGGGTTTCATTGCTCACCAGCTACAGCACAGACATGATATAAAAAGAAGAAACAAGGTAGTTAATAGGTACTCTGTCCCCCCTCATTTTTCTGGATACGGAGCACCAGAATATTTCTGTCTCCTTCATCAGCAAGGATCCATATGGATGCACCAGTTGCTTAAAAATAATTGTCAGCTTTCACCAGCATTCAGATGGGCCCTATTTCTGGCCCCATGCACGTAGCAAACAGAAGGTGCCATCTAGTGTCTCTGAGTAGTATCCAAAATGGAAAGGAGAAATTGCTCAAATGTACATTTAATGTCTACTTTCTCACTAATTGACAAAAAAGTGGTCTTCAAAATTCACAAACATTTCATTTCAGGGAATTTTAAGCAAGGAAGCACTTGTGTTTTCTCTCTTCTTTTATCTCTCCACACTGTTTTCATCCAAGGTCTGAGCCTGAACTCAGTCAAGACTAAGGTGTTAAGGAGTTGGATCCATTGGTTCCATTTTATTGAACAATTTGAAGTCATTCTAAGCAATAATGATTAATTTTTTCAACAAGCTGGGGCTTGAAATATAGTTCTGCATATTACTCATAAACTTTTGTCCCACAGGACAAAAAGCCCCATTAAAAGTGGAAATCAATTTAGTCAGTTGATATCCCACAAAGAGAAAAGAGACAGTCTCAAAACTAGTAAAATAGACAGCAGAGCTGCATCTATAAAAAGACTTAAATCCAGCTTAACTGCTTCTGCAGGTGCCTTTGACAAAAAATCAGAGCTGAAAATCCACTCTGCACCTCACAGCACCTTGCAGGTGTATTTGCAGCTGCATGTCCACCAACACCTCAATGGCCAAGTGGTAGAGGGGCTGTGTGTCCTGCTCAGCACTCACCCCTCAAAAAGCTGATGGGCTGCACCCATCCAGTGCCACTCTTGGCCCCAGGGCTGCCCAGAGGGGCAGAGCAATGCTTCTGTCGTGCCACAGGTAAGAATGGGCTGAGACTGTTGCTTTTGTCTCCATGTGTCTCAGATAATAGGACAGGGTGACACCCTCCATACCGGAATTTTCATGACACGAAATTGAGGAGTGCTGCAAACCCTGGAGTACGGCAGAGAGGTATGTGGGAGAGCTTGGCACTAGCAGCCAAAACTTGAGGATGGTGCTGAAAGATGCCATCCAGCAGAAGTGCCCAGATCTAGCATGGGCAGGTCCACACTGCCAAAAGGTCAGCCTGAACCAATCCTTCTGAGGTCCTGTTCTGGAGAACACTGGTTTCTTGGGAGGGACCTAGGAAACTGGTATTTGAGGAAGTAGAACCTTCTATCTGCACCAATAAGTGCCTCAGCTATACCCAGCTATAAAGCAGCAACTTGAAGCACCTGGAAATTTACTCACAAAATATAAAGAAAATTCTGACAACTGTTATCACCTTTAACTCCGGTTCCTCTACAAGGGGTTCTTGTACTTTTATCAACAAAACCAGTAGAAAACATTTTATCACCTCGGTGAAACTCTTTGAAGGAGCAGCCATACATCTTAGCTGTCTCTAACTGGCAAGGATCATGCTACCTGCAAGGCTGAGATGAGGCCACAGAGGAATGGAATGGGATGGGAGGGCCTCCCATCTCAGGAGCTCGTGTTGCTTCTCACTCTTGCAGAGCTGAAGTAAAACAACAACTGCATGAAACAACAATCAAATGAAAATGAAAGAAATTTTTCACAAATGTATTTCTGCCTCTCCTCCTTGCAGAATTAACTCTATTGTAAAATGTCTGCCTGCTTTATAACGTTTTTTGCATAGGCTATATTCTTAAAGTAATCAAGGATTTTTCTGTGAGAACAAATGCCATCAATTATTCTGCTTTCTTTCCCCCACAATTGTTAATCTTTTTACTTAAAAGAAAATCTGAAATACTGAATGAGGTTACATAATAGTTACAAGTCTTCTCCCAAAAGCAAATTGTATATAGGGTGCTTTATAACCCATTTTACTCCGAAAATCTTTTCCTTGATTACTGGGATATCTGTGTATATAAATAGATCCCGCTTGTTTTGCATGCCTGATTCATTCTACAATGCCACCATCCAGTGTTCATGATGCTTCACTATCATTGAAAGGATTATAAACCCCTAGATATTCAACTGGCATATCAGAAAAGGGGTAAGATAAAATAAAGCTTTGGAAGGGAATGTGCCAAGAAGCACATTAAAAGGAGAGATGAGTTTGCACACTCCTGTGAGTCAAGTTCTTTTGCCTTATTCACAAGCTATAGCAGGACTCCTGTGGGCTTAAAGCATTCAGTTGTCTTCTTTTGGGAAGCAAAGATCATGCATCTGTAAGATTACCAGAAGGGTCTTTCCGCATCTTTGAGCCAAGTCTCCTGAAATCAAAAGAAAAACATGCACCATACCTTCCGAAACTGATTGTATTCCATCTCAGAGACACTCAGATTTGCATTTCATGTGGTAAACTGTCTCTGAATGGTTATAAGCTTTCTTCTAATTTCCCAAATAATTAATAACCATGTATAATTTATAATGATGTTTAGCCAGAACTCCCAGGCTATTTTTATCAAGAACGTTTCCTTAATGTAAATAATTCTTCTTTCCTTTGTCTTCACAGAGATCAAACATGGAGTCTTAGAATACTAAAGCTGGAAAAAAAATCAAGAAATCATGTAAGCCATTTCCATGCCCTGAGGTGGGAAAACCACTATATGTTCATGTCATCCCTGAAACTTACCAGCAACTGAAGGTCTCCAGTGCTGGTGAATAAAATACAGATTTAGGCAACTTACTCCAGACACTCTTGGAGATATTTTTAGTTAATGTCTAATCTGCATCTTCCTTTCCTGAAAAATTAGGTTTGTTTTTTCTTGTCCCATCTACTACTGACATGGAAATCTGCACAGAAAACTTCCTTCTGCATGCAGCCTTTGAAGACTCTTTTTTAACAGAATAAATAATACAAATTAAGTCTCTATTCTCATAAAACACTCTTTTGAGACAACAGCCATTATGGGCTGTTTCCAGCTGGCCTACATAAATATGATCTGTGGTGTCCAAGAACAGACACAATACCACAACCAAGACCTTACCATGCTGAGAAGTTTGAAATACTTCAGTCTTTTTTATATACGTATTCACATAAAGTTTAAATTTATGAATCATGGTTCTGTTAGCTCCTGTATCATTTTCTAAAGAGCTGTTATGTGGCAATTATTCCCTATCTCACTTGGAAAGTTACTGCAAATTGAACTGCATCCTATTTTACACCTGATTTCTGAGAAAACAAAACATATGCATTTAGGCAGCTGCTTTATCTGTTTACCTGATACTTTTTCTTATTTCCTTCAATTTTCTTTGAACTCATTTACCTCTATATCTGATTTAGTTGAAGAGCTGCAAAGGAATTAAGTTCTTTCAAGTTATGTGAAAATCAATGACTGGATAAAGGGAAAAGATGGAAATTACAGCTCCTGCAGAGGTTCAGGCTGTGCTGTGTGAGCTCACTGGGCATTTATTTTGCCTGGTCTGCCAGCTGGTCCCTTAGCCTTGACTAGTCCAGGGCTGGCCTCATGTCCTCCTGCCCCTTGCCCAGCTCAGAGACAGAGAACATGGGGAATAACCAGCACCAGTGCAAAGCAGAGATGAAAAATAATATGGTAATGGTGAGAAATGGGACCTTACAGCTAGGGCAGAGGGAATGAGGGGAAGGTTATGCTCACATAACGTGCAGGGCAGATACAGGTATGGCAAATGAACCCACAGTTCCACAGATTGCCTGGTTTTCAACTGGTTTCTCCAATCAACAGCATAGTGGTCTCTCTCAGGTTTCAGTAACTGACAAATTTAATAAGCAGATCTCACTTCCTCATCCAAGACTTCAGGAAAAGGACAGAGTCAAAACTCATCAAGGACAGATGGTGCTGAACCCTCGGCTCTGCCCCTTCCTTGCAGGCAGTGCAACAAGAATAACATTCTCCAAATACAATTTTTCGAACCAGTTTTGTTCCTATTCTCTCTCAGGCTGTTTTAGCAGATTAAGCAAGCAAAGCTTTCTCAATTTCTTATTATGAAAGATGAGATACTGGTCCCAGCAGTGGTTTCCATTCACCTTCATAGAGTGTGAGACAGTCAGCTCCCAAGGCCTGTGATGGTGATGCTGTGCCATTCCCTTTCACATGAAAAAATAGCAAGAACATGATGTTTAAAGATGTCAAGAAAAAAATTATCACTTTAACAGTCTCTCACAACTGGTACCACAAGGAGAACTGGCAAAACAAATCATTTAATTTAATTATCAAGACATTAAATTTTTTTTTTGCTCTAAGAAATGCGGATTGACCTCTCAAGCTGTTTTCAAAGCAAGATGCATTCCTCTAGTGCATTCACAGAACACATTTCACACCTGTTTTCCTAATTTAATATTCTTTCTGCTCCTTATAACAGAATTCACTCAATGCATTCACTTACACCCTAGTTTAAAAACAGCAGCTCTTAAAGCAGATACATGAAACTGGGAAGAGCATGTGCTGCTGCTGGCTTCCACTTCAGGACAAACTTTAGTACCTCTTCACCTGCAGATAAATTCTTGCCCATTTGTTAAAATAGAAGTTCCTCTTCCCAAGACTCCAGGAGCAGGTTTGGAGGTTTCCACATGCTCCTATTCCCAAAGTCAAGGTGTTCTGTTATCACAGTACAGGGGGACAGTGGTATACTGTGGAGCTCAGGAGATGAGGAGAAGAGCTGAAGACCTCCCAAGATCCACCAGTTAACCTAATGAAGGCAGATCTTGAATCTGGAAAATACATTATGGCTCTGAAGCATGATAACCCATGGCATGGAAAATTTTTCACATAGAACCTGCATGCTGAGTCAGATTCTCAAGCCTAGGAAAGGATGCAGAGAACTAGTTTGTCCCCAGAGTTCTGCTGCATGATGTGGATTTCTAGAGGAGTACTGGTAGCTTCACTTTTCTGGAGTGGATTTTCTTCTCTTTTCATCTTACTAATAATTTCACTCAATGCACAAGAGGCAGTCCTACTTACAGAATATAGTCGATATTTGAATAACTTTTTCTGGTTTTCTGTCTTGTCCTGTTTCTTATTTCTCACATTCTTTGCATAATTGAAGAAAATTGCATATTTGGACTCAGAACCTTACCTGGGGTTTTTGTCCTCAATGAAATAGACTGTAATTCATCATCCATGACATATCATTACTCACTGTAGATAAACACAAAGTCAAGAAAATAAAACTTCATAGGAGGAATACTCTCTGCGAAGCAAAGGCATTTTAAGCATCAAGTTGCTGGCTTTCATATTTTCAACAATCTAAAAATCAAAAATATCACAACTCATCTGTATGATGAGAAATATTTGTAAACACCAAAAACTTCTTGAGGAATTATAGAGCTCCCTCCTATTTACTGAACAGCTTGCCTACTAATATACTAGATAGCCAATGCCTTCAAGCCAAAACTTAGATATTCTCAACTGCACTGATGCTACATCTATCTGCATACTCAAAGGAGGATTTAGAAATTCTTTGCATTAACTTTTTTGAGGGGCCTCTATCTGATTTGAACTTAATCTTCAAAAATTCAGATTCATACAAAGCAATATATGAGAAAAGAAAATATTTTGGCCTCAGGTAAGCTATGAATTGCTCTCCATCCATCTTACTCTCCATCCATCTAACATTATGTTTCCCTCTCATCTCATCAACCAAACACTTCAAATTAAATCTTCAGCATAAGATGGAAAAGGAATGGAATATAATTTTTTAAAGTGAGTATCTTATCAACAAAGATGCTGATCCTTTAAATGGTTCTATTGGTATTTAGTGCCTTGATGAAGTATACACTGGGAACATAAGCTGCATTAAAAAATTACAATCAATGCCTGTATACTCTGTGACAAAACCACTTCAAGCTGTATATCAAAGAACCTGGACACTTCTGTGTTCAATAATGAGAAGAACAGAGGCTTTTGCTGAATACAATATATCAATCAACAATGCACTGCAGCCCTCTTCATTTAATTTAATTTAATTTATCCTTGATACTATTTTCAATTAATGAAAGGGCATCTTTAAAATTTCAATCACTGTGTTGCAGAATCCTGGATATAAAACTAAACTGTAGCATGTGGGAATTAGTTAAGTTGCACTTTTAATGCTTTGAAAACATGCAAAGGATGCATAGGCTTTATAAACACACCAACTTTCCATACCTTCTGTCACAATCACAAACTTAGAGCAGCTCAGACTCAATAGCATGGAACAATCACACCACTATAAAATGCTTTCCATGAGGAAAGGAAAATAGATCCCATCAGTTAAAGGAATATTTATATCACTGCAAATATCCCTTTTTACAGCTCATGCAAATATCCCTTGTTATGCGTTATGCAAATACTATCCATTATTAGATTTATGGAAATAAGTGATTTGTTAAAATAAGTTGTGTAGTTTCTGCAGGAAAGAATAGATGAATTGCTGTGTGCACCAGTGGGGCTCAGAGATCCAAAATGCTGCAGGAGAAAAACTTTTTAAATAAACTTTAGTGGAAACAGACGGGAAGGAAGGATGTGTTTGCTAGCATGGGGAGTTAGGTGTCTCTCGGTCACCAAGGCAAATGAGACCAACACAAGACAGAATTGCTTGCAACTATTCAAGAGTCAGCACTAGTGAAGGTATTCAACTGAGCCAAAATTGTTGGGAAAAACATAGCCACACATAGGTCTTGAGATATTTTGGTTTTTTTAAGAGAGTAGAAGCAGCAGTTAGAGAAGGCTTTTGTAAATCTTATCCTTACCAGAAGCAGAAAGTGATTGAGAATGTGAGACTGTGTGTGTAAAGGTGACATTCACATTCCCTAAGAAGGGAAGAGGCAGAAAAATGCAATTAAACAGGGATTTCAGGGAAATAGACTTCAACAAGCACAGAGAATTCACAGGTAAAATCTCACAGATCTCACATACAAAAGAAAAAGGCATCTTGGAAACTTTGTCTGGTAGACAAGATGGTCTGCAAGTGACAGTTTTCCCAATGCAGAGGGAGGACAGGAGCTGCAATGAGAAATCAGTTTAGCTATCTTATGGTCTTTCCAATTATATGAAATATTACACACATCCATAGAAACAAGGTTGGATTGACTGGGGGTATACAAAATAATAGCATAATCAATTAAGAGAAAAATCAGAAATTCCCAGAGGAATTAAAAAAAAAAAGAGATGCTGGCAGATAAAGGTTGTTTTTTTGAAAAGACAGTCTGTTGGCAGATGATACCAGGGAAGACCATGTTTGTCTTCACACAAAGCAACAAATCAATTAGCTAATGAACCAAGGAGAGTGACAAATCACTGTTCAGAATAGAGAAAAGATGGATTGGAAAAGTGTTTAAGTAAGAAAAGTGCTTTTTAAATCAGCCAGGCCTCATGAATATTATCCTAGTGGATTACACTACTTGATGTGAGCTATCTTTGAGCACACTTGGAGAACAGACAAGTTGCTATAAAACTTGAAAGGGAGACTCAGATTTAAAAGGAGACAAAAGCAAGAGTAAAAACAAAAGAATTACTAGTTGTCTTCAGTTCCCCCAAGCCACTGAAACAAACCCAGTATCTTTAAGCATCCATAAAACAAGGAAACAAGTAACAGTCAATGTGAATTTGTCAAGGACAAACATTAGGCTAAAATAGTTTCCTTTTGTGGGTAGAGGAGAAATAGCACACATCACATAGATGAACTTGGAAAACAGAATTCTCATAAATGAACTACAGATTAAATTACTGCAGCAGAAGAGCAAAAGTAATGTTTCTGCAGGGTTATCTTAGAAATAGAATTATCTATTACCAACTGATGAAAAAAAAGCAGAATTCTATCAAATCTGCAAATTGAAAAATAAATAAATAAAAGAAGAAAATAAGCTTTTGAACAGGGTCAGAATTAAAATTAATTGCTATACTGAAGAAACCTTTTCTACAATAACCTATGATTCAGCAAAGAAAAGTACAGAAGTCTACACTTAAGCAGGAATAATGAGTCACAAGACTGGACTAGACAGCAGGCCTGCTCAGATCTGGTATTTCAATGGATCATAAGCAGAACAGAAGTCAATGATGTTATACTGTTGACAAAACTTATACATTCTACCAGGTCATGACATGAGGAGTATAACCCTTTAAAAAGTAATTAATTATTCATCTGGCCTATCCACACTGGCTAGTTCTGAGAAAGTACAGAGGGCAGCACTCAGAATGACCAGAGATCTAGAAAACATCACCTATGAGGTAAGAGGCTAGTCAGTCTGGAAAGAAGACAACCTCAACTCAAGAAAATCCCAAACTGGAGATGGGGCTGCCAAAAGGGAATACAAGAATGAATGGACTGCATCTGTAACAAAGAAGACACAGATTATATATTAGAAAAAAAAAACTATCTCTGAGGATACAGAAGGATGGAAGAAGCTGTAACAGGTATGTGAAAAACCCAGCTTATGAGATATTAAAGACTAGGTTGTATTACTGCTTGTCAAGGAGCATTGCTGATAGGGCAGTTTCTGCTTTTGGCATGGGAATAGACCATATGACTTCTTGGAGCCTCTCCCAACCATATAATTTTATGATTCCATGATTCCATAATGATGAAGCTAATCAAACAAGCTAATTAACATGCCTACACCTCTCAGTTCTAGTCTCAGCATTGCATCAGCCTATCTAGGAAAAGAGCTCCAGTACATTTACTTTGCAGCCACAGTCTTAGGAATGATCTTTAATGAAAACTGACTCTGCAGAACTAGTCTATGTCAACTCTGTAGGCAAGTGGCAAGATTATAGACTCCTGTGTTAAGGCAACAACCTGGAGCTAAATCCCATCACATCTTCAGGGCTGTGCAAGTCCCGATGGCTAACTTTGGTCCCATGGGATTTGGCCCCCAGACCTGCTCTCTGAGCTGCACTTGTCTGCTCAGCAAGGATCCAGGCAGCTACTGGCTGCTCCAGCAGCCTGGGGTTCCACTTGGATATCCTCTATCTGGGATATTTTAAAGCCAAACAAACTGCTACTCCTATTTTTTTTTTAATGTCCACTTACAGCCTCATCCTATTATTGACTGCACACATTAAAAGTGGGGAAAAAAAAGCTAAATCATAAAACAACAGCTTAAATACATGTTAGTTTTCTTTTCTACAAAAGCTGCCGAGTTATAGATATAGAAGCGTGTTTTTGGTTTTAATTTTTACTGACTCCAGTAGATGTGCTTTAATTTAGAAGCTGTTTGTACGTAATTTCTAAGCAAATCAGAGCTAATTCCTAGAAAGGGTAACACAAATTACATTCACCATAAAAAAAGATAATTACACTGTGCATGTTTTATTTGCCACTAGGTGGGAGTGGAACATAGTCTTCTAGTTAATCTTTAAGCAGTATCAATAGAGAAAGTGAAAGACAAAGTATATTTTCTTGGCTGGTCACTAAAGAAAGATCATTCTGCCGATAGAGAATGACTTCAGTGATTCACAGGTGTCTACAGCTACAAGCCATAGGAAGGCTGAATTTTTATTTAAAACTTCAATGAAGTACTGATAATTTATAAGAAAACATTTTGACTCCTACTCAGAATGCAAATTTTAAACGTTTTTTTCAGTCAGCATAAAGAACTAGATTTACAACTTTTTCTGAAACTTACACACCTGTGTAATGCATTTCCAAGGAAGTGCCTTGAATAATATATTCTTGCTCAGCCCTATCACCTACTGCTACTGCTGCATCTCCTGTTAGTATTAAGAACACTGCACATCTATATAAATAGTCTTCATATACATTGCACAATTTGTATACACCTAGAAATAATACTCTGTTTTATCACATAAGGCCCACTTGTGTTTTTTCATGACATTTATTTGCAATTATTTTTTAAAGCCTTTGTGTTGTAAACAAAAAGAGTGATCCTTACAATAAAATATCCTGTCCTGTACTTCTTCTGCTTGTGTTTGTACCTGACTAGAAACAGGCACCCTTTTCTTAAAGCATAATATCTTAGTCTCTTATTAGTAATCAGCAATTACATTATTAAACTACAACTGGATCATCAAAGAAAGAATGACCCACAATCACAAGTTACAGTTTTTTCTTCCTTGTTTAGAAAGCTTAACATTAAAAAAAAAAAAAGTAAAGATATTTTTACTATTTCTTGGAAAAGCACCAAGTTAAAGTATATGTTAGGAGGAATACACCAGAGGTTTCTAACATCATGATGGTGAAGATGGAAAGATTTTGCACCACCCTTGTTGGTGCAAGTGTTTTCAGTGAAATTAGAAAGGAGCTGATTTGAACAAACAAGAGGAAGCAACTTTTCATACAACACACAGTTAAACCATAGAACACTGCATTAATGATTGCAATGAAGTAAAAATAAAATTTGTTAATTGATTGATTGATAAATACTCAAATTATGGAAGGATAAATCGGTCATGTTTTTGAGTTTTTGTTGGTTTTTTATGTTTATCAGTATTAAAAACTGTCTAAGATGGAAAAAAACGCGGTAGCATCTATATATGGAACTAGTACAAGATGAAGAAGTGTATTTTCCCCTTGGCTTTAAGAGCATTTCAGTTCTTGCTTGAGCCTTGAAAGTCCAGCCCTGCTTTGGGAACAGCTCTGCAGTGGCATGAAGGAGGCATGGTGCCACTACGAGAAATGTCATCAGTGCTTCTCTTCCAGACTGAGCTGCTGGGCAGGAAGGCTGGTTCCTCACTACACTTCAACCTTTAGGGACAGCTGCAGGCAGGCAATAGCATATCTGGTGTCACACGTATTTGTGGACTCTCTCTGCCATTCTTCAGGGTACAGCTGGCTCTCTCTGGGTCACTGCAGCCAGCTCCTGCCGTGTGTCCAGAAACTCTGCCAGAAAGGTACAAACTGCTTAGCTGGTTTTCCACCAGGCAATTTTTCTTGGTGAACCTGCACAGGAGGCAGCTGGGGTTTAAAGAATTACCAGGCATTAGTATGCTCCCCATGCTAAGACCCCTAAGAGAGCCTTTGCCAGCCCAGCAGGCATCAGGCAGGTGGGGAGGGGTCAGTCCTGCTGCTCCATGCTGTGACCTACCACCTCCTCACTACAGTTCTCCTTAGGATTTATACCTCTCCATGCTGCTCAGTTTTGCCTCCTAAATTACTCCCAACAGCCCTACCTCGGCCTGCAGTTGTGCCTTCCTTATGTTCCACGATTTCACTCACAGCTTGGCCATACCAGTGGATGCCTGAGCCGGGGCTGCACAGCTGGGACAAAGCCAAGCTGGATTCTGGGCATCAGAGTCCTTGGGGAGGGGGCTCAGCACAAGGTAAAAAACAATGCAGTGGTTACAGCCTGTGCCATCTCCAGGCAGTTCTAACATAAATTTAGCCTCTCTGGGACACTACTGGGTTCTTCTGTGGTCAAAAATAGTAGGAATGACGCACACCCTGCTGCTCGTCCCCTCCCCAGCTGCACACCCGTGACAGCCGACCTGTGACAGGGGATATAAAGCTGTTCTGCCAGCTCCAAGTAAAAAGTGAAGTCTCTTTGTGAGACAAAAATTTTTGTTTGTGATAAGAGGAACTTCTCTTTATGAGAAGGAAATTCTTCTGTGTCCTTTTCCTCATGTTTTTGCTTCCATGTGGCTGTACAGTTGCACAAAATTTGGTACCACAGAATTGCCTGCAGCACAAAGCAGGTTCTTTTGTGACCAGGAGTCTCTAGCAGGATGTCATGGAAACAGCTTAAGCTCTTAAAATGAAGACTTTATTTACATTAGAAAATTGTTTACACTGAGTCCAGGATAGAGTGAAGCTGCTAAAATACCTTCTCAGAGCTCTGAGGACATCCAGTTCCCTACATTATGACCTGACTATTAATAATTTGGGGAAAAGAATGCATCTAATTTTAATGAAATCAGAAGAAAGGTTTCAAAGCATGCCCTCAAGACACACATTGGGTACACTTGAGAGCCTGTGCCTCAGCAGTCAGTCAACATGACCTTGGACCCTTGACCCACAGGTACACTGGGACCTGGCACCTGCCACACCGTTTCTCCCCATCTTCACAAGTGATGCTGGATTCCCTGCTCTCTTTTCTTTCCCTCTCCCCTCACATTCTTTTTCCAAGGAAGGATCCAGCATCCCCTCCCCTGCTTGACATTTTAGCCTAATTTTTGTGCTTTCTGCTTGCAGCGGTGAGCTAATGGGAAAGAGGCACTTCCATAATTAGCAATTTTTAAGAGTGGGAGTAGATGCTTCTGGGACATTGTGACTTCTGTGCAGCAGAGTTCAAAATTATAATCAGGGTGACTGACAGAGACACGGCGCGCTTGGGGACTGAGGAGGACAGTTAGTAGGACAGAGAATGCAGTGTATGCTGGCACCATCCCAGAGGAAGCTTCTTAACCAAGGATGTGTTTCATTAGGGTGGTATCAAAAAGACAGGGCTTGTCAGCATGGAACAGGAATACACACAGCCATGAAGAAAAGACTTCTTTTTCTAGAAAAGCTTTAAATGCTCACCCTAGTTTATTATAATTTTCCTATTATTTTTTTCCAGACCTGTTTCAATGCAGATAAGGCTAATTTTCCCCTGATACATCTTCATATATATATGTGTGTCTCATATATATATATATATATATATGACACATTCACCTATATATCCTGGTCTAACTTGGAAATCAGTCATGGTCTGAGCATGCTGTTGGACTAGATGGTCTTTCAGAGACTCTTTTCCAGCTGAAATTAGTTTGTGATTTGATAATTTAAATAGCTAGAAAGCATTTTTGCAGCCAACCAGCTGGCTTTTAATGCTTGTTTTTCACACGCAGTGCCTCCATACAAATGACAAATGTAATGCCAAGCAGTCAGAAAGCATGCTTCAGGTGTTTCACCAGGGGCTTTGACAGCTCAGATCACTCCCTAGCAGTTATCCCAGCTGGGTCTGTCTAACAGGGGCAAAGGGCAGGATCAGGGGCTGTCATCTCCAAAGGGATGATGCCTGCCACTTGTTTGACCTATCTTCCTTTTATAACAGCTGAGAGTAACCTGAACTGCATTTCAGCTCAGATACTTTCTCTTAGCTGCTTCAAATGAACAGCAGGCAAAGAAGAAAAGAATCTTACAAAACAGCTGGAACATTGTATTTACCAGGATGATTTTTATACAGTGAGACATAATTAACTTATAAAACTATTTACAATTTTTGAAATTTACTCAGTCTAGTCAGTAATTCCATTTTTGCACTCAGAGGAAGTGCCTCTGGTGATTCAACTACTCTTAAAGGAAGAATACAAAGTATTTTCAATATCCTAATGCCAGCCAACAAAACACTGATATACATTAGTTTGGAAATTATGGGGTGAGGTGCACAATAATTCTCATGAAGAATAAACAGGAATTCCAATTAAAAGTAAAATTGCAAAATACATCCAATCAAATGATGGAAATGACAGGGAAATAGAATAATATATTTTACCTGAGATACAGACTGCTACAGCTAGAGTGACAGAAAAATTTTTCACATTTTTAAATAGCTCTGGAGAGAAAAGCTTCACAGCTTTATTTAAAAAGCATTCAGACCAGAGGTCCTCCTGGTGATTAGCTGCTTTGAGAATCTCTGTTATGACAATAAGGAGAGGTACAGTATAAGGAGCACCTTAAGTTAAAATTTTACCCATGAAATAAGTGTACACAAGAACTAAGAATAAGCAGTGCAAACAGATTCACATGTACTTTGTGGACATGTACATTTAATTTTTATCTTACTGAAGAGGATTTTACAACACAGTAAAAGGAAACATTCTTTGCAATGAAGTAGAATCAAGCAAAACTGAGGGGAAATAATTGATCTTGAAGGCTCTTAGAAGGACCTGTTAATTTCAACACAAGTTTGTATTACCTTTTAAGCACTGATGAGGGCAATCCAACAGTATTCAATTTCAGAGTGGAAAAAAAAAGTGCAACTAATCCTGCAATGAATTCACCTCTCCTGTGACCTCAGTGGGACTCCTGGCCTACAGGTTTAAAAACAGCAAGGAGCACCACACATTAACTGAGTATCAGTTTAACTTCAGAAAAAACACTAAACGCTCTGGTTAGTTGACCTTGTCTGGACACCAGGTGCCCACGTACTGCTCCATCACTCTCTTCATCACCTGGACAGAGGAAAGAGAATATAAAAAAAGGCTCATAGGTCAAGATAAGGAGAGGGAGATATCACTCACCAGTTACTGTTCTGGGCAAAACAGACTTGGGAAAATTTGTTTCATTTATTACCAGTCAAATCAGAGTGGGGTGATGAAAAATAAAACCAAATCTCAAAGGCTCTTTGCCCCATCCCTACCTTTTTTATGGGCTCAACTTCACTCCCAATTTCCTCTACCTTCTCCATATAGGAGCTCAGAGGGAATGGGGATTGTGGTGTAGTTCATCACATGTTGTCTCTGCTGTTCCTCACACTCCTCCCCTGTTCCAGTGTGGGGTCCCTCCTATAGGAGATGGTCCTTCATGGACTTCTCCAACTGGGTCCTTCCCATGGGCTGCAGTTCCAGCATTGGTCCCTTCCATGGGGTGCAGTTCTTCAGGAACAGGCTGCTCCAGCCTGGGCGTCCACAGGGTCACAAGTCCTGGCAGCAAACCTGCTTCAGAGTGGGGTCATCTTTCCATGGGACCACAGGTCCTGCCAGAAGCCTGCTCCACATGTGAGCTTCCCACGTGGTGGTCATTCCATGCTTCCCATGCGGTGGTTATTTCCTCCTTTGGGCACACACCTGCTCCAGCATGGGATCTTCCACAAGCTGTAGGTGGATGTCTGTTCCACTGTGGATCTCCTTGGCTGCAGGAGCACAGCTGCCTCACCATGGTCTTCACAACAAGCTGCAAGGGAATCTCTGCTGTACTGCCTGGAGCACCTCCTGGCCCTATTCACCCTCCTGTGGGGTCTGCCTGCACAGAATAAATTGCAAAGGTAAAGACAACTGTCTATGAATAAGCCTTACCTGCTGTCAGAGAGATCTTTGTTTTGGTGAGCTGTTGTTGATACAAGGAGCAGGTTGGTACCCCATGAAACATCCTCTCAGTTGCTTCTTCTTTGTCACAGAATTTAAGTGTTGCTGGAGATAGGAGTGTTTTTTCCACTGGACAAAAAGCATCTTTTCCCTCTTTTCATTGCTTAGATGTAGGAAAATATCTTTGTGACTGAAAGCCTATAATTTCATGCAGATATATAAAAAGGGTAAGGACAGATTTGATTTATTAATGGCCTCTCATCCTCTTGTCCTTTGCCCAGACATGCAGTAGGCACCAAATTAATTTGCTTCCATGACATGCTTCTTCCAGGAGACTGACTTCATGGGAAGAAGGGGGAGGAGACTTGCAAAAGGTTCTTAGCATGCAACCACAACTACCGCATCTCAGTCCACTGAGAATAGAGAAGAGCCTGGTTAGCAAGACATCTTTCTTCATTTCTAGTAAGTTACATCAAAAACTATTGTCATGCAGGGAGAGTTCTTTAGAATTTAATCTGGTTATTTCAATAGAGTTAACTTTACCAGACCATTTCACAAACTGATGTCCAAACAGGCTTTTCTGCAGCATTTCATACAGAGACCAGCACCAGATATAGGCTCTCCATGCTCTGCATGGAGTCTGTGCATTGATTCCTGCAGCACTCCACTTGCAGGATCCATTGATTCCTACAATCCCTCTGCCAGATTTCTGAAATTGCTAGCACAGAGTCAAAGGTATGTGACTTCAGTCAGCAACTTCTCCAAGTGTCCAGCCAAAGGTTCTGCCAAATCCCTCACACTCAGTTTCCCAGTCCACCAGCTTTTCCAGACCACTGGTAGAATCAGCAAGCAGGGAGGAAAGGAGTCCTCCCTCTCCCAGCTTTCATGCAATGTGACAGAGGATCTAGACCCATCCTACCTAAATGGCAAAGTTACACTGGAAATCCCATCATCCTAGGTTTTGACAACAGAAAGAAGAGAAGAACATCCTGGAATAATCCCAGAGCCAAGTGAACTGAATTGCCCTTGGGTGGCAGCTACTGCTCTTCTTTAAATAGATAGGAAGCCTGCAGTAACTAAACACCAAAGAGATGCTTTATGGGGAGATCTGCCATGGTAAGTACAGAAAGGGATTAAAAAAGAAGGGAAACAACACGGGCACTGAAGGACACAGATATGTGAGGGTTCTTGAATACATTCAGGATAGGGCAGCAAAGCTGGTGAAAGGGTTGGAAGCCATGTCCTGTGAGGAGCAGTTGAGGAATTTGGACTTGTCTAGTTCGGAGAAAAGGAGGCTGAGGAGTACTCTTTTCGTCTTCCTTTGGATGGGAAATGGAGAGAGACATGCTAATCTCTTTTCCCTGGGATCCAGCAATAGGAAGTGTGGGAATGGTTCAAAACTGTGTCAACAAAAGGTTTAGACTGAATATTAGGAAGCACGTCTCTACAGAGAGTGGTCAAACTCTGAAACAGAGTTTGAAAGAGGTGGCTGATGCCCCAAGCCTGGCAGGGTTTATAAAACATTTGGACATACCCTTAATAACATGCTTTAACTTCTGGTCAGCCCTAAAGCATCAGGTAGTTGGACTAGATGATCAACACAGGTCTCTTCCAACTAAAACTATTTTTTTCTTTTTCTACACCTGCCTGAATTGTCTTTTACTTTGATTTTTCAGATAGCATTTTGATAGTTAAGACAGCTAATTGTCTTTTTGTAAAGAATTGGCCATCTCCAGTTCACTGACATTAAATTTGTACTAGTGTAAATGCGTAGGTTTAATTACACTGTTTATCTAACCACTGTTTGTTGTCCACTCATCTGGGAAGAAATAAGAAGTGGTAGTTATACTCTAAAGTTTTTTCAGCATAATGAAACAGCAAGCAACCCACACAAGCCAGTAAAACCATGCCCAATAAAACTATCACAGAATCACAGAATATCAAGTTTGGAAGAGACCTTCAAGATCATCTAGTCCAATCATCAACCATCACCATTAAGGAATGCTGCTAAATAGAGAGATTTACACATTATATTTAGTAAATAAAACTGATACTTCATTTGGCAAATAAATAAACCATCAGACAATGCAAATAAAGTGAATCTGGCAGGTGATGTTCATATCCTTACCCCAGGAAATTTAAACACTTGCCACATCATCAGTTACCCACCACCACCACCCCACAAGAGACCTTCACACATATTTCATGCTGTTTAATCTCAAAGCAGTGCAAACAATGGTAATAGCTCAGTGCAATTTGTACATGTGGCATGGATATGTACACGGACTAGAGTGTTTTATTGTAGTGATTTCCACTGGTGCAAATTCATTGTTTGTGGTTCATCCTGTAGGAGAAGAAAAACCCAAAAACAACATAAAAAACCAAACAAATCTGTGACATCAGAGAGGTTTCCTTAAAAAACATCTGTCTAAGCTCAAAAGCAGTCTTTCCTGTAAAGAACCTTTTTCATCAGGAAATCATGAACAGAGACAATTATTTACCTATGTCTGCTCATAATTTAAAGCCAAATTAAGCAACCCCATATCTATCTCACTTCTTAAAGATCCTTTTATTGATTCATCCCCAAACCTATTTGTTCTGCTTCTCTCTTCTGGGAGGCTCAGTTAAGTGAGGAAGTGAACCTTGCTTAAGCATCTTGAGTATCCATTCAGCCCAGTGCTCCTGGGCAATCTTTCTCTTCTCCATTAACAGTGTCTCTGCTGTGCTGCCTGGCTGACACTTTCCATGATGTGCCAGTGGTCTGATTCAGATGTGGCTCCATTTGTCTGGTACAAGGCTGCCTCACTGAAGGCTCCTTTTCCCAGTCCTGATGTTGCATCATTGTTCTCCTAGCAGGAAAGTTGTTCCTTCCCATCACGAAGCCCCACTAACTCTGACCTGTACTGGCAGCTCTACCAGTGCAATGTACAGCATTCCCCACAGCTAACAAAACATGGATCCTCTGTTGGCAAAGGCACTTTCAGGATGATGCAGGGTTTCTCCGTGTGAGTTACTGAGCCTAAAGGAGGCCAGCTGTCACCAGACCTGCCATGCACTACAAACAAGCGAGTAGACTGCTGACAATCACAGGCATGTGAGAAAACTGGTGACGTTGCTGGAGGGAAGAGCAAGCCAGCTGTATGGACTCTGAGTGGCTTTGGCATGGAAATAAATCTTACACAGCATAAGATCTCTAAAAACAGAGATGAACCAAGCCACAGCATGAAGCCGCTCCTGTTGCAAATGCTGCATGTGTGAGAGAGGCAATGCTGACAGCCCTCAGAGCCTGATTATTTGAATGCAGATGGTTAGTAGTCCCAGAGGCTGTGCTCATTTCTTAAAATCAGCTAACCCTCAAGATAATCACAGCCAAGCATTTCCTTGCCTAAAACATCAAGATGTGCACTTAGTCAAAGCAACCACACCTTGACTGTCATGTCTGCAAAGCTACTTCCTGCTATCACACAAATTAGACTGTTTTACATGAGAAATTGAATTACTACCTGCCATGAGACTCTTCTAGTCCTTGATGTAGCAGGAAAATAAGTATCTCTTCACTGCACCCTCACACTTTCCTAGAACTAACCATTGAAAAAGTTCTTGAAACATACAATCCACAAGCAGATGCTTTCATCAGACAACTCACTTGCTCTGCAGCAGGTAAGCCACTTCTGAGACATGGGGGAACACTACTCAATATAACTAAGGCAGCGCTGATGGTTGCCTGAACAATACTACCCACTATGTAAGATATTGTTGCTTCAGCATGGTGGTTTCTTCCCTAACGTTGAGGACAAGCAGAGATCGATTTCACTTCATAATCTCTTTTGGGGAAGGAGTGTTTCCTTCTGAGAAAGAACTTTGGGATACCCTCCAGTTGCTATATTCTTTAATTGATAGACAACCAACTCATCATGTTAACAGTTTTCCCATTAAGATCAAAATTTGCCTATTAGGTCCAGCTTAAAATCTTTTTAACCTGGCACCCTCTCTGGAACTGAAAGCACATCAAGATATTTAATGGGAAATCAGAGGGCTGGAAGGAGCTCTCAAACTTCTATTTTTAGTGGTCCTAATGCCTCCAGTTTATTATCTCAGATGTTTTGTCATCTTCCATTCACAGATATTCCAGGTGGGAATGTGGCAGATGCTCAATATTAAAGGATGATGTGCCATGGGAGAGGACATGTGTCTTACTGCATTAGGAGCAAAGCATGCAGGCAAGAAGGCAGAAGTGAGGACCTGCATATTCACAGACAGAACCCTAATGCAAGTTTTCACCTGCCACTTCCATCACTGAATATTCCCAGGGGTATTTAATTACTATATTTTTATTCTGGATCTTTGTTCATATTTTTCAAAACAGAATTATATCCTCCCAAGGAAACACATTTATTTATGACTGTGGTGCCATATATAGCAAGAGTCGTGAAGATGGCTCTCTTCCTGTCCCTATTTCCAAACAACCTACTTTCCAAGCTAGGCATGGCCTGCCTAGGAAGACTTCTACAATTATAACACATGCAGAACCTGGCACTTGGGCCACAGCAGACAAAAACAGTGCTGAAATATGTCCAGCATCCAAATAACAAGCACATAAAACACAGAGATAAAACATCACACATCCACTTTTCCCATAGATTTTCTCCTTATATTGTACTATATGCCTAAGGGAAAAATCTAGGGCAGAGTTTTTTGCTGGCCCAGCATGTCATTGATTTCCTTCGAGAATTTTTAAGAACAACAGAATGTATCTGTCCCTGTATTTTTGAGGTATTTGTATCAGCAGATTAAAAAAAAAAAAAAAAAGAAAAAAAGAAAAAAGTGATCTGAGGAAAACAGAAAACAAGGAAAAACCCTGCAGGAAATTTTTCTACAAATTTATCATGCTTTTCTGCAGATCTTTTTAAATTCAATTTTCTTACATTAATCTTTAAAAAACTGAACACATGTTCATCAATTTTTTCCCCAACCATTTTATTAGACCATTGCCATGGCTGGACTTTAGAACAATAGAAATGCTGTGAAGAAGCAAAAAAATCAATTGGACCTTATTTACCAAAACTATCAGAATTTAAATACTCTGTCCCACAAAAAGCTTTCATTAGATAAATATGATCTTCCCTGAAAGATCTTAATTTATCTATACTGAGATTCTGTCAATATCAAGCAAATACTGCTCTGTTAAGGCTAATCAGAGGTGTGGTGATTTCTAAACCTTCTGTTTAGATAGCTGTTACTGTTTGCCAGTATTTATTATCTGCAATAGAGCTCACTCGAAAGAGATAAACCATCCATCAATAGGACATGCCCCTTCAGCAGCTGTTTTATCAACTGCTTCAAGTATCATTCTTTTTCATTACCTGTTTCATCAAACATCTGTCTGTCTTTCATCTTTCTACAAAAAACTGCCATAGCAAGCTACCATTGACACGTCACCCCTTGCAATGATGATATTGTGGGTTTTTTTGTTTGCCTTACACTTTCTAATCTCCGCCCCAGAAAGAAGGCAAGTAAAGGATAGTATGTTTTACTGAACCATACAAAAAAAACCCAGTCCAGCATGCATTTTCAGACATCCAGACCTCCAACACATTGGTTTAAAAAGAGTAAAATCCCTTTACTATTTACACTTATTTACATATTATATTAAAATATGTAAATGTTAGAACCATAAAATGAGAGAATACTACTAGAAGCGTACTCCTGTTGCTGTAGAAACTGAGCTTGAATTTTTCCTGCTACACCAGTGAGAAGTAACTGAATGCAAATCAACATCTTGGCAACTCAGCATTTTAGGATAATTAACGTGTAAGGCACAACAAAGAGATATTTGAAATACTTTTGTTAAAAAAAAATACATTAGAAAATGTTTTCAGGTAGAGCTGGAGGGAGAGAATCTGTTATAAAGGAC
Organism: Anomalospiza imberbis; assembly: GCF_031753505.1. Lineage (NCBI taxonomy): Eukaryota > Metazoa > Chordata > Aves > Passeriformes > Viduidae > Anomalospiza > Anomalospiza imberbis. The sequence goes on from NC_089682.1 coordinate 107,293,624, forward strand.
AGAAACTACCCTTAGAATCACAGAATCAATAAAGGTTTGAAAAGACCTCCAAGATCAAGACCATCATCAAGACCAACTTTTAGCTGAATACCTTGTCCACTAAACCACAGCACTAAGTGCCACGTCCAGTTGTTTCTTGAACACTTACAGGGACAGTAACTCCACCATCTGCCTGGGCAAGTCATTTCAATGCGTGACCACCCTTGGAAATCTACCTGATGTCCAACCTGAACTTCCCCTGGCACAGGCTGAGGCCATATCCTCTTTCCCTGTCACTTTCTGCCTGGGAGAAGAGGCTGACCCCCACCTGGCTACACTCTCCTTTCAGGCAGTTGTAGAGAGGCATCAGGTCTTCCCTGAGCCTCCTTTTCTCCAGGCTACACACCCCCAGCCCCCTCAGCTGCTCCTCATAAGACTTCCTCTCAGGACCCTTCCCCAGCTCTACTGCCCTGGACTCGCTCCAGCACCTCAATGTCCTTCTTGTAGTGAGGGGCCCAGAACCACATACAGAGCTCAAGGTGTGGCCTCACCAGTGCTGAGTACAGGCGGACAATCACTGCCCTGGTCCTGCTGGCCACATGAGTTTTGATACAAGCCAGGATGACATTTGCCTTCTTGAGCACACGCGGGCTCATGTTCAGTGGCTGTTGATCAGCACACCAAGGTCCTTTTCCACCTGGCAGTTTTCCAGCCACTCTGTCCCAGCCTGTAGCACTGTATGGGGTTGTTGTGACACAAGTACAGGACTCAGCACTTTACCCTATTGAACCTCATACCACTGACCTCAGCCCATCAATTTAGTCTGTCCAGATCCCTCTACAGAGTCCTCCTACCGTCCCACACATAGGCATTGGTGTCTGACTTGGTGTCATCTGCAAACTCACTGAGGATACACTCCAACCCCTCATCTAGTCCATCAATAAAGATATTAAGTATCTTTACTGGCACAGTACTGAGTCTTTGGGAACTCCACTGGTGACCACCTGCCACATGGATCTAACTCCATTCACCACCACTCTCAGGGCCTGGCCATCCAGACAGTTCTTAACCCAGAAAAAAGTGCAGCTGTCCGAGCTGTGGGCTGCCAGCTTTTCCAGGAAAATGCTGTGGGAGACAGTATCAAACTGTCTGGACCTTACTGTAGTTCAGGTAGGCAATATCCACAACCTTTCCCTCATCCACTGGGTGGGTCACCTGGTCATAACAGGAGACCAGGTTGGTCAAGCAGGACCTGCCTTTCCTTAACCCATGCTGGCTGGGCCTGATCCCTGGTTGTGCTGTGCATGCCATATGATCACACTCCAGATTATCTGTTCCATAACCTTCCCAGGCACTGAAGTCAGGCTGATTGGCCTATCCCCAAAATCCCCAGATCCTCCTTCTGGAGGATCCCCAGATCTTCCTTCCGACCTTTTTTTTTTTATCCAGTCATCACACTGGCCAACCTCCAGTCACCTGGGACAGGCTCAGTTAACCATGACTGATGATAAATGGTTGAGAGTGGCTTGGTGAGCTCTTGCAGCAGCTCCCTCAGTACCCCCGGTGGATCCCATCAGCCCCACGGAGCTCTGAGTGTCTCAGAGGCACAGCAGGTCACAAACTGCTTCCTCCTGGATTGCCGGGGCTCTGCTCTGCTCCCTGTCCCTGACTACCAGCTCAGGGGCTGGTTGTCCTGAGGAAAACCAGTCCTTCTGTTAAAGACTGAGGAAAAGAAGGTATTAAGTACCTCAGCCTTTTCCTCAGCCTTGGCTACAATGTTCCCCTCAGCATCCAATAAAGGACAGAGATTTTCCTTGGCCCAATTAGAATGCATTTCTTGCCCAATACCATACATGATCTAACAATATATTATTCAAATTTTGATATAGAATCATAGAATGTTAAGGGGTTGAAATGGACTTTAAAGATCATCTAGTCCCAGCCTCCCCTGACATGGGCAGGCATGCCTCCCACTAGACCAGGCTTCTCAAGGCCTAAACCAGCCTGACTTAGAATATTGCATGGGTTGGGGCATTCAAAACCTTCCTGGGCAGCCTGCTCCAGCATCTCACCATCCTCACAGTAAAAAAAATCTTCTTAATATCTAGTCTAAATTTCCTATATTTTAATTTGCAGCCATCACTCCTTGTCCTATCACTACAGTTCCTGACAAAGAGTCCCTCTTGGGCTTCCCTGTAGGCCCCCTTCAGATACTGGAAGGCTGCTGTGAGGTCTCCACACAACCTTCTCTTCTCCAGGCTGAACAGCCCCAACTTCCCCAGCCTGTCTTCAATAGGGAAGATGCTCTAGTCCTCTTACCCACTCTGTGGCCCTTCTCTGGACTTGCTCCACCAGTTCCATGTCCTTCCTATGCTGGTGGTACTGGAGCTGGATGCAGTGCTCCAGGGGGAGTCTCACAAGAGCAGAGCAGAGGGGGAGAGTCGCCTCCTTTGACCCACTGGCCACAATGGTTTTGATGCAGCCCAGGATTTAAGGATTTAATTGTCTTTCTGGGCTGTGGGCTCACACTGCTGGTTTATCATCAACCACCAGCCCCAAATCTTTCTCTGTAGGGCTGCTCTCAATCACCTCTCCACCTTATCTTTAGCATAGAGAAGAATCACAGGCTCCAAACAAATTCAGTGAGAGCACAAAGAACAGGGATACCTGAATTACAGACAGCTTATGTAAGATTTATTTGATGAAATACAGCTAGAGAAATGTAATGTCAGAAAGCTGGAAGAGACAAAAAGAAAAACAAAGGACTTCCTAGACTTCTAAGATAAGTTTGGTATTCAGGGCAATTAAAACTAAATTAAATTAGATTAAACTGAAACTCTATGGAGCTCAATATATCTTGCAGATTGTTCTCAGTCTCCATCCCTATTTTAAAAAAATCAAATCTTCTTTTAATTAGACAATTTGACCTTCATTCTTCTTAGGGAACAACTTTCAGTTTCTACAGGATAATGAAAAACAAGTGAGCAGAACCAATGCAGTCAAAAATGCAATTTAATAGCTGGAAGATGTCACAATTATTTGAGATGAGAGAACTACATAACTTATAAATAAGAAGGTAATTAAAGCATGAGATAAACTCAGCTGGTACCCCAACTACTGTTTAAATTTTATTGAACTCTACAACCTGGACTAAAACTTGCCAGGTTTGTATCAAATACTTTTAATTTGATTTCAAGCAGAGCCGAAGAATTCCATTTCCAAGAATGGAACTAAAGGACAGTATTTTCATTTTCTCACATCAATAAATTTTTACAAGCTCTTCTTTGAGACATTCCTGGTTGAAAAGCCTTGAAATTTGAACTGAGGAATATTTTGATGGCATAAAATGTCCCTGAAAAAAGAGCTTAGCACACTCTCAAAATATTGCTCAACCTTCAAAGAAAAAAATCACAGTTTATACATGCTGAATAGAGAATTGTTATTCACTTTTCCAGGAACATTTCAGCAAACCATTGATTAAAGTGAGAATCCTGTGGGCCACTGCTGAGCTGGATTTTTATTCTGCAGGACCACATCTGAGCAGGCTTTGCCCAGATTAACAGCTGGAACCAATCTGAAGTACCTGAGAAGTACAGAAAGACAGGTTCAAATACTCACTCACTGGAAAGCCAGGCCTGAGGGAAGACCATACATTTGCAATGTTCTGTCTTAATCCTATATGACAGATGTTTTTATTACCTTTTTTTTAATAATAGTGTTGAAAAATATTTAAATTTACAAAACTAAGCACCCAGAATTTGGAAATGTTTTCTGTGCAAAGACATATTTTGGAAATCTTTTTCCATTTCTGCAATTACTTACATGTGACCTCATATGATCAGGGAAGTTCAAGGAAAATTTTCCAAAAACATAGCCAAAGGATTTTTTTCCCCTTAATTTAGCCCATTTGTAAAGTTATGTAATACTTCATATAACTCTCAACAGTGTAATTTGTGTTTTTAAAATCTATCATGGTAATTGCTGATTATCACTTCTAGCTTTTCCTTTTAAATGCATCCTCTCAGACTCCAAATTCTAGGTTAGAGCCTTTCCTGTGATAAGCACATTCAGTTTTCATCAAAAGGAATGGAAATGGCACATGCACAACTTGTAATCTGCACTTGTGCTTGCTACTTTGCTCTGATCACAAGAGGTGATGTTTGCATAGCAATTAGCATCTCCCCATACTGGAGAGCCATGCTTCTGTTGAGCAACCCTAAACTACACTGGTGGTTTTGCCACACTATTCTTTTACCAGATCAAACCTAATTTTCTACCTGTCTTGTCTCCATATGTCCTTCCTTTTACTTACCAAAGATTATGACTGAATTTAATGTCTTTTTTTTCCATATGGATTATTTAACATTTCCTTTACAATGAGTCACATTTTCATGTTTTTCTTAGTCTCTTATTAAAACTGTCTCTATTAAATTTGCAACTGACCTTTTCTTTAATGTAAAGATCTGAAAGTGTTCTTTCAGAAGGTGTGTGGAAAGAGGTTAGCAGTTGGTAAGCTTTTATAAAGGTGCAACAAAAGCAGGACATTATATGCAAAATTTTAGCAAGTGATTTATGAGTTAAACCATAGAATAAATGAAATTTGACATTCAACTCATGTTTGGGCAGTCTTTGTAATTTGGAAATGCACTTCATTATAATTATGTGCTTCCAGCCTATGCTTCCTTCCAATGGATTTGCCAATTATAAGCCAACTAATAGGCTAAATCAATTGACTCTCTGTCTAATGCACAAACAATTGAAAATTTGATTCCTGCTGAAAGGGCTATTTTTCTACCAATACAGCAAAATGAATTGTTGAATTGTGACTATTTGCCCATCTCTTTTCTCCCATACACATGGAAGCTGGAAGGAGAAAGGAAGTTTTGCAACATTAAGCCAGAATCTGTTCCAGAGGGAGCAGGAATCTTGAATTCTGACAAGATGACCTACATATAGCAGGATGGCATTTTCACAGTGGTTTCCATGATTTTACATTATTTCTGAATAATACCTGATGAAATGTCAAACCAGTTGAGAGCAAAGAGGCTTTTACCATCTTAACACAGCAGACAGCTTCCCATTTTTTCAGTAGGAACAGCAAAATTTTTTGTGGGAGCTCAGCAGGTATTCCACAGCCCCTTGTTCATTGCTTCAGAGAAAATATGACTTTACTATCATTCTGTGTGCTCATAAAACATGCTATACAATAAAAAATGTTATTGAGTAACTAATAGAAATTTCTGAAAATGGTTGAGAATCTATTTCTTCACAGCTTGGCAACATGCTTGGAGCAGAGGGACTTGCCAAAGAAATAAATATGTAACCAGACCTGCCAACATTCACTCATTCAAAACTACACTCTTTCATACTGAATTCATTTTAATGTTATCAAGTTTCTCCCTTTAGGGGTAAAGAACATTTACCAAGAATATTATGAGACATTGGCAAAAATGTCACTGCTATTTATTCCATGTAGACATTGAATTTGTGAGTGAGGAAATGGTATTTCACCTAATAGCCCACACAGTGGCAATGTACTCATTCTGGAGTAACTCTGTTCATGTCTTGCTTTTAAAGACAATACTCCTTTTCCATCTCAAGAAAAGCATTATCCATAGACCTGCATCAGAAGCACTGACAGGATCATTCATGCATTTTCCTGTTCCTTTCCAGGCTAACACAGGGAGGGCCAGAAAGCTTCTTTAATCTGCTCAAAGCCTATGTTCAGATCACCTTGTCAGATGGATGCTTTTGACAAACTGCCTCAATAAAAGCAACAATACCACTGAAGCCATCTACAAATCTTCAGTAATAATTGAATTCTATAACATTTAATTCTATTCTAAGAAAGAAACACTATAAAATGGTCACTTTTTGTTTGGGTTGTTTTTTTTTTTTATGGTACCATCTAATTCCCTGTGTCTTTATATTAGTCTTTCAGAGAGCAGTAACATCTCTCCCTACCACTTCTTGCTGTTATTGACTAAAACTATATTCTTTTTTCATAAGTTATCCATTTTTTCAATATAAACCCCACAGGTTTTGCATTCTTCTCAGCCTCTGTGTTATTAATACATCAAATAATGCAGTTCTACGAACACTGGGTTTTTAAGTGTCAGAAAGTTACCTCCTAGATTAACAAAATCACAGTATTGTCTGGAACTCAAAGGCCTACATTCATAACGCATGTAAACTACTATTTTTTTGAGTGCTTGTGGAGCTTTGTGAAGCTTGGCAGGTTGTAGAATTTAGCATTGCTCAGGCTGCTCAGTAAATTATCTGCCTTGTCTTCTGACACAGCAGGCACAGCCTCAGTGTAGTATTATCTGTAATCCACACAAAAGCCTTGTCTCCTACTTCTTCCACTGTATCACTCTTTGGTAAAATGACCTGGGACAGAACCCTGTTCAAGAAGTCACTCATCTCCACAGGTTATCCCAGCCCTTTACACTTCGTTATTCTGCACTCTCTGGCGGTCTCTGGCGAGGTTGCAGTGAGCTCTTTAACAGGTGTACTTGTTCAGAAAATACTCCTAGACAAATATACAAGTCCCTCTGCATTCTGCTTTCTGGGAGTAGCAACATTTCATGTCAGTTCTTCAGTTTGATGTCCTCCAAGGGATGCCTGGCTTCATTGAGAAGACCTGGGAGGAGGGAAGTATGGGATGCCTCTTTGCAGCTCTACAGGATCTTCAAAGCTTCTTCACAACAAAAGCTTTTCAAACCTGCAGTGTGTAGGACTCACAGAATAACCTGCATGTGAAGCTTTCCTGCCTTGTAATTAAGCTCATTAACCATTTCAGTGGCTTCAGAAAGCTCCCTCCCAAGAATTCTGGATCTCATTAGTGGTTGATAGCTATTCTCCAGACTCCCAGCATGCTCCCCAGTCTAGCAGACCACTCCGCTTGTGGCTAGACACTGTTGTATCACCTCCCAGCTCTGCCTTATGGATGCAGAAAACCAGTAAGAAGCCACAGGCCAGGGTTTCTTGGAGTAGAATTGAAAGAGCAGCATCTCTCTCAGCACCCTTTATAGTTACAGGCATCCCATCCCCATGCTTTAGGCATGGGAACTGACCACTATGCCCCTTCTGAGCTCCAAGCACACGAAACGGATGAACAGACGAATAATTTGTGAAAACTATCGTCCACTACTGATAGTCATTACTAACAGGATTGTAATTCTTTGCCTCACCCCACATGTTGGCCAGAGCCATTTTCAGACACTGCCTGCTTTTTGCAGATAGCTTGCTCTGCCAAGATTGCTTCAGACAGCCCCCACTAGAGCATAGCTTCCCACTGACATCACCTTACCCTCTTTCTTGACTTTTGCTGGAAATCTGTCCTCATGCACTTTCTAACTCTTCTCTGACCTCTGAGGCTATCATGGTTGCACTTTTTTGTGATATGTAGTGTATATGGAATCCGTATGGACCATCAACATCAAACTTTAAGCTTATGGTAGATCTCATATAACAGAGCTGACCTGTTATTGTGCTTTGCAATATGTTTGAATTTATTTTGCTGTATCTTCTTTTCTCTTTCTTTATCATCATCTCATTGATTGCTTCTGAATGCTGAAGCATAGACATGTCAAACCTTTCACCTGTAAGTCAGCATCAGAAAGCATTTTACAAGAATCTGAGATGCCTTTCCTATTTTGTTTGTCATTTCACATCTCCTAATACTCTGTAAGAAACATTATAGCATTCCTCAGATATAATAAATAGTTTTCTAGCCCTCCCTCTCTTTACAATCCATTTGTATTCAGAGTTGTGAAGTTTAATAAATACTAAACCTCTGCTTTTTTAAATAAATACTAAAGCCTCTGCTTTTTGAAGACTTGAATTTTCAATTTCAGGGTCTGTCCAAGTTTTAAAACATCAATAAAATTTCATTGGATAAAAAACACACATTGTTCAACACACGTCTTGGGCCTTAACTGTTTAGAAGATGTCAAGGTAATTCTTCTGATTTCTGCTATCATACTTTCTCCTGTCTTTTGGTGTTGTTGTTGTTGTTTTTTAAACAGACTGCAGGAATTGGGCAATATCCAGCAATATCAACATTGCTGCTGGCTACTTTGTGGCTGTATCTATTTGACCTCTCCTCAGGTACTTGTTCAAACCCTCTTTAGTGCTGATACCTGCTTCTTTGGCATAATTTCTGTCTGCTTCCTACAGTTCAAACTTGTCCTGAGTGAGAATGAGCACCTGATGTGGCAGACTCTGATCCCATTGTATTAGTGACAACTTTGCTTGCTTGGGACTCTCTCCAATATCTTAACTGCTTTTTACTTAGGTGAAGTTTTTAATCTGCTTTCCCCAAACTGTCAGGATTTGAAGTGGAACATCATTAATCTGCTGAGTTTACCAGCAGGTTATTCTGAACCCAGTAGAGATGCTCCCTTCTATGCTTTGAATACCAGGGTGAAATGTATTCAAATGTATTCCTAGAGCATTACTCTACTAAATTTATTGATCATTACACACACAGGAACAGAAACACACACATACACATGTAGAGAGACACGCTCGCTTGGCTCGTTCTAATGAAGGCAGGTTGTTCCTGCCTTCCCTGCCTTCCCCTTCCAAGGGAGCTCTAATGGAATCTGATGTTCATCACTGGTACTCCAAAGATAATTTGACAACTGTTTTTCAGGTCTTAGGCAAATTTTATACGCCTCACTCTTTCTCAAAGACAACTAGGCAGTTTTTATATAACAATGCACTCCCTGCATCTACAGATGCAAGAACCAGCAGGAGTAAGAAAATAATTTTCCATGTCCTGTAGTTTACATTCTTTTCCCAACCCCCATTAGATATTGTATTCTTTAGCTAACAATCCTACTACAGATTTATGGTGAAATTACCATTAAGACAAGTCAACATGAAAGCAAACACATTTCTTTGTTTATGCATGGAAAGCAGACAGCAACGTTACTGAAGTTCCCATTTACAGTTGATAAAAAGCGGGAAAACCATGCCTATTTCAAGAAGACATCCAAAAGTCCCTTCAGAACGTGTAACAAGCTGTACATACCTAATCCACATAGCTGAGGTCTGAGGACATTTACAGGAGTGCACTTCACACTAGAAAGCATGCTTGCATTCATATTTCATCTTCATCTAAGTCAGCTTTAAATCATTCTCTAGCCCTGCCTGCAATTCTTTCTTGATGAAGTCAAGATCCATCCTTCCTCCCTTCCCTTCCTTCCTCCCTCTCTCCCTCCCTTCCTCCCTCCATCCATCCATCCCTCCATCCATCCATCCTATCTTTTGTTCACCAGCTCACTGACTGACTCCTCCTGCTTTTAAAGCATTGGCATTCCCTGGGCACAGCTAAGGCACAGTAGAAGGAGATACTCGACCCGGCCAGCCACTCCGGTGGCTGCACCCCGAACAGCTGGCTGGTGCACCCCGAACAGCTGGCTGAACAGAGCCCTCCACCAATGAGCAGGGTAATGCTCAAAGCCTCTCACCATGCACGTCATGAACCTGTGATATCCCCTGTGATCAAAGGGAACACTAATTAAGTTTTATTCAATCTATTAAAACCTCAATGGGCTGGAGAGATGGACAGAGAAGAACCTTCTGAAATTCAACAAGGGCAAATGCAGGGTCCCGCAGCTGGGGAAGAATAACCCCCGGGCTGGGGGCTGATCTGCTGCGAAACAGCTCTACAAAGAAGGACCTGGCGATGTGGGTGTACAACGAGCTGTCCACGAGCCACCAGCACCCCTGTGGCCAGGAAGGTCACTGGCATCCTAGGATGCATTAGGAAGAGCAACCCCAGCAAATCAGGGGAAGTTGTCCTGCCCCTCTGCGCAGCCCTGGTGAGGCCGTATCTGGAGTGCTGTATCCACTGCTGGGCTCCTCAATACGAGAGAAATACGGAGCTCCTGGAATGGTCCAGCAGAGGGGGATGAGAGGACTGGCACAACTCTCTTACAAGGAAAGGCTGAGGGAGCTGGGCCTGCTTGGTCTCGAGAAGAGATGGCTGAGAAGGGACTTCACTGATGTCTATCGGTATCTGAAAGGAGGGTGCCACGATGTTGGAGCCAGGCTCAGCTCTGTCGTGCTGAGCAATGAACAGGAGACCACGGGCAGAGACTGACACACAGGAAGCTCCACCTGAACACGAGGATGAACTTCTTTACTCTGCGAGTGACTGGGCACCGGAACAGACTGCCCAGAGCGGCTGGGCAGTATGAAGAATATTTCACTGGAAATATCCAAGAACTGTCTCCATGCAATCCTGTGCCATGTGCTCTAGGACGACCCTGCCTGATCAGAGAGCTCGGACCAGACACCGCCGCGGCGCCTGCCAAGCTGACCCGTTCCGTGACTCACTGATTCCCTGCGGCGGGACAGCAGCACGACGTCACCGGCGCCCGGAGGCGACGCCCCGCGATCTCCCGCGCTTTCCGTGCCTCCCCTTCCCTGCCCTCCCCCGGCCCGGCCCCGCCCCAGCTCCGCGTCCCGGCGCGACCCCTCCCAGCCCGCGCCGCCCGACCGCGGCTCCGGCCAATCCCGCCGGGGCTGCCGGAGCCGCCCGCCAATCAGAGCGCTCCGCCGCCCCTGCCTCCCGCCCCCGGCGCGGCGGCGCACCAATGACACGCGAGGAGACAAACCCCCATTGAGGGTCGGTTGAGCCGCCGCTCCCCGCTGCCCGCCTCGCCCCGAGCCGCCGGGACGTCAAAGGGAGGCAGGGCCAATCGGGGGCGAGGCTCCGTGCGCCGCGGCCAATGGGAGCGCGGCTGGCGTTGCGGCCCCGCCCCCCGCTCCCCCGCCGGCGGCGCGGCCGGCGCTCCCCCTTCCTCCCTCTCCTTCCCTCTCGCAGCAATGGCGGCGACGGAGCAGGAGCAGTTCTACGCCCTCCTCGGCAACCTGCTCAGCCCGGACAATGCGGTCCGCAAGCAGGCCGAGGTAACGGGGCCGCCGCGTCAGCGGCCGCCGAGACGGCCTGTCAGACCCGCTGGGCCTCGTTGGAGGGCGGGAGGGAGGGAGGAAGGGAGGGGGGCAGGGAGGCGGCGGGGCCGGCCGAGCCCCACGTGTGAGCAGCGGCACCAGCTGCCGCCGGGGCGGCCCGGGCCTTGCCCCGGTCGGGGCGGCGGGGCCGGCCGGTGGCGACCGTTTTGCCTGACGGGCGAAGGGCCCGCGCCGGCCCTTGGCCCGTGAGGGCGAGAAGGGTCCCGTTACTCCCCTCGGCGCCCGCCCCGGCGTGTCCGGCACCGCTCTCGCCCCTCGCCCGCCTCGAGACCGCTCCCGCCGTGGCCCGTGTGGGACCGTCGCCAGGGGCTGCTTGTCCCCGTTGCCCATGGCTGGCTCCGCCTGAGCCGCCCGGCGTGACGGAGCGCGGCCCCGGCCCCGCCGCGCAGGGGGGGCCACAAGCCGGTGGCGGCGGCGTGTGGGGGCCGGCTCTCGGTGGCTCGGGAGCGGAGGCGTTTCCCGAAGGAGGTCAGAGCGGGTGCCTGGCGCGATGGAAGCGCTGTTGTGCGCGCTCCCGAAGCGGCCCTCGCAGGGGCTCCGTGCCCCCGCCCCAGCTTGGCCGGCAGGAGCGGGACCCAGGTCCTTCCCTCTTGCCGCACGGGAGTTTGGTTTTTTAACTTTTCGGAACGGCCCCCTATGTGTTCAAGTGTTTCGTCAGCTAAGAAGTATTTCATCCGAAAGAAGTGTTTCCAGGATGCTGAGTTTCTCTTGTTATCAGCAAAAAGTTTTCAGACATGTTGTTTCAGCTGAAATTCTTTGTGGCGGCTAAGCCACGTTAATTCTTTCTCTCTGTCATGCTTAAGGCTCCATTGTCAAGCCTGGTGGGGAATCTCTCCCGTTGAATTAAATACCAGCGTCTAGGTTTAGCATGAATTCCCGCTGCATGGCTGCATCGGGTCTTTTATCGCTCTCATCACTCCAGCGGTCAGCAGAGTTCAGTGCATTGTTTGGCGAAGAATAAAAAGCATTATTCCTGCTGCTGCAGTGAAAATTCCTCAAATATGAATCCAGAGTGAGAAGGAGGGGAGACATATTTTTAGAAAGCTAGTGAAGTTCAGTATTGATAACTGCACTTTCTAGAGAGTCAGCAAGAATTATTCCCACATTCCTGAACACAGAGCTGCAATGGAGGCCATTCCCTGGGAGCTGAATTTCTTTCTCTTAACTGCCTACATATAACCTAAAAACATTTCTAAAAAAATTTGAGCTTTATTGGAATTGTAACAAAGCAAGTTCATTGTGCACCTGTGTCACAATGCCTATGAAATAAAACATTGCGTAAGAATTCTAAAGCTTCGATTCTTAAAACTGGTCAGAAAATTGCTTGAAACTGAGTTGGGGTGTTTTTAATTTTCATAAATACATGTGCACTATGGTAAATCAGAGTAAGAAACCCTAATTGGCATGATGGATACCAAGCTTTTCAAGTCTGGTAGTTTCCTATAAAAATACAAGGAATAGTATGACTTTTTACTTATTTATCTGCTCTGAATTTGTCATTACTTTCTGGATATTTCCAATGTGTGCTGCAAATTATTTAGTGGTTTAGGATCATTCAGAATGGAAGGGTTCTCAGGAGGTCTGCCATGCTCAAAGCAGTGTCAGCTCTCAGGTCAGATCAGGTCACTCAGGGCTTTGTCCTGCTGACTCTTGAAAACCTCTAAGAATGGAGACTGCACAAGCTCTTTGAGTTACTCACTCCTGCTTGACTTGTCCTCATTAGGACAGAGAGATCTGGACCCCTTGGAGTCTGAACCTCCTTTTTCAATTTACACCTGTTGTCTCTCATTTTTCCACCATGCATGGCTGTGAAGAACCCCACTTATTCTTTGTGGGTTAATGAACTGCAAGTAGAAACATAAATCTGTCTCTCTACAGTGTAGCTAGACTGACTTAAATTGTATATTTCTTAAGTAACATTTTTTTGGATAAAAGTGTTGCATAGCCTTTAAAATATTTGCTTCCTAAAATCATACAGGACTTGTACTTTGTATCCAGTGAAAACCAGTCAGAATGAGAAACTGATAGACAGCAAACTAAGCAGACTCAGGTTATTCCAGATAGGTTTGGTCGTTGAAATGAGAATGAGGGGTGTTCAGCTGAGGACTGAACTTGATAGAGATGTAGAGTCATATCCTGTTTGGGAGGATTGTAGTAAAAGATGTTAAAAAAAAAAGGATGAGGAAGAAAGCATGATGACTCCAAACTCAATTGATGTGAATGGATTTATATGTGTATAGTCTGCTCTTGTGAGACCCCACCGGAGTACTATGTCTCTGTGGCCCCTAACACAAGAAGGACATGGACATGTTGGAGTGGGTCCAGAGGAGGGTCATAAGGATGGTCAGAGGGTCTGAAGAGCTCTCCTGTGAAAGACAGGCTGAGACAGGAGGGGTTGTTCAGCCTGGAGAAGACTGGAGGCACCTTAGAACAGCCTTCAAGTACCTAAAGAGGACCTGCAAGAAAGGTGGAGAGGGGCTTTTACAAGGGCATGCAATAATAGGACAATGGGGCAATAGCTTTAAACTTGAGGGGGGCAGGTTTAGATTAGATATACAGAATAAATTCTTTGCTGTGAGGGTGTTGAGGTGCTGGAACAGGCTGCCCAGAAAAACTGTAATGCCCCATTTTGGGAAGTATTTAAGTCTAGGTTGGCTGGGGCTTTGAGTAACCTGGTCTAGTGGGAGGTATCCCTGCCCATGGCAGAGGGTTTGGAACTAGATGGTCTCTAATGTCCTTCCAGCCAAAACATTCTGTGATTATGTGTATGAGCTAGCATGCTCATAACTTGACTAGTTGGCTGAAATCTGGTATATTTATTTTACCATCTATCCTGGAATGTTGTCTGTTGGCTGTAAAAGCCTGTCTTCTTCTTAATTGTGTGTGTGTGTCTTCTAATAGAGAAACTTTTATTTACTTTGTTTTGGTGATTTTATACTCTTTTTAAAAATGCATTTTTCAGGTTTGGGAGAGCATAAGTATCAAGTGTAGAGAATAGATACTTTCTTGCATGTGTTATGCAAGTTGGCCATAGTGTGTGAGAAATTTGCACTTCTGTATAAGATAACTGGGGAACTAACTGTAAACTTTAAGAATACAGTAAGATGTAGCAGGATCTAGGTACATAGTTAAGAGTGTAGGCAAGACTGGTAGTAAGATGGGTGGGGCCAGCAAAGAAGTCTCCTACCAGCCCAGAGGGAAGGTTCTGTTTGGCCATATATTCCTTGTACCCCTTTGATTTAGTGTCCTCTGAATTCAGTTTACAGAATTGACAGAGTTAAACCATTGATCAACTGCTTAGGTTGCTGCCATTTTTAGTGAGTTAACTCAAAATAGAATTTTATGGTTATCAGAATTGACTTGAGGGAAGCAGCCTTTACTGTGCTTTGGCTGTCTATGAAAGCATAACTTCAAATCCATGCTGGGCCCGAGTTTAGGGAGCCGTCATGTTTCTGTATTAGTTTTTGGATTTGTAGATAATAGTGCAGTATAAATATATACATTCATGGAAGATGTTAACCCGAGAAAGACTTTCTATTCTGACCCTAAACCTCATTTAATTTTGCAGTCTCAGTGAAATTATTACATTAAATGTAGTGATTCATTGGGCATTCAGAGTCTCATTGACTGTGAGTGTATGTTGGCAACTAGAGAGAATATGAAATGTGGATTCACTTTGTGAAGAAGGCCTACTAGAAAGCAGGTACAGAAAGGGAGGAAGATTATGTCTAATATTAAATGCAAAACTGCTTAGTTGACAATAGCGGGTATCCTGTCAAGGTGTGTAAGAGTTTATTAGGGTATTGGAAGGAGCTACTGCAGAGTTGGAAATGGGAAGTAGGCAGGCAGAGAACTGATAGAAATGAACCTGGGCTTTGCAGAATAGGCTCATTCCTTGAGTTCAGGATGGGATAATGAATATTTGGAAAGGGTGAAATAATTCATCTTCAGGATTGTCAACAAAAAGTAATTCAGAGTTACTAAGTATAGAATTATTTAGCTTGTGATTCTGCTGCTCCTACCTACATAAGTTTAATAATTTTATTTTTTAAAATTGTTCAAAATGCGCTCATATACTATGTTTTGGATACCAAAAGTTGTTTTGCTGTGTCTTCACTCTAGCTTCTAAGTAACAATATCATTTAAAATGGAGATATGTATAAAATGCATGCCAAAAGCATGTAAGACAATGTAACTGAACTTAGTAAACTTCTCATTTTGTTAAGAGGATTTTCCTAAGGAGGAGACTAAATAGTTTCTCTTTTTGAAATTCAGGCAGGAGTTTAAAAAGAAGACGTTCTTTTTCAGAGTGTGTGGTTGAGACATGTGGCTGCCGCATAACATTGTAAAAGTTTTTAAAAGGTTCAAAACCAGAACTGATCCGATTTTTGGACTATACATTTGTCTGTGATTATTAACCTGTTGGTCATGGCTCGGTCTCAGGCTTCCAAATTTCTTAATTCTTTGATATGATAAAAGCTATGATGGATTCCCAGTAGGACATGTTTGGTGTATGTTGTATTTCTACGAGTTTATGTTCTATTTATATTTTGTAACTAATCTCCTAAGTGGCCAGTCATGTATATGTGGATCATTCCAATATGGCAGATCTTACTAGATAACTTAAGATTTTACTCATAATTTTAAAATAGGTCATACATTTTTATTTTGATAAGTTTAGTTTCTTTTTTCTGCTATGATTTTTTTTTTATTGGATGAACTGATGTTGTTTTAAAAGGAAAGTCAGTTCATATTAATGCTTAACACATGCTTTCTAATAAATGTTTACAATAAGCTGCATCTCTTTTTATGCAGGAGACCTACGAGACTATTCCAGGCCCATCAAAGATCACTTACCTCCTGCAGGCAATCAGGAACAATGCTACTCCCGAGGAGGTATGGCTCAATAACCTTGGATTTGTGCAGATTTTCAAGGGGACTTGGAGAAGAGGGGAAGAAGTCAGTGCTGATCATTTTGGGATAAATAAGCAAGTTTGGTGTTAACTTTTCACCTGTAGAAGTTACTCTTGCCAAAGACATCAAAGGCTAACATTTGTAGAATATCTTGACATTTAACTTTACCAATGGATTAATTAAAGAAGGGTTTAAATGTTAGCTGTTACCATAAGTAAGCATTAGGTGCTGGACTCAAAAAATCCTGATTAATAAAACCTACAACCTCTTCCCTGTAAATCCAACTACTTAGTAGCCTAATTAGAGCCTAAGTGAAGTAATCCCCATGCTCAATCTAAACACTGCATATAAACATACTGGGAAACATCCTGTGCATGTTTAATATGGTGCTGGTATCAGCGGGTAGTTTTGCATATGTTTTGTAGAGATCCAAATGCTGAGCAGTGGATAGAGCTTTGGGCCTGGTATGTGTCCTCTGAGCACATTGAATGTACCAGAGCCACCAAACACAGGATGCTGGAAGAGCTTCAGAACTTTAAACGTGCCTTGTCCAGGCTATGTGAAAGCTGGGTTCAGATCCCTCTTCATCTTGAAGGCTTTGTTTTGCTTTACCTCCTTGCAGGAAAACTAGGCTGAAGAAAATACCCCATCCTGTTTGCATGAGTTGGATGTCTGTGTTGTAGAGAGTGTAAGATTTGTAGGACTACCCAGACAGCAGTTTGGCAAATCCTGCCTCTGCAACCCAGTAGTTTTGGCATTTAAATGGAGAAACATGCAGATCGTGCTCCCAGTACCCCTTGCATTTGACATAGAAAACACCATTAAGCTAGATTTGGAATAACTCTTTTAACTGATTGTTTAACAGGTTTTCTCCTAACCAGATGCCTAAACTATGGGAATATTCACCTCTTTCCTCTGTTCTTATTTCATACTTTCCTAATAGCAAAGTAACACCATTCACAGAAGTGGAGGGGAGCATCTGACTTAGCAATTAGAACACTTCTGTGCCAGGTGGTGTGCAGTTTGTACACCTCAGTCTGAGGAGGGGCTTGTCCTTACTTCCTGCACTTGTAGACTCACTGTTATGAAGACTGCTTTCTATGCAACTGCCTTTTAAAGGGCTGTACAGAAAGGTGATATATATTCACAGTTTATTTGATTCATTTTATTTGTAGGACTTAACTATTTTAGGCTGTTACTTTGCAATTTTGATTTACCACATAAATCTTTGAGAGGAGCAGAAGTTCTGCATTTGTTTTTTCTTGGTTAACTCTGGTTTGGCAGGTTTTGATTGTGTCCTAATTTAGAGATGACTGGTAAAATAACAAATGCTCTGTAAAACTGTTTCTGCTGTTCTCACAGCCTTCTTGGAGGGCCCTGACCTCTCCCAGACCTCTGTCCATATTGTCACATGAAGGGATGCATTTCTTAGTTTGAAGACTGCTGTTGTGGACAGCTACCTGTTTAGCCTTTGGGAAGGAAGGCAGCCCAGGGATGCACCACAGTTCTGCCTTTGAGTTGTCTGTGGACCTTGGGCACTCTGTGCTTTGAATTCCACGTAGGACTAGATCTCAGTGTGCAAGTACATCTTTGAACCACGTGCTAAATGTTCTTTACTTCCATCCCTGCATATTTTCCTCCTTGAGGACTTGAACAATAAAACAAAAGTAAAATTCAGTGTGGCAGTGCTACACACAAGACAGTCAAACTTTTTCTTATAAAATGTGTAGGGTTACGTGGATGTTTTGAATATCAGTGGAGAGCATAGCATCCCAGATTGCTGTTCATAATTCTGCTGCTGACTTGCTCAGCAAATTGATTTTCTTCTTGTGCTTTATTTTCATCATCCCTAAAATACTAAAACATTTTAACACGCTATAAATTCTACTAATCAGAAGCAGTATTAAATTTGAAATTTGAGTATTATGACTACCTTTTATATTAATAACTTTAACACTTAAGTTGTATGTGAGCATCTGAGTAATTTAGACCTGCAGAAGACCTAATGCTGGGAAAAAATGTGCTCTCTTTATGCTTCATTGGTAGCTGGAATTCCTTCTTTGGGGATGCATGCTTTCTATTGGTCCTTCCCTAATTAAAAGCTATTGCTACTAAATTGCAGAATTTTAAAATGTTTCTTTAAGTACATATTTTTAAATACATAAACATAAAAGAACCTTTGGGGTGTGTGAAAAATACATATATTCTTTCTTAGAGTAGAAGAAACAGCCCTGGAGGTGCCATTAATTTAGCCATGTTTGTCATAATTAAATTGATAATGATAGTTTTTCTATGTAAGTGAGTATCTGCTGAGGAAAATATGCCAATTTTTATTATTAGAAGTCAGTAGCTCATTTGTCACTCCTTAAAACACTTGAATTTGCTTTAGGGATTTGGGGGATTGTTTTTTTCCTAAACTAGTAACTATAACCAGGAGATAATTCGTGTACTGTTGGTCTTGTGTCTTTCTGTATGCCTCACTACTTGTGTTTTTACTTTGCAATCAGTCTGTTTATCAGTCTTCTAATATTTTAAATTCTTCAGAGTTGGAAATTCTTATCCTTGGTTTCATAAAGCATGTAGTCCTCACCTCTATTCCCTGTCTGTCCACCTGTTAGTACTTCATGAAAAAATATAATATAATGTGAGTTCAGTGATTATCAGGTGTCAGGAAATCCACACTGAAACACGAGCAAGAGAAGACAGCAGCACAGTTTGTGCCCTGTTTAGTCCCAGTGAACTTGCTCCCCATTCGAGGCGTTTCTATGTAAGTTTACCATACTAATGAGGAAAAATTTAATCTTTCCCAGTGTTGGTGCTCCAAAGGATAGGAGAAAGAAAGATATCATTATATTTTGGTACCATGAAAGTTTCTGGACACATTGTTAGTAAGATTCCCACAGGCAGTGGGGGAAGAATGTCCTTCTGAACTCATGTTCCCTATATGACAGCCTATTGTTAGAGAATCTTGGCTTCTGATGGGAACTACAGCACACGTGGGCACTGTGACTGTTCACCTGCTGCCTTCCTAATATCTGCTAGGGAAGAGCTAATCCTACATATATGGTGGCCTTAGTCCACACTGGAGATGGTGAGCAGGCGATAAAGAATTACAGAGTTAGGTCCGTTCTACTCCTGCTGGTACAGAGACACTTTCAGTGCACTACTCTTTAGCTGTACAGAAGAGAGCTGGGTAGTTTAAAAAAGACAGTGAGTTTGGAGACTGCAGAACATAAGAATAGTATCTTGGGTGATGTTCTAGCAATACCTGATATTTACAGGGTATGTTGACACTCAGCAGCAGTTTGTGTTTCACACCTACAGGTTATGTCATAGTAACACTATTGGGAAATTGGAATTGGTTACTTTTGCTGCTCATTGAACAGTTTTGAATTTCAAAGGTTTATAAATGAAACTGTCATTCACGTGCACATTAAATAAGAAAATCTTAGAAAAAAAAAGAGTTTGGATTATTTTTTGTGACATTGCAACACACATAAGGTTTTATTACATGTGTTAAACTTTAGAAGTTTGGGAGGTGATTTTTAATTACTGTGTGTCCTTAAACACCAGTTGGTGAACATTCTATTGAGTTATTCATAGAGCTTCATGTGTCTTTTTGCTTTTACTGCAAGCGTTGCTCTATTAATTTTGTATTACTATATTTTTTGCTTCTTGTTCTTGTACAATTGTAAATGAATATAGATATGTACATGATATAGGTGTACACATACAGGATACAAGATTGTAATATGTGATTTTGAGGTTCCTATGCTTAAGTTCAAGTTTAAAAGAAGAAGTTTCATCATAGGCCTGCAAAACACTGAAAGCTTTGTTTTGACTTGGATTTGGGCTTTCTTTTTGCGTATGTGGCTTTTTTATTGTTCAGAGAAGAATTTTATTTGCCAAATTCTAACTGTAGGTTCCTGAATCTTTAGCTTTAAGTTTAGTTGAGAATGTGAAGGAGGGCTTACAGGTTAATTATCTGACAAAGTTGCCCCAGTAAGTCACTTTTTAATCCAGAAAAACCTGTCTGGATTATAATGACCTCATTAGGCCATTTAAAATAGAAAGAATTCATGCTTTAAAGATCCTTCAATAGCACAGCTAAGTTCTTAACTTGCCACAAAATATGTCTAAGGTTCAGCTATAGAAAAAACCTGAATACCTCAGTACTGTCTTTATTTCTTTGAAGGGCTGTAATTGTCAGAAACATAGTTGCAAGCTGATGTTTTTTTACAAAGTTATCATAATTGTCATCTGTTGCTTGAGAGGTATTCCATTCACCAAAGAAGTCTACACAATGGAAGTGTCATTTGGAAGCATGATGTGGATGTTCCCTTGTAGGGGCATGATTATCATGTCAAACACTTTAACACACACACTTCTCCTTCAACAGGCTCGGCAGATGGCAGCTGTCCTTCTGCGCCGCCTGTTGTCATCTGCATTTGAAGAAGTTTATCCAGCTCTGTCACCTGAGGATCAGACGTCAGTCAAGAGTGAATTGCTGCTCTTTATCCAGTTAGAAGTGCAGTCCACTATGAGGAAGAAAATATGTGACATAGTCGCTGAATTGGCCAGGAATTTAATAGGTACTTTGTTTATATTAGTTGATACTGTAGTAAAATGTTTATGTATTGATAGTAGTTGTATTTGTATGTCTTGTTCTCTACTCCTGCTTAGGCTTTGCACATGATGTGCTAACTGATTCCATGGCTTATAATAGAACCTAATATTTCTTCACACTATTTGACTAGATGAGCTCTTAAACTCTGCTTTTTCAATTGCTCAAGTTTAGGTGAGATTCTACTAAGGTTTATAAATGCAGTTTTGTGTAAATTGTCATGAATTATGCTGAGCATTGCATCAGTTTCTTTTTTTGAGTGCTGCTATATAGCAGTAAACAGAGATCATGTTCTGTTATGGAGTGTTTGTAGATTAAGCATTTCACAATATTTTACACTGTGACTTAGGCACATCTTCACATCAGGGAGTCAGTGATGACTGGTTTTCCTGCACCACTGATATCTCACCATTCTGAAGTTTGCTTATCCTCAAACATTGTTGTGTTAAATGTAGATGAAGATGGCAACAACCAGTGGCCAGAAGTTCTGAAATTCTTATTTGACTCTGTGAGCTCTCAGAATGTGGGACTGCGTGAGGCTGCTCTACATATTTTCTGGTAAGCTACATTTTTGTGGGATAGCCTAATCATGTCCTAAAATGAAAGAGAAACTGTCACAACATAATTAACTAGCAATCTTATTTATTTCATTTATTTTTTTGTATTGTGGCTTACTTAAGTGTATATAGTTACAGTCTGTAACTTAAACAATGGATAAGTTTGAAATACTAGTTTAACCTTAACTTGTATGAATTTTTATTAATGTTTTGGTATTATCCTTAGGAATTTTCCGGGGATTTTTGGGAATCAACAGCAACACTATTTGGAGGTCATTAAGAGAATGCTGGTTCAGTGTATGCAAGATCAGGAGCATCCCTCAGTAAGACCTTTATGTTCTTTTGGGATTTTAGTATGTTCTGAGCATACAAACTCAGTGCAGTAGTCTCAAATATAAAGGTTAAACGATAGATTTCAACCAGAGAATTGCACTACCTGAAAATTATGTACATATGGAATTTTGACTGTGCCTGCTGCAAACCAAAGGCTCAGACTCTTTTGTCGTCCTAAAGCTGACTGGCTGATCATATCTGCATTGTTTAGGCCCATATCTTCCCTAGTTATGCTTGGAGAAACGCAGTTGCAGTGGCCCCAGGCAGATGGGGTTTTAGCCAGCAGCACTGAGGGGTCAGAAACTCCATGTTAAATTCTCTTTTTGGCCTTTATGTTTAACAGTGTAAGTCTGTCGTGTCTCTACATACAGTATCTATGTAGATGGTACATGGTATGACTCAAAATTCTGAATATACAACAGCTCCTTGAACTGTTTGTGCATGTTTTTCTCTAAGGGTGTGTAAGCAAGCCTTGCTTTTCTGGAAGGCTTCAGATTAATTGATTTGTGCAGAGAATTGTACTTTGAAAATGTTTCTCTTGTTATGGAATATGCTGGGCAAGGATAGGAAACCCTGCTGTGATATATGGGTTCAGTTTGCTACTCCCCCAAGGATTACTTTTTCTGACCTTTGAAAGTCAACTGAATAACATTTTCTAAAGTACCACAAGTCATGCCTTTAAAGAAGAATGTCTTAAACACTTAGATCGCACTTCTTGAAAAATGAGACTGACACTTGCATGCACATTTGAAGTTTTGGTAGAAGTTGAAAACAATAGGGTTTTTTCCTCTTTCATTAAATGAAAACCACCAAAACAAAAAGCAAAACTAGGGACTACTTGCCACATTTTGTATTGTAGACAACATAGATGCTGAAGGTCTTCATTATCACTTTATCTTAATTTGAAGTAAAATTTAAAATCCCATGTTAAAAACTATCAGAGGCATGTTTCAGTACTAGTTTCTCACATTTATTTCTTCAATCATGTCTTTTAGATCAAGACTTTGTCTGCTAGAGCTGCAGCTGCATTTGTGCTTGCTAATGAGCTCAATGCTCCCCTTCTTAAACATTTTGCAGACTTGCTACCTGGAATCTTGCAGGTGAGAAACCAAACAAGTTACACTTAATGTGCCATTATTATCTGTATTGACTATATACAAATGTAAGTTATTGGTCTGCGAATTTGTGAATTTTTGCTGAGACCTGAATTAACTGAGCCTTTTAGCCAGACAGCAGTCACCAGCAAGATGAAGTGGAGACTAATAAAGAATTTTGCAAACAGAGGATAATTGATAGGGTTTTAAGGAAAATAGCTCAGCGCTGATCAACTTACGCAGTGTTACAGAGATAATTGAGTTAAAATTCATTGTAAGGTATATAGGTCAAAATCATACAGCTTTTAAATTAACCATGATATTGAAATACAAATATGGGTTACCCTGAGATTTGAAGTAATCTGTAATTGGGGAATTCATGGATTTGTGATATCCTGTATCTCTTCACTTTAGAGGAAAGCATTGAATTATTCTGAATGTAGATTCTCAGACTGAGAACAGAAGTCTGTAGAAATGATCTTTATTGTTTGATAAACTAGGAAATTGCAAATAAATGCTGTTTTAAGCTTCATATAATTTCTGAGGCTGGATTAGATTTCTTGGATGGATGAATTTGAGCAAAAGTTGAAATTCTAGTGTAAGATCATTTACTTTTGCAGAGAAGCTTATTGTAAACCAAACCAGAGACAGAAATGGTTTGACCTCTGAAGGATGACAATTTCACAGTACACTTCCCTTTCTATATCAAGAAATAGTGGAAGCAGCTAAGTACCTCTGATAATACAGGAAGTGAACTTCTGGTGATTTTAAATTAGGCTGAATTTACATTAAAGACAGACTTTTCACTACAGTCAGAGCAGCAGGTTCTTGTTGAGAGTGTGAGCTGTAAACTGTGTGTGCTCTGTGGCAAGCTGAAGAAAAATTTTGCCAAATCTACTGGCATCTGCAACTGATGGAATTCTGTTTGATCATAAATGCAAACTGAGAGGAATTTATTCAAATCATCTGAACTTGAAAATGGGCTGTAGTGTGTATAAGTTTTTTGATATTGAGGTCTCTATTTGGCGGTTGGTCCCTGTCCACGCCTTTGTCAATAACAATTTTGTTGTTCAAAAGTTGTAACTGCCTGAGAGGAACTTGGCTACACAGTACTGTGTAAGTGGGGGCGAGGCAGGGTTTGGGGTGGTCATACATTTGTCATGATGTGTGGCACTTAAATAGTGTGTGGGTTTTAGATTTCAGGCTAATAGCCCACTCTGTGTGCTATAATTTCAATGCTGGTATTACTCTTTAGACACTGTAATAACATATGCACTTGGCTCGCATTTTCAAGCTTTCTTTTGCTAATACAGAGCCCAGAGCTGTGCTATGAAATCTGTCTTTTTAAAGTATTCACTGCAAGAAGAACTAGATTTTCTGGCTGTGGTAACACAAGATGGATATGAAGATCCGGGTTTATAAATAGGAATGTGTTAGAATAGTGGTGAGTGACCTTTGGAGACAGTTGGATGCTTTTTTTGTTGCTGTTGAAATTAATTTTGTTGAAACACTGATGCAGTAAAAAAGCTAAAAATAAAGTTCTGACTTGGCATATCAGTCCTTTCAGTACAAGATCTATAATGGTTATGCTGGAAGTTGAACTTTTAAAACTGACAGTTGAAACTTTTACCCAAAGCTTTCTCTTGCAAAGGGAAGTAAAAGCAGATAGAACTTCACTGACTTCCTTGGACACTGTTTGATACTACAGGAAAGTGCTTTTGCCTTTTAGGGCTCACTTTTCACTTTGAGCTGCTTTCTTCAGAAAACCAATCTCGCTTTAAAAAACGGTCAGTGTCGCATGTGATATAAAATACAGTTTTGCAGAAAATTCCAGTAAATATTACATTGTCCTTTGAGAGAATCAGAGGATGTTGTAGCTATTAGACCAAAAGGCCTTAACCGTGACAGATTTTTTTTTCCCCAGAGTTTTCCAGAACATTTCTGGTACTAGAAGATGCTGCTTCTGTGTTGAAAATGTGGGTTATAAAAGTGCCATTATCAAAAATGTTGAATTCTAGACTAAAATATTAAAAATTATTTAATTACTCACTTCAAAAAATGTTTCAACACTAGGAAGACATAAAATACTTTGCTAATGAAAATTCCTTTCAAAATCTCAGAAGTGAGTGTAAAGACTTTTTCTTTGGAGCTTTGTTTCCTTCTAGATTCTAACACCATTGAGTAACAGTGTTCTGTTTTGTCTCTAAAATATCACCCTCATCAATTATAAGTAAGTTTTAAATTACTTTTCAGAATGTGGGTAGGGGTTAGGAAAGATAGTTGCAAAAAGCTTGATTTCTTTTTGTCTTTTCCATGTCTGTGACTGAAGGCTGAAAGGTCTGCTTTAATTTGGTGGCTCTGGAGGGATGTCTGGAAAAAACCTCTTTAATCTTGTGGTTCCTGGTGTTTATAAGCATAAGCTATTCAAAACTTTTCTCACATAACAGACAAAAGAGGAGTTAGGCTCATTTTCCTTCTTTCAGGCAGAGTTACTTCCTTTTAAATGGATTTTGATGTTGTTGTCAGAACCCAGTGGTTTTGCATGTTGGAGCCTCTGATATGTGACCTTAATTCTTTCTGACTGTCTGCAGTGTTAGGTTTGAACATTGTGAGCAATAACTTAGTTGTAGAAAACTTGTATTTTTGGATGCTGCATAGTATCCTGTTATGGATTTATGCACACAGGTCACCATAGCAGGGTCTGACTGTGGGATCCTGCTGAAAGTTGGAGTGAAGGCTTCTAATTAATTGTATTCTATTAGTTACAGCTTGAGCTGGTGCCTCCAGAGAGGGATCCCTACCCCAATTCATGTCACTCATTTGTACGTGTGCCACTGATAGCCCAGTCCCCGGCCCCTTACTTCTGGTTGGTGGTCTCTTGATTTTTTACTGGTTTTCACTGTTGCAGGACTGATCTTCTGATGAAGTTACTTCATTCTCTTGAAATTGTCTGCTTGATTCTTATCTTGTTCATTCAGCTTGTATCTGCTGGAATCAGCTAGTTCATTGCTAGAACCATTAGTTTTAACAAAAAGTTTATTCTGGTCAGTTCTTGTGGCCTCAGGCTTTGGCTGCTTAGGTACTAATACTAAATGAGACTGTTCAGAGAAACAAGAATACAATTAATGAAATTCTTTCTATAACACTGGTGCTATTCATAATGTTGTTTGGTTTTATTAAATCTTACCTCCATCTTATCTTTTTATAGGCTCTAAATGATTCCTGCTACCAAAATGATGATTCTGTTCTGAAATCCCTTGTAGAAATTGCAGATTCTGTTCCTAAGTATTTACGACCACATTTAGAAGCTACTTTGCAGCTAACTCTGAAGGTAAAGCTAGGAATGTTTTTTAAGAATCACTTTTTCCACCCCAAAACTTCTGTTCTAACCATTTGCTCTAATCTTCTGGGTTGTAGTTGTGTGCAGATGCCAGTCTCAGTAACATGCAACGTCAGTTGGCACTTGAAGTAATTGTGGCCTTGTCAGAAACTGCTGCTGCTATGCTGAGGAGGCATACAAATATTATTGCACAAGCCAGTAAGTATTTTCCTAATTTTCTTTGTTGAAACAGTCTTCTTTTACAGTATTAAATTGACTTTGCTGTTGGTCAGTGACAAAACCACATGTGAGAGCTTGCTGGCGCTCTTAACTTAAGAAAACTCAATTGAGTGTCACCTAATGGAGTAACCCCCTTCCTATTATGACTCTTCATAAATTAATCCATGCCTATGCAGGACCAAGAATTTGAATAAAAATACAGTGGACTCTTACTTGATGTTTCCAAGGAAAACTCTACTTGCATGCTTTTCAGATGGCTTTGGAAAATTTTACTGTAACAAAAAAAGGCATTTAGTTCTGAAGTTCTACATTTGGCGTTTGGTATGTAGGCCAGATACTCTGTGGTGCTGGCAAGTCAAGACTGAAGGAATTCAGCATGCGTGGTGAGTTAAAGCTGTGAATTAAAAAGTCAGATGCTGGTATAAATACATAGGAGTAATCTAATTAGTCTATTTAACATGCAGATGGTAAAGTCTTTGAAGAGGCACTTTTAAAATCAAGCATTATTATTTGAAATGCTAAAAATAAATGTCTTCTGGGTGGCCCCAGCATCAATGCTGTTTGCATTGGTGTTTCTTTGTCTTTTAAACCTTTTCTTTGACTAGGTCAGGACACTGGCACAGCAATGTAGCCTGCTTTTCCCTCTCACACTTGTGCTTGTCTAAATTCTTGCTTGTTTTCTGAAACTTGCATAAAAGGCAGCTTTTGCTGTGTGCTCTGCTCAAAAATACTACAATTTTGCTGTGTGCTCAGCATGAGGAAAGTTGTATGGATGTCACTAAAATTATAAAACTTCTGTTGGAAAATGTTGTGAACTGGATCTGCTTGGCTTAAGTGTTTAAAATATTGATGAGAAGTTTTATTTGCTAGTAGAGTAGTTTTTTTAAAAAGAGGTTCTTTAGGACATATTTTGGAATCTGTAAATTTTCAGAACACTCTATTTTCACTCCATCCTGTAGCTTGTTGGAATTATTTATGCTTGACACTTGCTGACCCCACATCATTACAAGCTTATTAGTTGTTCAGGAGAGAAGTACCTCTTACCTCTTTAGAATGTATTCCTATTATTTTGGGTTGCTAGTTGCTGTTTAGGAATGATATACTTCTATTAAGATAAAGCACCATATGGGAATGAAATGCCTTTCATTTTCAATTTGTCAAAAAATTAGTCTTATTAATATATCATTAAGGAGGAAGACATCTCTTTTGCAGAACTGGTAAAGCGGTCGTGTTCAGGGAATGATAAAAAGGTAGCAAAAAAAGGATTGCTTTTGTCTTGGCTTTGTGTCTTAGTTTAAAAGCCTTTCTGTTTTCATTCAACTGAGAAGTTGGTAGATCATTTGATACTCACAAAACAGGGACTGAGGTAAAATTGTCATCTTGTGCTGGTTTTTCTGAGCACAGTGCTGGTTTAGTTGTGTGTGTCCTTTGTGCCAGTTAGCTGCTCAGGAATCCACTTGGATTAAGACTTCCCTTCTTGAGCTCACAGGATTGCAGAGAGTTTTATTGCTCTGATAAGAAGCAGTCTTAGTGGGCTTATGCTTAACTTGTTTGTAAGAGTCTATATATTAGCAGTAATTAAATTTTGAGGGCTTGTTGGGACAATGTTGACATTTCTATGCACGCTGTACATTTTTTTTAACTCTTTGTGAAACTACATTTGCTGGCACCCACATTCATGCAAAACATCAAGAAGAAACAAGAAATTGTAGGTTCTAGATACAATGATGGCTAGATGACATTGGATGAGTGTGTCCTCAGCCTTGTTTGTTAGCAGCAACAAACACTGACACAACTTTTTGGAACCACAGAGCATTTATGTTAGATGGTGTTTGTCTTCCCTATTCCATAGCTGTTGTGACAATCCAGGGTTCTTATGTGTGTACTTATGCGTGTCTGTGTCTGAAAATCTTCTGGTCTGTAATACTTTGGCAGTTTTGGAGGTCTAGTCAGTGTCTATAAAACTGACATGTGGGCATCATGCTAGAGGGACCATAGTGTCTGTTAAGTTATCTTGATAGAACATAAGAGGCCTCTGAAGTTTTTTGCAACCATAGAATATTTTCTGTCTGAAAATACATACTCATATCAAGTAAATAAACCCATAATTTGATTTTTTTTGATACTTGCCCTACGATACTATCAGTGAGCAATATTTTTTTCTGTCATCAGTTGACCAGAAGTTTCTCATCTGTTCAGATATGTGGTGGTGAGTTTGCTTAGGGTATTTTCTGTCTGGTAGATTACAATAGTGTAGGTGTATTACAAAATTCAGCAGTTGCAGTATACTTGATCACTTCCAGTAAATCTCATTAGCAGCATGAACAGTTACAGGATGCCTACTAGTTTTTCAGGTAGGTTGCTGTAAAGGGCAGTTACCTGTGATGGCTGTCTTCAAGATGTGTGGTAGGCTGTGCTAAAAAATTGTTTAAGGTCAAAGGTTGAGTATTTGACTGAAACCTTTTGTTTCCAGGTTAAAGTGAAACTTTGTTGCATAAATGATACTAAATTCAAACAACTGCTCTGAGTGATTGGTGTGTGATACAGAGTAAAGAAGTGCTTAAGAGCACCTTACTGTGCTCTGAAAGCGCAAGGTAGACTTTTCACCCCTTGTGCTTCTGAAGGGCACAGCACCTGGTAGACTTGGAGCAGACAATCATTGTGCTCCTTCCTCCTGTAAGAACTTAAAAGAATGGGTGATGCTTATTGCATAGTAGTTTAATGCTGTGATAGAAATTGTGTAATAGTCTCTATAAAGACTTAGAATGAAAAGAATGGACAGTCTACAGAGGTAGGAGTAGAAAATCAATCTACAGAGGTAGAAGAAGAAAACTGGTGGCTTATAATGTGCAAGATATGTTCATTATACAAAAGAAAAATCTGCATTAGCTGGGAAAAAGGAAATATCAAGTTTTAAACCATGGTCTCATTGTAAGAGAAAAGCTTTATGCTAAGCGACTACTGTATAGATAATAAAATCTATTGTGTTAATAAAACTAAGAGTTCAGTACTATTCTTTCTTAATTGATAGTTTCTTTCACTAGTAAATGTTCAAAGGATGCTGTCAGAATTTCAGAAAAATTAAGGAAGTATATCAAAGTTCTTAAGGCCTATAATACTGGTTTTAACTCAAGAATATAGATTTTATTAAAGAATTTACTTTTTGTAATTGTCATGATCTACAAAAAATTTTAAGTCTTGGTAAGTTATACACTGAAGATTTTTTTATATTTCTCTGGCAATCAGTTCTGGATTATTGGCTGATATAGTTTGACAGACCTGACCGTCTGCTACTGGAAGAAAAGCTGGTTTTCTTCAAAAATTTTTGAAAATAGAAAACTTGAGAGTCATACTTGTTATTTGAGAATCTATTTTAAGAGATCAGATTCAGTTTAAAACTGTTTTCTTCAGTTCCTCAGATGTTAGCAATGATGGTTGACTTGGAAGAAGATGAAGATTGGGCAAATGCAGATGAGCTTGCAGATGATGATTTTGACAGGTAATTATGAAACCAGTTGTTTCAATGTGTTATCAAGGCTGTGGCTAAAGGCACATCTAAAGTGCAGAATGCAAATGCCTGTAATGCATAACTACTGTAATTTTGTTCCTTCGGTCATGTGCAATTTATATGAACACTACTTAGGCAGTGTTCAGCAAGGAAGTAAATTATTTAAGTCTTCATATTTGCTGCAATTAGACAAATTGCATGTCCCCATGTTTGCTGTTTTGTACTGTTATAGCTTTTCAAAGCCTTTAGCTTTTGGTTTTTTCTGTCATTGATATTACTCAGTTCAGAAGTCATTGCCTCCTAATCCTCTAAATTGAGGGCTAATTCTGAAGTTAGCTGGAAGCCATGTTGAAGCATATTGACCTGTTCATCATTCACAACCAATGTCTCTGTATTTTTCTGTATCTATGCCCTTGAAAATGTGTTGTTTTAGGAAAAAGATGACTTTGGAAGGATGTCACGCATGGCAGAATTCCTTGTTGGATTTAACTTAGTCCAAAAATACTACAATTTTGTTATTATTTTACATCCCTTGGTATGGCTAGCAATAGCTTATCTTGTTGTACGTTAGCAAGAAAGATCTAAAAATGTTCAGTCATTTGGATTTGCTTATCCCTACATGCTTTGCAGCTTGCTCCAAATTTTTACTGAAATAGTTTGCATACAGCATCCTGTTACATTTACTCTTGTCCAGCTACTGTTAGAGTGAAGTGGAAGAAAGCAGAAACAGGTGTAGGAGGTAACTATCTCCACACTTCTGGAAAGACATGATGTTCATTTACCAGTCTAGACACTTCTTTGACATACCTGGCTCATCCAGACTCAGATGTAATTAGTGTTTTGAGACAGTTTTATCTCAGAACACTTAGAGATCTTCACAGGAAAATAGACAATAGAAGAGATGTTCGTTTACCCTGAGCTGTAAAGCAACTTCTAATAGATAGCAGGCATGTAAAGACACCTGTAGAAGTGATGCATAGGAATTTATGGAATAATCCATTTAACCTTTGCCTTACTTGAAATAATCTTTTTACTTTGATTATGAAATTGAAAGTGAGCTGTCCTTTCTTCTCTCCCTCACATGGTAGACTATACCCTTTTAACCTGTTTCCTGAGTGCTGAAATTTGGTATACAGGTGTCAGACACCACCACTACATTCAGGTTTGTTAAGTATTTCAATCTTTTCAGTTAATAAAATTTCAAGGGGGAATAGAATATTCAAGTTCATATCCTTATCAAGCTTTTCATAGCGTGGAAATTTATTCAGGTGGCTTGCTTTAGGCAGCTTAGTAAGTATGCTGAATCATGCATTTGAGGTATGCCATTTCCTCTTTATTGTCAGCAGAGTAACTTCAGTCTTCTAAATACAGCTTAGCTGCCTACGGATTTTGTAAAGAAAATGTTCCTTTTCTTTGTTAGAAGTCACAAGTAGAGTGAGCACAGATCAGAAAACGAGTTCTGCTCAACAGCCTTAGCCTGAAGGAGCTCCTTTGGCCCTCAAAGTAATAGGAGAGGCTTAGACACAAACTACTGGACATGAGCTGGTCTCTGGTGATCATGTGTGTGAGGACAGTTTTTCTTTTAGCAGGGTCACTCCTGGTGCTGCTTTGTGCTTCCCACCATTGAAGCTCACCTTTGTGGAGAGCTCAGTGGCTGATGTGCATGTTAACGTCTCCTGGTGCTTGAGTCTTTGTAGCTTCATAAGACTGAAAATTTTGTAGTCCCAGGAATAGGCTAATGATCATCGGGCTGCGCCCTAGTTAGGGTGTGTTTGGATCTGATGAATGGGGATATGAGTCAGCCCACACAAAAGCAGCAGGGAATACTTTAGCATTTCCAGTTTTTTGTTGCTCTAACTTCATAAAGGAGTGAAATTCTAAAGGAGGAAAAGATTAATCCCACTTCCTCTTTTCTTGCCAAAAGCCTTGCAAACATTAGAGGATGTGTGGTCATTTTTCTGAGATAAACTATCTTTATTTCTTGAAACTGAATGTATGAATTAATGGTGGGAAGAAAGCTCAAGGAATGGAATTTCAGATGAAAGCTGCTGTTAACTTTAGTGAGTTTGCTCCAGTTTAACCCTGTGTGCCTATGCTTCATTATCCTGCTGGTGATGTGTCTATTTGAACATGGCTTATCTGAGGAACAAATACAATGCTGTCAATATCTTTGTTCACAACATGTGAGTTTCTAGATTATTTATGGTTTGTAATGAGACTTGGGGTTCAAACATAGTAATAAGAAGACTGTTTCTGACCCAACTGACTGAAACTTTAAAGAAGGGGGAGATTGTTCCCTTTGTGCATCATTACTCAACTTTTTCATCATCATGGGTATCTAGGTTGGACTGTAATAACCTTGAGTTACTACACTGCCAGCCATACCCAGACTGTAACAGTAGTTATCTGTGTCCTGGAAACTTTCTTGTTTATTTGTAGGGAATAATTCCATTGGGTGGAACAAATCACTTTGCATAGATAATGTTGGGCTATTCTAACTTCTGTAACTGGCCAAGAGTCACAAATTCCTCACCTGGACTGGATGTTTTCTGCCTGAGTCATTGGCAAGAAACCATGCTACTGGGTACAGCCATACAAGAAAGGTCTCTTGTGTGCCAAAGTTTGAATTCTGCTGGTTCACTTGAATCCTAGCAAGTCTGAACTGGTTTATGTTCTCATGACAAAAAGGCAATGGCCAATATTATTGCTTCATTCATTGCAATTTTAGTTTCTTCTTTCTGGTTGTATGTAAGTGCTGTGAAATTCAGTCTGTACCTTCAGACCTAGTGCTAGTAAGATTCAAGTTTCTTTGGTAGTAGACTCAATCAGCGGCCTGCAGGTAACAAAAGTCTCAATGAATAGTAAATAACTATTTTGTGACTGGTGTATGTGTTTTCAGATTTGGGTATGGTTTATTTACTTAAAGAGGCTCGTGTTTTCAGGTGGCAAAAGTTTGAAGGCTAGAACTTCAGGGAAGAGCTCTCTGTTGGACTGCTTGTTTTATTGTAGATATCAAACCACTGATATTTGTGTAATTGATATTTAGCAATGCAGTGGCTGGTGAGAGTGCGCTGGACAGGATGGCATGTGGCCTTGGAGGGAAACTTGTTTTGCCTATGATTAAAGAACATATTATGCAAATGCTTCAGAATCGTAAGTAACTGCATTTTCTTTTATTATTTTTTAACAATTCTGTGCTTTCCAGGAACTTCAATACCTCTTAAGTCTTTTTGTTTAGCTACTTGATATGTTATTATACATTTCCACTTTTGATGTCAGCAGCAAAAACTGTAAATGCTGTGAACTTGAAAGTTTATACTTTCTCTTAGACTGATTTATTAAACTTACACAGAGTGCATTACAACATTTTTTCTGGTACATGGACAGGTGAGCAGAGATGTCATAAAAACAATACAATTTTTTTAAACTCTGGGAATTACATAAAAATAAGGGAAGACATGGGTTTTTTCTATTTCAAAATATTCCCTCTAAATACCTAAACAGACCCTCACAGTACCTTAAGTTTGTCTAAAGTGCCACCTTTTTTTCTGTAGCTCAGTGGTTTTGTTTCTTCAGAAGTGCTGCATTTAAGTGCAATTTTAATACATTTACAGTTTGTAGAGGAAAACTTGTTTTTTTTCCCCTTGTAATTTGATAGACTGAGGTCATTGGTAGGCTGTCTGTTTGGTATGCTGATTTTAATAGTTGTTTCATGAGATGTTTCTATATATTCTTATCAGTTGTTTTGTATGCTTCTTTTCCTCTTAAAATACCTGTAATGCCTGCTCAGCCAATGATTCAAAAAATACTGTGCATTGCTTTCATGAGCTTTCACTTGACCTGTGGTTTGAGCCTTGGGAGTAGAAGATAACATAGAAGATCTGGGTACTGTTTCTGGCTTCATGGTTTAAAACCCAGTCCAGGAAAAGCTGTTAGCATTTTGGGTATGGAACAGAGGGCTACTCAAGGTAGCACCTGCTGTATGTGAAAACACTTAAAAAGTCAGTTTGGAATCAAAGTTTTTTCTGTAAAGAAAGTTTTATTAATGAAAGGAGCTAACCTGACTCAGTGTTGGTAGCTTCTAGGCTAGCAACTAGCTAATTTTGTAGTACATTCAGAGAAGTGTGGTCTAATAATCAGTGAAAGACCTGACTCCTGTGAAGGGGGGGTCATGAAATTCATACCTGATGCTTGTTTTCTTGTGGGTCAGATCTGTCCATAACCATTAATACATCCAAATACAAAAGATGTTGTTTGGATTGAAAGTTCTCACTGGTAGGGATTTGGGAGGAAAGATGAAGACACTCAGATTAAAACATTAACAGTACTTTCAGGAGTCAAACTTTTCCTTCTCCTATCCCCTCTTTCTTACAAATATTTATTGAAATAATAATCTAAGACTTTGGAGTTTTGATTGGGTGGCCAGATAGTCCAAAGAAGATTGTGTTTCATTTTGTAGATTCATTCATTTCAAGTTTGGAATACATGCTAACAGTAATGCTGTGGAAGTCACGAGGTGTAGGCTTAACTAGGAACACCTAATGAACAGAAGTAGCACAAAATAAACTGCTGCTTTTCTATTGTACCTTCTGTCAAGATGATACTTCATTGTATCCTGGTCAGACAGAAGCTTGAGTGTCAGGATTCTACTGATCTGAACTGTGATATTCTTCATTCCAGGAATGTAATATGTTACTAGCAGTAATGAAATATTGAGCTATTTTGGGAGTTAAGTTCTGTAATGTGCATTTCCCACAGGTCATTTGGTAAACCTGTTTATTCCTTTGGTTTTCTCTTCTGTAATTCCAATGATTTCTAGCACAGAGAAAGATTTTTGTAAAAAAGAAATAAAATAAATTGGAGTTTCTCACATGTTGTTCCAAAAAAGGGAAGTGGGGCATGAAAGATTCATTTCAACAATACCCACTACTCTGAGAATAAGTTAATACGACTTGGAGGTGGGGAAAATTTACATTGTAAGTGGAATGTTACTGTTCCTACAGCCTTGAGAAGACTGCTGGAAAGTTTAATACCAATCATTTATTTGTTTTAGATTCAGATACTGTTTGAGTCATTAGACCTTTTTCTTGAGGAAGATATGGGCTCTTCTGGTGATACTAAAACAGAAAAGCGATGGGGGAGAGGAAAATAAAAATACTAAAAATACTGTCCTGATATTTGCCTGGTCAGCTTATTTAATTAAAATGCAGTTTCCAGGTATTAGTACTATGTATGTACTTCTATCAGCAGTTAAGTATTCTTTTTTCTAGGTCTGGATTTGGCCTGGATTTAGACACTCAATTTTTTGTGCATCTCTGGAAGTATGTATGAGGAAAATGGAAAAGTATTTAACAAATCCAGTAGATGCATCAACTTCCCTTCCATCTCCTGCTCTTCACTCTGCCTCCTCCTGTGTCCCCCAGCCCCTGCAAAGAAAAGGTGATTCATCTTTGTGGTCCTTGGTAGTTTCCAAAATGAGTAACACTTCATTTTCACTCTTTCATAGCTGACTGGAAGTACAGGCATGCTGGTTTGATGGCACTCTCTGCCATCGGAGAAGGTTGCCACCAACAGATGGAGGGAATTTTAAATGAAATTGTTAATTTCGTTTTGCTATTCCTTCAGGATCCTGTGAGTATAGTTCTAGTAATTACTTAAAAATGTTTTGACTTCTGCTCTTACAACTGCTTGTTAACTGTTCGAGGGAAATACTTTTTCAGCATCCCAGAGTAAGATACGCTGCTTGTAACGCTATTGGACAAATGGCAACTGACTTTGCACCTGGGTTTCAAAAGAAATTTCATGAGAAGGCAAGTAGTAGAGTAGTACGGATAAAATGTGGTAAAGTTATGTCCCCTTCAGAAACTTGTTGTCTGAAAAAGGAGTATTTCTTTTTCAGGTGATAGGAGCTCTCCTACAAACCATGGAGGATCAAGGCAGCCAGCGTGTTCAAGCCCATGCAGCTGCAGCACTCATAAACTTCACTGAAGATTGTCCCAAGTCACTGCTTATTCCATATTTGGATAATCTAGTGAAGCATCTTCATTCCATTATGGTGATAAAATTACAAGAGGTATAATACACTGAACAAATTGTTTGATGGAGGGTAACCTTGTCACATAAGCAGAATAAATATAGCTGAACTAAGACCTCAGAAATGAGCCAGTATATGTATCTGCTGATGTTGGTCTAAATTGACAAGAATTAGCATATGTGCAAAAGCAGATTTTTACATTTGGCATGCTTTTAAGTAAAATGTGTGCTTTAAAAATATAACACTTTATTCTTCCTCTTTCCAAGTTGATACAGAAAGGCACTAAGCTAGTTTTGGAGCAAGTTGTGACTTCAATTGCATCAGTTGCAGATACAGTGGAGGAGAAGTTTGTTCCCTACTATGATTTATTTATGCCCTCCTTAAAACACATTGTTGAAAATGCTGTTCAGAAGGAATTAAGACTTTTACGAGGAAAGACTATTGAATGCATCAGTCTTATTGGTCTTGCTGTTGGCAAAGAAAAGGTAAGCTCAGATTTTATATAATGGTCTGAATACATTTTTAATGCCTTTATTTTTTGTGGTATTAGCACTGAATTAACATAATCACTTGTTAAACATACAGCTATATTGTTGCTGATTTCTATGCTTGTCTTTGTTTCCATTTCTGAGATGACTGTGTTGCTGCTTAGGTTCACAAATTTGCAACAGAATCTTATTCTGGTAGCTTAAATAATTCTTGTCACACTGAAAAATGTTGAAAGCAAGAATTTTTTTCTTCCTTTGAGTTTGTGTGGAGTTTTTTGTTTGTTTGTATTTTGCCTTAAGAAAAATGACACAGCATCACATTTAGGCAGTGTCAGGAGCAAAATGTGTGCAGGTCAAAGGGAACTTAGTTTTGTTGTGGATGCTTGAAAAAGTTTAATTTAAGAGAGCATTTAAGTCTCTGAGAAGTAGCATCTTAATTTGCCTTTAAAAACATAGCTGTTTCCTGTATCTAGTTTATGCAGGATGCATCAGACGTTATGCAGCTATTACTGAAGACACAGACAGACTTCAGTGATCTAGAAGATGACGATCCACAGGTATGTTAAAATTGTGTCTTAATAGCTTGTTGGTATTAAAAACATTCTTTGTATACATGACGTTTCTGCCCCCTCCCTGGCCTTTCAGGCTAGTTGTCCAGCCTGTCTTAAAAACTTGACATTGAGATGGCCCTAGAATCTTTCACAGAAGTGTGGTTAGGAAATGAGACTTCCAGGACCTGTATTTGCAGAAGAAATCTGAGCTTGCTGTCACCTTCTTATAAATAGATCAACAAGACTTGTTAAGCAGCTGTTCTAATGAGCAGACAGCTGTTTTAATTTGTATATTTGAAAACAAATGCTCCTCTGAAAACATAGGACTGCACCCTTTTTTACTTTTTGCTCTATTTTACCATTTTCAGGAAAGTGGCTTGGTAATATTGTTTAAATCTGGGAAATATTTCAGAAAAAATACTTTTTTTGAACAGGCACTTGCAATGCAATCATGAATCTTATACTGTTACATTTTTACATGTATAGCAACGCTTACTGGAGGTGCTGTCAAGGTTTTGCTAGACTTGGGATGTCTTTTGAAGATGCATCCTTATGTGGGTTGCATATTGGGTTACTTCTCTTTGAAATAAACTTTATGGACTGCTGACAAATTCTTTTCAAAAGTTCTATTGTGTAATGCAGTTCCTTTATGCCTTCCTTTTACACGTGCATTAAAATAAAATGTAAAAATTCTGCCTTCTCTTTTCTAGATTTCTTACATGATTTCTGCATGGGCCAGAATGTGTAAAATTCTTGGAAAGGAATTTCAGCAATACCTTCCTGTTGTCATGGGACCTTTAATGAAGACTGCATCCATTAAACCTGAAGTGGCTCTTTTAGACAGTAGGTTTAAGATGATGTTTTGCTTGAAAAGTATATTGAAATAAATGATTTTGTAGCACTTTTAGATTATTTTTCCTCCCCTCTGTATAACAGCACAAGATATGGAGAATATGAGTGATGATGATGGTTGGGAATTTGTAAGCATAGGTGATCAGCAGAGTTTTGGAATTAAAACTGCAGGCCTTGAAGAAAAAGCAACTGCATGCCAAATGCTGGTGAGTAATAAAATGGTTTTGATGATCTATGTGTTTTTGGTCAATCAAGTCTGAAGCCAAAATCTGTAACCAAAATATTCTTTTTTGTCTCACGTGAAAGAGTGTTTTGAGTGATACTGCTTAGTTTGGATTACAGGCACTTAGTTGCGTGTGGTTTACTTGATTAAAACCAGTTTATTTACTTAGGAGTGTAAAATTTTTTAAATGAGCAGATGTTTTTCCTTTGTTAGCAAAACTTAAGGAATTGAATAGGTTAAAAAGTAATTCCTTTTTGCAAATATTGCCATTTTGGAATTTGGTTTGAAAAATACATGCATGCCCTAAGAGTGAGAACTCATGCTGCTGTCAGGGTTTCTTAAATTAGCACAGTTGAGGGAGAAGGGAAATGGATTATTACTTGTTTTTTAAAATAAACTAAAAAAATCCTTGGACTTCTAACAGTCTCCCTCTCACCTTCACATAGTTGAAAAATGTAAGTATTATCCCTTAAAAGACACATATCTATGCTCTATTTTTCAGGTTTGCTATGCAAAAGAGCTGAAAGAAGGATTTGTGGAATACACGGAGCAAGTTGTAAAGCTGATGGTTCCATTGTTGAAGTTCTATTTCCATGATGATATCCTATTAACAAATTCCACTGTGAAAACGGAAACTTGGAATCAAAATTGAGCTTGCTATTTTCCTAGATGAATTGAAAGTGTTAGTGCTAAAATAGTCTGTGGCTTTATAGCAGAAATGGTTTCAGAGAATGTTGGTTTACACACCCTATTTTAGGCAATAGATTCCTACTTTTCCCCCTAGTTTCTTTTTAAAAAGCAATCAGTAGAAAAAGCAATGTTTGTGTAATAAAGCAGAAGAGAACTTGAACAGCTTTTCTATCATGGCCTGAAACAGACTTGAAAACACTTCCTATGATTTAATCTATACATAATTAAGAAATCAAATGCATGGATTATAATGAAATGAATTTCGGGTAGAAAACTAAGAGCTTCATTTGGGTGGTGAGGTCTTAAATTCTAAGCACTTTGTTGGCGTTGATTGCTGTCTTTCCTTAATAATGACACGTGTCCGAGTGGCAGCCGCAGAGTCGATGCCTCTCCTTCTTGAATGTGCCAGGGTTCGTGGGCCGGAGTACCTCACGCAGATGTGGCACTTCATGTGTGACGCTCTCATCAAAGCCATTGGGACGGAGCCGGAGTCTGATGTCCTCTCAGAAATAATGCATTCTTTTGCCAAGGTAACGTTCTTACAAATTTCCTGGCGTTACTGTTTGTCGCCTTTTGAAATAAGAACAGACATGTTTGGTGTTCTTTAAATGGCTCGAATAAATGCAAGGCTTCCTCTACAGGAAATTTGTTGTGACTATAAATGTTGTTAAAACTGATGGAAAAAGTTGTCTTTTATTTTGCAAGAATACCAAAGTATTAACCTAAAACTGTTACCAAATGTTTTCATTTTAACCATAAGCAACAGAAATTATATGAAATGTACAGTGGTACTGTGCCGTACTGGTATAATTATAATACAATTATACAAATGTATGCTATAATTATAATAATATAGCATTGATTACAGTATGACTGTTCTTCTAATATTATTCCTGCTAGGGATCCAGAGCATGTATTAATATTCTTTGTGTGCTTAGATTTCATTAAGACTGCTCATATTAAATTTTAAAGCTGAAAATCTGATTGTTTTATTTCACAAGTGCATTGAGGTAATGGGAGATGGATGCCTTAACAATGAACACTTTGAAGAACTTGGAGGAATACTGAAAGAAAAACTAGAAGAGCACTTTAAAAATCAAGAATTAAGACAGGGTAAGTTAACACAAATTCTGTTAACATGGGATATGGCAGTTCTTTAAAGCAGAACTTCTAATTCTTTCTGAACACAGAGAAAGATCTGTTTAGATTTCATTGATTTGTGTATTTATGCAAAGTAATTGGACTGTGAACCAACAGAATCCATGAGTTGTAAGCTCTTGGAATATGAAGATAGCATCACTTTCAGCAATACTGTAGTTTAATCAAGTTAATGGACATATTTACTTGAATGACAGTGCACATCTATGGTGTTATCATTTCCATGGGTTTTTTTCATCTGAAGTCTTTGCAGTTTTCTCAAAGCAATAGTAGTTTCTTATTTCTAAGTACTTTTCTTGTCTTTGTGGACTTGCTGGTGTGTTTGTT
Organism: Anomalospiza imberbis; assembly: GCF_031753505.1. NCBI lineage: Eukaryota > Metazoa > Chordata > Aves > Passeriformes > Viduidae > Anomalospiza > Anomalospiza imberbis. The sequence continues at coordinate 107,333,504 of NC_089682.1, forward strand.
TCTATTTTACGTGCATTTTTGCACATTCTTAAATTGAGCTGTCCTGTACTTCGTCCTTTTCTGTGAAAGTTTTTTGAAGCTTCTTAAAAATGGAAAATTCCTGTTGCACTGTCAGCTACTGTTTCTTGTTTTCTAAATTTGTTTCTGCATAGTTTTTCCCTTTCACAGGCTTCTTATGCACTTACAATTAGGTAGTGGGTTAATTATTTTTTTTTAAATTTAGTGAAAAGACAAGATGAAGACTATGATGAACAAGTTGAAGAGTCATTACAAGATGAAGTAAGTTAGTTTGGATTGTTTTTCTACTCATCAAGTACCAGGATGGAAATATTGCACAAATAAGCTTTTGACTCATTTAGGACATAGTGCATCCTCAAAATTATTTCTTCAAACAAGAATCTTGTTACCATAGTCCTTCAAAACTTACAGTATGAAGTGGGTCACACTACATTTGTGAATTAGAAAATATGAAAGGTTTCCTTGTCTAATATGCTGAAGTAAGAAGTTCAGGATATAGCTTTTTATTTTCTTCATCTGCTCAAACAATTCTTGCATGACATTAACACTGATACAGATTTGACAGCAGACTATTTAATAACAGAATAGGCCGAGTTGAAAGGGATCCACAAGGATCATTGACTCCACCTCCTGCCTCATCACAGGGCATCCCTAGGAATCACACCATGGGCCTGAGAGCATTGTCCAAATACTTCTTGAGCTCTGTCAGGCTGGTGCTGTGACACCACAGAAGTGGTCATCTCTGGAGAGCCTGTTCTAGTGCCCAACCACCCTCTGGGGAAAGAATCTTTTTCTAATACCCAACCAAAACCTTTCCTGACACAGCTTGAGGCCATTCCTTTTGGTCCTGTCACTGGTCACCACAGAGAAGAAATCAGTGCCTGCCCCTCATCTTCCCCCAGTGAGGAAATAGTAGACTGCAAAGAGGTCATCCCTTGGGTCTAGCCTTGCTGGCTTGCTTTTTCTTTGAGCCTTGCAAGCTGGGTGGCTCTTAACCTTGGGCCTCTGTACCTCTGTTTTCAAGACATCTGGTGTGTCATGTCAGGAGCCTGTCTCAAAAAGAATAGCCCAAAAACAGTGTCAGAAAAGAACAGGATAAACAGCTGCTGTCATGTGTTTGCTTATGAGAGAATACCAAAGTGACTACTTAACTACTTACACACTAGGGTACCAAAGTGAGTTAATAGTTTAAAGTGGAGGTGATTGTAGAAGAGATACAATAATTTTATTAAATCATTATTACTATGGAGAGAGAGTAATAATGAATGAATGCTGCTGCTGCTTGTAACATGAGACAAAGGATGCTCAGTAAATTTAAGAGCTAAGAATTTTTTTTGCTGCACAATGCAGGTGTGAATCTTGATCACATGAGTTTAACCTGTATGCAGACTCCAGAAATCATACCCATATATAAATACTGTCTTAAATAACAGTGCAGTTCTTGACCCTCTTTTTAGGCTTTTTAGAATTAGGCCAGCATTCAAGAGGATATATTTTTGTTGCCTCCAAGACCCTTTTATTCCCTGTGTGTCACTTTGTGCTGAGAGAAAATGCAAGCAGGCAGCAGTTTCAGAAAAGCTATATCCCTACTCTGCAACAGAGTTGCAAGGCATTTTTAAAAATATTCTAATGTTTGCGATTGTTCTGTAAAGTCTGGAGAAAGACTTGTCTGCATTACCCTGTGAAAGGAGGTGTGGGATGAGGACATCACTTGCCATATGGACAGAATTAACAAATGAGTAACCTTTGGTCTCAGAGTATGTTTATGTAGATCTTACCCCAAGGCAGCAGAAATATAGGAAGCACAGAAGTAATGAAAGTTATTAAAACAGTAGTTTCAGATCCAGCCTTCACTTCAGCAATAACTAAACTGCTGATTTGATAGAGAGCAGGTGTACACCAAGCAACAGTTACACTCTCTTCCCAAGCATCTGTTGTCAACTGGTGGTCGACAGTCAGTACCAGGCTAGGTGGACCTTGTGGTGTGCTGGAGCAGTTCTCTACCTCTTAATGTCATTGTGTGCATGTTCCAGGGTTCCTGCTTGAGTTGTGTCTTGATGATGCAGAAATTGGCTCGCTAGGAAGGGTTTAAATAACCAGTTGTGGGAAGCTGCCTGTTGCACAAGAAACAGTTACTGGTTTGTCACCAGAAGGTGAGAAAGGTGAAGGTCACTAGGGACCAGAAACCAGCTGTACTGTTTTCCCTGCCTGTTAAAGTATAAACTGGTTAAAGGGACCACTCTGAGCACAACAGAAGTTGCTGTAGAAGAAAGTTAGAGTTTTCCCAGCACAAATGTGGCCAGGGACTAATCCTCACCTATAGATCTAACTTGAATTGATAGCTCTGAGGTAAGGCTCTTTATTTGACCAGTTTGATGTATTAACTGGTCACGGTGAAAAATTAATTTAAACAACAAGAGGAGGAGAATAATTTTTGCCACAATCTTCATCACAAAGGCAGTTATCCATTTACTTTTCCATAAAAGCTTCTTAGGGTATCTGTAAGGTACAAAGAGGAAAAAGGCCTTTTGCTTTCTGTAAAGGGGACACACTGAAGCAGCAAATTTGCACAAGACAGTTTTGTCTTGATCTGATTTTTCTGTCCCTGAAACAAGCCTGGAAGTCCTAGCCAACTGAGTTCTAGCAATCAACTTACCTTTTTAAGAAGGGTGAAAAGGAGAACTCCTGGAACTACCCGTTGGTCAGTCTCACTCTGTGCCCATTACAATCATTGAACACGTTTTCCCGGCGGCTGTGGAAGACAGGGAGGTGTTTAGAGACAGCTGATAGAGCTTCCAAAACGCAAATCGTGCCTGATTAATTTAGTGGGTTCTGTGATGCAGTGACTGTGTTGATGGACTAAGGAGCAACTGATGTAATCTCTCTTGACTTCTGTAAGGCCTTTAAGAGGGTCCCACACAACACCCTTGTCATTAATTTGAGGCGATCCATATTTGATGAATTCAGCAGATCTAGAATTGACTGGGTGGCTAAGTTAAAAAAGTTCAATTCAGTGCCTCAATATCCACATGACAGTAACAATTTATGTCCCTCAAGACACTGGAACATGTTGCCTAGAGAAGGATGTGGGTGCCCCATTCCTGGGAATGATCAGGGCCAGGTTGGGTGGAGCTCTGAGCAACCTGGTGTAGTGGGAAGTGTCCCTGACTGGTAGGATGTATCCCTGCCCATGGCAGGGAGTTTGAAACTAGATGATTTTTAAGATGCCTTCCAACCCAAATCATTTTTTTACTCTATCATTCTGCAATCAGACAAATAATTGAAAATAAGCAAACTTAAAACAAAAAGTTTTACAAAAAAAGTCATAAATCGACTTTATTCCATTAGTTTAGACACCTTAGCACTTTGTGTGAGTTCCACTCTGTTAAAGATTTTTAGTCTTCATGTGAATTGTATCCTTTTCCTTTCAGGATGACAGTGATGTTTATATTTTGACTAAAGTATCGGACATTTTGCACTCAATATTCAGTAGTTACAAGGAGAAGGTACTGCCATGGTTTGAAAGGTTACTTCCACTAATTGTCAACCTAATTGTAAGTACCTTGTTTTCCTTTAATTTAAATTTATTTATTTCATTTTTCTGATGCATTAATATGCCTTCCATGCTGAAGTCTTAGAGAACTTGGTAGATGGAATGTAGCAATTACTGGTTTACAAAATAGAAGGTTTATTCTAGGTCAAGGATGACCTAGATCATAGTGCTGTTACCCTATGCTTTTTGAGCAGGCTTGCTGCTGTGCTACTTAAAATCTGTGTTGCAAGACCCAGGATCACTGACACACAACTGTTTTGAGAAATTTAATTTCCTTGAGACTGTCCAGTATCTCAAAAATGGATTTCAAGAGGAGGGACAAAAAATTGTTGCAGACTCCTAGGGAAAAATGGAGACTGATACATGTAATTGAGTGTGAAACAGCGGTGGAAAGATAGACACCTGGATTTTGTTTTGTTCACGGTATTGCTGGAACGATTGCTACTGTAAATTACATGGTTTTAGGATTGAATTTAGCCAATGAAGATTTGAACAAAAGTATTAGACCACTGTTCCTGTGGTTGTTGTTGATATAATCATTGGCTGTACAATAATTTCAAGATGTCTCAGCTGTTGGGTGTTTGTGCCACAGTGTCCGCATCGGCCGTGGGCAGACCGGCAGTGGGGGCTGTGCATTTTTGACGATGTGGTGGAGCACTGCAGCCCGGCCTCCTTCAAGTACGCCGAGTACTTCCTGAGGCCCATGCTGGAGTCAGTGTGTGACAGCAGCCCCGAGGTTCGGCAGGCGGCTGCCTACGGAGTGGGAGTGATAGCGCAGTTCGGCGGGGACAGCTACCGGCCCGTCTGCCCAGGTATGGACCCGTGGCCGACGGAACTCCCTGAACGTGGGGGTTAAAGGAATGAAAATGGTGAGGTCTGTTCCCCTTGGCAGTGCAATAGATTGCCAGTATTGCCTGTGTCGTAGACTGGTGATGGATTGATAAAGTACCCGAGTTCCTCAGGCTTTTATTGTTTTCTACTTAGTAGCATTTCTGTTGCAGCACTGACTGCTTAGCAAACTTGATTTACATATTCTTTTTTAAATATCATCTGGCATGCAAATGTTAATTTCATAAAAACCATCTTTTTGATACACAGCTGTCTCGTAGATGCTTTCTGCTAATATTGAGGTGGTTACATATTAATGCAAAAGCCTTTGGATGTCTGGAAAAACACAAGAGTCATATTAAGGGATAGTCTAGAATATGACTTGTGTGGCTCTCTGCTTTCTGATTATATAAAAAGGAGTCTGATTTCTGTAAAGTAAGAAGTGAAATGACTTATCAGAAAGACTTTGTCTGCTTTCTTTCTGAATGTTTCAAATTTCTTTGAAACTTCAAATTCATCTTAAATTTAAAGAAATTGCTTGCACTCTTCTTGGCAGTCACCAAAGTTAAATTTGCACACTAAGTAGCACCCCTTATCAAGGGTTTTTTTTTCCCTTTTTCTTAAGACAAGATATAGTCATCTAAGTATGTATTTAAAATATGTATTTTGCATGAATATTAAATGAAAGCTGAATTAGATGATGTAAGAAATCAAGAATCATCTGATTGGGATTGACACAAATCTTGCCTACATCAATCAGGGGTGTAATTTTCATTGTTAATGTAACTATTACATGATAACAATCAGGATAAGGTGTCTTTTTAAAAATAAAAGAAAAAGCAGTGTGGGAAGCTTTGCAATGAATCATTAAGAGCATGAAAATTTAGAATTGTCTAGACAGTTCTGATTTTGAAATTTTTTGAGCTTTTTAGCATCTATTGAAGTCTAATTTTATTTTTCATTAATTACACTTTATCTTACCCCACTTAAACTTTGTAAAATCCTTCTCTTTGTACTTGGACATATAATCCTTGATTATTGCCCAGACACCTGGCTTCTCCTTAAGTTGAATTTTATATAAATAAACTTTCAGCTTTACAGCATACAGATTATTAGCAGACATCTCAAAAGTATTCTAAATCCTTTTGTGCATACATGAAAGAACTTTGTGATTTATTTTAATAGATGAAGATATGCTGTGATTAGAAACAAATCCATATCATGAGACATTATCTACCCCACAGGTTTTGCTGCATCTCTGAAAAACATCATGTTTGTGGGCCTTTATTTGTAACTTATTTTCTTTACTGGTTGATATATAGCACTGGCATATTGTTCTTTTGCAAGTTTAAAGAGTATGTAAACACTCTTCAGAAAAAGCAGAGGTATTATATGAGCATTTTTGGCAGTCAGTTAAAAAAAGTCCAGGAATATAGCAAGAACTTGTAAATGGTATGTGAGCTACACTGATGAAACAAACGTCACTAAAACCAGTTTTCATAAAGGGCAAAGAAATACGATGGAAGGAAAAACTACAGCAAATCAAGCCATTTTCTTAGCGGGGATACAAGGTTACAATTGATGCAACAAGGTTGCTTCTGTTATGTTGGTGGAAGAATAAAATTAGCTGTTCTTTGTGAAAATTGTATCAATCAACTGCATGGATTTCTTCCGAAATCACATCAGTGGCCTCAAAACTGGGTGGTGCCAGATGTCAGAGCAGTCAGTCCTTGGAGAAAAGCTTATTATAGAAGCTTTTTTGACTCCATTGTCAAAAGGCTTTTTTAAGGTTTATCAAACACAATATCTATGTGAGAATGGATCTGTTTTATAGACAAGATGAAAACTTGTCTGGTAGGCTGTAGGGAGAAAATTATGCTGATTCATTTTGATGCCCTCCTAATTTTACAGTTGCAAGGACACACATACCTACAGAGTCATCCATTAGTATTAGTGAGTGGGATACAAATGAGATGAGATTTAGCTTCAGCAGCCATGAAAACCTCAGGTATAAAATGCAGGCTCAGTTGTCCTGGACATTGTAGACCTCTCTGAAACAAACTCTGCTTTGGAGAATAGTGCAGCATCATTATCCTGCCTTCAATATACATAAGCCAGCAGGTCTGCTGTTTCTGTAGTTCTGTAATGTTTAACAGCTTTTCCATAGCTGCTTAATTCTTCAAAAATCTAATGCAGTGGAGTTAATATAGAAAGAGGATTGTATATTCTTTAACTGCAAAGTTTCTACTTACTCATCAAAATTCAGAAGGTGTGAGATCTTACTCTTCCTCAGTAATTAGAGTTATTTTGAAGTGTGCTTTCTGTACAATTCCACAACCTGCTTACTGTGCTGATAGAGACTTTCACAGCTTTAACATTTTAGTTTTAGCAGAAGAACACAAGGACAATTGTTCCTGCTTGCATGTAGTGTGCTTGGAAGTCTGCATGGACACTAGTAGCTAAAAATGTGACATTAATGTTAATTTAGAAGTGTGCATGTGGTTACCCACATGACTGTTTAAAAATATAATTGCTATTAACCTAGGAAGAAAACTGGCATTTTTCCTGCATTGAAAGACATTTCCTTTCCTTGATTTTTATGATCTAAACTATGCCAAGTTGATTCACCAGGTGAGATTACTCCTATGACCTTTTCTTAGGGCACCTTTTAGTGGTGGGAGGTGTGTATGTGTATGTCCAGCCATATTTTTATATACAGATGTGCCCACTGGCAATAGATACACAGCAGGCATACACTGAGGATGTGCACTATAGTTCACACTGAATGAAGCAGCGACATTCACAGTGAATGTCACTGTAGCAGTGTTTTTCCTCCTCCTGTGTTTATAGAGCATATTCAATTAAAGAGATAATGCTTTCTATCTGCAGTGTCCTGTGTGTTTTAGATTGCATAACTCCAATTGAGAGACATGGGAATATCATTTTCTTCTGAACTTCTAAAGCAAATTCAAACTTTTGCAGTAGCTGTTTTCTTCTGTTTCCTTGCAGAGCTTTATTTGTTTGGTTTTCATATGGTAATTATTGAGCAGAGAAGAATTTAGAAGCAGCGGAACATTAGAATGATTAGATTTTAGGGCTTGGATCACAAAAAAAACCTGGTTTTAATACATACAGTTGTCTCAAGTAGAATTTGTGATAATAATAAGAGTATAGCTTGATTGTGCAATTAAACTTCATTCTTGTGTTTCTAACAATTAGAGGCGCTTCCATTGCTGGTTAGAGTCATTCAGTCACCAGATGCCAAAGCCAAAGAGAATGTCAATGCAACAGAAAACTGCATTTCAGCAATAGGAAAAATAATGAAGTTCAAGCCTGACTGTATAAATGTTGAAGAAGTCCTTCCACACTGGTTATCATGGCTTCCACTTCATGAAGACAAAGAAGAAGCTGTTCATACTTTCAATTACCTGTGTGACTTACTTGAGAGGTAAGGCAAAGTCTTCACACTAATGCAGAAAGTAAGCCTGTTTGCATGCTCTTTCCTTGCACTCTTTTTCCAAAACTGAGAAACTATGAGGTTAATCTACATATAGTTTAGAGAAGATAATTAGAAATGTCAGAACTGAGCCTTCCCTGATGTTATTTCTGCTCTTTTATACAGTTACTGTTCTTATCCTAAATAGCATCTGTGTGGCTGGGAAAAAAAGTCCTGGCTGCTTTATATATCCCTAATGGCAAAGGATCTGCAGAAAATCTTTACAGAAAATTTCAGAAAAAGTTTTTTACACTCTGCTTACATATCAGAACCAGTAACTGATCAGGTCTTTTCTCTTAAAAGCAGCACACATTCTTTTGCAGCCTTCTTTTAAGTAGTTTTGCACCCTTTTGCTTTCCAACAAAGTGAAGTATAGAGAAATAATATGGAAAAATTCCTTGTACAGTGCTATCTCCCTTAATAATTATTTCAGCTATCATTGAAAGCATCTTATCCCACAGATTATTCTTTAGGTTTGTGCTCCCTCCTGTAGGTAAATGGAGGGAAAAAAGGAAACAGTTATTCTAGTGTGATGCACTTCATAAATGAGTGAAAAAATGTAGCCTCTGAGGTGTTATGTAGTAAGCACATTCTGGCTGGCACTGCATTACATCTTAGGAGAAATATATAAAGGAAGTAACTTTAATTTCTTACAGTCTTTTGTATTTTGTGAGGACTTTGTATCTCTGGGTGCTTTATTAAGACAGAGTCTCAAAATGGCAACTGATGTCCCTAAACTACTTAAAGAACAGTGAGATACAGATGAGAGACACCATAATAATGCATGTGAACAGGAGCATATAAATTGAGAACTGCAGTACCAGCACACTTCTGTACCCACCTCTGTGCAGGTGGCTCAGCCTGGCTACCTGCTTCTCTGGAGCTCTGCCAGTCCTACATTCACAGCCTCTGCATTCCAGCAATGGTAGGGGGCAGGGCTGGAAGCAGATCATGTGTTCCACACAGATTCCTGATAGCTAATACTCCTCCACTCCAGCATTTGGCTGGGAAAGAGGGAGCAGAACTGCTTGCTTGCTGTGTCATGGCGAGTGCTGGCAGAGAGCTGAAGTTACCGGCACTCCTGATGCCAGTAACGCAACGTCCTGGGAGGCACAGAGGGAGGAATAAGTCCTTTGGGGCAGGGTATTTCTGTCACACTATTTACAGTTCCATCTGCATGGAACTCAGCCATTCTGTAAAGTTCAGAATTTCTTCCTGATAAATTTTAGGCTGAGTAAAGAATCAGGTGGTTAAATATTAACAGAAGGAGGAACATGCTGTCAGCAGGCAACAAAGCTGTGTATACTTATTCAGCTGTGTGAAACTTAAGCCTAAATAAGCAGCTTTAGAATAAGATCATTCAAAATCACTTCACTTACGTGTAAAGTGTTTACATTATTTTTAGATAAACATTAATTCCTTTGCAATGTATCTTTTGTAACAGCAATAACCCAATTGTCCTTGGTCCCAACAATTCCAACCTTCCCAGAATACTTGGTATAATTGCGGATGGTGAAATCCACGAAGCTATCAAACACGAAGATCCGTGTACCAAGCGGCTGGCCAACGTTGTTCGCCAAGTGCAGGTAAATAAATGCTTGCTTAAGTATAAAGGGAACATTTAGAATCTGCTTGCAGAAGAAACTAAACTGTTAAACCAGTTTTGAGAGCCTTATCTCCTTGGAGAATAATAGTTCAACCAGTGATCTTGGAGATCCTTTGATGTTCCTTAAATGAGTAATGATAAAATTTGGTGACATTTGCACTTGAATAAAATAACTGTAACTAACTTTCATGCAGCGAGATGGTTAACATGGGAGCCAGTATTAGTTTTTGTGGGGTTTTCTCTGAGTCAGAATTTAGAATCTGGAGAGAAATTTGCATGTCCTTTTATCAGTGAATGGAACTGCAGGATTTGATCCAAGATGTGGTTCTTGTAAGGGTGGGCAGCATCCTGTGGTGACTTTGTAGTACAGCAGCAGCTTGGGTTCTTTGTTAGAGAATGAGTGCAAACCTCAAGTTAATTTACAGCTGCCCTTTTCAATCCTGTGCAAATATAGGTGGCTGTTCGCTGTTTTCCCCGCCTTTGGGGAATTGCTTTAAGGTTCACTTCCTTTATGCCATAATGAGTTGCTTAATGATGATGGGGATGTCCAGGTACTTAAACAGCACTTCTCTATGGTGCTGTAAGCGAAAGTGCTCTTAGTGCAGATCTGCTCCAGGGTCAAATGTTGTTGGGTGGATGTAGTACTAATGAGGGAAAGGAGTGTGCCTGGTAAGCACCTCACTCATAAAAAAGCTTGGAGGATTTTGAGCAGCTGATCTTCAATTATTGCCTTTCTACTTGACCTGCTTTGGCAAAATTCAGGTTCAAGAATTTTAGGAACATTAGATATTGGAACTGATTCACCTGTATGAGTGTATCAGCCTGAGAGATCCATTTTGTCTGGTAGAAGAAGTTGTTAAAATTCTGAAGGCATAAGAGAAGGAAATTGAGCAAGTTTCAAAGTGAAAGTAGCATAAGTGACTGCTCTAGATTCTGCCTGACAGATACAAAGTCTAGTTAGTACTCAAAGTCTAGGAATGCACCTTTGTATTAGGGTTTACCTAATGCATTTGTTCACTTTACCATCAAGTTGGTTTTTTAAACAATACAGTGGCACATACATGTATAGATTAGTTGTTTACAACAATGTCTGGTTCTATCCAGGATTGATAGAAACTTTAATATGAGATAAGACCTTCAGCATTGGCTGAATGCTGACCTTCAGACCGAGGAGAAAAACAAAATCTTTTAAGTCATATCTTCTAAAAAATACAATTTTAGCACGGTGTTACCAATCCTATTTCTCTTCACACATAGTATTTTGACTTTAGTAAAGCTGTAAGACTTTTATACTCCTACTAACTGTAAGAGTCTTATACTATGACAGGAATTTTCAAGGTTGTGGAGTTGCTAACAAGCTCCTGCTTCCCAGATTCCAGGAGACTTTTTTTTTTTAATGATCTCAGTAAGCTGTTTCACTGCCAGTCTCTAACATGGTCATTACTGGAATTGAGTATAAACTTCTTTGCTTAGGTATTGTTAGGCCAGAAATATTTCAGTGTAAAGTATCAATTTAAATAGGCATCAGAAATGCTGGAAGAGTGCATTTAATTCTGCAATATTTCATCATACATTAGGAGTCTAAAATGCCTAATGGTATTTAAAACTAAACACACAAACTTACATTTGAGAGCATTTATTTTTGAATTTTTTGAATCCATTTTTATATTTTTTAAACTTTTTAAATTTTGAGAAAAGAGCATTATAATAGAACTGAACATAAAATGTACTAAATAGAAATTAAACTTTTTTTTTAATTTACTTGAATCATACTGTTACTGCAAAAGCCAATCTAAAGACTTAAAGTCAGTCACCTGGAATTTTTTTCCGTCATTATCCTAAAGAAAGCAGGGTGCCAATTGCTTCCAGTTTCTATTGATAACTGAATAAATACTTTTTCCTCAATCTTGATTAATATTCAGCACTTTCTGGTGCCATTAGAACAGTCCTTACTGGTGGTGACTTTAAAAGCTAATGTCTCACCTGAGGGCTGTGGAGGACAGATGAAGGGTTTGCATTTACCCAGGCAGATGCTGTGCAGTTCTCTCTGAGACGTAATTGACCTTTCCTTTCACTAAAGAGCCACACCCTGTGTTGGCAGCAGAATTTTGTACACCCTCATGTAGCACATCATGCTGTAATCCTAGTGCTCACCTTGAAGCTCTGAGTGTGTTTCTGCTGCACCAGTGCCCAAAACACTCGTGTGGAAGAAGCATGATTCAGTTTTGCCTGGACATTGGTCTTTTAACGTCAGTGCAAAACGATCAAATGGTTTAGGCTGTGGTTGACACAGACAGGAGTGTCATTTGTTAACCCATGCACTTGTTACAGAGAGTTCCCAGGGGTTCCGAATCAATTACTCTGCTGCTGTTCAGCCTTTTGGAGCGTCTCAAGTTGAACCTGTGTTTCGCTGAGGATTTCAGTCTCTTTGGCATGTATATCACAGGAATAAGCTGAGTGAATGTTGAGCTTTGTAAACATAGCAAAGTTCAGGATGTGCCTTGGACACTTTCAGCCTGCATAAAGACCACTTCTCTTTTTTTTTTTTCTAGACATCCAGAGGACTGTGGACAGAATGCATATCACAGCTCAATGCAGATCAACAGGCAGCCATACAGGAGCTCCTGAACTCTGCTTGAAGGGCCTTAATTATCATCTGCAAGAAAACTAACTCCAAATAAACGTTTACCCTATTGTTTAGGTTTCTTTTGTTTCTTTTCTGAGTAAAACCAGAACTGTAGTGCGTGTAGGCCATTCTTCTTCTGCAACCTACAGGCAGTGGCAGCAGGAAGAAGCATTCTTTCAGAACGGTGTTTAAATCGATTTCTATCCCACAACATGAAAGAAGTTTCCTGTAAACCCTACAATAGCACTGAAGAGTATTTTTCTAACGTTATCAGCCATCCATACGATGGTGAAAGGGAAACAAGTTGAATATTCTCATTAGACATAAGACCTTCAGCAGTAGATGTACATTATAACAGATAAACGTTTCTCTACATCTAGTGTTAATTGTATTAATTGGAGTGTGAGTCTTTGTAGGGTAGAAAGTGTCCTTCTGCCCAACAAGGTAGTAGATCAAAAGATGAAAAACTGAAGACAAACATCGAGCATGAAGACCTCATTGATTGCACTTTCGATTCCTAAAAACAGCTTGTACAGTGACTCAATGAGGAAAGCTGTTCAGCTTCCAGCCCTTGAATGTGAAGTCTCTTTGGCATGTCTGACAGTATCTCATTCACTCCTCAATAAATGACATTGAAACACAAGAAGCTTGTGTAGAAGTTCAGTGATGTGTGGTTCTTTTAATTTTTTCTTGTGAAAAGATGAAAATAACAAACTATACAAGTCACGATTTTATATTTGAAACTTTGTATATTGTTGCCTATTACAGATTTTATGCTTTTTTGTTTCTTGACTTTTTAACAAATTTTTCACCTGAGTGTGTAGAATGGAAACTTAATGGCATTCCTTGTGTGACAGTAAATATACATATCTTGACTTGAAAATGTTTTTCATGTTCAGATGCAGTTGCATTTATTAACTTATGAAATGTGGTGTTGTACCAGCTGCAAATGTGCAACGTGATCAGGTAGGCAGCAAACCTGTTGTAGTATCCTGTGTTTCATTTAAAGCAATCATGCAGTTGACAGCCTGACCTGAAAGAATCAAAAACACCTTCTCAGGTCTTTTCTGGTACTTTGAGAGCAATACATCATCTACCAGCAAACAGGCATAGAGTATCTGATTTCTAACAAAGGTGAGTGAGGTTTTTCCACTCTGTTACTTCAAAGCTGTTAATACATGCATTGATCTTTAAAAACTTAAGTTCTTCTTGAAGTGTTCTTCAAGTTGATCTCAATTGTCTCTTGAAACAGATCTTTTCACAAAGAGGGTGTAAGTTTTCTTCTTTTATAATAAGAAAAGGTAGAACTTCACATGTGATAAATACCTCTCATACTAAAGAATAAACTTAATTTGGCCTTTGAAAGTGTTTCAGAAAAGAAAATAAAGAATGAAGTGTACCAAAACCAGCCCAGGACCATTATACCCAAAGGTTTGTGAGACAAACTGCCTTAACCATAGAACTTGACAATGTAGTTTGTTTAGAGGCAGCTGAAACAGTGCAACAAAGTGCTGTTCCAGTTTGCATTTTGTTCAATATTGGTAATCTCTTATTTACAGAAATTCAAACATTCATGCATCTGGAGGATGAATGCTAAGGATTGGATACCAGTACTGTGAGAGAACCAGTAAGTCATGTCAGTTATCTCAAGCACTGGTCCTAACAATAGCAATTTTGCTATACTCTATCCATCATCTTTGTGGGGTTTGTTTTTTTAGGTATTTGTTATTTTTATTTCCCCTCAGTCTAAAACGTAATTTTTTTCCCTGCAGCAAACTTTTTGTACTTTTTCTCATATCTCAAAGCTTAGATTTTTTTCCCTTTTCTTAGGACTGTGTGATGAGAATCGTAGCACATTTGGCATTTCCAAAAACAGTGTCAACTTTGGCTCTCTGTAACATAAGCAGTATTTGAATTACTCTCCTAATGGACCAGCTGTAATCCTCTTGCCTTCCTTTTAGTCAAAGTAACTGAGAACAAATAGAACCAGGAGCTGGGGTTGCTCTGTGTGCTAGAGCCAGCATGGAGCATCTTTGTGCAGTTGCTTTTACCTTGTTAATCCTTTGATCAAAGCAAGCGGCACCAAGTGAATCATTGTCAGCCTGACAGGTAGGTTGGTTCCAGGTCCTGCCTGGAGACTTATTCTTGCCTGTCCCCACTGACTTGTCAGGGTTAATTTAAAAGCTTCTGTGGCATTTTCTCAATTTGCACAAGCTTTAAAAAGTATGCTCCCTTTCCACCTATTTAAAAGCTGTCTGGATCACTTATACTGGCTTCTCTGGTTCCTTAATAACAGAATTTTTAAGCAGTCAAACTGCTTCAGTTGTTCATTGCACTTAAGTACTGCTGCCCAAAGAAAGTATAGTAGTAGAACAGTAGCTTTGTCTGCAGCTATCTATTATAAAAATAAAGTGTCATCCTTATGAAGGAGCCAAAGTAATCTTAAACTGTGGTACTGATACAGGAAAGGTAGTTTTGATTCAACCATTTTTCATGGGTATAACTCCAATCTTGCTTTAATAAACTGCTCAGCTATTGTGTGGGTTGAGAGATGTACCTAGTGTGGCGTGAAGAGCACTGCAAACAATAGCAGTGTTTTGCTTTGCCTGAACAAAGAGGTATGAAATCCACCCTAGACATCCACACAAAAGTGCTCAAAGTTGCACTCGGTAACAAAAGCACAACTAGAGAACACCATGCAGGCGTTCCAGTACTGGAGTTCCATTAGCCTGTTTGATAAGCATACGATAGTAACAAGCATTCATGAGCACTGCTTTCAAAAGTAGCTCCTCTCCCTGAAGTGTGGGTGAGTTCCCATCTACACTCACCTGTTCTTACCGTTCTGAAGGTGAAGCTACTTGCTTTGTGTTTGCAGCTCTAGGTTCATCATGACAGATAATAATGCAGATGAATGTCAAGTCTCCTTTACCTGGCTTTGTCTATAAGATGCCCCAGAGAATCCTGTGCAAAATCTATGTAAGCAAGTGACTTGTAGCCTTCATGCTTTCAACATGGGCTTTGTGTACTGCTGAGGCGTTCTGTCATTGCTTTTCTCCCTGCAGAGATTTCAAAGTGTTGCTGAGCGCAAGGGCTGGTATTCCCCAGCATAGAACAGTTGTTGTTATGCCAAATGTTGTCTGTTCTCTACACATCTAGATCTGTCAGTCTCATGTATGAAGTACATGCATGAGTGTAGGATGTGTTGCACAGTTGGAATTTTTGATGAAATAAAGAATTAAGGAAGGTGAATTTCCTATTGACTCTGTGTATGCTTGTCTGTGTTGGCTATGCAGCTGCCTCAGGCTCTTGAACTGGAGCTTTGTTTTTGCCTTGGTGGTATCTGTAGGGGTGCACACCTACACTGAGTCTTCAAAATACAATGAGGGTGCTATTAAAAGTAATACAAAAGTCAAGTACTTTCCACCTTGTGTTTTCTCAACTTTGAAGTATTTTGTTGGGCATTTTGGAGGAGCATTGGCATATGCTATTCAATCATTTGGTTTGCTCTTCCTTTGCTAATTTAGAAAATGCTACTTCCTTTTATGGGGCTCAATGGTACCTTAAATTCTAAGAAATGCATTTGTTGTCTTCAAAGAAGCAATAAACAGGACCTAAGTGTCTGTCTAGTACAGGTCCTTTCCCTTCTTGGTTATCAGGACGATGTTTGTGTTGCTTCAAGGAAGAACATCTCTCAGAACAGCTTAACCTCTATTGCGACTTGGAGGTATGGGCTCAATATTGAATAGAAGTCATGGGATTTGTTCAGGAAAAGGCTTCTATAGCATCTTCTCTGATGCAAAAGAGAAATGAGGGATGGAAGCCTACTCAGAACATGAAAGCTGTGTTTCCTGTGTTTGAATACTAAATGCTAACTTCAGCCACAGTACAATTATTCCAGTCAAAAGCTGGGTTTATCTCTTGAGTTTTCAATCACATTTTTGTATCAGAGTATTTGCTTTTCAAAGGTAATATCTTGTTCCTCACAGCCCATGAGGCCTAAATGGTCTTTACATTTGTCACAAGTTCACAGATTTTGCTCACTGAATTGACTCTGATCTTTTTAATTACCTGGTAGAGAAGCCACATCACCTCTCAGCTCTTCTGAGCCTATTTAGGAAATCAGCATGGGAGTGGCAGCCTGGGATATCTTCTCCTGATGAGCAAACAAATGATGCTCAGTGCAATTGCTCATCACCTACTGAGCAATTCCAGACCTCCTTCCTAAACCCAGATCAGTTACCCTTCCAGGTAACCCCCCACCCCCACCCCCAGTTTATACACTGGCCATAGCATTCTGTGGTGTGGAATATCTCTTTGGTTAATTTGGGTCACCTGTCCCAGATATGGTCCCTCCCAGTTTCTTTTGTGCACCTCCTCATTGGCAAAGCATGAGACAAAGAGGAGAAAAAAAGTCCTTCACTTAGGATAAACACAACTTGGCAAAAACCAAAACATCAATGTGTTATGAACAACATTCACATTCCAAATCCAAAACACAGCACTGTAACAGCTACTGGGAAGAAATTTATGCTACCCTAGCTGAAACCAGGACATGCTGCAAGGCTGGAGTTAGTGTGAAATTAATTTCTTTGGTTAGGAGATAAGGAATTGCCATTTCTGCTGTGGGGAGACTGTTTCTACAACCTCTGGAACAGATCATTTCCTATCATTCCAGTTCAGACCAGTGATAAACTTCCTGCACATTTTCAGGAAGGAAAGGTAGGACCTAGGGGGGTACAAGTCAGTTTTGACTTTCATGATTTTGCTTAATCACTCCAAAAGGCTGCCCATGACCTCAGTTCAGGTGCAGAGAAATTTTTGTGGATTCTAAACCATGAAATCAGAATGTCTTTTCAGTTTAGTATGGTTACCACTCTAGGCTTAAGAATAACTTGTGCTGATGTAACACTAGATGCAGACAGGTATGTGTAGTGGAATTTCACTTACTTGAGGAGGTTTGTTGTTTTTTCAGGGTTTGATTTTGGGGGGTTTTTTGTTTGTTTTTTTGGGAGGGGGGGGTTCTTGCTCCCCTGAGGCACCAGATGAGCCATACACATTGATGGAATGTAATTTTCTTCCAGAAGAATGGGGGGGGGGTACATGTCAGCAGAATTTCCTCAAGGGACCACTACCCGGGAGTATATAGTGAAGTATTCCCAACTTAATGGTGACTGATGGGAATTACAAGTTTAACTTCAGTCAGTTTTGCTCTGAAGGTTGTTACTTGTCTCTCTTTTAGCCAGCACCATTACCACTGCTTGCTACCTACTGAAGATGGCCAGTGTCTTCTGATGGTGGGTAAGAAGCAAAAAAGGGGATATTTCTTCAACTTACTACTTCTGCACTAAATGTGTGGTGGCTTTTTTTTTCCTATGGAGCAACAGAAAGTTTTATTTTAAATATATCTGAAGTACAATTTTTCATGTAATATGTGCTGTTAACAAAATGCTGTTCCTTAATAACTGCACAGGCCTTGTGTAGTTGTCTTGTGGTGATAGGATTTGCCATAAATTAATTAAAAGGTTTAATATTCAATTCATATACTATTTTAAAAACCAATGCTAATCTTTCAACTAAAAAAAAAAGCTCGGAATAAAATTCACATTTGGATTCAGATCAGTGAGAAATAATGTAACATGGGATATTGAATCAGGGAAGCTAACCTTGCCTATATTACTTGAACTAAATTATGCAACATCACCATTTTTAAATACTTGCAAATAAAATCCCAAGAGACATGTTTTACTGTGAAGTTTTGTCTGTTTAGAGAGTTGGTATCCCTGGAAAACAAACAAACCAAAAGAAACACCAAATTCCCCGAGATTGCAGAGTTTTGTCAATAGTTAGTATGAAGAAGCGTGTGGATGCAGTGGTTGTGTTTCAGCCATTCTGTGCTCCAGCTAAAGCTTTTTCTGACCACTAGATGGAGATGAAAGAAAACAAAGAGAAAGTGAAGCGTTAAATCAGTACAGGTTTAGCCAGGTCTTCTCCCTATCCCTGTTTCTCCTGTCATTAAAGAGTGTGAATAGAGTATGTGCCCATGGATAAATGTCTGCTTGTAAAATGAGACAGCCATAGCAACTTTCTCCTTGCAGCTACAAAGCCAGACTCTGTTTGGAACCTGCCACCTCTCCTTGTCCTCCGGATAAGGAGGAAATTAGTTTCATTTGGGATGCCTGTCAGTCTCTGAGAGCAAGCTAAAGGAATAGCAGCTCTGTAGATGAGCTCCTGAGGCTCTGTATTAGCATTAAAAAGTGTGGATTCCTGTTCTTAAAATGAGTAAAAGCTTAAAGACATAGCTGGAAGTGGCAGTATGGTGAGAACACACATTTCAAGTGCAAAGCTAAAAAGGGTTAACTGGTAAAGAAGTTATTTTAAATTTTGAGAGAGGATCTTCATCTGCCCTTGTTGCTATTAAAATACTGTGCCATAGTATTTATTATCACTGGGGGAAAACAAAAAAAAGCAAACAAAAGACCTCCACAACCTCAACCTCCAAGCTGTTGGAATTGGACTCTTCTCATCATTCTTATGCCAAACTGAGTGGTTGCAGGACAGACAGCAGGGGAGTACGTGAATCAGGAACATTTCACTGTTTCTCATAACACAAGACTGCCCAAATAAAGTATAAAATAGGATGCTTAAAACCAACAGGGTTTTTTTCATACACTGTAAATTCTAATGGATGTGTCTGGATTATTAAAACCAATTATTCAAGGGGGTGTGAATGGTTAATAAGCAAGGTGCTCCTGAGGAAACTACTTGCTCAAGAAGTCCATAAATCATTGGCTGTCAGAAGCTGGGAGAAAAGGCTAGGAAAAGGATTATACTACCTTTGTCCCATTTGTTGTCTTCTTTCCCTAAAGCTGCATTACTCCATCTTCTGTCAGACACCCAGTTCTCTGATCAGGCTTCACACATCCCTTTGTACACATCCTTCTCTACAGCACTCCTCACTTCCCCCTCACTGAATTTGTTTATACAGATCAAAACTCATGATCTTTGCATGGGATTTTGGGAGATACAAATAATTGTCCACCCAGCTCATACAGGACCAACTAGAGCAGGAATCACTTTGTATAAAACACATCTCAGTGCTAATATTCATGGAGATACTTGCTCTGGGTCCTGAGAAGGAAATAAAGTGGTTTTTTACCTTGACACTGTTACATCAGTTCTAAATAAAAGACAAAAGAGGAATCTCTAATTAAGTACAAACATAATAAGATCTCTCTTCTGTATTCTCTGCACCGTTTTGAAGGAGATAATGGATTGGTTTTGTGTATTCAAATATGGCAGATATGAAATGCTAAATATTTGTAGCTTACACGAAGGATCAAAGTGCAGTAGAAAGTAAGGCATGTGGTGAGACTCTGCCTTTCCCTAGTAGAAGATTAAACCATTTTAATATTTGGGCAGTTTTATGAGAACTGCAGCTCCTTTGTTACTGATCTGCCTCTTCAGGATGAGAGGTGACAGCAGGAAATAGGGATTAAGATATCCTCTCCAGTGCCACAGGGAGATATGGCATAGAACAGATGTGTGATACCCAATGTTGCTATCAACTGCAGGGAAAATATGGAGGGAACAAATTAAACAGGGCTGGGCTGAAGCAATTGGAGATATCAAAGAAAAGACTGCATTTCAGAATTTAAAATCATAAGATAATAGGGAGCGTCTTTTTTTATAAAGAGCCAGTTAAATTTAGTATGGATTATTATTACAACTCCTGGTGATTTAATAGAGTTCCTGGGAACTATTCTGGTTAAGCCTGTCCCATTTCAGCAGAGTGAATTCAATCCAATTCTACATTAAGCTCATGTCCATTTTGAAATCTAGTATTTAAAAAAATATACATATTTGTTTTTTCTTTTGGTTCACTTGGAAATACCAAATGGTCACTAGAGATAACTAAGATATTTTTAAAGGACAGTTGTTTCCTAAAGATTACCGATAAACCAAAAGTGATTGCTTTCTGTATTTCATTGTCAGAGCAAACCGTGAATCTCACGTTTAAAATATTTACAGAGTGGAAAACTGCACAATAAACTGGAATCCTATAGGACACCAAAATGCTGAGGGGAATAAGACATACATGGCATGCAGACCACTTGCTGAGAAAACAAAAACCACACTAGTACTAATGCACATAAGGGAATTTTTTTCTCTTAAGTAGGGTGGGAAATTCATCTAGTTAGAAATAGTTGTAATGAATTTTGACTGATTGTATTAGGTGGAAAAAACAGGCATGGGAAAAACTCATACCCTCTGTGCCTCTGACCTGCATCTCAGAAAATGAAGATGCTTTAAACAAAAGCTTTTCTATGTCTGTCTTCAGCATCAGAATCCAGGAAACAGGACAACCCTCATCACTCACACTTAAAAGCTACAGGCAGAGATGCAGAACAGGTTAAAGAACATCTTTGGCAGTGAAAGACCAGCACTGGGAGGAACGTGACCAACAGTTCTGGAAAGCTTTGTCAGCAAGTTGATGGGAGCTGATGGGAGAAAAAGTGTATGCTCAATATACCTGACCTTTTAGGAGAAATTCCTTCCTGATTAGAAAAGAATCTGTAGTAGAAAATAGACCATGCCATTGTAGATGATTTTTCTCATCAGTAAAATGGAAACAATGCTTCCTATTTTTTTCATCTAAGTTCTACTTTCTAGAGCAGTTGTTTTGTTTACACTCATTGAAATTTTATTTCTGAGAAAAAAAAATATAATAAGCAGGAAAAAATGTCTTTCAAGTCTCTAATAATTTTATTTTATTAAACACAGATTATGCAGATCTTGCTAAGCTTTCTATAGTGAAATGTTATTTCTGTAAATTATTTAATGCTTTTCACTTTCAGAACAGAAAGTTTCACAGATCCCCTTTGAAGAAGGAATTTCACTAATTATGTTAAGATAGAAAATTGATTATCTTGTTTCTCTTAATTCTGTTGTTTTTCATGTGGGACACATAAAAATTACCACCCTGAGAAAACTGGGCTTCTGGTCTGACATTTAGGAATGGGCTGATTTTAGAGGCTGCATTCTGAAACAGCAAAATCGTATGCTGAATTGATGTTTGCTTTGACAGCTTTTACAGTTGCTCCCCACAGCCAGATTCAGATGTTCTAAACACTAAAACAGGAGAATATGACAATGGAGAAGACAGTAACTAAGCCACCTGTTGTAGCTACCCGTTGTAAAAATAAAATGTCTGTCAGCCAGCATGAAATCAGAAAGGACCCATGGGAGATCCTGAATGCAACAGAGCACCAGACAAGGCTCCCCCACCACTACTTTGAAGTGGGGATTACCCCAGAGGGATCGACTCAAACACACTGATGTGTTCCAGATGTATTCCCTTGTAGAAGGTCACAGCAAAAATATTGGCGGGAAGTGTTGTGGACAAAAGAGATTTATTGTTTTCATGGGAATCTTTAAGTCTGATAATGCTAAAAGCCATGATTATTGTTCTATATTGTTCTCATTTTCATATTTGCAAGGGGACTCATTTCAGCTGTGTTTAGTCATGGTATAAATTCTAAGGAGCTGCAAAAATGGGATTTTTTTTTGGTTTAAAACCATAATTTTATCACTCCAGGTACTTAAAAGGTTCTTCATCATACAGTTAATTGGTTTCAAAATAATTTAATAAATTTAGTTGCACTTTCCTCCTAGAAAAGTATCACATTTTTTGTTTCTCTTTTGTTTGTTTCATTGTTTCTTTAAACAGATAAACAGTTTGCTCTATCCAAAATTGCAAAAACAGTGGAAGAGAATGAACTATGGTGCTGGGAATTCTACCCTAGGCTCTGAATTCTAAAGACACGTTTTGATTTAAAACAACACATTTAGTTTTCTTCTCCAAAGCAGTATTGAAAGATTAATGTGGCTAGTGTGTATGACATCTTTTCAGCTCTGCTAATATTTTTTCTTCCCCTTATCACTTCTAACTCCTCACCATGACAGAGTTTCTGATGGAAATACTGGTATCGAATATGCATTTTATCCTGATATTCAGTGTTCTTCTTCGCTTCTTTGGGAGAAACGGTGAAAGTGGATTGTAGAAGAAGCCTGAATATGAACAGCAATTTTTTTTTTTAAATTTAAGAAACATCTGTGTTTTTCCTTGGCTTTTTTTTTTCTTGAATGTTAGTATATTTGTTATTTTATAAATTATTATTTTATTGATAATTATTTTTTAAATTATTTTTTCATTTACACTGCAATAGTTGACAGTTTTGTCCATTAATTAACACATTGGAAATGTCAGTGTCATTTAAAAACAAACTTTTTTTCCTAACTTGGATTTGCAGATGAGAAAAATCAAGCAGCAAAAAAGTAGAAACCAATGCAATCTGTGAAGTTCTGAGAAGTATAAATTGTTCACGAATTTCAAATGAACTTTCTAGCTCTGAAGCTTCAGGGATGATTCCTCTATGAACTGCTGCACTGTTGATGATCTGAGCACAGATAGGCAGCTAAAGTAACACTCATTATCCTGAAAACAGGCAAACTGGACAACACGAGGTAAATATGACAACATGTAACTGAGGTGGTGTCATCTGGTGTGCTGAGGCTGGGGAGAGGAGCTTGTTACAGCTACCTGACATGCAAAATTCTCTTTATATAAATTCTTAGGGACTTGAGAAACTTGCAGATACCATTAAAAGGCTCTCTCTTAATTCATGATATTATACCCTTTGAGCAGGCAAAACAAAATCTGTTAATTAGCTGGCTCTACGTGTTTGAATGGTTTCTTTTCAATGTTTGAGTATTTCTTTCACATGGAAATCATGAAATTTGAGCCTAGAAATTCACTCCTTTGCCAACTGGCTAAATACTTGTGTTTTTTCTCAGAAGTTAAGACATGGCCTACTGCTAGTACTATACACTACTATGAAAACTGTAAAAGACTACTGCCTCTAGCTATAAATAGAACATTGCCTTCTAATGTAGAAACAAGACACATTGCTTCAACATTAGTAATCTTAACAGAATAGCCAGAGGTAATCTTAACAACTGATGACTCTAATAATATTTTGAGAAGACGTGGACAAGAATATATTGCAAACAAAAGCCTTTGAAATGTAGAAGGAATCCCGAATGCTACAAAATGTGTAATAAAAATAATGGTGGGAGATGGATAGTTCTGTCACATTCTTGCATTGAAATTAGCAAAAAACTGATGAGTTGCACAAGCTAACATAAATGCATAAGAGAGCCTAAAAGTGACCAATCAAATGCCATAGGTTTGCAAGACTGAACCCAAAACCACATTTATGCAAGAGCACACTGATAAATCTAGCATGGAAGTATTTGCTGAAAGCATCTTTAAAACAAAAATTACAAGCTCCAGGGAAAACATCTGTGGAATGTTTTATGAAAAAGAATTACTAGACTTCTGAAATACACGGATTTCAGTTTGGGCATCATCTTAGCTTCTCACATTAATGAAACATAGCAAAACATGGACTCAACATCTAATGTAAAGCAGTTCACAAAAGAGCCATAGATTTTAAGGCCAGAAGGACCGCTGATCCAGTAAGACCTTAGTGTAAACCAGACCAAAGGACTTAATCCAAATACTTGGTGTTCCAGTCCAGTAATTTAGTTAGACAAAGCACAGACAAACAAATTCCCACATGGGAGGTGAAAAGGGAAATTGCAGGCACTCTGCCTTAACTGCCTGCATACACACATACCTTCTAGAACCTCACAACATACAGGAGAAAGTGTCGAAAAAATAACCGCACATCATCCCAGGATATGAGAGCTGTGAAAAAGTGAAGGCTTTCCAGAGATCTATCTGTATTTGAATTCCGTTGTAGCCACTGCTATTTCTTTCCAAAAAAGAAAAGGCAGAAGATGCAGAGATGCAGTCTCTCAAGATGACAGAACCCTTTTAAGATACTTCTCTCATTCCCTTCCTTTTCCTTGGGTTCTCTTTTATCTGATAAAAGAGACACTAATAATCTGAAATCCAGTTCCAGCTCTTCTCTTCTTTGTCAGTGGATGTAGACAAAGCTTGTCTGTTTTCTTTCAGAAACATGAACTAATTAGAACCATTTTTCTAATGTCAGTGACTTTTCAAAAACAAAAGGCTTTTCTTGCAAATACTCCTGTTTATTTGATGTACCAACAAATTCCACATCTTATTCAACAGGGAAGAAATGTAACCCAGTGTGCTACAGGAAACAGCAGCAGTGAGTGCTTTTCTCAGCTATCACATCAGAAGACTGCAAGATGCTGCCACTTGCAATTTACGAGACAGAAATATGTTTTAGAGAAAGATTGCTGTCTTCTCAGACGTAACTCCCTAGTTGTCATTGACAGCCTTCAGAAGACCCAGGAATCGAAGGGTTAAGTAAATAAACACATGCAAACTTGCCCATGTCTCCTAGAGAAATGCCCAACACCTTATCAACTGTAAGGTCACCATTCAAGAAAGTATTTCGCTGCTGCTTTTTGGAGCTTGGTAAGAAATGGTCAATAGCTGCAAGGCAACCTGTTACTTTTGTTCAATGCCGAGAAATGCCACTCAAACTTGGAAGGCATTGAAGATGACATCATACATTCGAATTAGATTACAACAAGTCTTTTGTTAGGTGTGAATGAGACATTAGCGATCTGGAAGTGTAGATAAAAAGCACCAGGAAATTCTAAATGTTAAGTGCTGCCACTCTTGAACAAGAGTTAAAGCTGCTGACAAAGTAAGTATTTGGGGAAAGGCAATCTTTTTATTATGTCAGTGATTTTAACCAGAGTTCCTATGGTCAGGCACTTGGACTAGCTGGTCCTCATAGGTCCCTTTCAACCAAAATATTCTCTCCTCTTACTCTATTTCTATCCTAATTGCACTCTACATTGTCAGAATGAGATGTCTTTCTTCTGGATCTTCCACAGACAATACACTTTGCATGGAAGAAGTTTTGCGGGAAATAATTTATTTTTCAGGTATTGAGAGGTAAAGGCACTGTCCAGGTTTTAACTCAGTAATGTATGCATCTTTAATTAAGATTTCAGGGTTGACTAGAGAAATTAAGATCTCTTGATCTCATGAGGTTCAACGGCAAATGCACTGAGGTATTTGTAGTGAGGTTTGTGCATAGAGAGGCAATGCTGTTGACAGAAGAGGAATTAGTCTTTTGGAGATTAAACAAGGCCAAGGCTTGGACAAAAAATATAGAGATTGCATATAATTTTTTTTTCCTCATGTGATTAAAAACTAGATATAGCAGCATGATTCCTCAAATAGCTTTTAAATGCTAGTTGCTCAGAAGGGTTACTTTACAAATACATACCTAGTTTACTGCTCACTCCTGGGTCACCGAGAGAATTTCAAAGACCTGAAGGGTCTTCCCTGCACCACTCATTCGCGTGCACCTCCCAGTCTTCTTCCTGGAAAAACATGGGATGAAAGACCGGAGAAAGCTCAAAGAGATGCACGCTGTAACTCTTCAGGCATGCAAATGTAAGGGGGTGATTTAAGAGTTGCTGTAAGCAGACAGCTCTGCTGGCCCTAGGTGTGACAGCCTTTTTGCTGAAACTCCAGATCTTTTCTGAGGGAATGCAGCCTCTGGAGGAGGCACGCACCCAGCCCTGCCCTCTGCCTGCTCTCGGCTCCTTTCTTCTGCTGTACTGAAGACTCCTGTGAGAGACAGGAGCCCAGATTGCTGCTACTGATTAAACTTTACTGATCTGTGTTTGTCTAATGAGGACGAAAATTGAGTTTATGACAAACTAGTAACCATAAATGTGAATACAGTTCACACCCTCCCAGTCTCTTGGTTTCTCTGGACCTCAGACAAGCACTTGGGACTAAAACGAGTGTGGAGGGACGTCTCCCTGCACATGAAGCACCGCTCTGTTCTCTGCTGGCTCCTGAAGCCTGGCTCCTAAAGCAGAAGAGCGGGGGTACCCATTAATGCGCAGCCCCTGAGGCAGTGTCCCGGTTCCTCCTGCAGGACCCGCCTACATTCACAGCCTCACGACTGTCGGCGAGCAATTCCCTCTCCGAGGAAGGGCGGCAGGGCGCAGCCCTCCTGCGGAGTGTCCCGCTGGCCGCCTTCGCCCGATGGTCCCCAAAATCCACAGGAAGGGACAGGGACCCTCGGGGCCTCCCCCTCTCACTGCCCCGGGGCTGCAGCCGGGTTTAACCCTTCCCTTACACCGCGGCCACCTGGGCACTGTTCGTGCCCTCTGGTGCCCGGGAGGAGGAGGCAGAGGAGGATGGGGATATCTGGAGCCCCCCGGCACCGCAGGGGCGCAGGGTGGTGGTCTCCGCGCCTCCGCCTCTCTCCGGCTCGGGCTGCCCGGGTACCGCGGCCGGGGCGGGCACCCCGCTCGCAGCGCCGCCGGCAGCGCTCATCCGAGCGGCCGCCGCCGCCCGCGAACGCTGGAGGGGGCTCTCGGCCGCCTCCTCCCGCCGGCGGCTCCCCCTCCGGGAGGGGGCAGGGTTAGGGGAGGGAGGTGCAGCCGCGGCAGAGCGGCGGCGAGCGGCGTCCAGTTCCCGCTCCCCCGGTCCGCGGGCGGCAGCAAGACCGGCTCCTCCGCCGCCGCCTGCCTCCCTTCTCCTCCGCGCCGGCCCGGTGGGCTCCCCCCGCTGCCAAGCCGGACATGGCGACCCTGCTCCTGCGAGCCCCTCGCTGTCCTCCTCTCCCTGCCGCCGCCGCTCCTGCCGCCGTCTTCTCCTCCTCCCCACGGAGCTTTTAATGGCTCGGACCTCCGGCGGCCAAGCGCGACTGCCCCTGCACCAGCCGCAGCGAGGAGAGCCGGCGGGAGCCCACGCCGCCCCAGCCCCGCGCACGGTAAGGGCGGCACGGCAAACAATGGGGCCGGGAGGGAGCGGCGGCGGGTGGCGCCCGCCCCGCCGGGCACCGCGGCCGGGGCTGCGGGGCGAGCGGCGGGACCCGCCCGCGGGGCGGCCGGCAGCCGGCGGCCCCAGCGCCGCCCCCGGCACCGCCGCCCCCTCCTCGGGCGGTGACAGCCCGGCGCACACCCCGCTCGGCCCCGCGTAATCCCATTACCGCGGGTAATCCGCGGGCAGGCTCCGCACAGAGCGGCGCCCGGACCGCTAGCCCTTCCCCGCGTCCCCGGGCTACCGCGGCCGGGCGCAGTCCGGGCGGTGGCGAGGGCGGCAGCGCAGCTCCATGCCTTTTGTTTCGCCCCGAGCTGGGACCCGGCCCCGTTCCCGGCGGCGGGGCGGGAGCCCTGGAGGGACGTGAGGTGCCGGGCGGAGTTGTAGGGCGGCCCGGGGAAGGGTTTAGCGCAGCCGGCAGCCGGCGGGGAGGTGCCGCTCCGGGGGGCGTGCGAGGGCAGCGCCTCCCTCCCGTCTCGGTTCGGGGCGGCCCGGCGGGGACGGGACGGGACGGGCTCCTGCTCGCCTCTGGTCAGGGCCACCACCTCGGGTTTCCTGAGTGGCTGCAGCGGCTGCAGCCGCCCGGTTCTCCCTCCCTGCCTCCCATGCAGGGGTGCGTAGAGATGCCTCCAGCCTGGTGCCCTTGGCACCTCTGCCATCACCTTGCCTGTGTCCAAGCTGGCGAGTTCGCCGGTTTCAAACCGAACGTTGTCTTCTTTTCGTTATGATCAGCCCCAGACAGCCGGGAACCGCTGGGCAAAGTTTAGCGTAAACTGCAGTTTATTTCCAGAGCGGGAGCTCATGTGCCGTAGGCCTACTTAGCTTTTGTGATACGGCTGCTTTCTCTCTTTTTAAAGCACGCGTAAACTCCGTGGAGTTGATTTAAAGTTGGCGGATTTGCTTGATTGCCGGCATGAAATTACTGCCTAGCCTATCTTTTTCGGTCACAGCCTTCTTACTTGGGTTACCTTCAAAGCGATCTGTCCCTCGAGAGTGGAAAGGTGATTGCTCTAAAAGAACAGCATCGATCAGCTGTTCTGTTATTCATATCTCTGAGATACCTTGACTCCTGCTCCACACTGCCTGCAATTCACAGCAAGCAGTTGATGTTGGAATCAAGCCAAGAAAAATAAAATTCTGGAGGAGGTCAGTTAAGAAAAGCCCCAAAAGTTCTCTTTGCATTAAGGTACCTCTTTTCTCTACTTTTGGATGCTTATGCGAGAATTGTGATATCTAGGTAATTGGTGGATCTGAGCCTTTTAGAAATGCTCCTGCTTCCCAGGAAAGTCCAAAATCCTCTTAGCTGTGCCTCACGTGTCCGACCTGCCGGGGTCTCGAAGCTCCGGGCTGGCTGACAGGACAGGACAGGACAGGACAGGAGCTGTGTGTGCAGAGCTCGCTGCGTTGCTCATGCTTACCCTGCCGTGCACATGGAGGACCGGGCTCTTGGTGAGGCCAAATGAGAGCTGCTCATTTTTCCCCTTTTGCCCTGGCCTTTTCCAGTGTCAGAAGTGTCGGTGCTCAGCAAAGGGTAACAACTCTTGTGGCTCAGGAGTCCCGCCAGATGTTTGTGCTTTCCAATTCAGAGCTTCATTCTCTTAGATACGGTTTTGCTCCAGGATTTGGCAGACTCTCCTTTCCTTTGCAAATAACAAAGATGAGGGGTTATATGTAACATATTGAATTACGATGGCTATTTTTGAAAGCTTAGACGTGGCTGTATTGGTCCAAACATGGTGCAAATTCTTTTATCCCCATGGAATTAATTTCAAATGTAGAACTGCGGATCCCTGTGGAAGGGGTAGTTGGCAGTAGAGACAGTTTGTCATCATGGGAAGGGCTAGAAAGTTGTATTTCTCAGCTTGGGTTTTTTTGCACTATCTTGTGCAGTCAATTAGATTACTGTTTTTCTGCACTCTGTTTTTTGAAAAAACCAAACACGCTAGAAAAGTGGGCAAAATATTCAGCAAACAGCAATGTAGAACTGCAAAAAGTCAAAAGTTGGTATGAGATTGAATATGTAATATCCAAGCTTGACTTTTATTTAATGGCTGGACTTCAAATTGGATTTTTCCCTTTTTTTTTTTCCCAGGTTGACAGAGTTCATTAGTCATTTTTTAATCAATACCTTTAAACATGCTACTTGTTACCAAACTTTTTGAAATGAAATTGTGGAAGATAAATGACCTAAGGGGAAACACCACTTAAATGTGATGATTTGAAACAGGAAAAAGAAAGACTTGCCCTTTGAGATGTATTTCTGCATTAAAATTCAGATAGAGAATTCTGAATGTATAGAGTTGCTCAGTAAATTTTCCCTGCTGATTTTTAGATTAATTAAACTTAATAAAAAAATCCAAACTTCCACTTAAAAAAATCATGTATGAGGATAATTAGCAGCTCTTCTAAAAAGAAAATATATAAAAAAATGTTGACATTGATGAATACAAGGCTGCCAGTTCTGGCAGCTTTTTAGATAATGTATGCTTCGTGATGGAGCTATGCAAAAGAAATGCTTCTCTGGTTTGAAATATCCTTACATTAAGTCTTTACTTGCTCTTGGGCATGCTTTTCTTAAAGAGACTGACTGCTGTGGAGACTCCCAAACTGTGATGTGTTAGGGCATGAAGTCAGGGAAGGTGGTCCACAGGAGCGTATCGTTTTCACAGTGTTTGCAGGGACAAGTTGGTTGTAGGGCAGAGAAATCCCAGGGCTAAAGAATCAAGTGCTCATGGCCACCGGAGCAGGTCCCCTCAGGTTTTACAAGGTGAAAGAGAACAATGTTGGCTGTTCCGTGCTTGTTAGTGATTGTCCTTCCCTCTTTCCCGAGCCTGGAATTTGAAGTGCAGGGCAGTGCTCTGTCCTTGGCCTCCCCTCTGCTCCATTTGGGGAAAAGCAGATCAGCATCTTGCTGACTGCAGCGGGGATCTGGATCCAGAACTTCCAGAGGTTTGACTCAACTCATCTTTTTAAGCTTACATTCATATTTAGGAAGCATTTTTTGTAACTGTAGGATTGGGTTACAAGCCCTGATTATATACATAAACGAAGCTCTCAGTGGATGTTTTCAGCAGTTAAACCTCTGTGTTTTTAATCTTGGTTAGATTCTAGTGCTGAATCAATGTATTAGCCTTGTACTTTTTGTGCTGCACTGTTAGCATTAGGGACTAAGCTTACTGGGTTTGGTTTCTGGTTTGATTTTATGCCCCTGTTTTTTCATGGTTCTTGTCTGTGCCAGTGCCCTTATTTTATACTGGCTTTTTTAGAAAAGCATGATTAAAATGCTGTTTATTGAATTTGAGTTCACCAACTAGTTCTGCTTTTTCTGTTTCTTCTTTTAGAAATTGGCATGTTTATCTTAAAAGGCCCTTTCCAGACTCAATTTCTTGACTTTGAAAGGTTACAGTTTGTGTATTCTCTTTCTTTATATTTTTCCTTTTTTGTGTACTTTTTTGACTGGCTGAGTAGCTGCTGAAGTTTCTAATTTACAGATGGACCACTGAACTCGGGCAAGTAAAGGAACGGCTTGTTTTTCTGGTTGTAAAGGCACAGAAGACTAATTACAGAGGTATAAAAGGTCATCAAGCTCAAGTCAGCTTTGAATTTGTGCAAAATGTCAGTAAATTTGGCCTGTAGAAATGTAGGCAAATTAGACAGTTAGGTCAGTCTTTGTGGGTTGTGGGCGCTATCTTGTTTGTCATCAATTGCAGCATGATGAGCTTTCTGACCTTGTCTGTATTGAAGTAGACTTGATTAAATATTATGAGAAAGGAAAATATGATATGCCTTTTGGGGGATTTGAGAAGCAGGGATGGTCCTTTGCAACTACATTTCTTTTTCCTTTATTCTGGAAATATAAATGGAGGAAATTGTTCCTCATGCTTGGTTGTCAAAAAGGACTTAAAGAAAAAAAAGAATGGTGTCTCTGTTAGCTGGTACTCAAATAAAATGAAGCTTTGTTGGTGAAGTTCAGGAAGGTGTCAAAGTTCTGTTTTCTGTTGATCTCGTGTGGGAACTGATTTTTGTAGTGTGCCCTTCAGTGCTACGCAGTGAAGTCTTTACAGCAAAATCTGGTTTTGTGTCACTGTAGAATATGGAGAAAAAAATTTTCCAAGCCATGAAATCTAGGTACTGAGGTTTTCAGGAGATGATTTTTGTACAATACCAGTTTGTTACTAGGCATAAGGAAAACTGGGGAGCTTGGGTAATATTTTGGTGTAAGGCAGGGATGGTGTTTGCAGACAGCATTTTCTTTCCCAGGTTATAAATTGGGTGTAGTGGTAAAAGCTCCCTGGAAAGTGGGAGGCTGTGTCTCTGAGACGCTGCTTCCCTTACTGGTGATGCCTTGCCTATGCTCTGCTCTGGTGCTTACCATTAAAATCAGGTTTTTGGTGTCAGCACTGGAGGTTGCTGACCCATGGCACAAGATTTATCAAATGAGTAGCAATGTTAACAATTACTTCAATCCCCATTTCCTTCCAAATATGCTGTCCTAGGATGGGGAGAAATTAATGGTTTGGACCTTACAGGGTAACTGAATTTGCCATAATGGAAGTGTTTTAAAAAGCTGTTACACTCCCATTCGACATGTGCTCCTGCAGTCTTGTAAGGCTCTCTAAATTGCTGTTTCAAGTTCTCTCCCTCCTTAGGGGTAACAGAAGTGAAAAGTTGTGCAACCAAAGGGGGTGTTCCCCCTCCTCCCCTAGGTATGGGTCTCTCCAGAGCATCTATTTGTATAACACCAGGTACTGAGGTGTATCATACACAAAATATTACAGAAATTCAGCAGCAGGAGATGTGTCACATGGCCAGTTTTATCTAGGGAAAAGCTGTGACTTTCTGAGCAGAGATACCAGTATCAAGCCATCCTTGTTTGAAACAACTGTGCTCGAGCTCAGGCTGTGCTCTGAGTACAGAGGGGAATATAGCATCGCTGCCTCAGGAACAAGCTGCTCAGGCACCTGGGTTGTCTTGCACAAAACATTGCTGGGGAAGAACACACATTTTTGTCAGTCAGAAGATGACTCACTGGTAAACTGGAAACGCTAGCAGTAACAGGAGGGAGTTGGATATTGTTGGATGCTTCCTTTTCTGATCTGAGGCTACTGCTTCTGCTGGCCACCACTGGCCTTTCTGCATCGTTCATGCCTGATTATTGCAGGCCCAGTAGTTTGATTGCTGGTCACTAAAAATACTGGTGACTCCTTGATCAAGAGCCTTTATTTTCAGTCATCTGCACCACAGACATGGGTCGAGAAGACATCTGTCAGTGTATTCTGACAGCACGAAGGGTCTATCTGCTCAGTAACCTGAGTGTGTTTATTGGCTCTTTCTGCACCACACTGGGCATTTTTCTGATGGTTACATTCTTTCAAATAACTTATTTCTGTGCCTGGATTAAGAACCTGAGCTGCAGATGTTATGCGTTCACTCCTTCAATCTCTGAGTGTTATTTTTGGATGTGTCCCAGCCTCTGTCTCTCCACTGAACAATTCTAAAGGTGTTCCACGGGGACCTTTGCTAGCCTAGCAATGGAGCACCGGCAGGCTGCTCATTAGTCTTTCATGTCTCTCCTTATCAGTTTTACTGAGAAACTCCCTATCGCTTTGGTTGCACATGTTAGAATAATTAGGCTTCCTGTTCAGCAGGTTTGTGTGGCATTGATTTTGGCCTGAAAGTTCAAGGGAGGGGAAGGATACCATTAAATTATATGAAATAGCGAGTATGTCTTCCATAGTAGCCTTTTTTCATTACGAGTTGGGTTTAAAATGTAGTATTGCACAAAGAGAGGCAGAAATCCCAAGCAGAGTTTAATGCTACTTAAAAAGGAGGTGGTGTCCCTTCCATTAGTAAATCAGTGAACATAAATCTTAAATTTCTAAGAGTAAAGGATGTTGTGATGATTTCACTGCTCAGTTGGATGAGGGCTTCACATAATTCAGAGGCTCTGGGATCACAGCAGGTATCAGACAGACTTTGAGCATTTCCCTGGCCACCCTGGTTTTCCTGTGATTATAGAGAGGATGGGATGTTGTTTGGGGATTAAGTATTTTTTTTTCTGTCCATCTCTCTTATATTTCCAATTATTCTGGAGTTTGCTGTTGCTTGTGGCTCACCATCAAAGTTAACTTAATTTGGTTTGGTTTTATTTTGTTAATTCTCTACAGTCTTATGATTGCAGTAACAGTGATTACAACTGGGAAGTCTCTGGCCAGCTATTGCTCTGTATAATAGCAGTGTCTTTTTCAGATTAAGGAAAAGTAGGATTTGTTTAGTTTGTCCTGCCTGAGGTTATTTTCTCAAATATTCAGGCTAAAAAGTAAGGTAAAGCTCTTGTAAAAGTAAGAATCTACAGAAATTATGCTGGTTTTTTTGTTTCCCCTTGGGAGTTTCCTATTTTCCAGGAAATTGTTAGTGTTCAGGCTCTTAAAAATACAGAAAATATTAAAGGGAGAAATGGAAAGGGAGTATTCAGTTGCTGTACCTTTTAGAAAATGAAGAGTATATATAATTTTACAAACTCAATAGTTCCAGTGCATTTTAGAAGTTAAACTTTGTGTGAATCTCTGAGATTAGCCTCCTTGGCAAATATGCATTCTTTTTCAATTTGAAGACCTCAGCTCCTATCTTATAATGGTGGGAAATCCTCTTGAAAATCTGTTTTACACTGTGTTTGTAAGACCTAAAGCCATTGTGTTTGCCTTTAACACATTAAACATTCAGTCGTGCTTTTTAAACAGAGGCATCAGTTGGTGCATGTGGGAAGATAACTGTATGGTTATGCCATTGTTGCCAGTGTTATTCATTAGCCATTTAGGCTGAATTGATTGGTGTAATGTGGAAAATGACATTGTTTAATGTTTTGGTGCAGAGTGCCATTTTACCCTCCTGTGTCCTTTGAAATATTGATCGTAATTTTCAGTACTATGAAAGAAAATACTAGAAACCATTAAAAAAAAAAACATAAAGTGAGCAAAAAGGAAAGTGTATCTACAATGTGTGGTCAATGAATGTTAAACTTGAAGCTAGCAGAAAATACCCTCAAAATGTCTCAATAGCAAATAAATAAATGACAAAGCAGATGGTGTGATAGTAATGCAGTGGAGAGAAGGGCAAGTGGCTTTACCATTTGAATGTAAAAAATGTTTTAAAAGGCATTCTAATTAAGTGCTGCCCACAGCTCTACTTTTAATAGTAATATTTGAATACTGTGAGATAGGTCACAAACGGCACAATTCCAAGGGTATAGGATCCATTTGCCTAAAACATGTGAGTTGGAAGTGAACCTCTAAGAGAAGCATTTCTAAACAGACCTGTGAGAGAGGAGAAGCTTTTGGTGGTAACTTTATGGGGCGGGCTTTTCCATCTCAATATGTTTTTTCATACTGTTTGCAATTAAGGCTTGAACGGTGGAGCCGCGCCTGTATTTGTGTGTTCTCTGTCTGTACCTCAATAAACTGATAGGCAGCTTCAGCCATGCTAGGCAAACAGTGAAGCTTAATTAAAAAGTGAGTGGTGGGTAGAGGAGAGACTCAGATCACCGCAGCTGTTGCTGGAGGTCACCTGTGCTGCCTGCCAGCTGTCCCTGTGGCACGTGTGTGGCTGGGTGGCCACACAGGAGCTGCCCGGAGCTAATGCAGCCTCCTGCCATCTAATTAGCAAATTAGTAAATAGGACAGTGTCAGGAGAGGGGTCTGGCAGGATAGGGGGTGTGTGGTGGAGCCAGCCACGCTGGCTTTTCACCCCACGGAGGCTGAGGGAAGAGCATCCGTCGCTTGTGTGGAAACCAGTGGTTATTGGCTCTGTCGGTCACCAGGCGTGAGCACTTTTACATGGTGGCTCTCGGGCAGGAAATAAATGTGGCACTAATGAAGCCTGTTCAGAAAGTGAAATCTTCATCAAAAACCCTGCCCATATTGACACCAAGCACAGTTTCCCACAGTTATCTGGGAATGCTTCCTGGAGCTGTGGTGTGACTTTATCTAATGAAGTACCAAAGTGATGATGCAGGAGCCGGATATCTGCGTGATTTTTAACTGCAGCTGTCCAGCTTTTTAAATGCAAATCAAAGACTATTTCACGTTCTGAACCAAAAAATTATCTGCTGGGCAATGCCCTGGACTCAAGCATTTGTCCCTTAATTTTGTGTGCAGCGTGTGCACTCTGAGGCACCAGAGGAATCACTGGAGCAGTTTCTAGTTGTAATAATGCTTCAAGGATCATTTGAAGCAATGGACAAGCAAAAAACACTTGATGGTAGAGCTCTGCTTGAGAAAACCCAACACAGGGAAGCTATTCCTGTCTTCCTGAATGAAGAGAATGTACACGATGGAGGTGAGCTAGGGACTAATAGCAGCATGCTGCAAGTGTATGACTGAAAAATTAGATCATCGCTGTGATGGAGTAGGGTGTGTGTATATTTTTCTACATCTGATGAGAAGAGGGAGCTCAGAAGAATTTTCATTTTCTGGAACCAGGATATGTAACCTTTTCATTTTCTCTGCTTCAAAAAAACCCTAACAACCCAAGAGTTCATATATTCAAGACAATTCAGGCATATATCTGAAAGCATTAAAACTGATGACAATATGGTTCTTAATTGGGTATTTGCTAGGGTTGCTTTAGTGGAATTTCTTTGGGCAGTACATAAAACTATTAAATTTTCTTTCAAAGTTCTTTTCCTCAAAAGTGAGAATAATGTTTGAACATATATGCATTATGATATTATTTGAAATATTTAAAGCAGAAAATAGGTGATATAACAAGAACAGCCAATACACAGAGGAAGAATAACCTATGAAAAGCTGGAGTAGTTAGCTGTAGAGATGGTGAGCTGTTTGAGCATGTACCACAATAGATGGATATAACAGAACTACATTTTTTCTCTTCCTCTGCCATGTAAAGGAAAAAAAAACCAGAGAGCTAGATATGCCTCTTCATCTTTGTATTTGAATTTTCTGCATGATCAGTGTGATATGATGATATTTATAGTTGCGGGGTGAGATAATATCTGTCTGTCAAGAAAGCTCAAATAATTTTAATTCTGGTGTAATTCAATAGAAAAAATCTGAGGAAGGGTCTGTATTGTACTTTTCTGCCTGGTTTTGTCAAAACAAAATGCCTCCTCTAACCTGAACAAAGTTCATTCCACTTAAAAGCACACCAGGATTGGAACTGATGCTTGAATGTACGCCATGAAGGGAAAATGGTAGCTGTACATCTAAAAAATGTCTGCAGAAAAATGTAAAATGTGTCTAGAAGTTTTAAAGCCTTGTATCTGTGGCAGTTTTTGGGCTAACCTCAGAGAAGAAAGAATTTCTGAAAAAAGGTGCTCTGAGAATCATTCCAGCTTGGCAAGGAAAATGTGATTTGGACACATGGAAGAGAAAATTAATCAGAATAATAGCTCTAGCTCTTACAAGGAGATTGAGTGTATTAATGAAATTAATATCTGAAAATTAATTATGAAATCAACCTTTTTTAAAAAATATATATATTTAATATATATATATGTATATGTGTGTGTGTGTGTATGTATGTATCTCAGCACCTAAGAGGATGTTTTAAAATCAGCAGGTTACTCCAGGATTGTTCTGCAAGGAGTTTCCAGGAGTGGAGTTGTAATATCTGCTTTTGTTTTCTCATGGAATATTTGTATCACAGTAAGCAAACCCACTGCACTAGTGTGCAAATGTGTCCTTTTGCAGTCTGGTGTCAGTTTGGTTCAATTCAGAAGAGTCTGAAATGCCTGAGAGCTGGATTGCATTGAACCAGCTGGGTAGAAGTTTCCTAAAGTCTTTTGGCAGTGTGTAACTTGTGAAATAAAATATACTGCAGCAATTTCTGGTTTGTATGTATGTATGTTAACCAGTGAGTGAGTTTACTGTAAGCATTAACTTGCTTGTTTATAGAAAAACCCTGGAATAGCCTGGTTTTTTTTTTTTCACTAAGCTTCCAGATTAAATTTAATTGCAATTTTGTCATGAGGACAAGCTAGTCTGGTTGCTTTTGAATGTGTTTAAAGAAAGTTTCATAACTCCTTCTTTGGTATTCCCCCAGTAAGGCCTGATCCTTTTTTTGTACAACGTTTAAAGCTTGAGGGAACAATAAAGACTCAAATCAATTGGAAGTAATTGCAACTAGATCATCAGCATAGTTTTGTTTAATTTACAGTGTTTATTTAGTGCTCTCCTGTTGAGGAAGTTTAATCAAATTGCTCATGCTCTAGAAGACTATGGGGAGCAATAGCAACAGCCCAGGTGCTTGTTTTCAGGGCTGTATCATATATATATATATATATATATATATATATATATATATATATATATAAGCATATATATATACATATATATATATTCGTGTTTGAGAAACAAAGATTTTTAGTATCTGGTGCAGTGGCTGGGGTGTTTCCTCTGTAGCTGATCATGGAGACACAGGGGTCCCACTTGGCTGTGTGCTTTCCCAGTGGTGCCAGTCTTGTATTCCATAGATGCTCTTCCAACACCAAGAGGGAGAAGCTCTGCTTTTATTTTAAAGTCGCACAACAATGTAGGTGAAAAGAGTACTTTAGATACAGTGAATAAGACTGTGTTAGTAGCATGTCTCTGCTGTTTTGGAATAGACTTTGGAATAGCCTCTAGAAGCTCTTGGTTCTGTGTTTATTGTTTGTATTTCTTGTTTAATTGTGCTGTGTGCTCATCTGCCCTCCTTGAGGGCTGCAGTGTGCCTGGTGCAATATTTCACTGTGCAGGGCTAGAATCCTTAACCCTCACGTTTGAGAGTGTCTCTGCTATGGGACAGCTTCAGACTGTTTTCTTCAGGGAATAACATGTGATAGGGACAGTTGGAAAGCAAAAGTCTTGACCTTTGAACGCATGGAATGTCATTGGGGATTATCCTTACCCAGTATGCAATGAGTTCGTGTTAGAGGCAAGAACAGTAACCCATTTCTTTGTGCCAGTTTCTTTTGTCCACCCTTTAGTTCCCCTTCTTCCCTCTTCATGAAATTCCCATACGCACAGACTCTTAACATTTAGCAGGATTTGTGGGGTTTTTTTTTCAGATTCATTAATAAGGCTGAATTTCTTTCATGGTAAAAGAAAAAAACCTGATGAAAACTGAGGTTCTGGGATTCTATTTCTGTATGTCATGTGTGCTGCTGTTGGCATACCTGGGAAGAACAATTCCTCCCGTGTTAGTTTTAATAACATTTTATTTTAAAAAACCCAACCAAAACAAACCGTACAGTTGCCATTGTAAGGCTGATTAGGGAAATGTGTTTGATGACTAGAAATTAATGAATCTATTCACTACTTTACTTTTCTGCTATAAATAGAGGGAGAGGAGTTTGCCATTGGAATAATTCCATTAATGAAAGTTGGATGTTACTGATGCTACTTTTTTCAAGGTGTTAAGGATTATTTGGTTTTCTCCAAATCTGCCTGTATTGATTATTTGTTCAGTATTAACTTGTTTTCCTGCTTGAATCCTATTCATGGTTTTATCTCTCAACTCCTTTATTTTAATGCAGTTACTGTGACAGCATTCCATCATGTTTATCCTTAATATCTGTAGTATTCATCATTTCCATTGAGAAGGTAAATGTAGTGGAAGGACACACTGTGTATGTTTTTTAAGTTTCAGTAAGCTTACAGCCACAGCTTCTTCTGACATAAAGTCCTGGAACTTGTAAGCAGTTTGTTTATATTTTCAACAAAAGTATAAGTATGTAAGTTTTGATTAATACTCTTCTTCCATTAGTCCTACAGCTTTCTTAACAGTAAGGAAGGAATGCACATCCTTGGAGGCTCATCTGGCATTTTGATGGTCCAATAAAACCATAGTCTTTTTGGCATGAAGCCTTTAAGTGTAACAGATCTTGTATGTGATTGGTATGATTTAGACTGCAAATGGCAAGCCCAGATTTGGACAGTTACCTTAATGGATGTTTTAAAGGCTTTTTTTGCTCCCCTGTGGCTGAATACAGTCAGTTAAAAATGTTCTTTGTGATCATCACAAGATACAAATTTAATGTTTTTTAAAAACTCTGTTCTTTGTTGTGTAAGTTCTACATACACTTTGTTCTGTAAGTGTGATAAAAATGCACTGCTTTTGAGACAGTTACCAACTGTTAAAAGAAGATGACTATTAATGATCTGATTTATTTAGATATTTATTTTATTCAGTAGTTTTTTCCATAAAGATAAATTATCTTTTTTTCCCCCTATGGATTTACAACTCAATATCTTTTTCTGTCATTTAACATGAGACACCTTGATCAGTAAACACTTACCTTTTACTCTGTAATGGACAGTCCCTTACATTCTGAATGGTAATTGCCCTTGGTATTACCTGCTTAATTTTTTCAGTGATTTGTAGGATGAGCTTTGTGATGATTCCATTGCCTGCAGAGCTGTACTTTCAGTGATTGACTAAAGGACAAGTTTTAGGTAACTACAGGCTGGAGTCAGTGCTAGTAAGGATCTTGGCAATGGGCTTTTTTGTATCCATAATCTAGTTCAAGGGTGCTCCCTATAAGGACTCAAGTTTTTGTTCAGGCATCTTTCAGATGTCTGAAATACCATGACTTCCATTAAAAGGAAAAGAAAAGTCTACTTCATAGTTTGTGATCTTACTGTTGGGAATCTTTCCTGCTGGTAAACTGGTCTGTTTCAAACTCCTCTAGTTTCTTCCTAAATCTTTAATCTTCCCACTCAACTTTCAGACCACATCCCTTACATGCTCCCACACTGCATTATTCTGCAGATAGTTTGCTCTCTTGCTGCTCAGCTGTGTCAGTCTCCTCTGTTCCCTGGGAAGCTTTTTCTCTGCCCTGGGTTGTCTGTTTCTAGAGCAGGGAACCTTTGGGACAGAGCACTTCAGGAGGACTCACAGTGAAGGGGATTTTCTTCCTGGCAGCTGGCTCTCCAGAAAGATCATGAATAACCTACTTACTGGACCACTGGCATTAGATCTGTCAGTCTCTCTTCTGAATTTTAATAATTTTTATCTCACTGCTGTCTTCCATGATACAGGAAATATTAAATACATTTGCTTTCTTGAAGTGTAATTACTCATTATTTTTATGCCGAGCTGAAGCAGTTTGTGATTAATAACATCAAGGTTCCCTTTTGTGACCATATGCTTAGTCATTTTATCTGTGTTAGTAAGGCATGATGACCTATTTTGGTTAGTATGTCTGGCTTTTGAGCTGCAGGATGATAGCAGAAGCATATCTTGGAATTTCTTGGGTATGCTAGAGACAAAATAGGGGAGTAAAATACCAGAAATGTTAGTGGAGCCTGGATTCTGTTCTGTTAGATGTTAGAGGCCTGTGAGACTATGAACGCTTTAAAGGGTCACCCTTGTTTTTAAAAACTCTCTTTAATAAGGAGTTCATTTATGTACTTCAGATCATCTTAGGACCCTTGATGCAAGCCTGACTTTACTACAGGAATTCAGTAAGGTGTCACTGTGCCTTGTATGCATTAACAGAGGTTCTCTGCTTCCTGGCAGTACTGAGTTACTGAGACAGCCACTAATTTTTTGATGAATGCAACGTTGAAGGCTCCTTACTGAATGAATCCATTAAGAGAGCTGCCTAAAGGGTATCTTATTTTTGCAGAACATGCAAAAAGTCAGGGTCACTTTGCAAGCTGAGGGCTGTGGTAACATACTATTTATTTCCCTTAAAGCAATATTGCATTTGGCTGCTTTGCTGGTTCTACATGCTTAGAATTTACTAACTGGGGGGGGGGGGGGGGGGAAGACTTTAAAAGAATTGAATACTTATATGCATACTTTTTTTTTCCATCACATTGTCTTCCATTAAAACAAAATCTTTTTTTTCCCCTTAACTTAGAAGACCTGATGGCTTCATAGGTAGTTGGTTTTTATCCATTCCCCCATCTTATGCACTTCAGAGAGACGAGAACAGAGCCATAAGCCTCCTAAATTGTACACATTGTATTCCCTAACTGCTAACTAGTCCTAGTAATTGCAAGACTCACACTTCATTGTAAGAAGGATGAAAATGTCAAGTTCATGACTGTGTGCCTGCTTTGTTTAGAAGCAACCTTAGTGCTTTTTTCTTGAAGTTTCATTGACAACTGACTTGGTGAACAAAGAAGTGTAATTCACTTAGAGGCTGAACTTTGTGAAACAGGAAAAACATGGGCTTGGTAAATGGGGATGAAACCCAGGATCCATCAGAGCAAGCCCAGGAGATAATGTGGGTGATGAAACTGCAGAGTTTGGCCTCGAACACAGTTGAGAACTGAAGGACAGGAGCAGTTTTCCTGCTGTCCATGGGATGCTCTTGCTGGCCTTGCTACATTCCATATGCTGAGAATAGTGTGGTTTTCCTAAGCAGGCCAGAGGTGATCCAGGGAAATCTTTCTGTGAGAAGGGGAGAATTAGGGCTTGTGAGACACGAGCACATAGTGTTCATGTAGCATTTTTCTTTACATTTTGATTTCTTGCCTATATCCATCATCCCTTACTGCAAAAATGAAGTGTGTTGGTAGTTTTTCAGTACTGTTGTACAGCTGTTGAGCAGAAGGAGTTCTAGCTCTGTAATCTCTTAGCAGCAAGTAGAGCTTATCAAAATTATTGCAAGGCTAGAAAACAGTCTGATTTGTATTTAGTGTCTATTTTAGTATAGTGAGGTCTTCAGGTCCATATTGGTGCGAACCTTTTATTCTACATGTGAGCTGCTGTGTGCAGTTTTGCTGCTTGCACACCTTCCAGGGGTTGCTCACAGCTCCCCTGAAGAGTCAGCCTGATGCAGTTGGAACCGCAATCACTGTTTCCTCTTTGGTACCATTCCATAAGTACTTTGAAAGTTGCCTTTGTACAGACTTCTCTTGATTTTCCAGAAACATTACATTTTCCAGGCAGAAATATTCCAGGTGGTGCTTCTTGGAGGAAGAACTTCTATGCCTCTCATTAGTTAAATGGGCTCTCTTTCAACACCTGCTACTTCTGTTTTATTCCTAGATAATCATCTCCACGTTCCAGCATTCTTACAGGCTATTTTTGCAGAGTTGGCAGAAAATTAGGATTATGTACATCAAAGCTTGAAGCACAAGAAGAATTTCAGGTATCTAACTGAAGACATCACATGAATTAGGTATCTCACAAGCTTAGTATCTTTTAGATAATTAAGGAACTTCTTTATATTTCAGTATATCTGAATATTAGTGAATTGAAAAATTAATTATGATCCTGAAATCTTAATCTCTCTGTGTAATCAATCATTCTGTTTTAAATAGCAGTCTTGTTTGTGGTGAAGTTTTGTGGTTTAGTTTTTTTTATTTCCTCTGATGCATTTGTAGAGTTGACTTTTAAGGCATCTTAGTGATTTAAGTTTAATTCCTTCCAAGTGCTGTAGTAAAATTGACATTTTGTTGTAAAGAAACAAGGTCTCTGGTAATTTCTAAGACAAAAGGTTTAGGAGCAGTTCATGTAAACAAGATGATACAACACTGAAAAAAGTGCATAAATGTTGTTTAACCTACTGGTTGTGGAAAAAGAGATATTGAAGTAAAGGCAAACACATCATTAAATTGCAAATGAATCTTTGAGATTTATCAGCTGATGGAAATGGAAACAGCATTTCTACAGGAAAATGGCAACAGTAGTTTTAATGTAAGTTTCGTTCCTACCTAATGTGTTTGGTTTTCCGTAATGACTTAAGTCCTCTGTTTACCTTTCTTTCGTTTGAACCAAAAAAATTTATCTAAAAATACTTAAAAATATAATCCTGTGCTGTCTTTAGGGTTTGTTTGGGTTTCTTTTGTTTTGTTTTATGGCAGGTCTTTTTTTTTGTGTGTGTGGGAGATGTTTTGGGTTTAGTTTTTTTTTCTTGTTATTTTGTGTTGTTGTTGTTTTGTGTTTGGTTTTTTGTGGGGTTTTTTTTTTGGTTTGTTTGTTTGTTTTTTTTTTTTTTTTTTGACTTGGCCAAATTTCTTGTCTTGCCAGTAAAGTATGCATTAAGTCGTGTAGAGGAGTAGAAAGGAACACTGCCAAGGTGCAGACTACAACTAAGGTTATCTTTCTTAAATGATATGAAGGGCACTTACATAAAAAGCTTGGCTTTTGTGGAATTTTTTTGGTTTGATTTGGTGGAGTGGTTTTGTTTGTTTGGGTTTGGAGTTTTTTTGTTATTACATGTGTTGTGCTGCAGAAAAATAACCAGTTCTTGCCAAGCAAAGCTCATGATGCTACTGCTACTAGTCCTGGTCTAGAAAGTTCAGCATCTTAGGAGATGTGTGATTCCAGGGTGCTTGTCTCTGAGAGATTGTCACCTCACTTTCCCCTGCAGGCTGCTTCGTGCATGGCTGCTTGTGTATTCAGAAGAGACTTGTCCCCTCCACATGGGAACTTGAATTTCCTGTGATTTCACTTGTTGGGGGGAAAATGAAATAAACTACAAGCAGATTCTCTTCCTAACCACAATTCCTGGAAACTCTATGCTGTTGTGGGCATGTTTATTTTCTGCTTTTCTTTCTTGGTGTGATAATCGCCATTAAGGAATGGAGCAGACAGTTTATTTAAAGAGCTGTTATAGCAAAATGTCATTTACATAAGCAACAGTAGATGCCTTCATGCTTCTGCACTCTCTCTTCCTTTGCAGAGACTCGGAAGATTTTTTTATGAGTCTAATCAAAGGATACCATGTAATGTTAGAGATACTTCAGAAAGGCAAGACTGAAAATTCAAACATTCTCATATATGCTTAGAGAGGGGCTCTGCTTGAGCTTTCCTTTTCAGAGTGATCAGAGCTCAGTCCAGTGCTCAGATGCCACTTTTGTTTGTAGTCAAAGGCTTTTTTGCCTTCAGTTCTTAGTGAAGTTGAAGGATAAAGAAATGTTCTTGGTGGTGTAATGGGCCTTTGCAGTGTTCCTTCGTGCCCTTCTTTTCCCTTCAGTCAACTGCTTCCCTTGTGGTTACATCCAGGCCTTATATTTACCTTATTGAGACCTTTTTGGTTTTTGTTTGGATATTACTTAATACTAGTTTCAATTTTTTGTAGTGTTTGCTTGAAAAATACAAGGATCATAAGCTG
Source organism: Anomalospiza imberbis (assembly GCF_031753505.1). NCBI lineage: Eukaryota > Metazoa > Chordata > Aves > Passeriformes > Viduidae > Anomalospiza > Anomalospiza imberbis. Next base: position 107,377,553 of record NC_089682.1, read on the forward strand.
CTGAAATTGGAAATATTAAAGAAAATTCAGGTGGTGAAAAAACCCAAGATGGATGAGTATATCTTAAGAATAGCATCAAAGGATTGTAATACATAGGAAATTGTAAAGGCTGATTTCTGGTTGTGTGTTGTACAGGAAGAGAAGAGTTAATGCTGAAAGCAAAAGAACATGGGACAAGATAATGAAGGCCTGAGAGGGAAAAGCTGGCATCTTCCATTTCTAACATAGTTTTCAAATGTCTTCTATTTGGAGCAAACAGTTGACCATTCTAATGAGGTCTGGTTTTTCCTGAAGTTGTTATGCTTGCCATAAAAGTCCCAGGTGGTGGTGCATGACTGAATAAACATGTTTTTGGGTGTGTATAGGAAAGTATGGGTCACTCATTTTAATGGCCTGTTTCTGTCCTGTTTGACTGGTTGCCTAAAAGTGGCTCCAGAATAAAATTTACCTGCTCCTAAATGATCTGGAGTAATATATTCTGATCTGTATCTAGCACTGGTAACTTACAGAGTAATACCAGGGAAACATTCATTCATGGAGACATGCCTCATTTTGTTTATTTGAAAACAAAGCGACGCTGCTTTTATTTAGAAATAGTCTCAGAATTAGTGGTACTTCAGAGTTATGCAAAGAGAAATGAGGTACCAAGAGCTAGACTAGAGCTGCAGCCCAAACACTTTTATGGTTTTGCATGATCTCTAGATAAGGAAGAGTGTAGTGGGAACACAGTGTCACCAGAAGAAGTGGGGAAGCAGTAGTGTGATGTTGATGCTCTGGATGGAGCTGCACATTGGTGAGTGGCACTGTTTTGAAATCACAGTGGAGAAGTAGGGGTGAGTCACTGAATCAGTCATTTTAGTGCTAGTATTGAAATTTTTGGGATAATCACTGAGTGGAGACAAGTAAGCCCAAGATCATGATAAAATAAGCACTAACAGATTTACTGTCATCTGACAAGTGGTGCTGATATCTCAGTGAAGAGTTGGCCTCTTTGCACAGTAGCATAAGGCATGTTGGTGGCTGGGCTTTGTTGCTTGACAAGCAGCTCAGATGTGTCCCATATCGTGCCTGAGTTATTGTTGGTGTTCTCTTCGGTGCGGGAGGGGAAATGTGGGCAGCCGTTCTGTTGCAGGCCTGTCATGGGAGCCAGTAGGAACCAGCTGTGGCTTTATGTGGTTCACGTTATCAGGCTGTACAGCTGAGAGTCTGGGCAGTGGATGAAGGGGATCTCCAGTCCCCCTGGCTTCAAGTGGTTTGTGCAGAACAGGAGAGCCACCACACACTGCAGAACTTATGGGGCAGCTGAAGTGGCAACCCAATACAGCGTCAGAACAGATTGGTTGATTTCATGGAGTTTGAAATTTTTTTAAAGTTCTGTATGTCTGCATGCAGAACATGAAAGAGGCAGAGCAAGACGCAGAGCAAGAATGCACAAAGCAGGAGAGAGCTTGTTGATTAGCCTGCTATCTGAAAAGACATTTCAAGTTGGGAATTTCTGCATGACTAATTCCTCCTTCCCAAGGGAAGGATTTTCTCTGGGTTTCAGCTCAATCAGTTTTTCCCAAGAGAAATAACATATATACGGTCTAAATATTTTCTAGTTACTTGAGCTAAAAATGGGTGGTGATACTGAAAAATGCAAATTCACTTCTCTCTGGAAGCTCACTTTCTGAAAGGGAACCAAAATTTATATACTTTTTTAAAGGCACTTAAAGCATGTTTTTATCAACAGGTGAGAAATGCAACAGAGTAGCTACTCTGCATGAATTATAATTGTATTTTTAATGTGGTGGTAAGGCTGTGCAAGTGGGTAAATATCTCATTGTATGAGTGGGTGCATAAATCTGTTAGTGCTTCATAAATCTCATCAAGAGGTCATTTTCTTGACATCTCCCAGATTCATTGCTTGCCTGACAGCCATTTTAGGGAGGAGAGCTACAGGCATGGCTGGGGATGTGAAGGCAGAACAACCTTTAATGCTGTTTTGTAGTGCCTTCAGTTTCTAAATCCCTGCAGAAACAGAGTGGCCTCTTTCTTCTTCCTCCTTTATCTTCCTCATCCCCTTCTGCTACTGACTTCTGGAAAGTGTGCAACTTCTCAAATTACTTTCAAATTCACCAGCACAGGACCGTAATTGAGCTCAGCCACCTGAAATGGGGGACAGAGGCTCTTCTTGTATAACTCGCCTCTAATGAGGTTTTCAGGCCACAAAACAGAAGTAGGTAAATCTGATTGTTCGATGTAGGCAAAATTACAGACTTTCTACACCTAACCCAGTCCAGAAACATGTAGATGTGTTCATGTAAGAGGAACGTGTTAAAACAAGTGCAGCTCTCCAGTAGGAAGCAAACTTTTGTCTGACTTGTGGCTTCAGCAGGTGCTGCTTGTGCATGTTCCTTCTCAGAAGATGGGGTTTGCCAGCAATGAAATTATTTATCCTCAATATTTCCGGGCAGAGTTCTGGCTTAGCCCAGCATTCCACCTCTAATAATAGTCAGTAGTAATACTTATGGGGAAAAGTGTTAGTAAAATGGTGACCCCTCCCAGCTTTTGGCAGGCTGTAGTTCAAGGACTTTGAGCAAGAAAGTCATGTCTGCTCCTTTGCTTAACAATCCTTGACAGACTTTCTTTTGTGAATACTTCTAACTGTGTATTAATGTATTTTAAATTCTTGCCTTCATAACATCCTGTGTCAATGCCATTAACTGTGGTATGGAAAAAGTCCCTCCTTTTCCTCTTGTTTTTAAACCAGCTGCCTGATAAACTTCATGTTATACTGCTTAATTCATTTAATCCAAGACATGATTTCCTATTTGCTTTCTCCATAATACCATTAATGATTTTATGACTGTCATTTTATCTATCTTTCCTCCTAATCTAAATGCACTTGTTTGCTTAGTTCTCCTTAGGTTGAAGTTGTTTCAGACCTCCCATTGTTGTCACTCTTTGAATCTTTTCTTGATCAGCAGAATGCTTCTCTGAGAATTGTTTGGTGCAGCATCTGTAGGTGCAGAGCTACTGTGGTGTTCCTGCCAGGTATCCCTGAGCTGCTCACTCCTGCTGTTCCCTTTTGCTTTCTCAGCCAGCACTGAACTCTTCATCTGTGAGTGTGTAGTTCCTGACTTTAATTGAATGGTGGTGACTCCAGGGTTCCCATTCATATTGGCTGTGACTTTGTGGTGTGTGTGAATAAATACCTGGCAAATCTGTCTGCAGCTCAGTGTAGTGAGTTGGCTTTATAATTTTGCAGCTTGCTCTGTTTTTCACATAAATAATGACTATACTGAGTAGCACAAATACAAAACCAGAGCTCTTGTGAAAACTGGCTGTATATTCCTGTGCTGTTTTTTTTTAATCTAACCAATTGTTAATTCACATGAGGACCTTTCATTTTTTCCAATGACAATTCAATTTCTTTAAAGGCCTGTGGTGAGAGACATTGTCAAAGGTTTGTTAGAGATCCAGGCATGTTATACATATCATACATACCACACTTCCCTATATATGTCATGGCAAGTTTGCAAGAGAAGTTGTGCCATGATGACATTCCTCTGTCATGTTTACTTGCATACCTGCTAATCTGTTCTACAATTTCTATCAACTTTCTCAGTGTAGAAGTGAGCCTGTAGCTACCAGCCTGTCGTTCCCTTGAGTCCTTTTATTGAAATTGGCAGCACATCCTCAGTTTTTTATATCTTGTATTTTGAGTTTTTCTTAGAGGGAAGCTGGGCAGCATGGTTAATAGTTTTGTGGTGGTATGTTGAAGTGCCTTTAAAATTTCTGGGTAAATAATATATAAATCTGGTGACCATTCTGTTGGTCCTAAAGTCTGCTCTAATGTTGCTGTGGTTTTGACAGTCTTGTGCCTGAACCATCTTCCTGCTCCCATACACACCTTGCATTTTCCTGAGTTTTGGGAGGGTGGTGGCCAGTTTGTCTCCATTGTCCCTTGGCCCTGCTCAGTAGGTGAGCAGACTTTCCTTCTGTGCCCTGACTGCTTCTCATGTGTGAAGCAGGAGCTGAAAAGGAGGAAGTTGCTGGAAAGCAGCAATATACAGCCATGGGGGAGCACCTCTTTCTGCCTCAGTCCTAGTTTATATTGGCTTGAGCAGGTCCCAAAGCCATGACAATAATAATATATCAATAGATATGAATTGGCATTTATTGCATTAATTATTTGCATGGAAAGTGTAGTTGGATGTAGTTGTTTACAATTCTTACCACTCAGAAGAAATCTCCATTTTAATTAAAAAACATACACGAATGGGTTTTTTTCAAAATTTTGGATTGATAATGGATTTATTTAGTATACCAATGTAAACTACTTTGTTTTGGATTGTATTAATAACAGGATTTAAATACAACTCTTCAAATATTTAAGACATGAATAGAATTTCAGATCAGTATTAAGGGGAAGATGTTTGTTGTTCCAAAGAGTTAATGTGTGTTTTGCTTTTGAAGCAGTTCACAATTGAATGTTTCATATAAATTCCTGCCATTTGATCTTCAGTATTTGTAACAAAGATCCTCAGTCATGTGCAAGCTCTATTTTTGATGATGATCAGACTTAGCCTGCCATGCCTCTAATGGCTTTTTGGCTGTTTTACTGCTTTTTACTTCCTGTAAAGAAAGAGGTAATTTATTGTTCCAGTTTTAGAATACTTGAAGTGAGACAGCAGTGCTCTTCTCTTTCTCTTTTACTGACTTCATTTCCCCCTTTCTTCTGTCTTTATGTACATGGTGATTTTTTGTTGTTCTTCAGTTTGTGTGTGTGTCCCCATGGTTTTCCTTAATTGCTTTTTGCTCTGACTGCAGGATCCTGGCTTCTGTGTGTGTGAGGTTTGTGCAGCCGTTTTTATCAAGAGTCTGCCTTTTTCAGTGGCTCCTGAATCAACTTCCCTCCCTTGAATCAATTGAGGTAATGTGGCGTGGTGTTGCTTAGCAATGCTGGAAGCTGATACCGCCTGGGTGATGTGTGTGCTGTATCGGCACTGAGCAGAAGAGACTACCTGTCCTCTGTGGTCTGTGCAGAGAAGAAATCTTGCATTTTCTGATGTTTTCAGCATGCTTACCTTTATGTGTTTGGGTGGGGGTTTTTTTCCTTTATGTTGATGAGTGACAGTTTTAAAGACGTAGAAATGTTCCTCCCCCACTTCCTCCTGATACATGCAGAAAACTTCGTAGCATGTAGAATCAAAATATAATTGGGATGTCAGTCTTTAACGAACTGGGTATTTAATTAACTGTCTTGAGATAGGTATGTTTTCTGTCTTCCTCCCCCACGTACCAAGCAAAGCTGTTATGAAGGCAGAGCTGAGCTTTGTAGGATGTTTCAGTCCTCCAGAGCGGCATAGATTGGCAGCCAATCTGGTGTGCATGGCAGCGGATTAAAAACCAGGATTAATTTAATACCACCAACCCCATAAGAATATAAAATGAGCTATTTTGGCAGCAGATGTAAAGGTGTTAATGGAAATTATTAGCTCTGAAATATTTATTTAAAATTGTTGAAATCTCTAAATTTTCAGCTGTGGGTAGATTTTTTTTACTCTCGTTTAAATGGGAAAAGACTGAAGTGTTGTCTCTTCCAGTTTTCTTGTTTTGTTGCTTTTTTACAAAACTGAGGGAGTATACATTTTAAAAAAAATTAAACTATCTGCTTGTTTTCTTTTTGTTAATTCTTTTCAATAAGAAGCACTAGAAAAATGACATATATTGGAATCAAATATCTTTGAGGCACACTTTTACCAGGTGGTTGCTCTCGTTTTCACACAACACTGAATAGCATGGGCGATAACCCCGTGTTTAAGTTGTAGAGTAGGATAGCTGTGAAGGTGTTATTTTCCTCTTTCAAACCAATCAGAATACAAACCAAAGTTTTTACTTGCAGTCCTGGGTAGAAGACAGAAGGGGGTGTACTCCATCAGCCTGGTAGGAGTGTGGACCCTGGCATCTTTCCTTTCTTTGATGGCAGTTATAACAAGTATATCTGAATATACTCATACCCTCAGCAGGGATAAATCTTGGTCAGACTCCATTTCTTTGTTTGTTTCATGAAATAATGTTTGTACTTCAGTAAGCACAAGCCCACCATTCTTTTGCAAAAACTCTGTCTTGGAGCTGGAAGGCTTACAAACTCCTTACAAAGTTCTTACAAATTCCCTGTACAGTTAGGCAAAGTGATTGGGTAAGCAATTGCAGCCCTCAGGTGCTCAGTACCTGCTGTCTCAGTGCTGCTGCCAGATCACCTGTTCCTTTGAGCCTTAGCTCCAGCACTGGACTGCTGATGGGGTGGAAGAAAGGTAATGGTGGGATGGGGACAGGGACCTCCACAGCTGGATCATGGGAGCCCAGCCTGAAGAATGAATCAGGGTACTGAGGGTGCGCTTGATGATGTCAAAATACACCCAGAAGTCAAAGATGGTGGAGGTGGAGAGGTGCAGTCTGAGAGGTGCAGTGTGGTGGAGGCTCATCCCACCTCAGCGCTGTTTTTTGGGGTATAAAGGATTGCTTATGAGACGTGGGATTGTTCAATGGGTTGGTCTCTCTGATCAGCTGCTCCTGCCTCTCTTAACCAGTGCTTTTCATAACCAACAAATGCATTTCCAGTAGCCTGATATTTTATTCATTTCTGGTTTAGACCATTTAATCCATAGTAGGTACTCATTTATCCTTGTCTGTAAGGAAACAAAACATCGAGCTGGCAAGGGGATTTTATAGCAGGTTCATTGCCATGGTTTCAGACAGCCTTACATAGCCTAAAAATAGATTCAGGAAAGAATATTCTCTTGCCTTCCCTGCCTCCCCCAGCTCTAACTAATTGGAATTTCCTTTTTTTTTTGGTTGTATATTTTTGTTGTTTACTGACTGACAGGTCAGGTAGATTTGTTTGATGTTTTGTTTTAAAGAGGAAAGTTCATCATAGTATCTAATACACTGGGGAGTGACTTCCCTGGTAGCGTGCCAAGGCTATAACCTCCTGCTCCTGTCTCCTACACTTCAGTAGTGCCACTCTGGCAGACTGCAGCTCATTACAAACCAGTGTAATAGTCCGAGATGTGTGAGGGACCATCCTGGGCATACCTTGGATAATTATAACCTTGACATTGCTTTGTGCTGAGCAGGGGAAATGCAGAGTGCATGATGATGTGCCTTTAGCAGCCTGCACTGCTGCCTGAACAGCATCCTCTTCCAGAGGCCAGCTGGCAGCTTTACTGTGTCTTCTGCAACCCCACAGCTAGGATGTTGCACACAGGTTGAGGATCATGGATGAAACTAGCAGGACAAGTTTTAAAATACTGCTTTGTGTACAGCAATGCCTGGGCAGCAGCTGCAAGGAGCTTGGGGAGGCAAACTGGGTGACCTCTCCTTCCCCTTCTTGGTGTCCTTGCTGAGACAGTACCAGAGCTACACAGCCTTGGCTGGCATGCCTAGAGCAGGGCATGGCTTCACTACCTCCAGATCGCAGTGTCATTTGTCTTTGAATGTCAGAAAATGGAGGTGGAACACAGCTTGGCAATTAATATGGTCTCCTCTGATGTGTACTGGCTAATCTATGTTTAGCTTCGGGCTGGGCAGTTGAATTTCCCCCCCCCCCCCCGCCACCGCCCCCACACACCCTGGTCTTCAGCAGAGGTGTTGACTGCTTCTGTTAGCAGGAGTCCTAGATGCCTTCAGATCTCTCTCCTCAGACAGGAAGGGCATGGGTTGGAATCACACTGATGCCTTGGATTTCCTGCATTGCTTCCTGTTGAACTGCTGGGCCAGAAGCTAATGGTGGGGGGGCATACTGTACGCAGTGTTCCACTCCTGAGGCTCGCAGCGTGCCTATTTATGTTGGAAAGCAAGTAAATAACCCCACAGCAGCCTTATCAACTCATGTCTTTTAGTGTCAGGTTTTGGAGCAAAAGGAAAGTGTTCTGGGTTGAGTTGCAAAGGGGAAAAACCCCATGTGCTCTCTAAGTGGGTTGTTTGGTGAACAAAGTGTTGGTTCTGCTGATCCATTTCTCATCACCATTTTTCTTTGACTACCCAAGAGAAACTGCAGTAAGTTTATTTGTTTGTATGTGTTGCTGCTGGTACAGGGCGTTTTCTTTCTTCCTGCTGCTGCTTTTATGGTCAGGGTGCCCTGACCTTCCTCAGTAGGGACTGAATGGAGAAGGACTGATGTGATGTCAGGTTGCAAATATGTTAGTGAATGGGCTGCAGTGTATTGCTAATTACTTCTCTTCTTGGTTTATTTACCAGTTGTAAATGCTTTCAGACTTTCCCCTGTTTCTGAATTGATCAGAGTTGTGAACTTCAAGGAAGTTATGTCTTCTTTCTCCATATGCTGTTTTGGACAAAATTTGTGTATTTAGACAGAAGGTGGTACCAGATAGATAGGACTGCTTAAGGTACAACTGCTATTCAGAAGGGATTAAACCTTTTGAAGTCTTTTCTGTTGCTTGTATGCTGTGCTGCTTTGCATTTGGTAGCTGCAACATGTGCTTATGCTTCCCTGCTCCTCCCTCTGATACTCTGCAGTATTTATATGCCTGTTTTGGCACCTGCAGAGCAGAAGGGGAGCAGCCCCCAAGTGCAGATGAGGGAAATGTGCCTTCTCAGCCTTCCACAGAGGCAGGAACCTTGCCTTGTTCATCACCAGTGTAGGACAGGTGGGTCAGGTTGGCCGTGACTTTGTTCTGAAGAACATCTCTTCCTCTCAAAGTGGAGGTGAGTTTGCCATCCTTTTGGAGGATGCACACTGGGATTTTCACAAAATACAGGGCTTCCTGGTTCTGAAGGGTGGCAACATATTGTTTTCACAAATGGTGATTTTTTTTCAATGCCCCAATCCAAACTTAAGCTGAAGGAGTTCCTCCAAGGATGAGAGCATGACTTCCATCTCTGTTCAGTGATGTGCTCCCTGGGGAAAAGTGCAGACTGCTTCATGCAGGCCAGCCCAGATTGCAGAGCCTAGCTGTGTTAGTGACCCTATGAAAATATAATCCTATCTGATGCTAGAGGGGAAAATTTTCCATACCTGGTAGATGTTTAAATATTCTTTAAGTGGACCACCTTTCTGCTGTAGTGATTTAAAACCCTGAAAATACTCTATGCATGAATTTACATAAAATAAAACAACCTGCATAGTATTACATCAGTACACAGTAGATGATCATTTCCTTCCCCTCCCATCTATCCAACACTTATGTCATTTTACATCCATTTTTGTTCCCTCCAACACTTCTAGCTGCTTCCCTGCTCTGCTCACTGGGCACCAGTGTGCTCCACATGGGAAAGCTTCTGTGTGTGCATGCTCCTGAAGTGTGCTGAGCTTTGCACCAGTACTCACATCCTCCACTGAAAGATGAAGAGACTGGGGTGTGTGTCTGTGTGTGTGACTGGGAGTGGTGGATGCCTGGAATCAGAGACAGAGGGTGTGTGTATTTGGAGGAGCTTTCAGGTTGCTGGTGCATCTATGGGAGTGGAGGAGTTGGGTCTGAGGTGAAAGGAATGCCAAAAGCAAATCCTACACTGTTTATTTTATGAGGTGTAATTTGAAGGCAGATGCTTCACTTGTAGACCTTGTGGGAATTGAAATATTCATATTCAGGAGTTAGGAAAATTAGGGATAGTGTTTTCTGGACTCTCAAGGTAATGCTAGTCATGTGATTTGCTTTCTTTAAAGTTTACATGAGAAGTCAACCCATTTTAATACATGGAATTTCATTATAGATCAGATGCTGTTTAAAGAACATGATTAATATTGTAAAGCGGAAGTTCCCTTTTTGTGATTTGCACCACAAGTGTAATTATTTAGTTGGATTTTCCCCACCTAACAATCTTTATGCTATTTGTTGGGTGTGGAGGTAGTTCTCCTACCACACGGCACTGTTGTCTATTGTACTGTCTGTGAGAAAGCTCTGGTTCCTTGCCTTTTGTAGATGTTGAAAGAGAAGGGTGGCTTGAGATGGTGATGGCCTCCTGCTTTTAAGGAACTGGACTCACTTCTCAACAGAATTCCTTGCATTGTTAGAAGTAATTTAAACACCCAGAAAATGGTTAAACTCTTGATAAGCCTGATAAAATTAGCAAGAGATAATTTTCAGAAAGCCTCGTGCTCCTGGATGTAGCCTGCAGTTATGTCTAAAGTAAGCTGTGGGCTGTGAAATACTTGAAGCATAATTTGGCCCTAAGAACCTTGCTTTGCACGTACAGAAGCAGTGGGTTTTCATGCTGTTTGACCTAGATCACTAAAATGGATTTAGACTCCAAACTCCTAGATGAGCCAATGTCTACATGTCTCTTGGACACTTGGGTTTTCTGTCTGTAATTCCCCATATAGGAAGTAAGGATATTGTGATGCCTCCTCCTCAAACAATCATGAAGTTAGAGTAAGTACTTCTTGAGAGAGTAAATCAGCCTTCTCTACAGAAAGATAATTGTTAATTCTGTCTTAACAGTAGAGTTCAAGGAGTTAGTAAGCCTTAAGGATAGATCAGGGTAAAAGAAAAATAAGAAATCCAGAATGCCTTCCTGTAACTGACTTGTGCTTCCTTGTGCAGTGAAATAGGCAGAGTGGTCTTCAGCAGATCCAGAGAGGGAAACTGGTAAAGGTTATGGTGTGCAAGAACAGGAAAAGAGTAACTTGTAGTTTGATGACATGCTTAAATGGAAACAATTCCTGCCTGATTCTCATCTCTTCCTTGTGTGATATTCCTTTATTTAAAGAGGAAAACAAGAATATGTTCTGTTTGAAAATGAAAGCCGCCTTAGCAGCTGCAGGGTTTGCACCTTTCAGTGGGGATTTCTGGCACTGGGGTAAGAGATTAGAGCAGCAGTGGTAGCAGACAGTCGTGCTCCTCTGTGCTGCTCTCACCCAGAGAGGGGGAGACCTCTGAGTTGTTGTGTACATGCAGGATAGGGCTGTTGACTTTGGTCCCACCTCTGGAAGGAAATCATAGAATTATAGAATATCCTGAGTTGGAAGGGACCCACAAGTGTCACTGAGTCCAACTCGTGTCCCTGCACAGGCCAGCCCCAAGAATCACACCGTGTGCCTCCTGAGGATGTTGTCCAAATGCTTCTTGACCTCTGACAGGCTTGGAATCAATCCGGAGGAATCTGTCAGGAATAAAACCTGATGTCATTTTCCATGCACAAGGAAATAAGCTATTTTCTATCAGACATGACATACTTCCCCCCCCTCATTTGTCTTGCCCTTCCTGACAATCCTTTTGTACTTTTTGGGACACTTTTTCAGTTTTGGCTTCTTAATCTCTTGTCTTTCACCTGCAGTTTCACCTCCCTTGCAGAGTCGTTGTCAGACACCAGACATCTTGCGTGAATGATTGCCATTGCCCCAACCTTGTCCAATTTTTTTTTTTTGCACTTAGTCAACTTTTTCCTTTTTCCTGCCTTGTTCTATGCACTACCTAAAGATCCCTGGTTCCCTTCCCTGCCTGTTGCGCTTTCTCTCCCTCCTGTTTTGGGCCTATGTCCCAGTCTGCTCCTTTGTCTCCCTCAGGTCTGGCATTTGTCCCTGCTGCATTCCAGATGCACTCCTTTCGCTTCCTTGCTGCCTGGGTGCCGGCAGCCCGGCCATGGCCAGCACAGGAAAGATGGGCTCCCTCTGCTCCAGGGCCTGGATCTGCTCCAGAGCATGGATCTGCTCCAGCTGAGCGGCCATGGAAATGAAAGGAGTCTTGGGCTCCTCTGTTCCCAGGCTGGCGCGTGCTCACCCGCTCTGCGGGCAGTCCTTGGGTTGCCACTGGGAAAGCGAGCGGCGTTCGAGAGTGTTCAGCAAGGAAAGGCTCCTGGGAGATCCTGGCCATTGGCTCTCTAAAGGCCTTTGCCTGCCGTGAATGTGCTGTGTCCTACCATCGGATATGGGTATAAAAACTGATTTCCGTGTTCAGCATAATCTAAAGTTACGTGGGACTCGGGAGCCAAGAAGGGAATATGAGGAGTATAGGATGTTCTCCAAGGGAAGGAAGAGCAATCTAATACCCAGCGTGCCTGCTTTGCCTAGCACAGCAGTGTCCTCTGCCATGCTGCTTTACTGGGAGCCTTGTATTGAGTGAGAAGAATTATAAAAATCTTCCAGGCAGCATTCACGTTGGATTATTTGAAAAGTTTTATTTATTATGTCCCTCTTTCTGCTTGATCTTTCACTGTCAGCTTCCGCCTCTTGATACCCAAATTTTAAAAATGGATCTGAGTCCTACACCTCTCTATCTTGCTTGTATTGTGAAGGCTGTTTTGGAGTGTTGCTTCCAATGACATTTCAAGGAGGTCAGTGCAGACTGGTGGGCTGCTTTGGCAGTATTTCTGTTATCTCTCCCTGCCTGCCAGTGTTGCAAGGAAGAGAACAGAACAAGAGAATCCATGCTTTCCACTGTCCCCTTTAGTAGTAAAAAGTACAGATTCCACAGATAATGCTTTTTCACGCCTCCAAGCAGGTGAGTAATTAGTTTTGAGATGTAACAAGAAACCACAGGGATGTAATCTGCACTGAAACAGGTTTGTTGATAGAGACAATGGTGTGGTTGAACAGGAAAGCCCTTCTCTAGGTGCAGCTTCTAAAGCTTGCTCTCTAATAGTGCTGTGCTTTGGGCTGACTAATGTCAGTTTTCATTGTGAAATTAGTTACAGTGGGAAAAGACATTTGTTCTGCAGGCACAGCAGCACCTCATACAGCTGCATCTGTCTTACGTGAAGACCCACCCTTGTCTGTCTTCATGCAGCATATATAATACTCACATTTTAGCCATACATAAAATGAGGCTGTACCTGTAGCAACAGTGTATCTGTGTATCTCTCACAGTATCTCTGACAGCTGTTCACAGAATAAAGGCAGTGTTATCAATTATCTAAAGACAGAAAAGTACCTATCTTGAAAGATCAGGAGAGCTGTCATAGGACAGGCAGTGTCTGGATTGTGATGCTTAGCACAGGTGGAGTCTTTCACTGATTAAAGTATTTGCACAAAGATAAATGAGTTAGGAACCTAAGGAAATTTGAAAGTCCTGCAATAATTTTTAAAATAATTTTTGAATTGTTTTAAAGAACGATGTAATGGCATAATAATGGCATAATTTAAAAACACTCTAGGGTAAGTATTATACAATCACGCATCATGACCCATTTTATCTCCAGCAGGATGCAAGTGAATACATTGTTTTCTAAACAACAGTACATAAAGCAATTTTTTTCTTCATGGTACAAGTATTTCTTGTTGGTACTGTATCATAATTAAGTGTGATATTTCCTTGGTCAAGAATAATAAAGGCTCATATAAAAATAATTAATCAAAAAAAACCCAAAACAAAACAATCATTGTATATTCAATTATAACAAGCAGTTTTACAAACTTATACAAAGTCTCTTTTGGGAACAGACATTTAAATATTTGAAACATCAGGAATTCTTTTCCGGTTTTATAGCGGGTTATATACTGAGTGTAGAACTTTGGCCATAAATACATTTTTCCTGGTGCACAAGCTATGTAATAATTTTGTGGGAGTCTGATCACAAGCTTGGGGCATAAAGGAAACTAGTCAAGGCCATTATGGCCTCAATATAGCATGTTTGGATAGGCATCATCTGTGGCTCCCCAGTGCTGAGCACTGATGTCATTGCCTCTGTGGTTTGGAGCTGCTGGGCCATAGGAGTGCCCAGCCCCTGAGTGAGCACAGTGTGCACTGCAGCTCCTGGGCTTCTGCTTCCTACTTGTGCAGCTCACCAGCACAAGTGTGGGGGTACCTGGAGTGACACCTCTGATGGCTCTCAACAGGAGAGAGAGTGGGGCGAGGCACACTGACCGTGGTGTTGGGTCTTCCGGTAGGGGTCTGTGTGCTCAGGGCAGGGAGAAGCTCCTCTGAAGGGCCACTGAATGCCTGAAGTAGTCTGTGGTGCTCAGCAGTTCTCTGGGGGATCTGGCTTGCATTTAGGCAGTGTGAATACCTCTACTATATACTCATACTTGGTTCAGAGAAATAGCATTTCCCTTGAGCTGTTTTATTTCTCAAAACCAGGGCTGTATCAGATTTTCCCCCAACTGCTGAACAGTAGTATTAATGTAGTGTGTTATTTATTCTTTTGACATGTTTTTATTTCATGGAAAACGTCTACGTTATGCTTGAAGCTGGGTATGAGTTGCTGGATCCCTTTCAGAATTCTGTTAGGTCTGGAAGTAAATCAGATTACTTTGTTCTACTATAAGCACATTCGGCTTGGCTTTCACATGAGGTGTTGTATGGGTGAATGAGCCCAGAGCACTCCAGCTGGTGCAACAGCTTTATTTATGCAGAGTGATGGCATGAAAAGGTTTTGGAAAATGCTTTTAATGGCTTCAGAATTGATTTGTGCCACTATTGAACCACCAAACTGCTTAAAGTTCCTACTCACTTTGCTTGTGTTTTCTAGTGACAAAGTCTGGGCTCAAGTGATGACCCGGTTAATCAGGAAACTGTGCTGGTTGGAAACACAAGAAGCAGAGGTTTTCTTAGACTCTCCTTATAAGTTCCTAGCATTTACCACAGTCTTTCTGTTCAAAATATGAACTAGTTTTTTGCCAACATGGTGATGCTTTTATATCTCAACTGTAAAATGCTTTACGTCTTCATAAAATGATAACATGTACTTTCTCACTGCTGCAACACATTTTATCATCAGTGAAGGATTAGCTGGGTGACTTTGGCATGTATTTCATGTACTCTTTATTCTTAATATTTTTTCCCCCATAGATTTTTTTTTTAAATCACATTTTGTTACATGTGCGACCGTGCTGAATTTCACTTTTCCATAGGTTTTAGTGACAGAATTGGCAGGTTATACAAAATAGAAGGGGTGTCAATAAAATCGAGTATGGAAGTATACGATACATAGCTTGCAGCTTCTTCCTAAGCATAATTTCTTATGCAGGCAGTTTTATCAGAGGGTTGAGAAACATCTCAGAAAGCAGGTTGGGAGTTTCACAGTGAGGAAGAAATATCTTCCCCCTGGCCCAAGATAAAGCAGAAATTTTGTAGAAGAAGTGTGCTCTTGTCCAATTGGGAAAGTAAAATGTCAGGGAAGTATTTTCAATGGGAAACAGTGTTGAACTTCATGTATAAGTATGTTATAAACACATAGATGGTAGTTAAATGGTGATGCAGTAAGTGCCAAGCAAGTGGGCAATATTTAATTCAAATTTTAACTTGTCTAATAACAAAAGAAGCATTTGTGTGGAAATACCTCCCTCTGGTCTATTAAGAGATTCACGGCTCCACAAGATCCCTGTTTTGCTCAGACTGTGCCTTTGGATGTGAAAGGAAAACATAGTTGGGTGAGAGTCACTAATTGAGCAATTGGAGCTAATCATCCCCTTGGCTTGGAAGATGAAACACTAATTTTCCTTCCAGGTGTAGCCAGAATTACCTGTTTGTACAGTGCCTTCAAGTTGGCCGACTTAAAACCTGAATTAAAAACTTTAAAATTGGTGGTGTTGGTTTGAATATGATGTTGGCATTCCTGATTCAAGTAAGTGATGTTGGTCATGGTACAGGGGTGCCAGGTAGGGGTAGTGAAGAACAAAGTGAAGACAGGTCTCCAGAGGTTGGGAAACAGTCACAATCAGACAAAAGAGTAACTTGGATGAAGAGGCTTCTGAGGAGTTCCTTTGAGAGGGTGAATGTAAGAAGTTTTGCTTACTTAATTACTCACATATGTACAATGGCTTTGCTTGCTTGTGTGAGATGCAGGGAGGAAGAAAAGTTTTTTGCCTCCAATCAGTTTCTAATGCAACATTGTCCAGAAATGTAGCACAAAGTGAATCAATATGTCTGCTGACTTGTTCAGTATCACTGATGGCCATCAAAAGTAATTGCAATATTGTGGGTTGAAATAAAGTATTTGTAGACCAGATTGGCTTAATTCAGAGAGCAGTCTGTATTTGTGCTTAAGGGATGAGGATTTTCACAGAGGCAATTGGAAAAGCATAGATTTATCTATCACTGCACTTGTTGATAGATCTACTGACAGGTGTGTGGCTGAGGAGAAAAGATAGCACACATCAAATTTGTGCAGGATGGGGCCGTTCTTTGCTGACATCTGGCAGAAGAATTGGAATCTGGGACAGCTGCTAGTGCCACAGAATTGCAGACAGTTTTAGGACCTGAATGCAATGAAGATAAATGAGTTCCAGTTGGAAGCTGAATGGCCCTAAAGCCAGAAACGAATGTGGGCACTCTGAATGCTGTACTGATAGGCTTGCAAGAGGTATTTTTTATCCTGTACAGTCATAAATGCTCATTATTCTGGATTTCAGGCCACATTATTGGCATACTGAATAGGTGGAGTTTTTAAAGCTTTGTGTTATGCTCAGGTCCCTAAATTTGACATTGGTTTCAGGCTCTAGCTAGTTTGGTGTTAACTAAGTGTACTCTATTACTTTACAAACCTGAGCATTCAGTCTGTCCAGCTGCATAATCGTCCCACAGAAACTGGGTCACGCGGTAAGAGAGTGTTATTTAGAGGTTTCCAGAGTCTGACCAAGATAGGCAACTTTGTGGGCTCTCTTCAGTTTCAGTACAGGTGATGAATTTTATTATTTCAGAGATACTCTTGCACAGCCGAGGGAATTTCTTATTGCTACAGATTTTAGGAAGTCTGCACAATGCTGAAGAATCTGATTCTACGACTTGCTTCTGCAAGTCTCTGATTTTTGCTAGGCAGCCATGGTGTTTTCTTGAGCAGGAAGATTTTTCAAGGTTAGTTTTCTGCATCTTTAGGGACAGAAAAAAGATAAAAAAGATAAATCTGTGTTTAGAAATTAAGCCCAGTTTAAGGACTTCACCCTCCATCCCATTTTCCACTGACTGTACAGGGGATAGGTCCGGACATGACCTATCTTCTTGCTGATCTTCTTGACCATACCTCACTTTGAGCCTCTCTATTTCTCACTTCATGAAGCAGCCATCGCTTACAGTGTTCACCTTTTTTGTTTTGAGCTAGAAGACAGTCTAATGGTACAGAAAAACTGAATTTTTACTGCCTTCCTTCTCTCTCTGAGTATTGTGGATGTGAGCAGAAAGGACAGACCAGAAACCAAACACAAATCCCTTCAGCCACAAGGTTTCCTTTAGAATTTTAGTCAAACTTAGTCTACTGGGTGCAAGCAGAGAAACAGACACCTAGCACCTGTGTCTGTAGTATTACTGCCCTTCAAGCTTGAGCTATTTTTCTGTTAAGAACTTTTCCCATTTCTTTGCTTCTGCTTCTGCTGGGTTTTATCAAAGAAATTATAAGTTGGACTTCACTGATCCTTTTAGGTCCCTTCCAAGACAGGATATTCAGTGATTTACATGAATAATTTAATTTTTTTAAAATAATTGTATTTGCTTTGTACACTTCTACCAGGGACTTGCAGAAATTAATGCTTCACAGTATAAAAACCTGAACTGTATTGGCTCTCTGTCTGCTTTCCATCATTTCAGACTGAATTTTAGTTTCAATCTTCTTGGTCCTGTTGCCTTGTTATGCTGTTAGTATTTTTTAATATGGGTTCAAGATGCTTGATTTCATTTTAATGGTAATTCTGATGTACTGATGAAAAGGCAGCATCATTGACAATTTACGCTGCATGTATAGAATTTTCTCTTGCTGAAGGTGTACAAGTCTGCTATGTGCTTTTGGTAGGGCTATATTCACACCACCCCACTGTGTCTCAGGCTTCCTCACCTGTAAGAGGAGTGTCCTGAGCGCTGTGCTTCCTTCTCTTTCATGCTTTGGAAATGGGTTATAAGGAAAGTAAAAGAACTGAAAAGGGCCTAGATACATGGTACCATTCTCTCCCATAACAGCAGTCTTCAGGCTTTGGGAACTACTTGCATCAAATTCTGAGCCCTGGTTTGACCTAAAGAGCAGAGTAGGTGAGAGACAGAGTGGCATCTATTCCAACATACTGCTTCTGTTTTTGTCAGTATTTTGTAATTTTTGTAGCCCTTTATTCCTGCACCTGTTTTCCCTGCCCCAGCCCCAACAAATGCTGTTTATACTCACAGCTCCCTTTATACTAAGGAAGTTTGACACTTTTTTCATCCTGCCAGAGAAAAATATGTGGAAATTTTAATTGGCCAGAACCTTTCTGATGCTACAAAATGTGCGTGCTTTAAACATGGAGAACTAAGGTGGCTTTGTGCTGAACCACATTGTGGCCTTTGTCCAGCTACTGCATAAGTATATACAGACCTTAAATTTTTAATCTAAGCATTTAGTATCTATATAAAAGGGTTATTAATGTCTGATTAGAACAAAACCGCATCTCATCATTTATCTAATGGCAGTTGTAGGGTTTTTTGTGTCTTCCAGGTGCTGTAAGTAGAGAAAGCTTGAGTCAGCCCAGTGGCCTGACAGCGGTTGGCTGGGCTTAGCTCACCCTGGCATTGGATTTTCCAGCCTGTCAAGAGCTGATTTAATTTGCTAACCCAGCCAAGAAGAAAACACTGAATTGTTTTCTTTTGAGTTAGAGAGGTGCTGTGGCTCAGTCTGTGGAGGGCAGGAGTCATTGCTCAGCATCAGGCAGGACTGTATGGGTGGGAGCTGGGAAGGAGCAGAAGGGGACAAGACTCCCCTGTGGGCAGCTCTGCTGTCTCAGTAAGTTCTCCCCTCGCACAGGTTAGGATACAGGTTCATTCTCTGCAGTGGAGTCTCTCCATCTTGCAGGTGCTACAGCACTACTGAGAACGGCACTGACATCCGGTGAACCTGCAGCTGAAACAATAGACTTGATTTTGGCCCTGGGTTTCAACAGCTGTCAGAAAGAGCAGGCAGAAACTCTTAATAATCCTCTTTTGTTTGCTGCTCTCTGCTTCTGTATTGGTTATCTGTCTCCACATATGTTTTGCTTAGAGCCGCATATGCTAGAATCTGGTGGCTGCTGCTCTTTCTTCTTGATTAATACCTTTCCCAATTTACTGTCATCTTTCTACTAGAGTGTCTTTGAATTTCTCTATCATTTGAGCAAACCTGATCCATCTCTTCATTGTGACAGACATTAGGTATCCTAATCTCCTCAGGTTTGCTCAGTGTTTGCTTAATACTTTGCTTTGGTTGCGTTCTGTGACCTTAGTTCACTGTCTCCTAGATGAAAGTGATATAAAGGTATACAGCTTGACTGATGTGCTATGTTGTTTTAGAGAGGCTAATTTTAAGGCCTCTTACATCAAAGTATAGTAAAAATATTATGCTGATGTTATGACAGCAGCATATATGTAAAACAAGAACTTCTATATTACTAACTTAATAAAAAATCACTCAGCTGTGTATATGGAGTGGTTCTGCTTGTACCTTTCCTCCATGATTTTTTGGCTCCTAAATTTGAGTGGGTTTTATGTGTTTCATAAAGTTTATTGGCCTGTCTGACTGTGTGTGTGGGCCACTGTGTCATCTAGTCAGAAGAACATTTATAGAAGGTTTCAATGTCGGTAATATTTCCTTGCATGGATTATTTAATGGTATCACTTGAACTGACTTGATTGATTCCTGTATTTATGATTTAATGGAAAGAACATAGCCAAAAACTTCTGTAGTAACAGAGCAGTTATAGAGGTCCTGTCTGCCCTCTTGGTGCTGGCTGGGGTATGTGATGACTTCAAAAGAGCTCTTACTCAGACCAGAATCTTTGTGCATTTCTGGACTGGGTGCCTATGCTACCTTTTTAGATGATCTTGTGTACTCCATACACAGGAAAAACAGATTAATTTGTAAAGGGGCCTGGAGTCTTTCTGTGTACTGCTTGGTGTCTTTTCTTCCAGAATTCCTGCTTCCAACTGAGGCCTTCTTGTTGGCACTGCTTGTCTTATAAAAAGATTCAATTTAATTATTTTTAAGAAGATAAATAGAACTGATTCTTCATAGATTTTTAGATTGCGATAATTGAGGGAAAATTTGCCTCTTTGATAGTGGTTGGCATGGGCTTGGGTAGATTTCACTAGTATCTCTCTGACCTTGATGGGCAGGTTAGTGCTGAATTGCTGCCAAAGCTTGCCTGCATTTTTTTCTTCTCCTTCACTTGTGCCCATTGAGCTGATATTTAGAAGTGTGGGATCCATAATTTTCAATTCCCTTCCTTCTCAGCTAACATTTCTTTTAATCCAAGTGCTGTTTTAAATTTTTTTACGCCTAGATATTTGCTGTGTAAAAAATCTGTGGGAACAGATTAGTCAGGACATGGAAGAGTAATGTGTAGTAAATAGTGTATCCTGCCAAATACAGGGCTGTTTTTATTCTATCCTTATGGTGGGAACTGGTGTCTTATTACCTGTCACTTTTCTTTATAGAGTCCTGTAGAACTGGTGATGCATTCACAAATTCATAGGCTGTCTTGTGCTTCCTTTTTTTCCTCATATAGACTTCTCAATAATTGTAACCTCAGAGTTAAAGCCAGGCAGTGATTGGCAGTGCTCTTCTTATGCCTCTGCTCATCTGGAAAGTTGCTTTTCCATTTGTGCCTATCTGTGTGCTACATGTTTTGGTTGTTGGTCACTGTAAAAAAGTCACGCAGAAGGAAAATGCATTTACCAAGAAAGATAAATGGACAGTAGAAGTGGGTTTCATCAGAAACCCATCTAGAATGTCAAAAAGCAGTGTAGGAAAAGTGAAATAAAATTCTAGTGTGATGTGTAACATTCAACAGTAAAACGAATGGTGCTTGAATTAAAAAAGAAGGTTAAAAGTTGTGCCAATAATGAAGAGTTTCCCAGTTAGTGCTGGGTTTTTTTCTGGCCTCCCCATATCATGTTCTCACAGTTCTTGGCTCATCAGTGGGATCAGGCCAGGCCCCAGGTCTAGAGAAGCTAGGTCCCAGCTTATAGTTGTTGTCATGTTGTACCCCTTGGCTTTCCTGCTTCGCAGACCCTTATCAAGGTGGCAGCTGCAAAGTACCAGTGAAGGCTGGAAGGAAAAAGTGCTGATGTAGCCAGGGGGGAACGATGGTCAGCAAGTGCTGAGTTGTCTCACTTGCTGTTCTCGCCTTCCTACCTTCTCTGGGAATCCTGTCTGGGGGTGATACCAGCCTGATTCATAAATAATTAAAAAATTACATAATTAATTGAAATCTGGGTTCTGTCATGCTCTGTTTCCAGTGTGGTCTTGTTTACTTTTCCAGGAGAAAAGGAATAATTTTCCCTTGTGCAGTACCATAGCCTGTCTATCAGCCTTACCCTCAAGAGGTGATTAGGCTCTGTATTTTGAAAAGTATAAAGTTTGCCTGATTTTCTTGTCTTCATATGAGACATTAGGAAGAAATTGTGGTGGCTCTTTTTGTTAATGGTCATACAGTTTACTACCTGTAAGCATATATAGCATGATGCTTATGTGCAAAACAACTTCTTCATGACTGATATGGTCTTCTTTGTCCTTATTCTTTTTTCAGATATAAGAAACAAGTTTCCCTAAACATGGGTGAAACTGAGCAGAGACCAACAGCAGGATCCCGCTTAGGAGCTCAGGAAAATGCTGGGATCAGTACTTTGGAGCATGGACAGAAACCACCTATGACAACTCCAGGAAAACTTGTCTCTATCAAAATTCAGATGTTGGATGACACACAAGAAACTTTTGACATTCCGGTAAGGATGTGGAGGATGGGGTGGCCAGAGATTAATCAGGCATTTCTGATAATGCATATTCTCAAACCAGTTCTCTTTTTATTTCAGCTGTGATTCTTTGGCTAATGAATTCATGTTGCAGAGAAAATGCCTGTTGTGTATATCAGCATTAAATAGCTCATGGTGCAATACAATAGCATTAACCAGGGAAGTGAGCTGTAGATTACAGTTATTAATTCCATTTCTGTTTGAACAGCTTCAGGAGAAGTTAAAGTCCTTGGTGGATTTTTTTTTCCCTTCAAATATTACATTAGTGGTTCCCTCTACTTTTTGAACAGTTGATGTATTTCTTTGCCGCTGTTTTGCTCTTGATCCAGTAAACTGTAGATCTATACAGACTTTTTTGTGTTTCCTCTGGCAAGTCCTTAGGATATTAACTTGAAATCATCAAAGTTTTCAGTAATTTATATCACTCTTACAGGCACAGAGTGCTCTCACAGAAGTTGAGTGCAAGGAAAGAAGTAAAGCAGTCTCATCTAAAGTTTCTCTGTATCCTGTTGAGATTAATCTAGGTTTGTCCTTGCCAAGCAGACAGAGCTGCTACTGCTTTAGTGTGTGGTTGTGATCAGTAGAATCAGTTAGAATTATTTTTGATACCAAGACCAATCCAGTTTCACACAATCTATCTCTTGGTAGCCACTAATGATTTTAACATGCCATGCTTACACAATTAACATGTAATGTGGCTGAACCCTGCTGCTGTTATGGAAGTGTACTGGAATGTATAATTTCAAAGTCTTTAGGCTTCAGTGACTAGGAAAATGGAAATCTGAGTTCAAATTTCATCCTTTGTTACTTGCTTTTTCTGTAGCTGTGGTAATTTCCATGCCTTCATTGGCTCAGTTTTCTCTTCTGTAAAATGGAGGATCACCAGCGACATACAGAGATCTTAGACATATAGTGCCCTCAACTGTATGTTTAGGGAAAAAATGTTACCCCTGTATTAACATGAAGGAATTCTCATTATGAAAATTATCATTAAAAAAAAAAGTTTATAATGTTTTTATGACCTGCTTATGAGGTTTTGTCTGTCTGTTGTACATGCAGATGCTTTTTGATCTGCTCTCTGCTGCTGTTTGTGATCCAACTGCAGCTATGTGTTCAGTCTCAGATTTTATTTTAGTGGAAGGTAAATTCTCTGGGCAGGTAGGTTATGGGTGAACTGAACTGCCATCAAGTGAAATGCCCATGTATGTAGCAACTTGTTACACTTCTGTGCCTTTCAGAATGCTTGTCAAATATCCATAGCAAACAGTCTTTAGGTAAAAGCAGTCTTTAGACAATAATTGCTGTTCAAAAGTGTAGTTATAGTTTAAATCATCAAGCACTAATAAAATTTTGGCTCTCTTTTATATGACATAAATATCTCTACTATTTCAGAGACAAGTTTGGGGTTTTTTTAACCCATCTGTAGATGCTAATTCTCTGTATTTTGAAAATTAAAAATGATGTGCAGACTTAACACAAACCATTTAGAGATTAGGTCCCTTTCATTAAATTGTTTAGAAGAAAATATAAGATCATGTGGATGCAATGCACCCTGTAACTACAGGTTTACTTCTGGGAGTTTGAGAAAACAGTATTTTTTGGTCTTAAATATTAGAAGATAATCAACATTTCATTTGTTTTTAACTTCAGCAGCACCGGGAAGACCTGGGATATAAACAACTTTCTGTTGAGATCACTTCAATATGATTGTTTTCAGAGACTTTTATTTCATAACCGTCACTACTCAAGGAAAGCCCAGTTGGTTTGAAAGTCAAACCTTGTGGTGAAATATAAAGGATGCTTAGATACAAAACCTTTTACAGCAAATCTTTTGTAAAGCCTTTTGTCTTTAACCTATGCATAGTCAAATGGAGGAATGTGTGTTGCTTTCAGTCTGCTCTAAAAGATATCTATTGTTTTAGTCCCATCTCACAAAACTGATTATGTTTTGATACCTCTAAATTGAGGTGTTTATTCATGTTGGAAACCCCATGTTCCTATTTATAAGCTTCATGTTTTTAGCCAAATTGGTGCAGTATACACAGAAAAGGAAAGTGATACCATTTCAACAAAATATTTTCGGAGCAGCAAGTGTGGCCGTGGGCGGAAGACGTTAAACATACATGCCTAAGCACATCTGTGGGTTTGCTTTTCAGTGGAGAATTAAAGACTTCTTGCATGGTTGAAGATCTGAACTACGCTTCCCAAAACCTGAGCTGCTATGATTATGAAAATAGCTTTGCAAATACCATACAAGTATAAACTGAGAAGGATTTGTGTTTCCTACAATTTCAGGAATTTTGCTGCGCAAACCTTTCTGTGTTAGCAAATGAGCCATACTTTGGGTGGTTTTATTGATGCTTGTAGTGTGTCTTGTAGGATGGTATGAAATTTAATGATGCCAGTTTATTATTTTCTCATGAAGTCTGAGTAAAAACAGAAGGAGATGCTGGAGCTACTTCCTCCTGAGTTTGAGGGAGCTCGTGAAGTAGCTGGGACTGTCCATCTGTCTGGTCCTACCTCTGTGCTACTCGTTATACCTTCAGCACCACCACCCCATTAGCTGTAAGACCTTATCTATGTAGTATTTTTATTGGGCTTGTTATTGTTTTGTTTGAACATTGTCATGGGTTTAGGTTTTTATTGTGTGCTTGTTTATTTTTTCTTGTTTATTGAATTTTGGTTTGATTTGTTTTTAAATTATATTCCAGGAGACATGATTCAATATCCTTGCCCTTAAGCAACCCTTTTTCTCACATTGTATACAGATGACTTGTTAAATGAGTGCCAAATCCATCAGATTTTTATGTCTGTTCTGTATATAACAAAACAGGAGGAAAATATGACCTACTTCCATTACCCCTCAGTGCTGCTGCTCTTTGGGCTTGTTTAAAAGTAAAGTAACTCCAGTGTCACTTGAGTTTCTAAAGGAAAATTATTCTTTAGGTGTTAGTGCTTTATTGCCAAATAATCATACCATGTTTGGCTCATTGTATTACTTCTCACAAGAAAAAAACCCAAATGAACAAAAAAGGGAGAAAAGACATCTACATGCCTATGTATGGACTTGTAGATTATATATTTTTAATAGGAAAAAGCCCACACAGTATGTGGAGAGAGTTTGTATGGGAGATTTCAAAAACAGAAGCCACAATGAAGGCCTTTTCATCAATTATTGGAAATGGAATATTGTAAAAGAAAGGGATATGTAAGAATAAATCTTTTATGCTGCTTGCTGTTAACAAAAAATATTTTGTTGAAAAATCTTCCAACATTCCTATATTCCAAAAAGCTAGTGAAAACCTGAATAGATAATCCAGGATCCTTTTACACACACATCCATTTACCTGGTTGGGTACACATACTTGAAGGAGGCAGGGGAAAGGTAGGCACTGCTGTTCAAAAAAAAATAGATTACATGACTTTGACTTTGTATTTCCTGCCTTTAACATGTAGAGGAAAGTATAAAATTCATTAGTTATCTTTTTTGAGCACATTTTTGTCTCTTCAGCTGTGAGAAGTTATGTAGAACATCCTTCCCTCTTTCAAGTTATTCAGCATTTTATGAGTGAGTCTCTGTAGGTTTCGTTTTTTGTCTGCCACAAACTCTCAGACAAGAACTAGATGCCAGCTGCAGTTGCAGGTGATTAGTGCCTGAAAATCAGGCCATGACTCAAGAGTTCATGATCATCCAGCACTTGCAGCTGTTGGTCATGATGTTGCATGCAAGTGTGGAATATATTTCTCCCCTGCTTTTTGTCTCTGTTTTCCACTTTGGCTGTATTTACTGACAGATTAGTTAGATATGCTAAGTGGAGACTGCAGAGGTCCAAAACACAGCGTTCTGTTTCAGCCAGTGTTGGCTGAGTTATGGCTGTGTGATTGAATGAGTGAATACGTTTCCTTTTTGCTAGGTAAGAGGATCACAGCTTTAGCTAAAATTATTAATATGAAGGAGAAAGAACATTTTCCACCTGTGTACACATAATGATAATCATATATAGATAGATCTTGGGCATTTTGAAAGGTTTGCACTTCAACTTGAAGACTTGCAAAACCCTACACTGCAAAACAGAAGTTGTGTATTATCTAATAGAAGGTGGAGATGTACAGTTCTGTACTGCTTGATTTTCCTCTGCTTTTATTTCTCACCTAAGTTAATTGAAAGAGAACAGGATTAATTCCATAAAGCCATAGCAAACCCTAGATTTTCATGTATTTGTTTTGATATGATCTCCCCTATAGATTCAAAGGAGTTTAAGTGAAAATGAAATAGTTTTTAAAGAACAGTAAAAATAGCTGATGATTGCATCTACTTCAGATCCTTCTTGGGAAAAAAACCTTTCATGTGTAGTGTCTATGCCATTTATATTATATTTACTTCTATAGTTGTTTCATTGCCAGAAGTAATCTGTTTTAAAACTGCTCCTGAGTGCAGAGTCAGTGTTGTTGCTATCTAGGTAATGCTGAAGACAAGACTGATTCTCTTGTAAGACTGCCAGGATGATTTGGTGATCAGACCAGGTTTAACCCTGACTGATATGGTGCTTGCTGCTGATCATGTCCCACTCTCTGAGTAAATGATGCTGGTGTGACTGGGATGATACTATTGATGAAACATAGCAAGTTAAAAGCTGTTTCTTTCTTTTTGGCATCAAAGGTGAGATCAAAGTATGTCACAGAAGGTTAGGATTCTTCTTTTAGTTAGGATCTGATCTCTTTAATTAAAACCAAACCAAAGTCTTTTTTATTGTGTCTGCAAGAAAATAGTTGCTTCCTTTTTGTGGCAGTCTTTTGGAAGGACCAAAACATGCTTGCCTGTCCTATTACTCAAGTTTATTAAACATCTGGTTTTTGTATTGTATCAACTTCCTTTCCCTTTGAATATACTCAAGCTTTGTGAAATATGCAGGGTTGGAAAATGTCATCTGCTCTGGGGGATTAACACGGGTTTCTTTAGCAGCAGGAGTCTCTTAATAGAAAGCAGGGTAAAGGTGTAATCCTTTGTAAACGTCACTTGTAAACATTTCATTTCAATTTGCTCTACTCTTGGAAGAGAAAAGCTGTAGATTAACTGAGAATACAAAATAAAGACCAAATGGTCTTGGATCTACAGCTATTTATCTTCCACTGGAGTTTGGATGTAGTACCTTGGCAGGGAATTTCTCTGCCTCAATCCCAAATTTTTCAGAGAGAAGGACTTCATAATCCTGTTGGGGGTCTGTTTCTTAAAGATAATGTTCTGGGTGAGGATTTTTTTTGTTTGGCTGGTTTTCTTTGTTCATGCAGTCACATGGTGGTGGTTCATATTCCTTTTGTGGGGAAAATGCTGTCTATTAACGGTGCTCCCACCAGCTTCAAACCAGAGTGTGTGCCAGGAAAAGATAAATATTAGAAAGTCTCAACAGTTAATAACAAACATTACATGTGCTTTCTTATAAATTTCCACAAGTGCTGTGTTACCTATTAAATTCAAAATTTCAGCCACAGTTTTATAAATGCTTGAATTATTTTCTGTTACATTTGTGGATTATGATAACTGCCTTGTCCTAGGTATTTATGTTTCTCCTCAATATGCAATTATAACCAGTGAAATAAACAATTTATTAAAAAGAGTGTGAGACAGTATGGCAGTGCAGAAACATGAAACAGTGTTATATGCTTTCTTAGCCAGCTTCAACTTCAGTTCAATTATGAATTGCTTTTTATTCCAGCTTAGGAAGTGAACAGCAGGTCAAATGTCAGTTATTCATCAGTCTGAGACTTTCTTTTCTTCTTGTGCCTGAAATTATTTGGCCATTGCTGTCAGACCATTTCCAGTGAATATCAAGCACTTAAATATTCACTAATTGTCACGCCAGCTCTGCTGGGTCTTCTGAAATTACAAGAAAAGTGATTTTTTTTTTCAACCCTCAAACACATAGTTGTATTTTTCTTAGCAGAATATTGTTAGTGGCTACTCAATGAACTGATTTTTGCTGACAAATGTTTAGAATGTCTTTGTTGAAAGACAGGGTATTTTAGTGATGTGTGTTAATAATTTATGTGCTTTTCAAAGTGGGAGAGTAATTAATCCACAAGCAAACTTCTGTAACCCGAGGCAGCAGACTGTTTAAACTGCTGATTTCTTTGTTAAGATTATGTAGAATGAAGAGAATAAGTGGGAATGTAATTTTAAGTGCCAACAAATCCAGTCCATTCTCAGACTAGATTGATGTATTTGAAGATATCTGGGAAATGCATGTAATTTTCTTGAATGAATTAGCCTAACTTGTAATCATGGAAGGCTTCTCAAATATTGCCTTTTCACCTCTCTTTGCTGAGCTGACTCACCAAGTCATGCAGCAGTGTGTGAGCCAGCACAAAGCAGAGGATGGAGCTGGCACAGGAAGGGCAGCTGTGGAGGCAGAGGCATTGTGGGAGTATTTGTGAACTCTGCTGCCCTGGCTGAAGGGGTCAGTGAAATTATGCTGTTAATTTTGGTAGTAGTGTCTATGCCTGTAAGTTGGTTTGCACAGTACTGGTGAGGGTGGATTGATGATCTGTGTGGGGAGCGTGGGCATCCTCCCCAGTTACGGGGCATTTCCTTGGGCCACTTATTGGGAGGTGACAAATGTCCAAGGAATAGTGGGAGGTGTTTGCAATCTCTCCTCTTCAAACTGTACATGTATGGGTGTCCAGTGGTACAAACTCTGATTTTGCTACCTCTGTGTTTTCCTGTTTCAGGAGTGATGGGAGGGATGTTCTGCCTCTGGTCAGAGGCAGGAGGAGAGCTGAACTGCTTGTTGTATGCATCCTTCCCCTGAGACTGAGGTTCACCTCTTCCATCCTTGAAAATTTTAAAAGCTAGATGTCAGAGCCCCAGCTAATTATTTTCATCCATACTACGGTGAAAGCATGGTACATTGAACAGGCTGCTCATCATGGCTATCTCAAATGTGTATTTTAGGATGAGATAAATTGCTCTCTGGAGGTGCTTGTATATCCCTACGTGTTGATTTTTCTGTTCCAGTAGTAACAGGAAATCATAGACTCATTTAGGGCAGAAAAGGCCTTTAAGATCTTTGAGTCCAACTGTATTATGTAGCATTTTAGTATAAAACAGTATCATACAGTTTAACAAACTTAAAGGAAAAATGCTGTGATATATTTGTAGATCCAGTGTAGATTTGGGTCCCTCATACCTGAAACAGATCAGCTGGATATTAAGATAAGGAACATCCTCACCACCTGCATGCAGTCAAATGACATGGATGTAATGGTTATCATCATCAATAAAACGAAGCAGAATCAGCAGCCAAGTTCTAGCATTTCCTTGGTTTTCTCATTTGGTACCTCTTGTTCCTTCCTTTTTTGGCACTAGAATGTGCCCACCTTATACTTTTTGTTCTCTCTTCCTCTCTGCAGCTGCTTTGGAACTGCTGGGTTCAATTCTTTGCTATTGGTATTCTCCAAAGAAGAAACAGAAGACACTAGTGTGGAAAGATGCATTAGTCCTGAGTGTATCTTTTGGGTCTTTACCCAGCTTAATTCTGTGATGATGTCCTTCCTCAGTGCAGTATCTGCTCTCTGTGTTACAAGTCACGTGCAGTGCTGCATAGGAGAGAAAGTGCTCATCACCTGGAAGGGCTGTATCTACAGTCAGAATTAGGGATGCTTTCTGCAATGGCATAGTCACATTCTCATTCATACTCAAACTCTGAGAGTGGGAGGAAATATCCAATTTTTTCTTAAGATAATTTGTGGTTTGAAAGTGAAATTTGACTAGTTTAAAATTATGTAAAGAACCCTTTATAGGTAGGATGCAGTGATTAAAGCAGTGTGTCTTATCTTGGTACAGTGTGAAGGGCTTCACCAGTTCCCAGATTTAAAAACCTCCAGAAACTTATTAATATGCTGCTTACCTGTAAACTTACCTCCACTGCTCCAATGAGCTGCCTCCACCAGGCTGCGATTACGGTACACACGCACAATTAAATGTTGTCTTTTGCATGCCAATGTGTAAATCACATAAAATACATGGCTGAAAATGTCTGCCAAAGCTTTTGTGTGTATCTGAATCAGGCTACCATGTTAAAGGCATTCTTGGATAAATATGTCAGTTTTTGAATAAAAGGTGATGCATGAGGCACACATCAAGAGGCAGATAACTCGCAAATACAAACAGCAGTTGCAGAAGTAGATTACAATATCTCCTTTTCTTATCCCCATCCCCAAAATGGAGGCTTTGATAAAAATTGAACAAACATAATGCTGCCAGAATATAAATAACAAATGGTGAATTATGACTTAGTGCCAATTTGCTTTTTGATGGCCTTTTGGCAGATGCAAATATTCATGCAGAGCACAGCAGCAGGGAGTTTTTCTTCTAATTTCTTTCACTGTTATCATCTCACCTGGTTTTCTGGTTGAACCTGCAGTAATTTCTACTTTTTTTCTTCAGTTTGCCTTGCTTTTATAATTCTGGTCTTGTTCTCATGCCACTATGTTTTCATACAGTTCTTACTGAATTTACAATTATCTCCATTTAGTAGATAGTGGGGCACTATGTATTTGTGTGTAGCTGTTGCTTAGCATTCAGAGGCTAGTCCTTCCTGCATAAAGGGGGACCTTTTGCTCTTCAATGACTCTTCACGTTTCATTGCTTCATTCCCTGGTGCAGATGCTCCATTTTATTCCCTACTGTCGTCTCACCCCCCATCTAACATCTGAGTTTTGTCCTTTCTTAGTAAGTATTCATCTTTGTATCCTCTCTGTGGACAGGTCGCATAGCTCCTTGTAGAGCTCTCTCTCTGGTCTTTTGCAAGGAGCACATTTGGGCAGAGCAGCAGGTCCTGGATCTGGAGTGACTGTGAGTTACGGAGCACCTTGCTTTCTGCTTGCTGGCAGGGATGAGCCAGATCCTCATGCACTTTACATTGTCTCCGGTTGACTGGAGTTACTGGACATAAGCTGGGTTACATTTTATGGTGATGTCATCCAGGAGTCTGCTCTGAGTGAGCTGCCTTTTGAAATGAATGTCGGATACAACCATTTTGGTGAACAGAATTGAAGTAAGAGGGATTTTGCAGAATTAATTAAGGTAATACATGTAAACTGATGTAAAAGAGAATGCTTTGTCAAAGCTTTAATATAAAGATACTGCTCAGCAAATATAAAAGGACATTATCAAGTAGTTTTTATTACTGGATTCACACAGAGTAGCTCTGCAACCAGAAGCTCAGTATTCTTTGCTCTTCGATGTTCCAGAGTAATTCAGAAACACCTCTGCAGTCAATTATAAATGTGGTGGCTGGCAAAAGAAAATGCTCTTCATGAAAGCACTTGTATACTCACTCACAGCATGATACAGAGTGGAAGGGACTGTGCAAGTAGTCTGGTCCAGTTCTTGGCTCAGCAGTGAGCAAGTTGGTCAAGGTCCCTAAGAAACATTTAACTGTAAGAATTGAGGACTAATATGTTCTAGAAGTTTTTTTTTTTTTTCTTTGAGAGCCTTAGTTGGATTTCAGAGTCACCAGTTGAAGATCTAACACTTTTAAGCCCATGACCTGTAGAGGTCAAATACCTTTCTGAGGTAGAAACCTTCAGGTTTTCTCTATGGCAAATGAGTGTTTGCAGCCATATCTGTGGGCTTATAAAAGAAATGAGGCAGTAGTCATTTTATAAATGAGAGACGTGTCATAACCTTACTTCTGTTCTAGAGTTTGTCAGACCCTCCAGCTTTTCTTCATGTTTTCTTCATAGTTTTCTCCTTCATGTCAAAGTATGGGTATGTGTGCTTTGAAAGACTATGGGAGAGTCTAAAAATAAAATTCAGGTGGAAAGCAAATACTTCAAATAGCTGATTGTGTCACAACATACTCAACTCTGTGACTTTGCCAAATTCTCAGGAAGAGCAAGGTAGAAAAAGCAAGCTGCAGGAGAGCAGCCTTTATGAAAAGGAGAGACTTTCATAAATGCATCTACTTAAAAAAAGTCAGCAAACTCTTCTGAAGATCTCATTGAAACCTGGATTCACACCACCTTTGGAAGAGCTAAGTTTTCAGACTTTCTTCATGTGAAGCCATTGGATTGCTGTTGTTAGAGAAGTAGAATTAGGAGCAGGTAATCTTTTTGTTTCTCCTATGAAGGCTGAGTCTAGCCATTGCCATTTCTTTCTGTATCTGTTCCACGAAACAATAATTTTGAGCAGGTACATATGCCTTTGTAACTTTAACAGGTATGTATGCCTTTCAGTGGAAAGGTCACTTCTCTGCAGAGCATTTCAGATCTGTGCTGCTTATGTTTCATCACAGGGAAGGTCGTATACACACAACTTAGCCAGGAGAATTGACAAAAGGTTGCTGAGGAAATGGTTCAGCATTTCCTTGGGCTGAGAGAACAAGTCTTTGAGGGTCAGCTAACGCTGTTGTTGCTTGTTTCACTGGAATGATGGATTTCCTGCATAGGTATAGCTGTGAAGTAAATTCCAGGTATGTTTTGGACATGGTGTTTTTTTGTGTGTGTGTATTTTTGGTTTGGGTTTTTTGTTTGTTTGGGTTTTTTTTAATTTTTTATTTTTTTTTTATTTTGCATTGAGCTTCTATTTAGGATGCCATGGGGGAAGAAAAGAACCAGAGCTCAAGTCCTCAGCGGTGGTGTTTGACTGAGAGTTAAACTGAAGGTTAACTCAGAATTAATTCACTAGCTACTGCCTGTTAAATACTTGAAAATGAAATTTATTCATCTGAAAATAAAGTAGCATGATAGGATTAAATAGCTAAAATAACTAATGCAAACTGATTTTTTTTGAATGTGTAGGTAGATTAGGTATTAATGTTTAAATTTCAAATTAGCTAGACATTTTAGCAGAAGATGCCTGGCTAATTTGACTGTGAATTATGATTATTTCTGAAGATAAATAACTCGTCCTCCTCTGTTGAAGACGTCTCATACTACTCACAGGTAATCCATTTGTCCTTTGTAGCCATCAGATCCCCACATTGATATTTCCCAGGTGAAATATTGAGTGTCACCAATTATCACTGTTTTCCTCTGGGGACATTTGAAGGCCCCAGAAGACTGGCTAGTGGTTGTGCAAATTCCTTTGAAAAGGTGGTGCATGTGGAAGGTCATACCACATCAATGAACTCCCTTCTTGTAGGAATGATCCATGAATTCCTGGGCATTCGCTGCCATCAGCTGAAAATCACTGCACTGGGATATGAAGTGCTTGGGTACGTACATAGCTCTGTACCTCAGCGTATAAGTTGTTTTTAACGCTTCTTCTGTCACAATTGTAGAGTTATGGCCCTGAAAAGCACTGTAGCACCAAGTGGAGCACCCTCTCTGGAAAGAAAATGCCTTTGCCTTCACTCTCAGGCTTCAGTCCAGGAGTGGGTTTCTTTTACATTCCTTTACTGGTGTCTAAGAGGACCAGAGAGTGAGCTGGGGCCCAAGGCCCATGATCTTCCACGTTCCTTAGCTGTTGGCTGGGTTTCTGGCTGTGTTTTAGGTTGTTCTGAGGAGAGCCGACTGAGCTATGGCTAGCTTTGAGCAAGGGCTCATCCTGACCTGAGAGTCAGTGTGTTCATTTCTGGTCATTGGGGTTGGGGTTGCTCCCTTGTCCTCTTTTATTTGCAGCTATGAGGATAAAACCAAGAACTGTAAGATACAAGTACCTCTATAAGGATAGCCCGGGGGTACAGCTGAAGATGGGGCAACATCTTCTAGCATGACAGATAGTAAGCTTGTTGGCTTTGTTTTCTTCCTGCATTTTTTCTGTTTCCCTGACCCTTTCTGATAAAATCATTTCATGGAAACATAAACACTGCTCTGAGGAAGGCTGGCTTAAGATTTTATCTCCCAACCTGTCACAAGCACTCACTCCTCTGCCTTTTTCTCCTTATTCCCCAGCATCCAAAGTCCCTTTTGTATTACTGATGCCTCCTACCTCCACACTCTTTCTGCAGCAGAAAGTTCTAGCAGTTTGCTTCTTCTTTTACTTCCTCTAAATGGATGAAAGTAATCTTAATCTCAGCTTTGTAAGGTTTGAACTATTCTGTTTAAACTGCATCACATAAATGGGCCAATTTATTATTATCTGTGACGATTGTGTTTTGGGGATTGACTGACTAGAAGAGGGTGAACTGAAGAAGAAGGATTTGTTTAGAGAAGGGCAAGTCTGCTTTAGGGACAGAACAAGTGCAGACAAGAGTGTAATGGAAAAAGGGTAGGATAGGTGGGAAAAAGGAGCTTCTGAAGATGCAGAAATATAAAAAAAGCTCACTAAGAGTAGGGGGAAAGCATTGTGCTGGACTTGTACAAATCTTTGACTTACCTGATTTCATTTTTTTGGTCTGTACTTAAGCACTAGAGGTCTGGTGCTTTTGTATCTTAAACATCACAGCGTGGCACAGTCACATGAAGGAAGAGCACTAGAAATCAACAGTGACTGCACAGTGCAGTCTGTCAGAATTGGAAGCAGAACTCCTCACCCGCTCCTCTTTTTAATTGCCGCCTATTGATGCTTACATACAGCAGAGAGTTAATGATGCATCTCTTAAAAAATTACTGCAAATTGCAAGACTGTTACATTAACATGATTAATTTGAACTAAAAGCTGTACCTAAGATTCTCCTAAGGCACAGTTGCATCTTAGAGCCATCAAGTTGTATGTGCAGCCATAACATAACTGCCTGCTCCTTACTTTCCATGTTCTGTAAGGGCAGAAAGGAACCAATCTGTTAATTATTCTTGGCATTAGCAATATTGATGTCAGGAGAATGGTCTTTTAAGAAATACATTGAATCCAAATTACAGTAGTCTAAAATACATTTGAGTGAAGAAAATACCTTCATTAAAAATACCCAAAGTCACCAACTCAGCACAGGCCATTTCATGTATCCCAAGACAGTGGACACTTGACTTCCAAAATGAAACCTAAGTGGTAAATTTAACAGTAAGGTGGTGTAAATCAGCTTATGTCAGTTCCATGCTTTTAAATATTGCAAGCTGCAGCAGTTTAAAAAGAAACTCAGGCTTCTGAAAATGCAAGTGATCAACAGAAGAGTGATTTGGGGTTGTTTTAATTTTGGAACCTGTTTGTTTGAGAGGCAGTTTAATGTTCTGAGTTCTCAGAATGGAGAAAGACTGGGAGATTTCTTTACTCACACCAGGCACTTCCTGCCACATCTGCTTGAGTGAGTTAATCTACTTGGCTTCACATCTGTTCATTGCCTCTCTCCACTGCCCCCATCTTCACACCAGAGCAGGAGCCCTGTGGCTCTCCTGGCCCCCTTTTTCCATTCTAGGGCTCAACTGCTCATTTCCTAGGCTCCTGCCCTTATTTCAGTGTGTTGCCAGCTGCCAGGGAAGAGCTGCCTAGGGTACTGGATATTTATTGCTTGCTGTGTGAGTGCTGACCCTTGGGCAGAAGAGGGGAGGAGGGTGCAATGTGGCACCTGTAGGACAGGCTGTCTCTAGAAGGGCTTGGGAAATGAGGCAGAGTGAGTAGCTGGATGACGTTTTCCAGCATCTGACTGAAATAACCAACAAGGTAATTCCAAATTACTGGAAAGGTAGGCTTCCTGCTGCCATGGCAACAGAAGTTCCAGTGCTGACTGAATTTGTTATTCATGAAGAAAACAAGGTAAGAATTGGCAAGTCCTACTTATTCCTCCACCCTTTCATTTTCATTTTCGTAGTGATAGAGTGTTTGAGATAGAGTCTTTGAAAGAGAATATTCATGTTTAAAAGAAAATTGGAAATATTTCATTTTCTTGAACTCTTTTTAAGATAATAGAAATGTTTTCACTCTTGATACAAGAAAGCTTTTGTTGAGCCAAACTTGAGCTAAGTATGATGAGAAGACAATAAAATGTGTAAGTAGCTTGAAGGTTTTGCAAATTCGCCTGAACTTTTGTCTGGTGAGCCTTTATCCTGGAGAGAAAATATTTGGCTTAAAGGTTAAGATGAATTAGGTGACTTTTGATTATCCAAAGAATGAAGGCTGTGTTTGTACCCTCATTCCTGTTTCTTTGCATATGGTTCTTTCATCCATTCAGTCTGTGCTAGTCAAGGAGGAGGACTGTTTGAAGAAGGCACTGTAGAGCGCTCTGTCTCTCATCCAGCAACAGCTGAATACTTTATGGAAGTATATTAAGTCCTTGACAGGAGAAGGTAGCCAGCTGGCTGCTGCAGCAGGATATTCTTGTTCTCTCTCACAACTGAAAAGGAGGAGTTGGCAGAGTGCCTGCCGAGCTTGTTGGGCAAGAGTAGAGGCACAGACTCTTGCAGTATTTTAAATAGGTGGGCTGTTAACCAAAAAAATAAGAGAAGAAAGCACACATTTCAAGTCTGCCCAGGCCACCAACTGGAAAGTGGTAAAGGGCTGACTCTAATATGAATAATTACCCTCCAAGAGCTTCCATGCTTTGGGATAGCTTAAGAATGTGTTTACTTTAAGGTTGGAAGCAAGTGAAGTAACTACACTGGTGTTTGTTCTGCTGAAAACAGCATATGGAATGGTGGTGTCTCACTGGTTAGAATAGTGCTTTGACAGTTCTACAAAATCTGGAGTCTGGACATAATTTGATTGTCCTTTCTTGTCCTAATAAGTACAGCTCAAGTCAAAATGTCTCTGTGGGTCACCAAAAAAGATATTGAAAAGAAAGGAATTCACGTTAAAATTGGCAAATTCAGGAAAGAGAGAACACAAGAACACTGCTCACCATTTCATTAAGCCAAGTTTTGAAACAACATGAAACACTATCCAGTCAATCATCCTTTTCCAAAAAGCAAGCAGGTGAAAACAGCCTTCAGGCACAACCAATTAGCACAGAAATAGGTGTCTATTTTGGGTGTGGATCACCAAACATGCTGAGGTACAAGTATTTGAAACAAAACAAGCCTCAGGTCATTATTTTATAGCCTGCTCTTCCTCATTTGCTTCCTTTAATGAAGTCTCCCAGGAAATGCTGTGTGGATGCTCCACTGACTGATGAGTGAAGCTTCTTCTTTAAGCACTGAAACTGGTGGTCCAGGAGAAGTTTTTAGTACTTTAATGATGGAATCCTGACCTTTTATATAAGACTCAGAGGACAAATCAGATCTAGGTTCTGTGTTTGTAAATGCTTTTCAGTGACCTCCACTGTATTTTGGAACAAACCTTCTTTGGTTTTTCCATGATATCTGAAGATAAAGACATTAACTACTGACGCCTGTATGGATTTTTGGTGATGCAGTTTTTTGTGCTTAGAAGGTATTTGAAACAAACATCATAGAGGTTCAACATCCAACATGCACTGAGATTATATAGTTCTTTGATTACATAGTCATACTAACCTTTGATGTCTAAGATCCAGGTCACCATTTATGAAGATAACTGAATATTCACATGGTCTGGACTGACCTTTAAAAAGGCAGGAAATACAGATCTGAATTGCTTTCCCTTAATTTACTTTTGATAGATCTCATGGGTAGAGTTGGAAAAAACACTTGGATGCTGGTATCAGTTTACTCTCCCTTCCCAAACTGGCAAAATTAAAGTAAGCCCTGATTCCTTTGTTCACAGTGAATCATGTGTTAATATAAAAACAACCTAACATCACACTCTTTTGACCCCGAAATGAACTAGTAACAGCTCCAGTGTAAGATTACAGGTTATTATAATAGGTGCTGGCTTCAGTGCTATCTTATTGTCCACTTCACAAAGTTAAAGTTATCTGGCACTGTTTGATGCAAATAACCAGTCTGCCTTAAACACAGAAGAATTTTCCAGAGCTGGGTGAACTGTGTTGTGCATTCATCTGAAGTCTGTTTTTCCTTAACTTTGATTAGCAGCAATCGTAGTCATGCTGGAAGTAATTAAAAATATGGGAACGCTTTATATATAAATGTAGATGCATGATGTAGATACAACTAATAATTGACATGTTGAATGTAACTCTGCACTTCTTGTCAAGCATAGTGGGTAGTGTTTGTTTGCAGATTTATTTTGCAGCTTGCAGACCCACTTCAGCTGCTCACAGAGCTCCTCATGCAAAGGCTGAAAGGAGGGTTGGGAATTAATTGTGCTTTTTCAGTTGTTCAGAGAAGAGGCAATGGATACATCTCAGGTTTCTCTTAGCAAGTTGAAGGAATTTCAGTCCTTGTTTTTAGACTTGCAAGTGCTTGAGGGTTCAAAGGCATGTATGTGTGAAAGAGGGAAGGAGGAACACATACTGCTGCTAATCTTATGTTAAGGTCAACTGTAAGGGTGGAAATCCCAGTTGTAAGAAGGTAGCTGCAGTAGCAGAGGGGCCATTCAAAACACGTGCATTCCCTGCTCTCAGAATCAGGTAGTGCATCATAAAGGCCTTGGTATCCTGTTCAGCAGGATATGGATTGCTTATTCAATTTTTAAAACATCTCTAGCTATGTTATAGTTTTGCTTCCAAGAAGACCAGGGATTTTTTTAAGTAATAAAATTTGATCAGCAATTTGTTACTGAGTAATCTGTATGTCATTTACAATAAGGAAAACATTTTAAAGAATTTTTCATACGTTGAAGAATGAGATCTAATGAGAGAGGTTAACTTTAAAAAAATTACCCCTAGTTTCATTTGGAAGAAGAAAATAGAAAGCTTTATTTGCTTATTTTTACTTCTGGTCCAAGTGTTGGGAGCACTCAAATGACTCTCTCTCCTGTTTTTTTTCACTCTGTGTGTTGTCAGACTTTTAATATCCTCAGCTGAAAAAGGAAATTAACCAGGAATCCCAGTTCCGCCTGTTCTTTTGTACAATGGCACTTTCTCTCAACAGGACAGCTACTTGAAGCAGAGCAAGAATGTTCTGCCAGTTTGTCACAAACTCTTGCTAACCACATGGGAAAAGCTCAAGAGCAGAAAGAAGTATCTTGGCCTTAGCCTATTTTTCCCCTTTGCATGGGGCAGAGGAAGTTACAGACATGAAGAAGCACTTATTACTGAGTGCAGGAGCTAAAATTCTTTCTTGTTTCTGAGAGGGAGGTAGCTTTACTGTAGACTTCTGCAAGAAATCTAACTCTGCAAGTTGCATTGAAAGAATACAGTTAATAGGCAAAATAAACCTGACAATTACCAAAATGTTTCATTTTTCTCTTACAGTTAGGTAGCCTGTTTTGAATTCCAGATCACTGAGCATAGAATGGTTTGAGTTGAAAGGGATGTTCAAGATCATATGATTCCAACCCCCCTTCCTTGGGAGGACACCTTTCACTAGACAAGGTTGCTCAAAGCCCCATCCAACCTGGCCTTGAGCACTTCCAGTGATGGAGCATCCACAGTTCCTCTGGGCAACCTGCGCAGTGCCTCATGACCCTCAGAGTAAAGAAGTTCTTCCTAATATAAAATCTAAATCTACTGCCTTTCAGTTTAAAGCCATTCCCCCTTGTCCTATAACTGCATGCCCTTGTAAAAAGTCCCTCTCCAGCCTTCTTTTGGGCCCCCTTTACTTAATGCAGGGCTGCTCCAAGGTCTTCCCGGACCCTTGTCTTCTCCAGGCTGAACAGCCCTGTCTGCCAGCTGTTTGTCCTCATAGGAGAGATGCTTCAGCTTCTGATCATCTCCTCCGTACTCCCCCTAACAGGCTCCCATCCCTTCTCTGCTGGGGACCCCAGAGCTGGATGTGGTGCTCCATCTGGGGTCTCATCACATCAGTAGAGCTGAGGGGAAGAATCACCTCCCTCAAATTGCTGTTCACGCTTCTTTTGAGCAGTAGTTAGATTTTATATCAGCCAAACAGTTTTATTGGTATACTATTTAAAGAGGAAGTGAGAGAAAATGTGTGTATCAGTAAATTACATTATAGTATATTATTAGTATATGACAGAATCACAGACTGACTGAGATTGGAAGGGACCTGGTGTCATCTGTCCAACCTTCCTTCTCAAGCAAGGCCACCTGGAACAAATTGCCCAGGACCACATAGCTTTTGAAAACCTCCAGGGATGGGGGCTCCTCAGCCTCTTTGGGCAGCCTGTATCACTGCTTGGTCACCCTCACCATTTCTAGGTGGTTGATGTCTGAACCAGCAGTCACTCTGCAGGGCCCCACATGAAGCAGAGTGCAGTAATGACAAAATAACTGTTTTCTCTAATTTGAGAAATTGTGGTTGTTATAGCAGAGTTCCTTGCCAAAGATGAAGCATTTGCATTTATTTCTTGCAGTTAAAAGATATCTGCAAGCACAAGTTTTGTAGCACAAACTACAAAACCTTTTGATAATCAGATACTAGGCTTGGACAGGACTCTTCCCTAGAGCTATATTAAGCTTGGGTTTATCTCATGTGCCATTTGTTTGGGAGGCTTTTATTCAATAAATTGGCTCTGATTAATCATAACATTTACTCAGACCCAATCTGTTTAATGTGCCTTTCTCTGCCCCCACAGCTTGCAAGATCATAGCACTTCAGAGGGATGTAAGTGCCCCTTCAGTGCAGAAATTCTTTTCCGAG
Organism: Anomalospiza imberbis; assembly: GCF_031753505.1. NCBI lineage: Eukaryota > Metazoa > Chordata > Aves > Passeriformes > Viduidae > Anomalospiza > Anomalospiza imberbis. The sequence goes on from NC_089682.1 coordinate 107,417,629, forward strand.
AGTCCAGAATAGCTCAGGTCCAAGACTTTTGTTGCAAACATTCCCAATAAGGGTTTTAGTAAGTCAGAAACGTTGAGTTACTAACTTCATTGATTATTTTTGTCACATTAACCTTGACCTACTAAATCAGGCAGCAGTTGCTGTTTTGAATGCATGCAGAACCGTAGCTGGCATCAGCAGCTATTGTGCTGTTCTGCATTCTCTCTCTGTAGACGGATTCTTCTGTTTCACTTTGGTACCTGCTGGCATCTACATACCCAAACTGTTGATTGGCAGGTGCACTGTGACAGTCAAAAATATTTATGAAATGGAGATGATAGTAAAATGCCTTAACAAGGGAAGCGAACCCCAAGTGCAAAGCCAAGACAAATTATCTATATAACTTGATACTATCAGCAGCTGTTGGCAAGGTCAGGAAAGTTATTAAAAGTTAAGTGTTTGTAAGGCATCTAGTATCCTTCTACCTGAATAATTTACTGTAAAAAATGTTAAGAAAGTTGAAGTACAATTCTTTTATCTGCAGAACAAATAACAAATTCTCAGACTGCTCCTGTAATTTTTAAAAATACCTTTAAGGTTTTATGATTTAAACTCTGATGCATATACATTTTCTTTAAAGTAAAGAGATAGGCAAGTCTTTTTCCCTACATTTTATCCACTACCCACTTTTTTGCAGCGGGGCAAAAAACAAAATCTTCTGGTTTTAAAACATCTCTTTATGGAAATATCCCATAAAGGGGTTTTGACTTCCATGTGAGACAATATTTGTTCCATTTTTGAGTGAGAGGAAAATACAGCCAAACCCAGGAATCTTTAGCTTTATCATTCCTATTCCAGTGACTGCCAAACCATTGGTTTCCCATCACAGATCTGTTTTTTTTGATATCCATCAGTTAAAATTTCATGAATTCTCACTGCTGGCAGTGACACACATGTTTTCATTTACTGCATTATGGGTATTCTCTAGACAACCAGTCTGTTGAAAAGAAATTAATTCCAGCAGTGAACTAAGATACTGAATTCTCAGCAGTTTATGAATTCATGTTTTTACATTGAGGCTATTTATAGCTGGATTGAATTGATTTGAATATGTAACCAGGTGGTTGTGGTTATGTCTTTTATTATCCGCTGGATTTGAAAAGCCAGCAGAGTGCAACTGCCGAATGGGAAAACTGGCTAATTGCAGTTGGTAAATATAGCATTGTATGGTTGAAATCTCAGCTTGTATTTCTCTCATTTCTGTTCATGATTTCAGGCATGATTAGCATGAAGGAGTACAATATACCTTAACTAGAGTATCCTAAGTAAAGCATACTAGATACAATTTTTTAGATCTGACTAATTTAAAATTTTTACTAAAGATGAAAATCTAACAACTTGTTTCTATTTTATCCTGTGGTCCCCATTTCACTAACAATGAAAAGTGGCAAAATATTCAGGCAACATTTTAGACAAGATCTTTTGGAGAAGAGCAGAGATTTTATAGATAACTTGCAAAGCCTGTCACTAAGCTGCAGATTCATACTCAGCAGGGTTATGCTTTTTATCTTTGTCTTCTCCAATGAATATTCAAAATTGTTGGCTCAAAGAAGAAGTGGGCTTAGTCCTGAACTGTGTTTTCCATGGAGCAAAGAAAATGAAAACTTTTAGTTGTTAGACAATAAGCACTTTAGCCCATCAATTTTTTGAACTTGGAACTTGGTTGTTCCTTTAAGAGGAAGCTTGCATAAAATGTGACTTCTTAATCATCATCTTAATGTCAGTAAAATTGAAAGAATTTTTATCTCAAAAAAATCTTGATTTGTAGTTTGAGACGCTTCCATAACAAAAACTGGAGAAAGTGACAAACTTGGAAGATTGTAAAGGCAAGTACATTTCACTGGCAAGTTCTTTATGATTACATTAAGCCCCGGTTAGGCATGTCCCTGTGCTGTTGGTCTTGACTGTAATATTTGGTTATTCTTGCTGTAACTGTACAGCACTGGGTAGACAGTAGTGGTTGCTGAAATCTTTGCTTCTCTCTGTCACAGGAAGTAGCTGTTTTGGAGGTTGCCTTTGGTAGGATATGGGTGATGCCCTTCCTAAGACTGAGCAGTTTCTGATCTCTGCACAAGAAGGGATTTAGGATGATGGATACCCTGGTCTTTTTTTTTTCCCAGAGGTTGCATTGTAACTACCCTTGCTTCCCTCTCAAAGACTTGTACTGTAAATTCACTGTTTGTGATGTATTACTTCTAGTCGCTCTCTGTGAACACAGCCTGCCTTTTTCAAGATGTTGTGTCTGGAATCAAGACACAAATCTGAAGTGTTAGTAAATAATTGCAGTTTGTTTGAAAGAGGTGTGCAGGCTGTGAATCTGAGTACATGCAGGTAGCTCAGCATTTTTAGTAGTAAGAGTATGCATAGCTAGAGGATTAGAAAATATCTGTTTTAGAAAGTGTTCTCTTGGTTTCTTTTGCACTATATTGATTTTACAAATTCTTTTTATCTAGTGACTAATGTATGCGTGAGGAATATTTTTGTAATCCCTTGTGTCTGAGGGGCAGCATCTCTATTGAAATGTGTTTCCCAGATCAATCTCAGTCAGACTATTCTCTTCTATCTTGAGTCAATATACCAAGGGGAGGAAAGATCATGCAGTTTCATTTTTTAAGTTGTAAAGAGAGTAGAAGCTATATGGTTGTTTTGACTTGGAAACACTATGATGACTTTTTTCCCTGCTATGCATGTTAATAAAGTAATACAAATGATTTTGAGAACACCAGTCAGGCCCTCTGTAATCTCACTGAAAACACTGACATATATTTGCTCCAGAGAACATTGTAGTGTATTCTGATTTTCAGTCTGCAAATTGCTGTATTTGAATGCAATCAGTGTCTTTGTTACTCATTCACCTGCTCCTGTGTCTGTCTTTCTTGGATTAAATAATTTCCACAGGAGCAATTTGGGAATGCTGGCTGTGCTTTCTTACACCTCAGCAAATAACATGTATGTTATAACAAGTATGTTGGAAGAAACTTTTTGATAAGAATAGCTGATATCTCTGTAGTGAATGCCTCTGTATACAATGTGGCAATGCAGAGAAATACATCTGACACAGAAATAATTTGTTTTGAGGTTTAATTTATTTGTGCTTCAGGGAGCAAGCAAAGCCCAGCAGCTTTGACTTGTGCTGCCTCCAGGCCTCCCTGAGTTTTCTCTCCATGAAGAGCAGCTCCTGGCCCTGGCTGAGGCTCAGTTTCCCTTGATGGGGAGCACAGGTACAAAGAGCAGCTGCCAGGATATGGCCACTCCTTCCATGAAAAATGCTAAATCAAGAGCCACAGGCCTCCACCATGGGTTTAATACACACGCTGTTAACAGCAGCCCTGGAAAGTGTGAGATGCAGAAGAGCATAGAGGAGTTATTCTTCATATTTTGCTGGCATTGCCAGGAGGGAGGTCTATAACTGAAAGAGCTGTATTAGTTACAGTACATGTAGTGAAACCAAAGCTAAGGCTGGTATAGGGATGGGGAAAGGTCCCAAAGCTGATGTGGGGATGAAAATTGGGCTATTGCCCCAGTGTCTGTCCACACGTTTCAGCCCCATTCAGCAGCTCAGCAGTGCTGGAGGGCAAGTGCACATTTGGCATGCCCCAGTGGATCAGAGGGTTGGGTGCAAGCAAGGAACTCCTTACGTGTGTCTAGTCCTTCCTTCCCTCTGCCCCTCACAAAGTTGCATCTTCACTCCTGGCTAGAAGAAGAACAGCAAGTTCTGTCAAGTTATACACTGCCTTCCATGGTTCTGCAGCCGTCATCTCTTCCTGTAATGCAGTGACTTCTCAGAGAGTACATCCAAGAGTACTAGTAAATAAATAAATAAATAAATTCTCCAGTAAATAAATAGATTCTCTGCAATTCCAGAGGTTCTCTTTGGTTCTTCTGGTCTCTGCAGGAATGCCAATAGACTCTTATCTTCCCATTTTATCCATGAGAAACTGTATGCAGGGCATACTGAAGCACTGCCTGGAAATGCAGTACAATATAGAACATACATAGAGTGAAATTAGGTCGTTCAGAGCAGTCAGTTTTGGTTTTCTCCCAACTTACAGAATAAGTATTGGGGATGAGACAGAGGAAGACTCCCACAGTAGGCTGATAGACTTCACATATGGATACAATTCTGTATATTTAAAAAGCAAATGCAAATATTTTCTAATAGATATCTGTGAAATCCAAATCCATGAGAGCTTCTGTATTCTTACAGTTTTTTAGCTAATACACATGCTTTGGGAAGGGAAAACAGTCTGGGGGAAATTGTGTGTTCATGAAACTGAAGAGTGACCCTAAGCAGCTCTATGTAAAAGGCATCAATTGTTTTCACACCAATTAAAGACTGAACAGCCTATTTCTTATTAGCTAAGTCTAATTTTGTTTCTAATCAGGAAATGAAATATCAAAGCAGAAAGGGTTTTTCTAATTTGTATTTAGTGGCAATTACATCACATTTCATTTCAATGCACCTATCTAGGAAACAACACATGAATGGAGTAGTTCTGAATCCTTCAATTGTTGTTGGAGTCAGTCTTTTTTACTCCTACCACTGTGATTTGGAAAAGCTTCTAACTTCTGAAAAATGCTTAACAGATGTACCATCTAGGTAAAAACACCATTCAACATAGCTTTTTAAGAAAATCTCTGCTTTTTCCAGTGTATTACTGCATTGTGTTTCTCTCCCAAAGTAAAAATATCACCCTTCTAATGCTATCATCAATGTCACTTTTTTCTTCCAAAACAATCAAAACAAGCGTCCTTTAAGAAGAAAAATCAATTTAGCCTATTAATTAGCTGAACTCAGTATAGTGCCTGAAGGCCAGAATGTCATTTCCCATAAGATTTGCTTTCAAAATACAAACAAAATTGGAGCACTCGCAGGTTGTCATCATGAAGGGCTCTTAATACTTCAGAATACACTGGTAATCTTTATCCTACCTCATACAGACCTATTTAAATATTCTGATTAAATGTTGTTGCATTTGTTCTGGCTTTGTTTCTGCCACATGGTAGATAAAGGAACTTCAGTCAGTCAGTGGCTGGGCAAAACATCACTACAGCAAGCTACCAGAAGGTTGTATCTGATAATGGATTACTTTCCTGTGGTATAAAGTTATTTGTTTTCTCATCCCTCAACAAAAGAGATTATAAAATTCAGATTACCAACTCATAAATAAAGGAAAGCAAAATGAGAAAAAGTTATTAAATGAAAGTGGGTGTGTTGTAACTGTTGCTATATATTCATGGTTACCAGGGTTCCTGTCTATGAAAGCTGCTTGGAGAGAGTTAATACATCTTAGTGAAAATCTGCTTTACTGTGGTATCTTTTTGTTGACAGTAGTAGAGTGTATTGCAGTGAGCATTCAGAGTGATTTGTCTTCTGAACCCAGTGGTTGGTACATGCAGTGTGGAGCAAGTGACCCTCAGGAATAGAGACAGTAAATTCATCTCAGTGTAACCCTTTATAAGAGCTGAACTGTGCTAACACCAGCCATGTAATGGGCTTGACAGAGTAGAAGGGTCCTATTCAAACAATAAAAAAAAAAGAAGAAAAAGAGACCCAACAACCCCCACTTGATTAAAATGTTTATTTGTCAAGAAACTTTGCTTTCCTTGTTGCTTTGTTATGAATTTTAGGGCATGTTTAGGACTTCAGTGATTAACTTAGTATAATCTTGAGCAATGAAGCTTAGTTAAGGACTGTATGATTAAAGAAACAAGCTCTTCCTGTGGGCATGCCATCCATGCCATAGTCTTTGTCACTTTCCCTTGCCATATTGTTTGCAGGATTTAGTTCTGTTGTGTGCCGTGATTTGTGTCTGTATTGTGCAGTGTTTTTCCAGAAGTTCACCTGGTTTACACTGCTTAAAATAAAAAACAAAGAAAACCTCAAGAGCTGTTTATCCATTAAGTTCATATTAACCACTTGAAAAACTTCCCTCTAAGGAAATGCATCTGAGTATAATTTATGCAAAGATCATGTTCTGCAGCTGATCCTGTTCTGCAGGAGGATGCTAGTGGGACTCTCCATAGCCACTCACAGGGAAGCTGGTGGGATTGGGACTGAAGAATCATTAAAACCATTCGAATGTTAAAATCATATGCATGAGGAAACAAGAAAAGAAAAATGGAAACCACAATAATTACAAAAAGTGAAGCTTGTTGTCACTTCTTCAACTTGTATGTTTAAAGAAAGGCAGAAATATTCTCAGGCTTGCAAAACCCATGAATTTAAATATCCAGTAGGGAAGACTTAAGAATCATGTTGGTAGTTCTTATGTTCGTAAAAATCTTTCAGGTGTTTAAACTTTCTCTGACCTTCCTGGCAATAGATATATATGACATTTAGAAATTGAAAAACTCAACTTGCAGCACATACAGAACATCCACGTGAGGATTCTCCACCTTTTCTCAGGTGCCTTCTCCACCTTGTCAGGGGTCCAGAAAGTGACAGCATCCTCCTGCCTTGCGAAAGGATTTGGTGCTGGGCTGACTCTTGTCCTCCCACGTGGCTGGTGAGAAGTAGTTCAGGTTACCTCTACCAAGTTCAGAATCGTGTCTGCTTTGGAAGTGATTGGCATGGGAAAGCTACCCTGGCTGCATAGGAACAGTTTACACTGGCACTTGTTAGAAAAGTAGATCATAGTCCTGCTACATTCTGACAGAGTTAGGGTTTTTTCTTCAGTCCCTCCTGGGGAGAGAGCTACAGCAAAGAAGATAAACTTTTACATAAAAAATAATGCCTGCATGGAGTAATGACCTATGGTGGTGTAAATGAGAAGTTTGTTCCACCTATTTCTGAAGTTTCATTTTGTTCTTAAAATGAGACCATTTTAATTCACTTGTTACTCTACTGGGTTTTTAAATATGCACAGTGCTTTTTGTTAAGGGTGTTTGCCTGACCCTGAATTTTTCTCTGAACTTTTTCAACAAAAGTGGTTAATGAAGTCACAGAAATTCTGTTAAATTATGAGGTGCTGTGCATCATCATAATCATGTCCTTGTTCATCTCCCTAGTTTGTAACAAATGTAATGCAAACACAGAGGCTTCACTGAATTTTAAACTAATTCATTTTAATATGTTTTATTCTGGCATTGGTTTTTTTTTTAGATTGTTCTGAGATACCAGTTCTGAGTTTTGAGCAAGAGAGAAAGGCTTTGCTGTGCCTTTTAATGTTTTTGATTTATTTGTTTGAGGTTTTTTTTGTTGAATGCTCCTAATGTCAGAGAGCTGTACAGCAAAGGGTCTTGAAATTTGTGTATACAGGACTTATGGAAAAAAGGTTTGGCTAAAGGGTTAACTACTGTTTATCTCAACTTCAGCAAAGCTTTTGATACTGTCTCCCTTAACAGTCTCATAGATACTGATGAATGATGAGTCAGGTAAGTAGGTGGGACAGTGGACTGAAAGGACTGAAACCTGTCTGAACTGCTGGTGCTTCAAGATCAGCAGCACAATATTCAGCTAGAGGCAACACACTGTTTCACACTGAGACCAACATGTAAAAATTCTTCTTAAGGGCTTAGATAATGGGACAGGATGCACCCTTAGTGAGTCTGCAGCCAGTTCAAAATCAGGAGTGGTGATTAATGCACCAGTGGCTTGTGCTTGTGCCAGTTAGATGGACCTTGCTTGACAGGCTGGAGAAATGGACCAACAGGAACCCCATAAAGTTCAGCAAAGCCCTGCTGCTGGGAGGAATAACCCTGCACACCAGTACAAGCTGGGACACACTGACTGGGAGCGGTTTTGCTGAGAGGCCTCAGGGTCCCAGTGAATAACAAGTTGAACATGAGTCAGTAATACATCTGTGACAAAGAAACTTCCTTTTCCTATTAAGGAGGTCAAACATCAGTTACCCAGAGAGGCTGTGCTGTCTCTGTCTTGGGAGGAGATACTCAAAGCCCTAAGGAACCTGATCCAGCTTTAAAACTGGATCTAACTTTGAAGTTGGCCGTGCTTTGATGAGGTGGGAAGAGCGCTGAACCAGATGAACTTCAGAGCTCCCATGCAACCTAAGTTATTTTGTAATTCTCTGATTGTAGCACAAATGTTATAAACAGTATTCCTTTCCCTGCAAATACCCCCGGGGGAAGATACGGGCTGTGATCTTTCATGTTTGTTTGCTGTAACACAAACTAAATCAAAACAGATGTTTCTGTGCCTTACAGTTTAATAAAGATTTTCCCACGTGTTGAATGTATTTAGACTAAAAATGTACAGTTTACTCTAGTGTCATCTTCAATGTTATATAGTTTCTTTACTGCTTTCTGTTGTTTACGCTGTGCCAAATGCTGTTCCAAGTCACTTTTCCATTTCTCATGGACAGTGTGTTTTACTCTTTTCCCCTGTGAATGGTTCTCTTTCGAAGAATTCAGTGTGAGAGTTCTCCAGGACAATTGCTGGAGTTGTTATTGCAGTTCCCTTCCAAAAGGTACAAAGGCATTGCTGAAGGTGTTGCAAACCAAGCTCTCCTCAATTTTTGTTGTGACTTAGCTGTAATGGGGGAGTACAGCATAATTACAAAATTTCTTCCTCACCACTTCTTTTCCTCACCCTTCAGTGAAGCTGGGTTGATCCTGCTTTCACCATCTAACCTGTGAAAACTTATTATAGACCATAAGTTGATGTTCCAGACTTGAGTCTGGAAAATAAGAGAAAAGGCAAATTTCATCTCAGGGGAGCCTACTTTTAATATCAAATAGAGTTCTTTCCGGTGCCTCATAACACTACTGTTCTCTGCAATCCACTTAGTCTTAGTCAGTAATGTTAGATTTTTGCTTGTGTGCAGTTCTCACTCTTGGTTATCTAGGTATTTGAGCTGAATGAAAGTTCTGTAAAGAAAGATTTTGGGAAATACTACGTTTGTTGAGTCGAAACCATCCTGAACTGTTTGTTTTAATTCAAACCACCCCATGTCTAACAAACTAATTCATTTAGACCAGGACACCTAGTGATACCTTTGATTTGTGCTGGTCAGTCTGAGGGCTGAAGGTAAATGATTAAGATAGAAAGAATTGTGTAAGGTCCTAATTTCTTGTTGATCTCCAAAGAAGGTTAGTATTATTAATATCACTGGACTTAAAACAATTTGCTTGTTTATTTGTTTTGATGGAAAATAACATTAAAATTACTGAGGTGCCTGAAGGAAGAGATTGTAAGGACTTTGTACAGGTTTGCTCTATTTTATTCTTGGAATTGAAGGAGGAAATAAAGTTTTGGCATGTGGATTCTAGAAGTACTCTATCTGAAACTTTTCTGCTAGAGGAGGCAAAATGCTGATATTTGGGATGCAGTAGGTAGTAAATTTGCCATGAGACATCACCGTGAAGAAGCATCAGTTTGCATAACATGTGTTTGCTGTTCCTCACACTGGGAATGTTAAGTGTTATTTGGAGTTACCCCCTGTCAATAAGATAAACCTGTCATCAGGTTTGGCAAATATTAACTCAGATTATATTTGCTTCTGAAGAGTTTGTTTTATTAAAAATTCAGCTGTGTGCATGACTCTTTGAAGGGTTTGGACCAAAATTTGTTACAGGTGAAGCAAATAGATTCTAACATGTTGGACTGTAAGAAATTTTAAAACATTTTGGAAATCTGGGAAGCAGATGATAAAAGCCAAGAAAATATCCACTTTTGCTAGAGGGATTGAAGTCTAGATATTTTCTTTACCCACAGTGACAAGCTAATGATCTCTGGAATGAAGAGGAGACGTGCTAAACACCCGTGCACAGTCCTGTCATTTATGGCATCCTGCATTCATCTGCACTGATGTCACCTATTCTCATTGTGGACCCTGTAAATAAATTAACGTTCATCTGTTGCTACATATAAATATTGTTAGAATTTTGACCCTTTGAGACACCATTTTTTAAAAGATAATATTTAAGAGCCAACAAATTTTAACATTCCAGTTGGTATTTATGTTAATTTGAGCTCAATTCGTTCCCTAAGCATTTGAGATCAACTATTTTTAGCCTGGTTTCCTGAGGAACTGAAGTTTATAGGATGGCTGTATCTATCCATCTGCCTTCCACTGAGCTTTTTGAAGCCAATGATCAATTATCTTGATTTGGTGGAGAGAGTGAGTCTTTAATGCTGCTAATCTCTGGCAGGTTTCATTGATAGCCTTGGTTTGTTTGAAGAGAGGCACACAAATAACTACCCCATCTAAGGGAAAAGGCGTAAGGTAAGTTCACCAGTGGTGTTGTGTGTGGGTTGGTGGGAAAACATCTGGGCCACGACTCAGTGCTGCTTCTCACTCCTGGGACACTGAGAGAACATGAGCCTGAGCTGATGTTGCTGTGGCTGGGGGGGAACTGGAAGCACGTAGGGTTGTGAAGCGTGGGCTGTGGATGATCACAGTTGGGGGGATGATGCATGGAGGTTATGGTCAAGGACCCCATGTTCCTGTGGTGATGACAATGTATGAATATGTAGCAAGGAGTCGGTTGGGCATCAGTTTTATTGGTCTGAAAACTATTTGCCTTTAAGAAGGGAGGCTGTTGTGTGGACAGTGTTCATGTCTCTGGAAGCCTGCAAAAACATATAGCTTATTTTTCATGTTGGGAGAGGGTTCTTGGGCATGGCACACAGGCTTTTTTATGGAGAATGTACACCTCCAAAACAAATGATCTCAAAGTCCTTTAGAAACAAGTTGGGCTTTGTTTCTCCTTAGCCCAAATATAAATAAAGTTAGGCTTTATTTCTCTTCGGGAATCTGGGAAGATCTGCGTGGAGAAATGAAACATGGAATTTTAGTTATGAATGGTAACGTGATTGTGGAAATGAGCTATGAGCTCTCAGACACTATACCTAGAGATGATTAAAAAAAAAAAAAAATCTAGCTAAGGCTTTCTTAGTAGCCAAGGCTTTTCTAATAGAGTTTGCTGCTAGAGGATAGTTCTCTGGTTTCAGTGACTGAGCTTAAAATACTTACATACTAAAAGCAGAATGTTGGGGATTTTTTCAGGTGTTTTACCTTTTCTTCAGTATTTAAAACCTTTCTTGAGATCATCATATATTTGTTCACCTATATAATCAATAGTCATAATACTTCCTAGAGAAAGAGCATTTTCTCTACGTGGAAAGAAAAATTCCATGTGTCCCTACAAAGGGAGAGTTTTCCCCAAGAATCATCATGTGACCTCTGCAGTTGTGCTCATCATAAAATACAGGATGTGAGTTTTGTTCAAATGCCTGTCAGCTGAGATACTCTGTTTTATAAGCTGTGTTACCAGCAAAGTCTGTTCATCTTTAAATCTCCAAAAGACTGTCTTGGGGTTTGCACTGCCATTTCACTTCTGTGAATACTTTTAAACAAAAAGCAGTCACAGGACTAGACTGTTGCACTGCATTTGTCTGTCTCCTCCATAAAGGATGTATGCATTTATCTGTCTGCTTACAGATAAGCTTATACTGAAGCTTCCATGACAGGTGGACACTGTGCTTCCATCTGGTTTAGTAAGTTGTGGGTTACTTCATAGAAGCCATTTCTCGAGGAACAGAAAGTGCAGGTTTTGGTTATAATGAACTAGCAGAGCAAGACAAAAGTGTGTTTCAGTTTCTCTTCTTGAAAGCTGATAAGCTGATTATCTCTTCAATTTGCAGAATCCAAATCAAAACCCCTGCTTATAAGCCTTAAGTCAGCTTGTGTATCTATTCAACTCGGAGAAAGGCTGGATAATTTGTAACAGAAACTTAGAGATCACGCAGTAGTCAGCTGGAATGCAGAAAATGAGGTCGTGTTCCTTGACCTGCAGTTGATTCTGCATTGCCCTGTTGCATCACTGACATGCATTAATAAAAGTCATTGCATGCACAGGTTTGAGCACTTGGAGTTTTTGAATTTTATTTTTATTATTGTTTATTTCTGCAGTCACACTTGGAATATTTATCCTAATTGACCTTTATGTATACCTTATGTAGAGAACACAGATTCTATAAAATACTAGCAAATCAATCTGCTGTACAGATCTGTCTGAAGTAAAGAGCTGTCATGGTCTTGTAGTACAGAACATTATCATTTTTGATAGTGACAGTGTATTAGGAGTTATGGTTTTGATGTACCAACTCCTAGAGTCAATACTTACCTATACTTATGTTGGGCCAGCATAGCTGTTTCAGCAGTGAAGATCAGGGTGTAATCCATCCCAGTAATCATGCCCCTTCTCTTTTTTTTTTTTTTCCTTTTTCTTCCTTCTCTTCCTCCTTCTTCCTTCCTTCTCCTTTTCCCTTTCCCTTTGTCTGGCTGTTGTTTTAGCTGAATCAGTTCCCTGAATCACTTTGACAGCCAGAGAATTTCTGTCACATATGTGAAGTTCACGAGGCTGATCTGCAAAGCTGAAACTTGAGACTCATTGAGAAGTGGGCTCCAAGAGCCTGAGATATGTGGTCTTGGCTGCCTGCGCTCTCGCTGCTGAGAGTTAGCACTGCCCTTCTGCCATTGTGTAGTCCAACTTGCTGAGTGACCTGTTGCTGGAAGACAGTTCTGCTTGGAAGGCCTCTCTGGGTTGTCTTCTCCAGACAAACATCCAGCTGTCCATCAGCTGGGTCTAGAGGTTTTTATTGACCGTCCTGCGGGAGCAGCAAGGGCTGAAAGGAGAGAGGTATGGGATTAAGCCAGAAAAGCTTTGGGAGGCTCTGACCCAGAAGAGCATCTGCAGCTCCTACCCTGGAATCATCTGGCTGTTTTTCCAGAGGACAGGAAAGTGCTGAACAGTGTAGTTTGGAGGGGGTTTATGCAGGGGATGTTGCAGGGTCAAGCAGTTGGTCGTGTAGAGCAGTACCTCTGCATCCACATGCTATGGTTCCCTCATTCTGCTGTGCTCTGAAGGAGTCACTTTCACAACACCTTCCTTACCAACAAGTATTAAAAAAATAAATATTGTATTACTAACAGAATTTCTCCCATCATTTATTTGTGGAAACTCAGTTAACTGAAACTTACATTTAAATGCCTATTTGAGAGTTCATAGATCAAATTACTAGTGTACCAACTTGAATTTTTTTTAAAGGAAATTGAATATGCTGAACATATTAGTATTTCCTGGGCTGTCTGTTGTATATGTTCCATCTATAACTTGGAAAAACATTTTTCACTTCTTTTGTCAGATAAATATTACTACAAGAGGATAAATAGTTATGTGCAAATACATTGGCAGTTTCATATAATTATAAAAGTGTGCACTGGATTGAAGGGGCAGAAAATTATATTTAAAGGCATGCTGAGATCCAAGAGCTGAGTATTTACTGACAGAAGTAGTGCATTTGCTACGAAGCTTGATGTCATGCTAGCAATATATGTAGGCTGCACATATTAGTACTTTATGCAAAAGTAAGCATAAACACGGATGACAAGTAGGAAAGTTTAAGGGTCTTAGCTTGATGTTTCCTTGCAAATTAAGTGTCTAAGCATACCATTGTTCGTTACTTTGCTTCACAAAGGAGCCTCGTGTGTTTCAGCATAGAGTATGCATCAAGTCCCTGTCACTGAATAACTGTCACTGTATTTACCTAAACTGTAATTTGTCCCAGAATTCATATTTGAAGGCCTCAGCTACTCTCAAAGCTGCAAAATCAGAATCAAATTGCATATCTGTATCAACTACGTGTTCCATATCACACACCTTTGTCTTTCTCTCATCCCGGTTTTTCCTGCCTTGAAGCTGAAGAGGCATTTAGCACAGTAGTGCAATATAAGCAAGAAAGTTTGAAGCTATCAACAGGCATTACTTACATTTAATATCTTTATTGGAATCTTTACCCTCCCTGCTAGGCTTTAAAAATCCTTTAGGTAATCAAGAGCTTAGCCAACAAAATTAATTGTATTTTTTTTCACTACAATACTTGCTGTTACAGAGGAAGATAAAGAATCAATTACTTCTGTTATTTTTCTTAGCAGTAGGTAATTTTTTACCATATCAAGAGCTATGCTTGCTAAGGTAATTGTAGCAAAAAACAGAATTTTATCAAAATTAATCAGGGCATAAAGTAGTTGTGCCCTGATTAAGGAGATTGAGAAGATATCTGTGTTCTCTTGGACCCCAAGCTTGGTAGATCATAATTAACTGGGAGGTGACTGAAGACTTTGCTTTCCTCTGCAGAGTCACATGAGAGGCTGGGTGTTGAAATGGATTGACTGTTGATGGGATTTGCCGTAGTGGATCATGCTTTCAACTGTGTGCTTCTCTTCTAGCCTTTTACAAGCAGGCAGACTGGACACAAAGGCTGCATTGAAATATAGGTTAGCTTATATGCAGCACAATAGTTAAAATAGCCTCTGTTTCATGAGAAGTGTTGTCTGAAAGCGACATTTTGTTGTTATCTGCAACATGGATCTGTTCAAATTTGAATCTGTACTGGGGTGTTTTGCAATTATTTTTCAAGTATTCCTGAAAATTAAGAATGGAATCAACATTTGCATATATGTTGAAGAGATACATTTTAAGAGTTTGAAGCTTATTCTTTTGCATTGGAAAGCAGACGAAGTACATGGAAGGGAGAAAATAATAGCCCAAAGTTTTCTGTTCCTTATTTCTTCCTTCTGGAATGTGAATATAACTTGTTGGTTAGGGCTTTAAAAGCTGACAGAATTCATTCAGAGATTTTCAAATTACTTTTGGATTTGCTTTAAAAAAAATCCGGGACCTGACACTTGAGGAGAGTTTAGAGATGATAGACTTTATTTTATTCACCTATCTTACATTATTGTTCAGCTTTGTCTAGTTCAGTAATTGAAAGCAAGGTAAAGTTAGCAGAGCAACGGGAGAGCAGGTTGACCTGGTAATGACCCTGAGTTTTTCAGCTGCAGTGTTCTATTCATACTTACCTGTATTTTCAGTATTTAAGGGACAGAGATCCCTGGGGTGATTATAAGAATACCATTTTTACAAATGACAACTGTTTTGCATGGTGTGCTTTTCTGTCCATTCATGCAGGGGAACCACAACCCTGTGCTCGGTGCAGTTTTTCTGTACCTTATAATTCTTTTGCATCCTGATGGGTGTTCAGTCACACAGTTCAGATATGCCTTTCAAGACAGTCAGTAATCCAAAGCAATTTGATGGTGATCCAGGTGTGTTCTGACTCTTGAGGCTCAGAGCAAGAACCTCAGCTAAAGACAGAGGAGCAAGCGATGCCCAGTAGAAATGGGCATGTCTTCTCAGCTCCCATCTCAGTGTCATCAGAGGCCACGACACCTGGAAGAGCTGACATACCGGGCTGTGTCCTGGCCATGATCTGGTGAAGCACTCTAATCCTACAGCTCTTGCTAAACTGGGAGATACTGCTAGCTGAAAACAACATGAGTGATGACAGTGACAAAGAAAAGGCTTTTCTGACAGCTCATTTAAACATCCAGCGCATTTAGAGAATGTACGACGTTTTGTGTGCTAGATAAGAAACGATGGTCTGAGAGGCTAAAACGTTTGTGATCTGCTTATATGAGCACCCCAGTCCTTGCAGGATCTAAGAAGATAATTAGATAATAGGCTCCCAGCAGCTGCTTTTGTTATATCTAGTCACGGAAAGAGAAAGAGGTAGCCTGTAGCATATCAGAAAGTGACGTAGGAATAAACTGAATGTACAGATACAATCAGAAGGCATAGGTCACCATGGAAAGGACTGCACACAACAACCCTAAACATTCTGATTAGTCAGCATTATATTCTTGGCTCCATGAGACTTATTTTGCCAGAGGACAGGGTGACAAAACCAAACAAATTGTTCTCAATCAGGGAATATCTAAAGGCCAGGTTTCTAAGGGCAGTAGAATTCATTCCTGACAATGCAAAAGACTTCTCTTGTCCTAAGTGCTTGTGTTAGTGTGAGTGATTTTTTGTTTGTTTTTAGGAGAACCAAATCCTAGTAGTATAGATGAAAAAAGCCAAAAAAAGTCATCAGTAACTCCTTTATGCATCTGCTGCCTTTGTCTGTATATCTGCTTAATTTCTGCATCTGCTGCATTTTCTTACAGAATATTTAATTTTCAGAGATTAGACAGAAAAATAAATTGCACTTAAGCACTGTTTGCCATCCTTTCTTTCCCCCAAAACCTTCTTTCAGGCTTTCTTTGGTTTCATTTTCACAATTTTGCTTATTGCTATCCATTTATTAGCTTTTCTTTCATTCCATTCAAAATTCATATGCATAATGCAGTCTCTCTGTAGGGCCCTTATTCTGAGTATATTTAAATCTCTTTTAACTCAGTTCATGGAACGGGAATCTTTGAATTACATATTTATTGCCATTTTGTTCTATTTCCCTTAAATTCTTTATAAATTCTTTGACTAGCTTTAGGTTTTGACTTCTCTTAAGACAGTAGGTCTTTTATCTTGAAAAACTAAGAAGGCTTCCCACTTGTTAGCCTTCCTAAACTAACAGCTGAACATTGAAGCCCTGTTATGGCAAATGGGAGCATGACTGAGTTGTTTCCCACTGAAGAAAAAAGAATGGCAATGGTGCTCCAAGACAAAGTTGTTTGGGTTATCATGGTAAATTTTCTAGCAAGCAGAGTTGGTTGAATAGAATTATCAGCTGCAGACACAGTAAATGAGGCATAAATCATGCTCATTAGGCTGGGTGGTTTCAGGGAGGTGGGTGAAATTTGCAGTGACATTTATGCATGTAATAGAGCAAAGCTCTGGTCTGTAAAAAAAAGTGAAGGTATCTGCTCACAGGTCCTGCCCCGTGGTGAAAGCATAGAGGAACTTGGGAAAATTACAGTTCTCACAGTCTGTGGATTATCCTAGATCATCTCTGACTCTACACATGCATTTGCTTCAGATAATTAAAGAAGCAGAAAAAAAAATGTGCCTTTTTTCATAGAAATTGTTTGTTATTTGAGGTGCCTGGTGTCACTGGGTAGCTACAAAGCCTGCCTTGTCCCTGGCGTCTCTAAGAGCTTCCTTTTCAGATGCAGAATGATATTTTGAAGTTTGTGTCTCTGTTAGCTCCTGTCTCATGTCCGTCAGCTCCCTACAGCTGCTGCCAGATCTGACCCTGTTGTCCTTTGGGCAAACTCTTGTTGATGGGCCACGTCTTGTCCAACTTGATCATGCAACCTCAGGAAATCATTCATCCATGCCTGTTTGCCCTGTAAACATCTACTCTGCTGGGCTGAGCATAGGGGGCAACTTTCATTCTCTGTAGCCAATCCATAGAAAAATGCTAGTTCAGAGTAGTGTGGCACTGCTTGCCTGTTACCTTCTGCTCAGATCACACTCTTGATTATTTAGATTTGCTTAATGGCTGCCTGTCTGAACTGTGTCTTCCTCTGTGCTCAAGGATTCCTCTGGGAACTTTACTCCATGCAAGTAAGATACACTGCAAGCTTTATAAGAGGCCTGGTTTTTTGTCTGTATTTTGTGTGTTATAGCTCCTCAGGGATTCAACTGCAAGACTTAAGTGATATGGTAGTGACTTACAGCATCCTGATGTTATGTATAGATCACTTAATTACATTTGAATGCCTGAAGACTTAAGAGATGGTTCCCTTTTGAAAAACCACTAGCCCAAAAGAGGTATTTTAAAATAAAAGCACCCCACCCCCCGCCCCTCAAATTTTTAAAGCCCATGCCCACTGTTGGGAAAGTATCCTTTGTTTCAAATGTTACTGCACATACTGTAGCCTTTCTCAAGAGCTGTATGAAAAGATGATACTTTGATCTGAAATTGGATCACTTGGAGAAACATTTTCTGGATGAAATGAAGAATTGTTCTGCATCATCAAGGGAAACAAATTAAAAGGAGATTTTTTTTCAGTCTCTCTTAATCCAGTACACAAGAAGGAGCATTTATTTCAGTCCAAAAGTGTAAGATCTAGTCAGTAGATATGTGAGTGTTGTTGTTTATCCACAAAGACTGTAGGGGGAAAATGTGATAGTGAATGCTTGTCAGTTAGATCCTTTTCTCTTGGAGAACTGAGACAGAGCCTAAAGTAAAAATGGCATTTTCTTGTACTTGTGAATTAAAAAAAAAAAAAAAAAGTCTTTTAAAATGCAGAAGAATTTTAAATAAAACTTGCAACAGCAGGTTGTAGTAGGCAGAAATGAAAGTGTGATGGTGTATTCAAAAAAATACACCCGAAAGCTGAAGATTTCTTTTCTCTCAAGCAGAATAAAAGTAAATTTGCTATTAATATGGACAAAAATTTCACAAGCGCAGCTGAAGCAAAAACTATGACTGACCTGATTGTAAAGATACAGCAGTGTCTAAAAGTGTTCTAGGCAGGATTAATTCCCACTTAGAAGGAAATTTAAGGTTTAGAGGGGGGTGGTTGGAAGGAGACATACATAAATAATTGCCTCCCGATCTGGAATTTCCGCTTGGTTTCTGGCCAGCTGGAAGAGTGGACGTTTTTAGACAGGACAGCAGTTGTTAGTTTTTCTCATCATTAGCAGTCAAGAAGGTTTGTCCTTCGACTTGCAGTTAACTGAGAAAAGGTGGTGAGTGGTAAAAAATTGAGCTGTCCTTGAGTATGTTCTGTTTATGCAGCAAGCCACATCTTTTAAATGCATTATCTTAACTTAGTCATTAAAAATAGTTACTTTTGAGGGGAAGGAGGCGTATTTCATCTACATTGTTTCATTGCATATTCCAGACATATTTTACTACACATTTAAATTATTATGTAGTATGGTATTGATATCCCAGACTTGCTGATGCACTGTATGCCCTGACATGTGGGCAGACACGTGGCCACGTTTGTAGCTCGGTAAAATGACGAGACCACTGGTTTTAGGGACAGGCCTTGCTGGATCAGGGCCTGGGGAACAGGTTGTCTTAGCACTGAGATAAGTACAAGGGACTTTGATTAAAAAAAATCAAACCCATCAGCTTCACCCTTTTTTTTTGGTGCGTGTTGGAGGAATGTCGGGCTTGGTTTGTTGTGGGCTACAGCTGTGGCTGCGTTCCACTCGCGTGAGCCCAAGTGGCATCTTGAGCTGTGTCCGTATTGTCGGTGCTGGGAAGGATCTTGTAGCCCTTCCCTCCCTGCCAGGCCTGGCTCCTACGCCCTGGCTGGCCCAGCAGGGCAGGGGTGCTTCCTTTCCGCCTGGCTGCCAGGGCGCCACCAGCCCGGACTGTCCCTGCCCAGCTCCAGCACCCCACGGCAGCCCTGTCCCAGCTGTGCCCCAGCAGGGCTGGTCTCCCACAGCCTGGCATGGCTGTGGGCCCCCTGAGCTGGGCCCCTCTTGATGAAGGAGCTGTTACCATTTTCCTTCTGTAATGCCTGGTGGGAGTAATAGGAACTGAGGTTGTTTTCTGTTGCCACACAGTACTTTCAGTGCCAGGAGCCCTGCTTCTGCTCCCTTCATTTACTCTGAGTCAATGTCTGACTTTCTCCTGAGCAATTTCTGTTCAATCCTCCCCCTTTATCTTCAGGAAGAAGTTGTCTTTCTCCTCCACTGCTCACCTCCCCCACACTCTTGAAATGAAAACTCAGAGGCTGGATTTCCACTCCTAGCAAAACAAAGAGAAGTTTAAGGCAATTATTGAAGATGTGCTGCAGTAAATAAAGGGATCATCAATAGCAGAATTAAATCTTGGAGAGTAAAAAACTTGAAGTTCATGTGTGGAAAAATTAATGCTATGAGGGTCTCAAATAAAGGCAATTAAAATAAATCAGTGACTTCTATGAGCACTACTATCTGCTGCTAATCAAAGCTGTTATTATAGTAAAAACTCTGATCATTAAACAAGTTCTTTTCTATGTGGCAAGACACCGTTGCAGACACACTTATATCTGCAATAGTCTACTTATTCATATTCCTCATTTAGTTCTATATTGCTAAAACTCCCTGCATTCTAAGAAAAAATGTGCCACAATACTGTATACTTAAATATTGTGGTGTGACATACCTAAAACAAGTAATGAATGAGAGGTGCGCTGAGTGACCACCTCATTACAAACCTTTCTGTCTTCCCCACTGTTCAGCCTTTGGGAATAGGAACGATGACCATTTAGGCTGCAAATAATGTGCTTACCCAGTAAATTGCCAAGAGAAAAGTCCCTCTGTATATATCTGTTTGCTTATGCCTCCCTGCAGGGCATAATGCATGCATAAGATCCTACATAAGGAACACACACTTTGTTGTGCATAAGATTTATGTAGTAAATTTTATCTATGCCTGGAATCCTTTTGTTATTAATATTGATTATAATTATTAGAGTGTGTGAGCTATAGCTGCTGTTCCCATAGGCAGAAGTCCCTCACCCCCATCTTCACATCCTTGCAGTAGAATCATCCCTTTTGCAGCAAACTCAGATTTTCAGGTTTCTATCCCATCTTTACTTTGTCCTATCAGCAGTCCTAGCTCTGCCCTGTTCATTGCCCACTGTTGATTCTCAGCCTAGACATGAGTGGTATAATGCAGTTTGCCAGTATTGCATTGCAAACCATATTTGAAATGGTTTTCCTGGGTTATTTTCCACTTCTTCCAGGGACCAGCTATCAATTTGTGGGATAAGCAGCAATTTTTTTCAGGTTATACTTGGGGAGTCATTAGTTTTTTGTAAGTTGTTTTCATGTCATGTTAGATTTTTTTCAGAGATATTTGCTTTTAAAGTGTGGTTTAAAAAAAAAGGTTTTAAACAATTTCTGGTATTCTTCCTTCAAAGGCAAACTCACAGAAAGAAAGTTCTTTAAGTTTTTGATTTTCTCTTGGTCTTGTAAAGATGTGTGTTACAACTCACCTTGGGTACTCCAGACTCGTCTTGATGGTTATGTGTTAAATTATTCTGACAATGAAAGTGTCAGGGAAGATACATATCCTTCAAAACACTTGTATGTGAGACAAGTACTAAAGAAACTGTTTTCTGACAGCTGTGGGAAAAGTCAGGAATCTTCTTCTTCTGCAGAAGAAGAAAACCACTGTAGAAGTGTTTGGCCTCTGTATGTGGCCACAGTGGTCAGGATGTGCTGACCACTTTCCCTGTCCTTCGGGTTTCTGATTGAGTAGAAAAATAAGTAGTACTGTGAAAATCAGAGGGATAGTTGGTGCTATCTTCACTGGTACTTATCTACCAGTGTATGGCATTAAGGCCGTATTTGGTATAGATAAACAAAATGTTGAGTTTTTTTTAACATCAGAGGGTGTCAGCAAACAGTGTTCTGTTAGCATAGTAAAATTCAGAAATACTCACTATTTCTCTCTTTCTCCTGAATGTTTGCTGCATGTTTGGAGTGCAGATCTTGAGAGCGAGCCTCTACAGGCTCAGTAAACCTGTTGAGGGGTCCAGTCTCCACTTCTCCCAGACCTTTGTCTCCTGGCCCCTCCAGTGGAGTCTCTGTAAGCAGTGTGTCTTTGCAGTGGGACATGGTGTCCTTTGGTGGAGTGTATTACAAGACCTGAGAGGTAATTTTAGCTCCAACAATGGCCTTGTTTGGTGCCAATCTGATAACAGCCATCCTGGTTTGTGGAGATCACAATCTATTTTATGCTTGGTGTGCTGTCAGTCTTTTGCATGTTAAAAATCAAATACTGTTTATATAGAGAAACAAAGTGGAAAAAATAGTTTTGTTCCTGTTGAGAACTTGTCAATTTATGTTACTAAATGTCATGTTTTTCCTGCCTGCATTCATTTTTTGCTTCGCGAACTTGCGGGGGAAGCGCTGCACAGCATCTCGTGAAGAGGAAGCTGCTCAATCGCTGCCCTGACCTCAGAGTGTCTCCTGGCAGCCCAGCTTGGGTCTGCTTCCTATGGGTTTTCCCACTGCGGAGCCTTTCCTCTGGGGACCAGTCACTCTGGGCCAGGGCAGCTTTTGCCTCAGGATGCACAAAGTCTGCTCAGTCTCTGCACAGCACGGGAGGTTTTCAGAAGCTGTTTGCTGAGTGACATCAGTGCCGTGGCTTCTCTCCTTTGATGGGGAGAGCTGAGGATGAGTTCCCAGCCACAGAGATGCAGCCTCTGGTGGTCTTGCCACCCACCTCCAGCGGGATGTTTGGCAGGATGTGCAGCTGCTGTGGGCCAGCTGGCCACACCTCCCACATCGTCTCCAGCTCTGGGAAGAGAAGCCCTGATGGCACAAAGCAGAGGAGAGCAAGAACAGCAGAGCAGAAGTTGACCCCCCTGTGCAGTCAGGGGTTCCTGAGTACCCTAGCCAGGCCCTAGACTGCATTCTTATTAAACCCAAATTCTCTTAATCCGTCAGCTCATGCTGCTGTATCTATAAAGTGTCATTGCCTATTCATGAGAAGAAAAGCCTTCAAAATCTTATTTGCACACTTAAAGTCACTTCAACCCAGCAGCATGCAGATGCTCTTGCCTACTCCCCCAGTACTCTGAGGTGTAGCCAGACACTCTTTCTGCTTGTGCTGCAGAAACAGCTGGTGAGGAGGTCTCATGCTTTTGCTCCATCATTTTGTAATTAAAGGCTAATCTTGCAGCTGCCTTAAATGGCAGAATGGAAGCTAGCTCTGCCATCTTCAGATTTTTTTTTTTTAATTAAGTAGATTACAGTGCAGCCTGCCTTGAAAATCCCCTTTTCAAATGTATTCTTTGCTCTTTGCTTAATACGTATCCTGTGTTCTTACTACATGTTGATGCACTCACAGTTTTAGATCTTTATATGATACATGAGAATATTTTGCCAGTGTGAAGGAATGGCATCGGTGTTACAGGTCTGGTAATTTAGAGTCTCAAATTGCATTTGTTTCAGTAAGAGCACAATATTTTCTTCACGCTCCTAAGGAAGAGGAAATTAAATTGAAAAGTCTTCACATTTCAAATATTGAAAGATGGTAAAATGGCTACTGTGAATTGCCTCAAAAAAAAAAAAAAAAGACATCCAGTCCTTTTGCATATAACTGAGCATAATTATTTAGGTGTCCAAACCCATTTCTTGTTGGACAAAAACTGCAGGATGAAGTTTTACAGCCCCTTGTTGAAAGTCTGCCACAGCATCAAGGTGTGATGTGATGAAATCAAGACAAGGAGCACATAATGTGGCCTTTCTCTTTTCTTACTTGGGGGGATGTTTTATGCAGTCTGTTCACCCCTCCACACCAAGAAAAATTGTCAGCAGTTTCTTAGTCTGCTGAGTGCGATCTCACAGCAGTGTTCGATGTTTCATTTTTTCTTCAGTATTCTTAAGAAGGTCTGTAGGAGAGGTGGATTTACCACAATGGCGGCTAAGTAGTTTAACTTAATCCTGAATAAACAAAAATATGCTCTCATCAAGGACCTGGCATCTGGGACTGTCAGCATTTATTACTGCAAGGCTCAGAAGAGATAAAATTATCATTAGCCTTCACAGAAAGACCGTGGATATATTTTGAAAGGCATGTACTTCAAAGCACAAATTAGCCTCTCAGAGAAACTAGTTTAGATACTAAGATGCCTGTATTAGTAATGATACAAGGAAAATGCTTATCTCTTCACTGGATTTGTGCTTCAGAGCTCTATTTTACATGTTTGTGGTCCTTCCCCATGGGCCAAATAGGGCTGAAATAGGTGTGTTTGCTGTTAAACATATGTGCATTTACAATTGTGTGATTTTGTACTCAAAGGTTTTATCTACGGCTTCTGCCGAAATATCTCCACGAGGGAAACTGTATTTAGTAATTAACTGAGGTTTGGTGGGGTCTGGCCATCTGGCAGCATGCTGCTGTTGATAAGCAGGCTGGGGTGCAGTGCCCATGGACTACCAGGTCTAGGGGACTGTGTTGAGTGTCATTATTACAGATGCTTGCACGAAATACCAAGGTCTGGGATTATTCAAGCTTTTGGACCAGCAGTTGTATCCATCAAAAGCCCTAAACCCACAACTACACATTTTGTTTATTGCAATAAGGTGTTGGGTTTTTCCGTTGTTCTTGTTAGTGGTTTAAATAGTGAACTTCAAACCTAGATTTCATTCCTAAGAAAGGAATTTTAGCAAATTGCACAAGTATTTGAAAAAAAATTTGTAATAAAAATAATAGGTTTAAAATTTACTCTGAATATTTCTCTGAGGGGGAACCCCAGCCCACAACACCACTTGAATTTCAGTGAGTGGACTAATACTCCTTGTAAGCTTGGGCTTAAGAGTCATCACTGCAGTTCCAGTGAGAGGGAAAATGTTTTCTGAAGGAATCTCTCTTCCTCCAACCCATGCAAGTTCCCTCTTTTACAGCAAAGCTAAACCTTTCAGGACTCTCCTAGGAGCACTTGTGCAGAAGGATTGTTGTCCGCTGCTGATTGCACGGTGCATGCTGCAGCCTCGGTCAAAAAGGCTGCTGTGTTTTACATAGGAAAGCCAAATACTCCGTGGAACTTTATGCCATCCCAAGGTCTCATCTTCTATTCACAGCTGTCCTTCCCTAAAAGAAACATGTAAATAGATACATAGATAGACATACAGACATCTGAAAGCAATTCCATCCTTCTGAAAGGCTGGAGAGATGTGTGACACATTCAAACTGTATCTTTACAGCAAAGTTGCCCAGTAATGTATTAGGTGAATGAGTTTTGGAAGGGTCAAGTTGTCCACAAGAGGGAAGGATGACTTTCTGGTCAAGCTTGTCATGAACAACTATGCTTGATAGAGTGGTAAGTATTTTTATTACTAATTCCTCCAAGATTAGGTATCAAAGGTTTTTTGAGAGAGTATCTGTAGCAGGAGTGTGGGTACTAAAAAATGGCTTGAACTCAAAAATGTCTCACTGCATCAGTGGACTTCGGTTCTTGCTTTCCTATTAAATTGAAATTAAAATTTGTTTCTGAATTACCTCTTTCAAAGAATGACCATAGAATAGACATTGAATTGAGCAGATCAGAACAATTTGAATAAAACATTTAGAAACTGTGAAGTTTCCTCCCAACATCTGAGAGCTCTCCAGTCTGCACTACTTCTGTTTTCTTCTTGCTCACAGTTGGCAGTATCTAATGCCAGGGGTAGTTGAATTAAAGTCAACAGGCTAGATTATGTCCTGAGGGTTTGACCCACAGTAACTGTGGTATGTTGCTGAGCAACCTCGCAGAACTCCCAAGGAATGAGCTGTGCTTAGGGAGCCACAATTTACTCTTTTTTTTTTTTTCCCCAAGGGTTTTAGCAGTTTGTTGCCAGTAAACTTCTACTTAGCTTTGTTCCAGTTCTTGCACAGTTCTAAGCCTTAGCTGTTCTCCATCTACCTGTCCTAGGAGAAGCAAACAGGGGCCTGTTCCCTGACCCCCCATACACTTAGGTTCCAGCAAGCAGCTACTTAGAGGTCTTGTTCAGAAGCCCACCACATCAAAATGAATCTTGGCATTAGTTGTAAAAGACTAATTTCAGACTGAGCTAATGTTATGATAAAAAAGCACTTTTTTTTCCATGCCTACCAAGGCAAGCAACTTTTTAGTTTTCCTTTGAGCAAGTTATTTGCATCAAGTTCATATTCTGTGGTTCTTTCTGTTATGAGCTGAAAAGAGCCAGTTCTTTCAAGGCCAGATATACTGCTGAGCTTTGTGAGGGAAATAATTATTTTCAGAATAAAGTGACTTATTTCAGATCAGCGTGTCTGCAGGGGAAGTGGAGCTACTCCAATTTAGTTTATTTTTCAATAACTCTTCCCATTAACTTCTCCATATCCAGTCCAGTATTTTCAGGAGTTGTTCCACCACCATTTAAACTGCATGCTTATCAGAACAGTTTATAGAGCAAACCAACACCATGATTAGAGAATTATGACATAAATTATCATTGAGAGTTATGGTATGTAACAGGTTTTTGTCCACAGGCACAAATCAGTATTGTAAAGAGCTTACAGGGAAATATTTTTATTTCCACAAATAAAAAGCACAAATTTTTAAGCCTTTCTTATAGAATTATAGAATATACTGAGTGGGAAGGGATCTGGAAAGATCACTGAGTCCAGGTCCTGGCTCTGCACAAGGAGATGCTTGGGCAGAACTGCTAGGCGGAGAAACAGTTTGGCAATGGAGTCTTAAATGTTTTAAAATAATATTGCTGCAAACCCATGGTGCATGCTATTAATGCTCAGAGGGGGAAACAAGCCTCTGTAATACTAATGTTCTTACTGTTTATGTGAAATCTATCTGTTAGGACCCGCAGGTAGTCACTGCTGTGAAGCTGCTTTTTCATTCTCTTAATGCACAGAATTCCATGTCTCCTGTCTCTCTGTAAGCTGTATAATCTTGCAAGAGGTGTGGTAGCTTGTAAGAGGAAGTTTTAAAAATAGCTGCTCTGCTGATGGGTATGAAATTTGCCCCTGCAAAAGGTGAAATCTCTCCATTGCTTTCCAGTGAGAAGCAATTCCAGTAAACTGCTCCAGATGAGACTTAGTAGTCTTGGGGGCCTTCTGTATTTGAATCTTAACCTGGCAGCCCACTTTTTGTAGGTATTAGGTAAGTCGCCTGTTGGGAAGGTGCAGAAGGGATCTCAGGAAGAGCCTCCTCCCAAAGAAAGGTTTGGAATGTATAAACAGGAAGTCAGGAGGCTTTTTGTTTAGTGATGCTAGAATTGCAAATTATGGCTTAGTCTGCTCACTTTTTCTTTGCAACCTTTTTGGGTTTCTTGAATTCAGTAAAGAGGAAACAAATAGAAAACTGAATGAAGTTAAATTGTGGAAAATATACAAAAGGACATTTTAGGCCCTGACACTGGCAAATTTATTTACACAGTAGAGGAAAGGACTACAGAAGCACTGATAGTAGAAGTGAACTGTAACTAGCCAGCTCCATTGAGGGAGGACTTAGGGATTTCCTTCCCCTGCACAAATTGCCTGAAGCTGAGCATGTGGGAGCTGTTGTTCGCTGCTCTGATCTCCCACTGAAGCACCACTGGTTTTGTTCCTTATGAACTATGGACTGCTGTGAGTCTGTAAGCAGCTGGCTGTTAATCATTATGGACTCTTACCACGTTTGGGTTTGGGAACCTGTAAATAATCAAACTGGGGTTACCTTCAGCTGGATCTACCTGTTGGTCAGTCATCCCCACTGTGGCACAGAAAATGGGGAGCAGCTGGCCCACATTTCGCAGCAAGCTGCTGTCTCATTCCATGCATGTCTGCTATACAGTGCTTAAGCAGGGAGACTGGTGAATGTCTTCTTAAATGGGTGCAGTATTAAATGAGTGTGTGAGTGTAGTGGGAACAGGGCAAGAGATGGCATTCACTGCTCAGCTTGAGAATCTGTTTAGTCAGTCCTAACTTAGTCAATCCTAGTACTAGTACACTTCAGCAAAATAGTTGGAAAAAAAGCCCTGTTTGCAGTCTCTTTATTGTTGTATTGCTTCTATACTATGTTCCCATCACCTTTACAGTCTGTAGAACAAAAAGCCAACATGACATGGTGCTGGATCACAATTAATAGTCAGGTAAGCAAAAACTGCAAGTGTGGTTCTTCCATCATGACATTTAGTGTGTTCTATGAATCCATCAGGAAAATGCCAGGCAGGTCTCAGAAGACTGTACCACATCTGAATTTGGCATTAAGAGAAATGCTGCTAGAGTGAAGTGGCTGGATTTGGTGCATGGCACTGGAGAAGATAGCTGAATAATTTGCTGATGTCTCAGAAAAGGCCTGCAAGAATGAATAAGGGAAAAGGAAAAAAAAACAAACTTCACTGCAGATAAAAGCAAGTCTTTTCAGAGAGAAAGCTTGAAGTGGTGTTCGGGTTGGGGTAATAGAGGAAACAACATAATATGAAGCATTCTACTGCAGTGAAGGAGAGGCAGTGCTGATGTGCAGGTGAAGTGCAAGCAGCAGGTGGATCTGTCCTAAACGTTACACAGGGATTGCTCAACAGCACGATCAGAAGTAAAAATGAGGATTTGGGATACCTGTAGAAAGAAGCTGCAGTTGGAAGTTATTCCAGCCATCCATCGCAATTTTTCCTTGTGCTTCTTAGAAACATGTTCCTGTCACTCTGAAGTGAACCAGACCTTTCCCAACCAGTGTCACTTTATCAGAAGCTCACAATTACATCCATAAATTTCACTCCATATTTGCTTGGCAGAACTCCTCTGGATTGTCTGGCTTCTGCAAGCTTAAAATAATGAATCAGTTTCTTGCTTCCAAGACTTTAGTCAAGCTGAGATTCACTGATTTGTGATGCCACCAGATACTGGAGTGTGACTCCATCTGCTTTCCATGCAGAGGAGACATAAAGGAAAGAACTAAGTTAAAAGCTTGGCAGCTGAAGAAATACTGGCAGCTGAAGCTTCCTTGGTGGTATTTCTTCTCATGTCCATTCTTTCATGTATGTACGTCCTTTCTCTTGGCTGTCAGACTCTGAACATTTCAGAGAAGATAAAATGGAGGAGCAAAATAAGTACAAAGTTAAAGTAGCTGAATTTACACAGTTTGCAGAATGATATAAGTTGTGGGTTTTTTTGGCCATATTGGCTGGAAGCAGGTGGTGATTGTCCCTCTGAAATCTGCTTCTGGCTGTTAGTTTTGGAGACCTTTCTTGATGGCCAGTGTTTGGGATTTTTTGTATCAGAAAATGATTTGGTAAGCTGCTGTCTCCTGCTCACAATACAGTATGCATATCAGCATAGTGTCTAATCATGCCTTACTACAGATTTGTTGGTATCCTGGCAGTCTCTCCTAAGATACTGCCCACACAGTTTGTTAACATAAGAAAAAAACTGCATAGAGTAGTAGGGATACTTAAATCTGAGGCTGAGGAGAAGCAGATGTTTTTGGTGCAGCCATTACAAATTTCTTTCTGATTAAGGTAATTGCTTGACACTGTATTACTGCAAAATTTTTGTTTTGCGTAGCTTTTTCAGCATTTCCAGAGAGATACCGAGAGGGTTGTATTTTGCTGGTGTCTCCCCTGTGATTTTGCTACAGAAGCATTTTATAAGTTAATGTATTTTTCTTCCACTGTCTGAGATGTAGATGTGCTTGTTTATCTGTGCAAAGGTCCAAGTTAAAACATCTCTGAAGCAGAAGGGGATTATTCTGCTCTGTTTTTAAAGCTGTGGTGGAGGAGGATTTCAAGGGCATTATCACCTTCATAATTTATAAATTCTCCCCTCTGGAGAAGATAACTTTAGAGGATGACCTTTGCTCCAATAAAAGAAAAGATACCACTCTATCTTTTATTGCTTTTTAATGGTTCCTATTAATCTGGTGACATTTTAGGAATTCTGCCTTTTTTGACTTATTATTTTTAGCTAATGCATTTCAAACTCAGGCCAGTCTTAATGCAAACTAACCATATGTGTATAGTGAGTCCTTGCCTTTAACTTCTAAGCTGCATGAAGTCCAGCTATGAATGACACAGAATGTTTCTCTACTAATATTACTCAGTATGAAAATAAATGTAGTAATTTGGTTATCTCAATGATAAGTTGGTCAATGATGTGATACTTAAGAATGAGTAAAATAAAACCTACTTAATTAATTGCATCCTGTTCAGTAATAACCATGGACAGCAATTGTAGTTTTTCTATAATTCTTATGTACAAAAGATGAATAGACGTTTTTATCATTTGTTGTTGCTAGATTTTGCAGTACAATAGCATGTGCATTAATGGAGGAAGAAGTAGAATGGCAGGTTTTAATTTCAACTTTCCATGTTGCACCAGGATAACTTAACACTGCTTGTAGTTCAGTGTGTGGCCCAGAAGAGACTTCATGTGAACATAAATACAGCAAAAAATCATAGCTGTCTCACACCGGAATGCTCCAAAAGACACACTTCACAAAATAAAAAGTTCGAAGTTAGATACTGCTTTACAATATCTGTACAATGTAATTGACATTAATGAAAGTTTGTGTGCCAGTAAAATTGGACGTGAGATTAAAAATATTACTTGTGTGTGTAGAGTACCTAGTGAGTGGGAAGAGTCAATCTTGTGGCCCAGTTTTTGTGTACTGGAAAAGTGCAATCTTAAAACCGCTGAAAGGACTTAACCACCTGAAGAAGCGAAGAAGCAGAATGTGACTTTCATGATAGTTTGTGTTCAAGCTGAGCAAACGTGCAGAGCTCATTTGAAAACAAATTCCTGAACACTCCTTTAAGCCCCAAAAATTTAGCATGAGGCCCAACCTTTCTCTCCAATAAAACCTTTCCATCTTGACCAGGATACCTGCAAAATTGACTTTTCTACTCTTTCCCTTTTCAATAAAAAACAGACATGGTAAAGTACAACAGAGCAAGCTATGAGTGACTCTATAGACTGCTCCAGATACAACGTGGCAACCACACTTTTGATTTGGAAGGTAATCAGGTGTTCATGAGTTAAAGTAATCTCCTGTTAATTAGGAAGAGAATGGATTTTTAAATTAATAGTGGCCCTTGATTAGCATACATCTACTGTAAGATCTAGCCATAATTTTTAGAGGGATTGTTTGCTGTTGTTAAGGAAGAAAAAAGTGTAGTGTTTTAAACCCTAAAGCAGTGTCATCCTGCAGTTCCCCCTTTATCTGTTGTACATTTCAGAAGCATTGCCTTTACTTATGAACTTGTACATTAAACCCTCTGCCCTCAGTGTTACAGATTAGCTACTGCCTGAGACACTGGAAAAACACAGAAGCAAAAGAAACCAGAAGAATCTGCTGTTTTCACTTTACACAGTGTGAGTTATGATGCATGTGTAGGATGTCTGTCATTGTTTGGTACTTTCTGCATTACTGTAAGCAGAGTCATCTTGACAGGAGCAAGAGCACGTCTGTGCTGTGTCCGACAGCCGCGTGGAGCCCAGTGAGATGTGGAAACAGCAACAGCACGGTGACTGGGGCAGCAGTTCCCACTCTGTGTAGAAGGAGTTGTCCTCCTCACAGAGAATATCAGCCCACACCTCTGTGACACATCTCTTGTGGTGCCCTAATTAACTGGGCTGTCACGTAGGTGTCTCACAGACACATCTTCATCCTGAATTGGCAATGACTAAAGTCACTGTTTCCCAGTCATACAGGAAAATAAAAAGGCAATTAGCTCCCGTGGTAAGTTTGCTTGTTGACTCCTACAGGGTCCCTAATCCTGAGAGTTAGTGTAGCTCCCACCTACTTAGTTCATGCAAGAAGCTGCATTAAGTTTTATATTTCATGTGAACAGGCTGCTGTTAGTCTCAAATGCTAGGTGTAGTACTGGCAGTTCAGGCTGAGCAGCTCCTTGCTCTTTTGGTAATGACTTAATTTTGATATTTATGAATTTAGATGTGATGACTAGTTCCCACAATGATTTTGATTACATGAACTACTCACCTTGGGAATATGCTTCCCCAAAAAGTTAGCTTTCTGTGCAGTCCTCCTGTATCAAAATCTTGATCTTTCCTAGGTGCCACTTTGCATGAAGAGCACTTTTGTTCCTGTTAGGATGGGGAAGGGAAACAGCTGGTTGCACAAATAACAAGTTGAGGTGAGGTGATACTAACAAAATGAAGTCAGTTTGTTTCTCAGAAGGTGGTTCCCTAAACTTATGGATCCAAACAATAAAATTAATATGCCTGTTTATTCTGGATGTTACTCCCCTAACTTAGTTAAGTACTGGTAGCTCTCACTGCTTTCACTGACAATTGATTCTGATATTGCTCAAGTTTTATGTGAATATTGAAGTCCAAACTAAGATACCTTCTAAAATTTTGTCTGAATTTCTTTGATTTTACTGCATCCTTCCCGCTTTGCTTACACCTTCTTTATAGGAAGTATTTCTACAAAACAGGTGAACTTTCTGTGCTGAAAACTGAATTTTTTTTCCCCAGCACACTGTTGAAATTTCATTTTGTTCTATGTTTTGTCCCTGCAACAATTCCAATAAAAGATACAGGCACTGCCCTTTTGACTTTTACAGTCTTGCAGTAAATGCCATTGCTTTGGGGCATGTTGTGAAAAGCTTACCACATCCTTGTTCAGTGCCTGGATCTGTATTCCCAGTGCAGAGAGACAGGCATTCACTCCAAGTGTAAGCTTTGGTCTGGTGTTTAAATATAGCACAAATATTCAGAAGGATTTTTCCCTTCTCATGCCCTCCTACCCTCAAGCAAATCTCTTGTATGGTGTTGCTTTCCAGATGTTCTTGTGAAAAGCAGAGGGGATTCACTGGGGTTTTCATGATGGGAGATAAGTTGTGGGGTTTTTTTCCATTAGTTCTGCCAGGCAACCTGAAGTGTGAGATCTCAAAAAGTTCGATGAGCTTCAAAACTGGCATGAAGGAGAGGAGACAGATATTCCATGAGTAATAGAATTTCTTGATGGCACTGGCTTGTTCTGTAAACTTATTTTTAATTACTCCTGTTCTCCATGCAACCAATAACCCCTGGTGCAAAGGTGAAATCTGTAAGAATGAAAGATCTGTAGGCTTTGCATAGGTCATTTCACATTCTGGGCTTGCAACTGAATTTGTATGTATAGCTAAATATAAATGTGAAGATTTAGTTATGCCAGTCCTGAGACTCTAAGGCATGAATCCAAACTTAGGAGTTCAGTGGCAGGCTGCAAGCATCACGAGTTGGTTGTTCTGCCATCTCTGAGGTCTTTGCAGGGAGCAGTGGAATACTAATGATGGAAACAGGACAAATCCCTCCAGAGTCGAAGTGTTCTTCAGTTCCCTTTCTGGCAATTTCACTCGTTGAAAAACTGCACCTTTTCCTTTTGGACGTGGCCTGGTTGTCAGAAAAATACTTGTAAGATGATACTCCTGCTATCTGGTTTGTTCCTCCCTGCAGTTAGAAGGGATGCAATGGTAGTGCTCACCTACACTGTCCTGGCTCCTTTCTTTTGCTGCCTCACGGATTTTTATAGAGACTGAATTGTGTACTGTTAAGTATTGAGTTTTGCTCTGACTGTATCTGTTTGCTAGGGTCATTGAAGAAATATTCTTGGTGCTATTCCACAACATTGAGTTGATACACAACACACTCATACTGTTTTTTCTTGCCTTTTTGAGGTCAGAAAGGTGTGCCAAGCACCTTTCAAAACAGATAAGGCCATGCAAGACTTTGCAGTCTGTTTTTTACCATGGTTACAATAGGTCAGAAATAAAATATTTGCTCAGAAGAGAGGGGAAGGGCCCTGACCTACCAGTGTAAATTTTTAGCTTATTAAAAAATCTAAAATATATGCATTTGACTCTCTTTTTGTGTGGATACTGTGTTAAAAAGAGTAATCCAAGAGTCTTAGCCAAGGTGAGCACTGTCTATGTGAAGAGGAATGA
Source organism: Anomalospiza imberbis (assembly GCF_031753505.1). Taxonomy (NCBI): domain Eukaryota; kingdom Metazoa; phylum Chordata; class Aves; order Passeriformes; family Viduidae; genus Anomalospiza; species Anomalospiza imberbis. Next base: position 107,450,758 of record NC_089682.1, read on the forward strand.
AAAGGATAAAACAGAAGTTGAGAGAAATGAGCATGTTGGATGTTGCAGATGGAATTAATAATGGACCCCTGTCGGTAATAAGGTACATAATTTATGTTTGACCTGTAAGAATTTCAGCACTGAATCTTCACAGTTTCTAAAGAGCTTTCAAGATTTCCCTTTCCCTTAAGGAAAATCATTAAGATTTTCCCTTCCCTTTATTTCCTTAGGAACTTGCAGTTTGCAGTAGCATGTGGGAAATGTGGAGTAGCTGTTTTTGTGGCTCTTCACTTTATGTTCCCAGAACACCTTTCCTGAAAGTGAGGATTTCTGCAATGAATTCAGTACTGGCTTCCTTTCTGTCATTTCCAAAGTTTTAAGTATTTTCCAAGTGAAGTGGTAACCTAAGTCAGGTAAATTCTTCTTCCTTTGGATCTGACCCTAAGAGGTTCAGATTATGTTATGTATGTGCCATTCATTTTCCACTGACTCCAGGTGGGAGCAGAGAGTGCACAGGATCTTGCCAATTCTGGCCTTTAAATTGCAAATGAGTGTAGTGCTTTTGATGTTCAACACTAAGGGATACCCTTCTTTTTACAGAGTTGCTAATTACCTGGTTCATTTAAAGTAGTACTAAATTGCTGTGAATGAGAGTTAAGCCTTCCTTTCAAACCTAATGCAAAACTTCCGAAAAGCACAGTAACCTGATGTGAACCACCTGCTGATTTTACACCCAACTCATGTGAAAATTGGTGGTTTGAAAAAGGCTCCCCACCTTTAATAAACTGGATTTGACGAAGTAGCTCTAACACCACAGTGTACGTGCATTACCTACTTAACAATTCAGATTTCTGAAGTTTCATATGGTGGGATTGGTAGATACTAAAAGACTTGGAAGGTGATGTTGAAACACTTCCTTCATTCTCTTTGTGTGTATTCTGATAAATTTGAATCTCTACTTCCCTCTAGCTGCTGTTCTGTCTTCCTGTCCTTGTTGTTGTGGGGTCAGCAGAACTTACAGGTTTTTTCCTCACATGCTAGGTCCTTCTCCCTGTAGCAATGTCTTGCCACCTGCTGTGCCTGCTTCTGCCTCAGTCACAGCTACTGATGTTAAGTGGGCATAACTCCCAGCTGCTTTGGTTTGACCACCATGCTCTGTCAGCATAGCAGCAGCTGTGCCATTTTGGCCTCTTGATAATTCCACACTGTAGCTCCTTAATAGCTCCTTAACTACACCTCAGAGCATTCAGTTTACCTCAGACTCTAGAATATGGCTTTGCATTGATATATGCTTGGCTGACTATCCATGAAGGTATTTTTGCAGCCCTGAGAAGCTGAGAGTAATCCTAGGCTCTGTAGAATTAGTGTATTAGGTCCATGTACAGAGCATGTAAGGCCTCTCAGATGTTCCCAGTGAGTTGAATTCCCATTCATCTCAGAAGGTTTTTGTCAGAGCACTGCCAGAGTGATTTGCAAGAGTGAGCATTGATCATGCAAACCCCATTTGGCAGAAAATAACTGTGCTAGTACAGGTAATCTCCCATAGCTGGTATTTAGATAAATTTCTGCTCTGCTGCATGCTTGCAAGTGATTTTTACCATCTCTTAGTTTTTTAGGTGGAAGAGAGAACTTTCATGATTTCAGCCACTGGAGCAGTTCATACACTTGGTCTAATTTATTTTCTGATAGCTTAACTGCCTAGTTTTCTTTCAGTCACAAATAAAATGTGCTTAGAATAAGTCTAAAGATTACTTTATCAAGGAGTCATATGGGGCTGCATATTTACAGCAGTGAAGCAGCTATGCCTTAGTAACATCATGAAAGTTGCAGAGCGGTAAGCAAGAACATTGGACTGGATCAAAATTTATTGTGTAATTTCTAGATTCCTCTGCTGCTAAAAATGGTTCTAAGACCTAATGAAGTCTCCTTAGATTAATGAAAATGTGAGCCTGTTTGGTACGTGGTCATTAGGTGGAATATGATGCATATCACTACCAGTACTTAGTACGGCACTGGCCTGCTAAGTTTAAAAAATATTGAACAAATTAGTCTGTTAATTTGCACTCTTGGTGGAAAATTGGAGGCATGATATGTAAGTGTGTGTGTTGTAAGTACCATCTAAACTTATTTCTCTCTCCATCTCACATTTGGTCCCTCTGGATTAATGGCAGCGCAGCATGAGAAAATCTGCGCTCTCTCTCTCCTTTGTTATTAAGTGACTGGGGTTTATGAAGTCTGCCCTGCTCTGTACTTACTTAAAACCTTCCAAAATGGCTTTTTTCTTGCACAGGATGACAGCCATATAGTTACAACTCTGTCCTGGTGCTCGGTGATCAAGTACAACTGATAATCCTTTTAAAGTTTGAAAGCATCTTCTGCTTTGCCAGTGGGCTGGATGTTTACTTCTGTGGGAACAATTTTTTAGCCTCCTAGAGAGGTGTGCTTGAGGAAACTGGCACCTGGGGTAGTTTGTGCAGCCAGGTCTTGCCCCAGGGAGGAGATAAAGGAGGCCAGGTGCCTCCTCTGCGGCAGGCCAAGTGGGGATTTAAGTGAATAGGTGAAAATACCTGCTGTTCTAGGGACTGGAAAAGTGTCCCAGGGACTGCATGGTTTCAGGCATGCTTGCTTTGGTATGCCAGCTCTGACCTTGAGAGCAGTGAGAAGAAAGGTTGCTGGGATGTGCCAGGATCCAGCTCCACAGGATATCAGGAGCACAAATGAGCCCAGCTCCTTGCTGGCTGGTGGCTGAGTCATGAATTAGAAGAGATGGCATTTTCAGCAGTTGCAGCCCTGAGTTTCCTACAGTGATGAGATCCTTGGTTCAGTGGCAGGGCTTCTGTGTCGCTCCACAGCGAGGATCCCAGGTACGTCCTCCTGGTGCATGTGGGCTAAACTGTTAAAACACTTCACATGGGGATACCGTGTTAAAACAGCCTGGCATGATGGTCTGCAAAAGCACCCTATAACAACAGCTCTTTTTTTTTTTGAGATCTGAGGCTGTGACTTGAGGGAGCATGCTCTGTGCTGTGCTCACGAGGACTGAGCGAGGCCACGTTTCCAGCGGTGTTTCCACTCCCCTGCATGCTGGCAGCATGACTGCCCACGGCTGATGCTCAGCCCTGCTTCCCACCGAGGGGGAAGATGGCTTGATCTCCCCTCCCCAGTTGTATGCCTTGGTCTAATTAAAAAAAAAACCCAAACAACACCACAGTTCTAATTTAAAAAGGTAACACTTCCTTTTCCTCCTACAGATCATGCCTCAGGATGAAAGTGTGCTGTATAACTTGAAGCAACAATGGTTGCTTGCAACTGGTGAGGTTTTTGATGCTGCAAGCCAATTTGAGCTACTCTTGTCCCCATTTGGGTTTTTTTCCCCTCCTCTTTCCCCTTCATTTTTACAGACCAATTACCAGTGCAGTCAGTTCTGTAAATTGGTTGCTGTTCCTATTGATCATGGAATTGATCAGCCCATAACCTAATTCCTCCATGCTTTTCCTGCCCCTGAGGTTCTTTTGGTTAGCCTGTGCACTGAATGGCTCCGTGGGTGCAGATGGCAGCAGCGGGGATGAGCCTGCTCCTTTCTACAGGAGGTCAGAGTGGAGTTGGGTCTGCTCTGTTTGTGAGATTCAGCCTGGGGAGGATGGTGATGGGTCGTGAAACATGCGAGGGAGATTGATTTTCATCGTCACTGAAAGCACATGGGTAACTACATCCAGTGTGGGTCAGATCACATGGGTTCATATCCTTAATGAACGATTTTTTTTTTTGTCTTGACCTCTACTGCTAATTAATATGGACAAGTAAACTGAGATGGCCCAACTTTTTTAGTATTTTACTGGTAATTGATGATGCTGCTCAAAGAAAAAAGCAAATTAGCCCTTTATCAGTTTTATTTTATGTTTACCTTGTGCATATAAGTGTTTGCTGAACTGCCCAGAGCTTGTGAGAACAGGAATGGGATGCGGAATGCATTCCCCTCATAGCACAACTGCTTCAAATGGTTGTGGTAGAAGAGCTGCACAGCCCTTTGCAAATGACCTGGCTTTCATCAGAAGGGTTTTTTTCACCTATTCTTAGCACTTTGTCCCTTGATTTAATATTCCCCACCACTTTACTCCAGCTGCTATTGTTTCTTTTAGAGGGAAGCAAAGAATCACACCAGCTCTTCCATTTCTGTTTTGAAGTTGTTCCCCCTTCCCCCACTCACCTTCCAGCTCATGGCTTGTAAAGGTGTTTATGTATGAAGTTACTACGGGAGCACTTTTTTGATGAGAGGTTCTTGTTTTACATACTCAGGAAGTAATTTCTTACATATACCTTGTTGACGTGGTCTGCAAATTCAGTTTTTGATCAAAGGACTTATTTTTGATCTCTCTGATACTTAGGATCTCTCAGCTCTTAGGTAAGAACCAAACTTCTATGTTCTTTTTCAGGGCTGTTTTATTTGGTCTTTTCTAGCCTCCACATTGGTAAAGAAAGTTGAAGAGCTGAGATAGAATGCTATTTGATACCTGGAGTTTTGTCTCCCTTTGGAAATATGCAGCTTTGCATGTTTAGAACCCAACTGCAATGCTGAAAAGGTTGTCCTATGGCAGCTTCAGCAAGCATCTCTACAAATTGCAAGTTTACATTCACTTAGGCTGCTTCTTAATTTTCCTAGCACAGTGTGGTGAGTAATATTGTTTTTCAAAGACCTAAGCACTTTGTAGAGTTCCCCTTTGTGATATAAATCCCAATAGTAAAAAAAAAAAAAAAAAAAAAAATTGTTATTTCTGAGTACAGAAACTTCCTGGGCAGTGAAAGAATTTAAAAGATTCTACTGTTTTCCCAGATCAGCAGCCAAAACACCTTCTTAGTTTGTGCACAAGGGAGGATGGGTGTAAAAGATGCCAAAGAAGTGATGTGGATGGATTCCCATACCACCTCTCCCAGAAATGTTTTTTGGTTATTACTGCATTGTAAACAAACAGTTGTTTCAGATGTGGCAGGAATGTCACCTGTTTACCGTCATTGCTTCATTTGCCTCTTGAGTATTTTCTTTTCCTTCTGCCTGTGTTTCTGCAAGTACCACTGTCCTTTCTCTTTTAACAGCTCTTCCACAGTCTGTCCTAGAAAAGTTCTGATTTAGTTGAAAAGAGAAATCACAGGCTGTTGGCTGATAGCATAAGGGGAGATTTAAATGATGCACTGTTCTCCTTCCTTTGTCTTTGATGCTAGAGAGGTTTGCATGTGGTGAGCTGTTAAAATAGTCTGCTCTGCCTTTACACAGTTTGTTTGCATTTGTTGCCACTATTAGCCAGGAAAACCTTCTATATTGTTAATGGTATTTATTTAATACCATTGTTAATGATATTTATTTGGTTTTGGCATAGTACTCAGTTTAAATATTTCTTCAGCTCAAGATAAAGGTGTTTTCAGTTTCCTGGTTTGGCTTTTCCCTTCCTTTTGTCTAAATCTGCAGGGGATGAAATCAATGCACTTGAATTTTGGGCTTTGTACATTTTGTCTTTGAACAGACACCTACTTTTCCTGTCTGGATAGATCTGGATGACTCAGTGTTTGCTTGATGGGCCATGTAAATTTCTTTTCATGCTGAGAGAAGAGACTTTTTGAAATATGATGATTTTATTATCTGTTAATAAATTTACAGTATTATCTTTATCACCTTAAAAATGTTGATATTTGGTCAACTTTTAGCTTACCTATTTGTAGCAGTTGTGTTTGAAACTAGGTATCCTTCATGTCAGCCTTTTAGTATTTATTTTGCAACTTTTTCTAAGAATGTGGACTACATGCCTTGTGAGTGTTTATATGTGTATACTTTTTTATGTGTATAACAGTAATCACTATGTCTGGAAACTTTCTCTGTTGTAGAAGGGTTGTAGCCTTTGGGGGTTTTTTGACACTGACAAGCTAATTACTAGTTTCCTGTGGTTTTCTTAACAGGCTTCTGGGCTGGCTAAATAAGAGATACAAGCTTTCACCAGGGGTCTGCTCTTTGCCAGTGATACAATTCTCCTAAACCCGGGGGAACATGGAGATTTTGCTGCCTACACTGTTGGCGTTTTCAGGCAGCTGATTTTCTGTTCAAGCAGTGAGGCAGTGGAGTCCCTGTGATGAGCATCTCTCTGATGTTTATCCAGTAGCTGATTTTGCCAGAGCGCATAGACCAAGAAACGGAGCCTAATCCAGACCAACTCCTTTGAGATGTCTCTGGTGGTGTGAGTGCAGTTGTGTTGAGAAATGAAGGTCATCTTGATCCGGTAATTTCCTGTTACCATTCAAACCATGGTGTGCCACTGACACGTGTGTGTTTGTGTGGATCCAGATATATATCAGAAGAGACAAAAGCCAGAAGTTTTTGATCCCTCTTGTTCTCTGGTTTCTGGAGTCTTGGAAAATCCCTAGTTCTCTCCTCAGTGCCTGAAAAATAAGGACATATCCCTTTTTCTCCTTCCATCCCCCAGCTTTTATGGATGGATGATTGTAATTACATGTTGACTTACTGATAGCAAAATTTGACACAGATGAGTACAGTTGAAGGGAAGTCACTCAGCCTTTCTCTCTGAGGAGGCATAAGCAGCACTTTGAAGTTGGAGTTTGGAATGGGAATGGGTATTTATTAACAGGAGTGCAGGCTGTGCTCCCCACCCCATGAAGCCAAGGGCTGTAAGATGCCAGATGAGCTGTGGCAGAGCGCTGCTTATCACACACTGCCCGGGGAAAGCGTGTATAGATTGCCCTTGTAAATCGCTCTCAGAAATCCTTTTAACTGGATGATGTGCCTTAATTTTGTTTTATGACATTTGTTCTGGCAGGTCACTAACTGTTTATGGATTTGAGGATATTTCTGCTGTCGCAGGTGTCCTAACATAAATATGTCCATTTGCTTAGTTGTCCTGAGGAGCTGCGGGCAGTTGGCAGAAGGCACAGCCTGCTGGGATTTTTTTAACTGAATCACTTCCCTTTGTGGCAGTTGCTCTTTCTCAAATGTGAAGGCAAGGACCATCCCAATGGAGAGTAACAAGCCTGGGTGTAAGTCAGGAGCAATTGAATGTTTTAAAATGTTGTAACAAAATCAGTGCAATTCATTGCCTTAACACTAAAATAAGATGTCAAGATTTTTGAAACAGTAATTTTAGAATATTTCTGAATAACCGTTATTCTTGAGGGTTTTGTTGGGTTTTGTTGTGGTTTGTTTGTTTGTTTTGCTTGTTTAGACTTCTTGTTTGGTTTTTTTTTTTGTTTGCTTGTTTTTTTTTTTTTTTTTTTTTGTTGGTTGCTTTTGGTTTCTCTTTTTTGTATCATTTACATTTTCTGTAAATGGTAGTCACACCTTACATTTCTTATTGAGTACTTACTGTAGACATAATCATGCCATAATCCCCACTTATATTATGAAATGTGGAAGTATATGTCTAGAGTAACTTGCCTGACATACATCTTCTGTTCCCTTAAGGGCTTTAGATTAGTGAGGAAGGATTTTGATTATGTTTTTGTCCTGTCAGGAAGTTTTTCCACTTTAACATGCAAGTCATGGACCCTTACGTATTAACCCTTAACATTTCTTTTACATGTGCAGCAGTGCAAAATCTTCTGAGTGTACATTTCTCCCATAAGTTCAATTTCTACCATGGTGCAGAAGCAGTCCTGCAGGTCTTCTAGAGTACTGAAATTATCTGCTACTCTAGGAGAAGAAGTTTGCATGAGTTCATGTAGAGAAAACTGCATTTCCAATATGATGGGGTGCTTCAACCACCAGTGTTCTGAGGTTTGAAGAGCCTAACAAAGAGAATGGTTGTATACAGCTGCTACCACTGATATAACAGCTTTGCTGCTTAGTTTTGTTTCCCCTCCATCCTAAAACCATAGGTTTGATTGAAACAATCACACAGTGGCCATTTATACATGTTACATGGCATGCCAGACTAGAACAATGATCCCAAGTGCCTTTCTAGCAGGAGATCATCGAGCCAGCAGCTCACTTTGCCACCTTCTCACAGCGGCTCAGAGCTGTGAAGGGATGGAGCTGTGGCAGTACAGACTCCTGCAGTTTTCTCCCTGGGCCTTCTCTACCACCTTGGAATGGGACTGAATCTGCCAAGGTGCTCAGCAGGGATGCTTGCATGAAATTGAGGTGTGATAGGGATGTCCACATGCAGGTCAAGCAACAAGCACCTCTCCAGTCATGCCATAAAACTGGGGAGAAGCTGCAGAAACTTGCCTGGCTCACTGCAAGGAAAGCTCTTTGCCAGAGCTGTTGTCCTTGCTCTATTTTCCTGATTGAGAGAGAACTGGTTTTAGAGAAGAACATTTGATATTTTTGATGTCTGTTTCTGAGATGAGTCCAGAGCTGAAGAACCACGTTTAAAGTTCTGAATGGATCAATGTCAATCTTGGGGAAACTGATAAATTCTTTTTTAGGTCAGCCCTTCTTGGTGCAACCTGTGCAGAACAGTATTTTAGAACCTGTGGAGGCTTAATAAGCCAACCGTCTCTAATTGGCCTACTATTTTTTAATAGACCTGACAGGAGACAGCAGATTTTTGTATTTTTTTAAGCAGGTAGACACCTCTCATGGCAGAGCTGTGCTTTCCTCTTACTTAGCAAGATAGTGAGTACATGTTGCAAGGTATCCTTTTGCTGGCACGGTAAGGACATCGGAGGAACAAGGGGTGTTTTGAAATGCAGCTTTGTCTCTCAGTGTGGTTCTGCCTCTTTTCCAGCCTAAGTACTGCAGAAACTGAGCAGGGCTGGGGTAGGCAAATGTTGCTAAAAGCATCTAATCACAGCCTCAGTCACTAGAGTACCTACTTGCTGCCCACTGTCCTGCTTCAAAGACTCTGAATTTTCAAGACCTTGAGCTGGATTTCGTAGACCTGAGTGTCAGACAAAAAAACATTTGCTGTAAAAGTCGAGGGCACCCTCTTCCTGCCTGGAACAGCCTGAGCTGGTTATGAGCACAGAGCCGCTATTGTTCTGCCCTGGGAGATTGTGCTAAAAGCTTTGAAGCAAGCGTTTGCATGTAGGTGTCCGTTTTCTAAGCAGTTTTTTTCTTTCTTTCTTTGTTAAGGAAAAAAAAAAGGAAGAAAATGAAAGAGAGAACCCTGCACCCTCACCTCCCAACCTTTTCTTGGCATGGCTCTTTGACTTGGTAATTGTTGATTTTACAAGGTGTTGTTTAGACTTCCTAGTTTTTCTCTGGCCTAGCTATTAAACTTATGTTACTTGTTGGATCAAAATCAGAGGATACTCAGTGAGTTAGTACAGGAACTTTGCCATCATAGTTAACAGAGGTGCATAACATCATATTATGCAGTACACTTTGTGGAACATTACAGGTGATAATTGATAAACTATTGGGTATGTCTAGCACCTACATTTTAAAATTCCTTGGTGAAATCAACAGGCTGCAATAAAAAAAGGGGAGGAATTTAAGGACTATCATGCACAGCACTGCTGTTGTGTCTCAGCTGCACTGCACAGCTCTTTGGCTGCTTGATCCTGGCTTCTATGCACGTGGGTCATTAAAGTTTCAGTCTAGTAAGCTGTCACTCTGAAAGGTGTCATCCTGCTCTGCCTCTGCATACATCTCAGTCAGGTGCTAGAGGACATATCAAAACTGTTTTTAATCTAGAATTTCAGGGCTGCTGTAGGTAATGTAGGATAAGCAATAATCCTCCTTCCTATGTGATTTTTCCCAGTCTGCTGACCTGCACCTGACTTGCATTGTATCGGGAACAGCAATCATGGATATCTCTAAAACACTGAAGTTCAGCCAGTGTTTGAGAAGGGCTAGGGAAGAAATTCTCTTCTGCTTCACCATGTGATAGTTTCCTGTTCTCTCTTAGCAAAATGCAAGCTCCTACCCAAAGTGGAACAGAGAGGCATCTGTTGACGACTAAGAACATTAAAGTCAGTGGGAGGGGGAAGGGTAGTATAGGAAAGAGCCTGGTGTGTCATGCTTTATTACTCTTATCCCTTTCAGAAGGCAAATCTAGAGTGAATTAGAGCAAATGTGAAAAGTGTGACCTTTCTTTCTTCAAAAAGCCTGTGTGGAACAGGGGGAGATTGAGCACTATTGGAGAGAAACTTCCTCTGAGCTGGTACATGCAAGTTATTGGCCATGCAGGAGAGGGTACTGCATGGTCTATTCAAGGACATGATATTGCTGTACCCAAAAATCAGAAAATAAATTCTGCAAGTGTAAAAAGTGGGAAAAGTAATTCCCCTTCTGTGGTTTTCTGATATTTTAAAATTGTGTTTGGATTGGTCTTTTAGTCTTTCACATGAAACTATGAGAGCGAGGCTGATTTTTTTTTTTCTGAATGGATTGTCAGTGTAGTGGACACCGTGACTCCAGATACTGAAGTTTTAGGGAAATCATCAGGACACGTGTTTAAAAGGGTAAGAGTTGGCAGAGTGGAACAGGGCTTACTAGAGACATTGCCTGTAGTGATTCCTTGAAGTGAGCAGGAAAGACTTGACTTCTTTACTCTGGTACTCCCTTGAATGGTAGATAAATACAAATTACTCCCTGGTTTCAAACAGTGCAACTAAGTCATGAAGATTGACTGTGTTCCTGTTTGCCTGGGCATGAGTGTGTTAGGAGAAGCAAGGACAAGAAAAGTGAAGGAGGTCAGTGTCAGGAAAGGTGTCTGCTCTTGCAGAGGTTATGCTGACTTTCCTTAGAGCACTCCTGACCTAAGCTGCCATTAGGCCCTTGATTTTAGCACTCCTTCGGGCAGCTGAAGAGGTGTCTGGAGGGATTGGGCAACACTGGATGAGTTGCTGGTGGCTGAGTGGGTGGAAGCATTGTGAGCCCTGAAGGATGCACATGGAAGGTTCCATGAGGGCCACAGAGAAGTGTCTCAGGCAGTCAAGGATTTGCAGCATCTCCTGGCTTCCCTTTACTGCATCCTTCTGTTGCCATATTATGAGCTTGCTCAGAAGCTGTGGTCTGTTGGTTGGCCTGGTAGTGCCTCACCTGAGGTAGATGTCCCTTCTCCCAAGTAACAAGAGACAGGATGAGAGGACACGGCCTCAAGTTGCACCAGGGGAGGTTTAGATAGGATATTAGGGAGAATTTCTTTCCCAAAACAGTTGTCAAGCAATGGAACAGACTGCCCAGGATGTGGTGGAGTCATCATCCCTGGAGGTATTTAAGAGATGTGTAGATGTGACACTGAGGGACAGAGTTTAATGGTGGACTTGGCAGTGCTCCCTTGGCCTTTGTGATCTTGAAGGAGTTTTCCAAACTAAACGATTCAATGATTCTATGCTTTGGCCCAGGTTTTGCCAAAATGCTTATCAGTGTTGCACTTTGCTACCTTCCCCTTGCTCTTCCAGAAGCCCACGTCATCTGTGGAGATGTGCATGGAGCTGCATTTGAGAGATGTAAAAGTCCTGCCTGGCAGCCACCTGCTCCATGGGAATTAGCCACTGGATTGCCTGCAGTAGCTGCCTTCTGGTTCTTGGCCAGTGTGAGTGGATCAGGCTTGTGCCTGCTGGGTTGCAGGGAAGGGAGGAGAGGTGAGGGGGTCTTGCCAGGTGGATCTGCCTGGGCAGCCCTCTTACACAGAACATGTAGAAAGAAGCAGAAACTTTGGTGGAGGTAGGGATGCACAGCCTGTGGAAAAACAGGCAGCGGTAAAATACAAAGTCTTTTGGAAGTGTGGTGAAGAAGTTAGAAAGAAAAAAAATCAGTTATAACTAAAAAAGTGTAGTAAAACCAGGGAGAAGAAAAGATACAACAAAATTAAGATATAGTTCAAAAAATTATTTTATAAGGAGTTTATTGGTTGTGAGTGATTTTTGGGTGGGAAAAGAAATGATAAATAGTTCTACATAGCTTTAATCTCCCATAGTAGGCATAATACTCAACTGAGAAAGTAAAATCTGTGAAACCTCATTTTGTGGCTAATAAATACTTTTCTCTGGGATGCTTGTTAAGGATGTTGAATTAACAGCATTGAAAATGAGGCCATTTGCTACCTTCAAATGTATTTTTTTTCTCAAATAAATAATTCAGTAACTTCTTATGAGCTTTAGAGAGCAAGCACTAGCATGACAAAGTTAAGTTCTTTATCATCTCTTTTTTGATTTCTGCAAAGTTGCTGTTGTGAAAAGTGTAAATTGTCCCTGAGTTGAAGCTGCTGCAGGCAGCACATCCTTACAGAGTGCTAATTTAACTGGGACTGCACTGCCTTTGCACCAGCCAGCTGAGGGGAAAGGGCAATTCTTAGGGTGCATTTTACCAAAGCAGGATGCAATGGTTTCAGCGGGGGGCAGAAGATCTGGTGCTTTCAGAAGATGTGAAGGTGTTGAGGATATGTGGAAAATGCTAAAGAAAATCTGTTTTGAAAGAATAATGTAGAACCAACCAGAAAAAAACAAGACAGTGGGTGCAAAGCTCTGGTGTATGTCTGTGTTTTGCTTGTCCAGAGAGCAGATATGCCCAGAGAAAAGTTATCTGTAAATGGCGCTGTATGCTTTCTGCTGAAGAGATGCGACTGGGTTTGGCAACTGCCCCCCAATGGGCTGATTAAGGGGCAAAAAGTGATATTGCTAAGTGGAAAGGGAGGCCAACAGACTGATCAAAGCACAGAGAAGGAAAGTATTTTCACCAAATGTATGACATTCACTTTCCTTTTTGTCCACTGAGCTTAACTGGGAAAGCCTTGTCAGCTTTGTGTTGTGGAAAGTACACATCTGCATGTTTTGAAAGTACTGTCTTTAAATGACACCTTCATTCTTCAATCTCATTATTACAGTCTAGGTTTCAAAGCAACCCCTTAAACAGTCTTAACTGTGTTTAAGCCATAATGAAGGAAGATCTCCTTGTTTTTTTCTTTCCAGCCTGCATCATGGAAGATGAAGCAAGGTTCTCTAATGAGCTGTGGTGAGACCAGGAGACAAAATAGAAAGGGTGTCAGCAGCAGGGGGGGATGTTTGGTAACACAGCCCTAAAATAAAGAAATAGTACATTTTGATGTGATTTTTTTCAAGCACCTTGGGGGGAAAATTTGTATTTGATGTAATAATTACTTTATTTGTAAGGAGTAGATTACAAGGAAATAAACTCCGGCGACCTTCCAGAATGTGTTACTTCTTTCTGGTTTCAATAGGAAAAAAAAAGCAGTGACATTTCAGTGTTCCTGATGTGCCATTAACAAAATTTATGTTTATTCATGCATTTTTCAGTTTGTTGTTGAGAGTACTGCATACTTCAGGAGGAAGAGAAGTCTAGCATAATCCAGGCTTGGAAATGTCCCCAATCTTCTTCATTTCTCATTGTATAATGTGGAATTTTAGCTTCTTTGCACCCTGCCTCAGTGATCTTCACACATCTTAGTGAGGTTTTGACAGTAACCATAATTTTTTCCTCTTGACAGCTGAGTGAGGAACAAGATGTTTATCTCATTCGTTATGCTTAATTTATCATTAGAAAGATTCATGTGATGTTGATAAAGATGGATATGAGATGTTTCTTCTTGTGCCTGATTCTGCCCTTGATGTGGTGGGACACTGTGAATCCTTGAAAGGGAAAGGAAAGGGAACCTATAGCTGCTTCCTTACTTCTGAGTACTGCAAAGTTGCTAGTGCACAGTGTACTTGAGGGTTCAGTGCCCAAAGAGTCATAAAACATGGTGCTCTGCTGTATTTCCTCCTTCGTAATTGTAGGATAGAGATTACAAAGCTGTTCCAACACAGAATTTTGTTTCTCACCTGTGGTACCTTTTGATGAATTAATAGAAGTGTAGGCAGATACTAAACAGTTTGTGGTTACTGTACAATAGGAAAAGAAGATGCAATTCTCAGATTAATTAGCAGTTTATGGTCCCTATAAGCAGAATATCAATAAAGATTTTGCAGTTTTTTTTTTTTTTTGTTTGTTTGTTATGGTAGAAAAGGGAGGGGCAAGGTCTTGTGAACCCATTTAAGAGAAGGGTCTTCTCAGGAAAGCATGTACTTTTCAGAGGGAGCATGTAATGTTGCAGGAATGTTATAAATTTTCTGTGTTGAATATGGAGTTGATTTTGCGTAATAAAAATCATGATTCTGTATGTCGAAAGCAATGTTTCAAGTATAGCTGAAGTATAACTGTCTGCAATTGTTTTTCTGGGCTCTACAGGCATGTCTCTTTGGAATGATGAACTTCATCATTCAATTTGAGAGAAACCGGGTCAGAGAGACATATAGTGAGGCAGGGAGGTTGTTTGGCACACTGCGATTGCAGAAGAGAAGCTGGCCCTGGCAGCAGAGTGTGCTGCTCAGAAGGCAGCTCTTCCAGTAAAGGCCTTGCCAAGGAGCCACAGCCCAAATGACAGCCATGTGAAGCAGAAGGGAAATGATAAATTTGCCAGTGTGTAAAAAAGCATGGCTTGGAGAACTGCAGGAGGTCAACTGCAGGAGTCACGCTGTGAGTATGAGACATAACAGGCCTGTACCTTGCTTATACTTAAAAGTTTTGATGTAAGAGAAATAGTAATCCTCATTTCCGACAAATGGAAAGATAATACAGGTTCCTGGAGACCCTTCTTTGCCCTAGAAGATGCAGGGAGTTTTATACATAGAGGTTGTTTAACTCTGCATGTTGCCACTAGTTATCTTCAATTCCACGTACCAGACTAAGAAGGAAAAGAAGAAAATTCTTGTCTTCAGGTAAGTGTGTCTGGATGGGGGTTCATCTACTAGCTGGGGTCATCCCACCACGAGGCAGAAGATTAAGCAGAAAGAAATAAGCATAACATGTTTAAAAGGGTCGACTCATTTTAGGAAAGCTTGCTTGTTACGAGTGGCACCCACATCCAGCAAACCCAATTAAGTGTACCAGGGATGGGCACTGTGCACGGAGCCAGCTGGAACAGGAGCTTGGGTAGAATAGTGGCCACAAATCCAACTGTTCCTCAGAGGTCCTGCCACCAGCAAGGGTCTAAGAACACAGCAAACCTCAAGGCATATTGCAGAAGCTCTTGCTTTTTTGTCTGGGTTTGGTTCTGCCAAGTTGTATGTACCCCAGCCAGTGCTGGGGATCGTCGTTTCTGACTCGTTTTCTTGGTTCCTGACTCTTGGGTTTTTTGCAAAGTTGTGATACCACGTGTTCTAAGAAAAGAGCTAGCAATGAACTGCACACATTAATGCCATTTATTTGCTTTGATAGAGTACACTTGTCAAGTAACAGTGTTTGAGATCTATTTCAGCACAGGAAAAGATTTCACCTTCTGCTATGAATGTCATCCTGCAAAGGGAAAGGAGTGTTTTCCTCTGACAGATTGTTTCTTCTTGGTTAATCAGCAGGCAGACACTACCTTATTCAGTTTACCTCTGAAGAGGTGACTAGACAGTTTAATCTTACCCAAAGAGCATTAACATTTATACAAGTTTGTTGAGG
The DNA here is from genome assembly GCF_031753505.1 of Anomalospiza imberbis. Taxonomy (NCBI): domain Eukaryota; kingdom Metazoa; phylum Chordata; class Aves; order Passeriformes; family Viduidae; genus Anomalospiza; species Anomalospiza imberbis. Next base: position 107,466,131 of record NC_089682.1, read on the forward strand.
GCAGGAAAATAACATTTTAATTAATACTCTTTTCTGTCCTGAGGAGCCGAAGATTTGTGAAGATTTACGTAGATTTGCGTGAAGGTCTCCCAAGGAAACTCTTTTTATGGGATGTGCTGCCTCTGGACTAGGCAAACCTCCAGGACTTTGGACTAACCTAGGAGCTGGCAGGGCTTATGCCTTCAGAGCTAGGAAATACAGACAAAGGGAAACTATCCTGGCTCTGATCTGCAGTGCAGTCAAGGTTAATTTTGGTCTCCTGTTCACATGTTGCTAAAGAAATTGTTGTTGCTACATTCCCTTTGTGTTTAGATTGTGTAAAGGAGTTTTCAATTCTTGCCCTTTTCTGATTTTAGGGGCAATTCCAGAATGACTGTCAAACACAAAAGTCCTTAGTTGTCATCAGTGTGAGGATATTCAGGTGTTGGGCTTCCCCACACAGCTCTCCCAGGCATTTGAGACTCGATAAACAAGAAGCTGCAGTCCCTGTTGGCCATTACTAATGCAAGCTTCTCTGTGGTTGAGATGAATTTTAATGGGACACAGCAGTGTAGTCAGAGGGAGAGAGAGAGGTTGAAACTTGTGAATCTCCATGGGATTTTGAACAATATCTCAGTTTGGTTTTGCATGCCTGTCTGGGTATATGCAAATGACAGCTTCAAAATAATTTCATTGTGTGTTCCTCTCTACTGCCAAAACATCGGATGCATCAGTAGATTCCGTGGTCATAAAGCTAAATCCTACATTAGTTTCAGACTATAAGAAGCTGAAATCATTAAGTCCTTCTAGAAGACAATGTTGGACGCAAAGAGAAGAAGATCATATGATAATAATTTTCACTCTGATCACTGTCTTCAGGGCTCAGTTAATCTTTTGGATATTTTCTGGTGGGAGGAGGTGGATGTGTGCTTGTGTCAGTCCCTTTTATTGAAAAGAACTTGATTAATTGGGATAGAGCAGAAGTGATTTTTTTAATAAATAAGTCCAAAATTGTTGAATAAAAATGCCAAAAAGAATGTTCCCATTGTGAACTTGAGCTTTCAAACATAAGCACATTAGAATTAAGGCTGCAGCCTTGTTCCACATTCTGATACAGGTGTCATAAGCCATAAATTAGACCTTCTCAAAACATTATAATTTTTTGTGCAATGGTTCTGGCAGTAGGCCATTCCTTCTCCAGATTTTAAGCCCTTTTTCAGCAGCCTGATACCACCTGAAAGTTTTCAAAAAAATACTTGCAATACAGTGAATGTTTCCCTCTTCTAATTTTTAGTTTCGTGTGCCTAAACTGCTGTGGTTGAAAGCTCCCTAAGACAATCTGCTTAGGGTGGAACATGAACTAGGAAAACTTGAAAAGGAGCTCAAAACAGTGTTTAATAATGGAAAGTGCCTGACAACCCAAGTGCAGATGGCACTATCCACTTCTATGACATGTGGCATGTTTTTCATGCACCATCTACTCAAAATAAGTTACCTAAACAATAGCAGGAGCCTTTGGAGGCTTTATAGCTTGCATACCTTCCAGTTGTGTCTGTGCTTGCAAGCATCATTCCATCGAAACTGAATCCAAGCTGAAGTGCTAGCACTTCACCTGATTTTCCTCTGCCTCCAGTCTCCTTCACTGGTGGTGGCTGCCTAGAGTTACTGTCTTCGAATTTTTGTTGACAGAGTACTGTAAAGACTAACAATATTCCCCCTGCTGTTGCACATATCCAGTTGATTTTTCCACTACTGATGGTTCAGCAACAAATGCCACAGCCATGTTGATACCTGTTCTTCTGTTGAAAAACAGTTCTTTGCTTTTGTGTTTCTTATCCCAGTAAGGAAATGGTATTTTACTGGGATTTGAGTATCTCTGTCTGTAGCAGAACTGAATGTATTCCCTCTCTTAAGTGACGGCAGCAGAGTCCTGTGCTCAGTGGAGGACATTCTTGTAAGGACTTGGAGTCCTGTAAGCACTGGGAGTAAACCTGAGGGCCTTCACTAGAAGCAGACAGATTCAAACACAGTAAAAAAGATTATTTTATTGAAGAATTTTGTGTTGCAGAGATTTTACATTACAATGTAATTCCAAGTACACAGAATTTCGGAGAAAGATGATGAAGTGGAGAAAGAGTAGTGGTTACCAGAGCAACAGTTTTGTAGAGACTGGTTGCAGACATAGTGGCCAATGATGAGTTGAGTATTTTGTGAAATGTGCTTAATTGGTTGTTTTTTAAATGTGACTACAGCTTTTTTAAATGGGTGGGCATAACTCAGAAAGTCATTGGATGAGTTTAAAATTTCACAGCACTTCAGTGTGCTGCTGGATATTAGGTTTGATGAGAAAAATTAATTCACAGCAATGCCTGTCGTGGGTTGAGGAACACTGGCATGCAAATTATTATGATCATTCTTTAGGAAGCAAAGAGGAAATCGCCTCAAGTTGCACCAGGGGAGGTTTAAATTGGATATTAAGAAAATAATTCTTCGTGGAAAGGGTTAACAAGCATTGGAATGGGTCGCCCAGTGAAGTGGTGGAGTCACTGTCACTGGAGGCATTTAAAAGGTATGTAGATGTGGCACTGAGGGATATGATGTAATGGTAGCCTTGACAGTGCTGGACTAGTGGTTACACTTGGTGATCTTCGAGAACTTTTCCAAACAATATGATTCTGTGATTATGTAATAAAATTAAAAGGTTAGAGATTTAACAGGTGATGCTTAACAATTCTTGATTTCAAAGAAAAAATTAGTTTCCACCTTACATTGTTATCTGTTGAAAATAATGCTCTTTCATTAATATTTAAACTTTCTCCATACCCAGAATAGTTCAGAATTACTGTACCTTTAAAATATGAATGTGAGATGCATGAATTACAGACTTCAGATGCTGTTGACATTAATTATAAATTAAGGACTTCTTGAAGATT